>NC_092042.1:74756742-75397842 GCF_003086295.3 Arachis hypogaea | reverse complement strand
ACACCTCTTCCCCAAACACCCTTCACCTATCAAATTCCATCTTTCTCTTCACCACTCACATCCATCCTTCATAAAACCCCACATACCTTACCATTCAAATTCAAACACTTTCCCTCCCAAAACCCTCCCATAACCGAACCCTACCCCTCCCCACCCCTATATAAACCATCTTCACTCCTTCATTTTCACACAACCTAAACACTACTTCTCCCCTTTTTGGCCGAACCACAAAGCCATTCCTTTCCCTCATTTCTTCTTCTTCTACTCTCTTCTTTCTTCTTTTGCTCGAGGACGAGCAAACCTTTTAAGTTTGGTGTGGTAAAAGCATTGCTTTTTGTTTTTCCATAACCATTTATGGCATCCAAGGCCAGAGAAACCTCTAGAAAGAGGAAAGGGAAGGCAAAAGCTTCCACCTCCGAGTCATGGGTGATGGAGAGATTCATCTCAAGGGTGCATCAAGACCACTTTTATGAAGTTGTGGCCTTGAAGAAGGTGATCCCCGAGGTCCCTTTCAAACTCAAAAAGAGTGAATATCCGGAGATCCGACATGAGATCCGAAGAAGAGGTTGGGAAGTTCTTACCAACCCCATTCAACAAGTCGGAATCTTAATGGTTCAAGAGTTCTATGCCAATGCATGGATCACCAAGAACCATGATCAAAGTGTGAACCCGGACCCAAAGAATTGGCTTACAATGGTTCGGGGGAAATACTTGGATTTTAGTCCGGAAAATGTAAGGTTGGCATTCAACTTGCCCATGATGCAAGGAGATGAACATCCTTACACTAGAAGGGTCAACTTTGATCAAAGGTTGGACCAAGTCCTCACAGTCATTTGTGAAGAGGGGCCCAATGGAAGAGAGATTCAAGAGGAAAGCCGGTTCAATTGAGAAGGCATGACCTCAAGCCCGTGGCTAGGGGATGGTTGGAGTTTATTCAACGCTCAATCATTCCCACTAGCAACCGGTCTGAAGTTACTATAGACCGAGCTATCATGATTCATAGCATCATGATTGGAGAAGAAATAGAAGTTCATGAGGTTATATCCAAGAACTTTATATGGTGGCGGACAAGTCCTCTACCTTGCAAGGTTAGCCTTTCCTCATCTCATTTGTCACCTCTGTTATTCAGTTGGAGTTGACATAGAGGAAGACATCCCCATTGATGAGGACAAGCCCATTACTAAGAAGAGGATGGAGCAAACAAGAGACCCCTCTCATCATCAAATCCCTGAGATGCCTCAAGGGATGCACTTTCCTCCACAAAACTATTGGGAGCAACTGAACACCTCCCTAGGAGAATTGAGTTCCAACATGGGACAACTAAGGGTGGAGCACCAAGAACATCCATTCTCCTCCATGAAATTAGAGAAGACCAAAGAATCATGAGAGAGGAGCAACAAAGGCAAGGAAGAGACATTGAGGAGCTCAAGCACTCCATAGGATCTTCAAGAGGAAGAACAAGCCGCCATCACTAAGGTGGACCCGTTCTTTAATCTCCTTGTTCTTTATTTTCCTGTTTTTCGAATTTTATGCTTATGTTTATCTATGTTTGTGTCTTGTGATCATTAGTGTCTTAGTGTCTATGCCTTAAAGTTATGAATGTCCTATGAATCCATCACCTTTCTTGAATGAAAAATGTTCTTAATTGAAAAAGAAAAGAATTGCATGAATTTTGAATTTTATAACAGTTTAATTATTTTGATGTGGTGGCAATATTTTTTGTTTTCTGAATGTATGCTTAAACAGTGCATATGTATCTTGAATTTGTGGTTCATGAATGTTGGCTCTTGAAAGAATGATGAAAAAGGAGACATGTTACTGAGGATCTGAAAAATCATAAAAATGATTCTTGAAGCAAGAAAAAGCAGTGAATACAAAAAAATAGAAGAAAAACGAAAAAAAAGAAGAAAGAAGGAGAAAAACGAAAAAAAAGAGAGAGAAAGAAAAAGAAAGAAATAAAAGTGTGATCCAAGGCAAAAAGAGTGTGCTTAAGAACCCTGGACACCTCTAATTGGGGACTCTAGCAAAGCTAAGTCACAATCTGAAAAGGTTCACCCAATTATGTGTCTGTGGCATGTATGTATCCGGTGGTAATACTGGAAGACAGAGTGCTTTGGGCCACGGCCAAGACTCGATAAGTAGCTGTGTTCAAGAATCATCATACTTAACTAGGAGAATCAATGACACTATCTGGATTCTGAGTTCCTAAAGAAGCCAATCATTCTGAATTTCAAAGGATAGAGTGAGATGCCAAAACTGTTCAGAGGCAAAATGCTAAAAGCCCCGCTCATCTAATTAATACTGATCTTCATAGATGTTTTTGGAATTCATTGTATATTCTCTTCTTTTTATCTTATTTGATTTTCAGTTGCTTGAGGACAAGCAACAATTTAAGTTTGGTGTTGTGATGAGCGGATAATTTGTACGCTTTTTGGCATTGTTTTTAGTATGTTTTTAGTATGTTCTAGTTAGTGTTTAGTATATTTTTATTAGTTTTTAGTTAAAATTCACTTTTCTGGACTTTACTATGAGTTTGTGTGTTTTTCTGTGATTTCAGGTATTTTTTGGCTGAAATTGAGGGACCTGAGCAAAAATCTGATTCAGAGACTAAAAAGGACTGCAGATGCTGTTGGATTCTGACCTCCCTGCACTCGAAGTGGATTTTCTGGAGCTGCAGAAGCCCAATTGGCGCGCTCTCAACGGCGTTGGAAAGTAAACATCCTGGGCTTTCCAGAAATATATGATAGTCCATATTTTGTCCACGATTTGATGGCCCAAACCGGCGTTCAATGTCACCATCAGAATTCCCAGCGTTAAACGCCGGAACTGGCACAAGGATGGGAGTTAAACGCCCAAACTGGCATGAAAGCTGGCGTTTAACTCCAAGAAGAGTCTCTACACGAAAATGCTTCAATGCTCAGCCCAAGAACACACCAAGTGGGCCCGGAAGTGGATTTTTATGTCATTTACTCATCATTTGTAAACCCTAGGCTACTAGTTCTCTATATATAGGACCTTTTGCTATTGTATTTGGATATCTTGGTAGCTATCTTCATTCTTATGCTATCTTAGATCATTGGGAGGCTGGCCTCACGGCCATGCCTAGACCTTGTTCTTATGTATTTTCAACGGTGGAGTTTCTACACACCATAGATTAAGGTGTAGAGCTCTGCTGTACCTCGAGTATTAATGCAATTACTATTGTTCTTCTATTCAATTCAACTTGTTCTTGTTCTAAGATATCACTTGTTCTTCAACTTGATGAATGTGATGATCTGTGACACTCATCATCATTCTCACTTATGAACGTGTGCCTGACAACCACCTCCGTTCTACCTAAGATTGGGTGGATATCTCTTGGATTCTTTAACCGGAATCTTCGTGGTATAAGCTAGAACTGATGGCGGCATTCAAGAGAATCCGGAAGGTCTAAACCTTGTCTGTGGTATTCTGAGTAGGATTCAATAATTGAATGACTGTGACGAGCTTCAAACTCCTGAAGGCTGGGCGTTAGTGACAGACGCAAAAGAATCACTGGATTCTATTCCGACCTGATTGAGAACCGACAGATGAATAGCCGTGCCGTGACAGGGTGCGTTGAACATTTCCATTGAGAGGATGGGAGGTAGCTGATGAGCGGATAATTTGTACGCTTTTTGGCATTGTTTTTAGTATGTTTTTAGTATGATCTAGTTAGTTTTTAGTTTATTTTTATTAGTTTTTAGTTAAAATTCACTTTTCTGGACTTTACTATGAGTTTGTGTATTTTTCTGTGATTTCAGGTATTTTCTGGCTGAAATTGAGGGACCTGAGCAAAAATCTGATTCAGAGACTAAAAAGGACTGCAGATGCTGTTGGATTCTGACCTCCCTGCACTCGAAGCAGATTTTCTGGAGCTACAGAAGCCCAATTGGCGCGCTCTCAACGGCGTTGGAAAGTAGACATCCTGGGCTTTCCAGCAATATATGATAGTCCATACTTTGCCCAAGATTTGATGGCCCAAACCGGCGTTCAAAGTCACCCTCAGAATTTCCAGCGTTAAACGCCGGAACTGGCACAAGAATGGGAGTTAAACGCCCAAACTGGCATAAAAGCTGGCGTTTAACTCCAAGAAGAGTCTCTACACGAAAATGCTTCAATGCTCAGCCCAAGCACACACCAAGTGGGCCTGGAAGTGGATTTTTATGTCATTTACTCATCTCTGTAAACCCTAGGCTACTAGTTCTCTATATATAGGACCTTTTACTATTGTATTTTAGGGGGGATCTTTCAATCTTTAGAGCCTTTGATCATGTTTTTATGATTAAACCCTCTTTGGGAGGCTGGCCATTCGGCCATGCCTAGACCTTGTTCTTATGTATTTTCAAGGTGGAGTTTCTACACACCATAGATTAAGGTGTGGAGCTCTGCTGTACCTCGAGTATTAATGCAATTACTATTGTTCTTCTATTCAATTCCGCTTGTTCTTGTTCCAAGATATCACTTGTTCTTCAACTTGATTAATGTGATGATCCGTGACACTCATCATCATTCTCACCTATGAACGTGTGCCTGACAACCACCTCCGTTCTACCTTAGATTGGGTGAATATCTCTTGGATTCCTGATACACAATGCATGGTTGATCGCCTGACAACCGAGTGCTCGCCTGACAACCGAGCCAGCCATTTCGTGAGATCAGAGTCTTCGTGGTATAGGCTAGAACTGATGGCGGCATTCAAGAGAATCCGGAAGGTCTAACCTTGTCTGTGGTATTCTGAGTAGGATTCAATGATTGAATGACTGTGACGTGCTTCAAACTCCTGAAGGCGGGGCGTTAGTGACAGACGCAAAAGAATCACTGGATTCTATTCCGGCCTGATTGAGAACCGACAGATGGATAGCCGTGCCGTGACAGGGTGCGTTGAACATTTCCACTGAGAGGATGGGAGGTAGCCACTGACAACGGTGAAACCCTTGCATAAGCTTGCCATGGAAAGGAGTAAGAAGGATTGGATGAAGACAGTAGGAAAGCAGAGAGACGGAAGGGACAAGCATCTTCATACGCTTATCTGAAATTCCTACCAATGAATTACATAAGTATCTCTATCTTTATCTTTATGTTTTCGTATATCATCATTCATATCCATCTGAGTCTGCCTGACTAAGATTTACAAGGTGACCATAGCTTGCTTCATACCAACAATCTCTGTGGGATCGACCCTTACTCGCGTAAGGTTTATTACTTGGACGACCCAGTACACTTGCTGGTTAGTTGTGCGGAGTTGTGTTTATGCCATGGTTTTGAACACCAAGTTTTTGGATTCATCACCGGGGATTATTTGTGTTGTGAAAAGTATTGATCACAATTTCGTGCACCAAGTTTTTGGCGCCGTTGCCGGGGATTGTTCGAGTATGGACAACTAACGGTTCATCTTGTTGCTTAGATTAGGTATTTTTTTTCAGAGTTCTTAAGAATGAATTCTAGTGTTTCATGATGATCTATTGAAGTCTGGCTGGTTGTGAAGCCATGTCTAATTCTATTGGATCGAGGTTTCAACTTATCATCACAAGAGCTTGTTGATTTCTATCAATCTTGCTATTGGAGCAGTGATCTTCTAAGGCTTGGCTGGCCTTTGGCCATGTCTAGTGTTTTGGACCGAAGCTTTCTTTGAAAGCTTGGCTGGCTGTCTAATTCCTAGACCGGAGTCTTAGACTAAACATTGCATGATTCCTGGAATTCTCATTAAGAATTTTGATACCTTTATTTTCTTTTCCACTTAATTTTCGAAAAAGCACAAAAAAATTACAAAATCATAAAATCCAAAAATATTTCTTGTTTGAATCTAGAGTCTCATTTTAAGTTTGGTGTCAATTGCATGTTTTTGTTCTTCTTGCACTCATTCATGTGTCTTAAGTAATCTTCAAGTTGTTCTTGATGATTTCATTGCTCTGATTTTTAAATTCTCTTGACTTGAGTGTTTATGTGTCTCATATGCATTCTCATCAGTGTCAGTAGTATACAAATTGCTAAGTTTGGTGTCTTGCATGCATTATTATTTGATTTTAGTTGCATTTTGATTATTCCTCACTATTAAAAATCCAAAAATATTTTTAATTTGTGTCTTTTCAAGTCAATAATACAGAGAATTGAAGATTCAGAACATACTGCAGAGGAATTATACAGAAAAAGCTGGGCGTTCAAAACGCCCAGTGAAGAAGGACAGACTGGCGTTTAAACGCCAGCCAGGGTGCCTGGTTGGGCGTTTAACGCCCAAAAGGGTAGAGTTTTGGGCGTTAAACGCCAGAATGTGCACCATTCTGGGCGTTTAACGCCAGGATGGCACAAGAGGGAAGATTTTGTTTTCAATGCAAATTTTTTTCAAGTTTTCAAAATCTTTTCAAAATCAAATCTTTTTCAAATCATATCTTTTCAATCAAATCTTTTTCAAATTCAATTTCTTTCTATTTTCAAAGATACTTGCTATCAATTAATGATTTGATTCAACATTTCGAGTATGTTGCCTTTTCTGTTGAGAAAGGTTTAATGTTTGAATCATATCTTTTCTTGATAGCCAAGTCATTAATTTTCAAAATCAAATTTTTTTAAAATGTTTTTCAAATCATATCTTCTCAATCACATCCTTTTAAAACCAATCATATCTTCTTAACCACATCTTTTTCAAAATAGTTTTCAATCAAATCTTTTTGATATCTAATTTCAAATTCTTTTTCAAAAATCACTTGATTTCTTTCCCACTTTTATTTTCGAAAATCAATTAGTGTTTTTTCAAAATATTTTCAAAATCTTTTACTTGATTTTCGAAAATTACTTCCCCTCTTCTCACATCCTTCTATTTATGGACTAACACTATTCCTTAATGCAAAATTCGAACTCCATCTTCTTTGATAAGTTCGAATTTTCTACTTCTGCCTTCTATTTTTCTTTTCCTCTGACACCTCAAGGAATCTCTATACTGTGACATAGAGGATTCCACATTTTCTTGTTCTCTTCTCTTTCTTATGAGCAGGAGCAAGGACAAAAGCATTCTTGTTGAGGCTGATCCTGAACCTGAAAGGACCTTGAAGCGAAAGCTAAGAGAAGCCAAGGCACAACTCTCTGTAGAGGACCTAACAGAAATCTTCAAAGAAGAAGAACCCATGGCAGCCGAAAACAACAACAATGCCAACAATGCAAGGAAGGTGCTGGGTGACTTTACTGCACCTACTCCCGACTTCTATGGGAGAAGCATCTCTATCCTTGCCATTAGAGCAAACAACTTTGAGCTTAAGCCTCAATTAGTTTCTCTAATGCAACAGAATTGCAAGTTCCATGGACTTCCATTGGAAGATCCTCATCAGTTTTTAGCTGAGTTCTTGCAAATCTGTGACACTGTCAAGACTAATGGGGTTGACCCTGAGGTTTACAGACTTATGCTATTTCCTTTTGCTGTAAGAGACAGAGCTAGAATATGGTTGGACTCACAACCTAAGGAAAGCCTGAACTCTTGGGAAAAGCTAGTCAATGCCTTCTTGGCAAAGTTCTTTCCACCTCAAAAATTGAGTAAGCTCAGAGTGGAAGTCCAAACCTTCAGACAGAAGGAAGGAGAATCCCTCTATGAAGCTTGGGAAAGATACAAACAATTAATCAGAAAGTGTCCCTTTGATATGCTTTCTAAATGGAGCATCATTGGAATTTTCTATGATGGTCTCTCTGAACTATCCAAGATGTCTTTGGATAGCTCTGCTGGAGGATCTCTTCATCTGAAGAAGACGCCTACAGAAGCTCAAGAGCTGATTGAAATGGTTGCAAATAACCAATTCATGTACACTTCTGAAAGGAATTCTGTGAACAATGGAACCAATCAGAAGAAAGGAGTTCTTGAGATTGACACTCTGAATGCCATATTGGCTCAGAAGAAAATATTGACTCAGCAAGTCAATATGATTTCTCAAAGTCTGTCTGGAATGCAAAATGCACCAGGTAGTACTAAGGAGGCTTCATCTGAAGAAGAAGCTTATGATCCTGAGAACCCTTCAATAGAAGAGGTGAATTACATGGGAGAACCCTATGGAAACACCTATAATCCTTCATGGAGAAATCATCCAAATCTCTCATGGAAGGATCAACAGAGACCTCAACAAGGTTTCAACAACAATAATGGTGGAAGAAACAGGTTTAGCAATAGAAAGCCTTTTCCATCATCTTCTCAGCAACAGACAGAGAGTTCTAAGCAGAATACCTCTGACTTAGCAACCATGGTCTCTGATCTAATCAAAACCACTCAAAGTTTCATGACTGAAACAAGGTCCTCCATTAGAAACTTGGAGGGACAAGTGGGTCAGCTGAGCAAGAAAATTACTGAACTCCCTCCTAGTACTCTTCCAAGCAATACAGAAGAAAATCCAAAAGGAGAGTGCAAAGCCATCAACATGGCCGAATTTAGAGAGGAGGAAGAGGCAGTGAACGCCACTGAGGAAGACCTCAATGGACGTCCACTGGCCTCCAATGAGTTCCCCAATGAGGAACTATGGGAATCTGAGGCTCAAAATGAGACCATAGAGATTGCATTGAACTTACTTCTGCCATTCATGAGCTCTGATGAGTATTCTTCCTCTGAAGAGGATGAGTATGTCACTGAAGAGCAAGTTGCTAAATACCTTGGAGCAATCATGAAGCTAAATGACAAGTTATTTGGAAATGAGACTTGGGAGGATGAACCCCCTTTGCTCACCAAGGAACTGGATGACTTGTCTAGGCAGAAACTGCCTCAAAAGAGACAGGATCCTGGGAAGTTTTCAATACCTTGTACCATAGGCACCATGACCTTCAAGAAAGCCTTGTGTGACCTAGGGTCAAGTGTAAACCTGATGCCTCTCTCTATAATGGAGAAGTTAGGGATCTTTGAGGTGCAAGCTGCAAAAATCTCACTAGAGATGGCAGACAATTCAAGAAAACAAGCCTATGGACTTGTAGAGGATGTTCTGGCAAAAGTTGAAGACCATTACATCCCTGCTGATTTCATAGTCCTAGAGACTGGGAAGTGCATGGATGAATCCATCATCCTTGGCAGACCCTTCCTAGCCACAGCAAGGGCTGTGATTGATGTTGATAAAGGAGAATTGATTATTCAAGTGAATGAAGAATCCTTTGTGTTTAAGGCTCAAGGATATCCCTCTGTCATCATAGAGAGAAAGCATGAAGAGCTTCTCTCAAAACAGAGCCACACAGAGCCCCCACAGTCAAACTCTAAGTTTGGTGTTGGGAGGCCACAACCAACTTCTAAGTTTGGTGTTGAACCCCCACATTCAAACTCTAAGTTTGGTGTTGGAAGGTTCCAACATTGCTCTGAGCATCTCTGAGGCTCCATGAGAGCCCTCTGTCAAGCTACTGACATTAAAGAAGCGCTTGTTGGGAGGCAACCCAATGTTATATTTTATCTATTTTCCTTTGTTATTTTATGTTCTTTTGTAGGTTGATGATCATGAGAAGTCACAAAATCAATTGAAAAAGCAAAAACAGAATGAAAAACAGAAAGAAAAATAGCACACCCTGGAGGAGAGCGTGCTGGCGTTTAAACGCCAGTAAGGCTAGCTGTTGGGCGTTTAACGCCCAGTCTGGCACCATTCTGGGCGTTTAACGCCAGAAAGGGGCACCAGACTGGTGTTAAACGCCAGAAAAGGGCAAGCTCTTGGCGTTAAACGCCAGAAATGGGCACCAGCCCGGCGTTTAACGCCAGAATTGGCTCAAAACGCATTTTTGCTTGCCACTTGGTGCAGGGATGACTTTTCCTTGACACCTCAGGATCTGTGGACCCCACAGGATCCCCACCTACCTCACCCTTAAAATTCAAACCACTTTCCCTCCCAAACCCACCCATACATGACCGAACCATGAGCCCCCCCACTCCTATATAAACCCATCTTCACTCCTTCATTTTCACACAACCAAACCACCACTTCTTCCCTTTTTTTGGCCGAACACAAAGCCATTCCCTTCTTCCTCATTTCTTCTTCTTCTCCTCTCTTCTTTCTTCTTTTGCTCGAGGACGAGCAAACCTTTTAAGTTTGGTGTGGTAAAAGCATTGCTTTTTGTTTTTCCATAACCATTTATGGCATCCAAGGCCGGAGAAACCTCTAGAAAGAGGAAAGGGAAGGCAAAAGCTTCCACCTCCGAGTCATGGGAGATGGAAAGATTCATCTCAAGGGTGCATCAAGACCACTTCTATGAAGTTGTGGCCTTGAAGAAGGTGATCCCCGAGGTCCCTTTTTCACTCAAAAAGAGTGAATATCTGGAGATCCGACATGAGATCCGAAGAAGAGGTTGGGAAGTTCTTACCAACCCCATTCAACAAGTCGGAATCTTAATGGTTCAAGAGTTCTATGCCAATGCATGGATCACCAAGAACCATGACCAAAGTGTGAACCCGGATCCAAAGAATTGGCTTACTATGGTTCGGGGGAAATACTTGGATTTTAGTCCAGAAAATGTAAGGTTGGCATTCAACTTGCCCATGATGCAAGGAGATGAACATCCTTACACTAGAAGGGTCAACTTTGATCAAAGGTTGGACCAAGTCCTCACAGTCATATGTGAAGAGGGCGCCCAATGGAAGAGAGATTCAAGAGGGAAGCCAGTTCAACTGAGAAGGCATGACCTCAAACCCGTGGCTAGAGGATGGTTGGAGTTTATCCAACGCTCAATCATTCCCACTAGCAACCGGTCCGAAGTTACTATAGACCGGGCTATCATGATTCATAGCATCATGATTGGAGAAGAAATAGAAGTTCATGAGGTGATATCCCAAGAACTTTATAAGGTGGCGGACAAGTCCTCTACCTTGGCAAGGTTAGCCTTTCCTCATCTCATTTGTCACCTCTGTTATTCAGTTGGAGTTGACATAGAGGGAGACATCCCCATTGATAAGGACAAGCCCATCACTAAGAAGAGGATGGAGCAAACAAGAGACCCCTCTCATCATCAAATCCCTAAGATGCCTCAAGGGATGCACTTTCCTCCACAAAACTATTGGGAGCAACTAAACACCTCCCTAGGAGAATTGAGTTCCAACATGGGACAACTAAGGGTGGAGCACCAAGAACACTCTGTTCTCCTCCATGAAATTAGAGAAGATCAAAGAATCATAAGAGAGGAGCAACAAAGACAAGGAAGAGACATTGAGGAGCTCAAGCACTCCATAAGATCTTCAAGAGGAAGAACAAGCCGCCATCACTAAGGTGGACCCGTTCTTTAATTTCCTTGTTCTTTATTTTCCTGTTTTTCGAATTTTAGTGCTTATGTTTGTCTATGTTTGTGTCTTGTGATCATTAGTGTCTTAGTGTCTATGCCTTAAAGTTATGAATGTCCTATGAATCCATCACCTCTCTTAAATAAAAAAAAATTGTTCTTAATTGAAAAAGAGTAGAATTGCATGAATTTTAAATTTTATAACAGTTTAATTATTTTGATGTGGTGGCAATACTTTTGTTTTCTGAATGTATGCTTAAACAGTGCATATGTCTTTTGAATTTGTGGTTCATGAATGTTGGCTCTTGAAAGAATGATGAAAAAAAGGAGACATGTTACTGAGGATCTGAAAAATCATAAAAATGATTCTTGAAGCAAGAAAAAAGCAGTGAATACAAAAAAAAAATTTCGAAAAAAAAGAGAGAGAAAGAAAAAGAAAAAGAAAGAAAAAGAAAGAAATAAAGTTGTGATCCAAGGCAAAAAGAGTGTGCTTAAGAACCCTGGACACCTCTAATTGGAGACTCTAGCAAAGCTGAGTCACAATCTGAAAAGGTTCACCCAATTATGTGTCTGTGGCATGTATGTATCCGGTGGTAATACTGGAAGACAGAGTGCTTTGGGCCACGGCCAAGACTCAATAAGTAGCTGTGTTCAAGAATCATCATACTTAACTAGGAGAATCAATGACACTATCTGGATTCTGAGTTCCTAAAGAAGCCAATCATTCTGAATTTCAAAGGATAGAGTGAGATGCCAAAACTGTTCAGAAGCAAAAAGCTAAAAGCCCCGCTCATCTAATTAATACTGATCTTCATAGATGTTTTTGGAATTCATTGCATATTCTCTTCTTTTTATCTTGTTTGATTTTCAGTTGCTTGAGGACAAGCAACAATTTAAGTTTGGTGTTGTGATGAGCGGATAATTTGTACGCTTTTTGGCATTGTTTTTAGTATGTTTTTAGTATGATCTAGTTAGTTTTTAGTTAAAATTCACTTTTCTGGACTTTACTATGAGTTTGTGTGTTTTTCTGTGATTTCAGGTATTTTCTGGCTGAAATTGAGGGACCTGAGCAAAAATCTGATTCAGAGACTAAAAAGGACTGCAGATGCTGTTGGATTCTGACCTCCCTGCACTCGAATCGGATTTTCTGGAGCTACAGAAGCCCAATTGGAGCGCTCTCAACGGCGTTGGAAAGTAGACATCCTGGGCTTTCCAGCAATATATGATAGTTCATACTTTGCCCAAGATTTGATGGTCCAAACCGGCGTTCAAAGTCACCCTCAGAATTTCCAGCGTTAAACGCCGGAACTGGCACAAGAATGGGAGTTAAACGCCCAAACTGGCATAAAAGCTGGCGTTTAACTCCAAGAAGAGTCTCTACACGAAAATGCTTCAATGCTCAGCCCAAGCACACACCAAGTGGGCCCGAAAGTGGATTTTTATGTCATTTACTCATCTCTGTAAACCCTAGGCTACTAGTTCTCTATATATAGGACCTTTTACTATTGTATTTTAGGGGGGATCTTTCAATCTTTAGAGCTTTTGATCATGTTTTTATGATTGAACCCTCTTTGGGAGGCTGGCCATTCGGCCATGCCTAGACCATGTTCTTATGTATTTTCAACGGTGGAGTTTCTACACACCATAGATTAAGGTGTGGAGCTCTGCTGTACCTCGAGTATTAATGCAATTACTATTGTTCTTCTATTCAATTCCGCTTGTTCTTGTTCCAAGATATCACTTGTTCTTCAACTTGATGAATGTGATGATCCGTGACACTCATCATCATTCTCACCTATGAACGTCTGCCTGACAACCACCTCCGTTCTACCTTAGATTGGGTGAATATCTCTTGGATTCCTGATACACGATGCATGGTTGATCGCCTGACAACCGAGTGCTCGCCTGACAACCGAGCCAGCCATTCCGTGAGATCAGAGTCTTCGTGGTATAGGCTAGAACTGATGGCGGCATTCAAGAGAATCCGGAAGGTCTAACCTTGTCTGTGGTATTCTGAGTAGGATTCAACGATTGAATGACTGTGACGTGCTTCAAACTCCTGAAGGCGGGGCGTTAGTGACAGACGCAAAAGAATCACTGGATTCTATTCCGGCCTGATTGAGAACTGACAGATGGATAGCCGTGCCGTGACAGGGTGCGTTGAACATTTCCACTGAGAGGATGGGAGGTAGCCACTGACAACGGTGAAACCCTTGCATAAGCTTGCCATGGAAAGGAGTAAGAAGGATTGGATGAAGACAGTAGGAAAGCAGAGAGACGGAAGGGACAAGCATCTTCATACGCTTATCTGAAATTCCTACCAATGAATTACATAAGTATCTCTATCTTTATCTTTATGTTTTCGTATATCATCATTCATATCCATCTGAGTCTGCCTGACTAAGATTTACAAGGTGACCATAGCTTGCTTCATACCAACAATCTCTGTGGGATCGACCCTTACTCGCGTAAGGTTTATTACTTGGACGACCCAGTACACTTGCTGGTTAGTTGTGCGGAGTTGTGTTTATGCCATGGTTTTGAACACCAAGTTTTTGGATTCATCACCGGGGATTATTTGTGTTGTGAAAAGTATTGATCACAATTTCGTGCACCAGTAGCCACTGACAACGGTGAAACCCTTGCATACAGCTTGCCATAAAAAGAGTAAGAAGGATTGGATGAAGACAGTAGGAAAGCAGAGAGACGGAAGGGACCAAGCATCTCCATACGCTTATCTGAAATTCCTACCAATGAATTACATAAGTATCTCTATCTTTATCTTTATGTTTTATTCATCATCCATAACCATTTGAGTTTGCCTGACTAAGATTTACAAGGTGACCATAGCTTGCTTCATACCAACAATCTCTGTGGGATCGACCCTTACTCGCGTAAGGTTTATTACTTGGACGACCCAGTACACTTGCTGGTTAGTTGTGCGAAGTTGTGTCTATGCCATGGTATTGAACACCAAGTCTTTGGATTCATTACCGGGGATTATTTGAGTTGTAGTGATCACAATTTCGTCCACCAATAACCTATCTTGTTTATGATTTTAAATTATAACTCTAAGTTTTAAATTTGAGTGTCGGAGTTCTAAGATCGCCTTTGACTTTTCCAGGACCTTATATATTATTTATGTGGGCATCATTACTATTTTGAGAACCCCCGGTTCTCACCCCATACATATATTTTTGTTTTCAGATGCAGGATGCGAGGCACCACACTAAGCATTCTGGAGACTCTGTAAAAGCGAAGAACTCTTGAGACCTAGTGTTGTAGTTTGTTTATGTTAATGTATGTATATATATATATATATGTATATATATATATATATATATATATATATATATATATATATATATATATATATATATATATATATATATATATATATATACTCCACCTTGTATATTTTATGTTTGTCCCTCTTAGAGGTTGACTGAGAGAAACATGTTGTCGGTTTTCTATTTTTGGGATAATTTGCGGTTTTATATATATATATGTATATATATTCTCCGTCCGGCCTTAGCTTCGCAAGTCGAGTCTAGGGCTTGATATCCGTATTTTTTTTTGAAATTTTGTTCTATATATATGTGTAAGTTTATCCTTTCTCTCAATCTTTATATCCGTATAACGCTTATCCATATGAGTATGACAGGGGTTTTTGTTATGTTTTTGCTTATCTCCTTTTTCAAGGCTCCTAGTTACAACTTCCTTCAATTATATTATATACATATTTTTACTTTTAGTTGTTGTAGTACCTCGCCACCTCTGATTTATGTCTTAGGCGTAAAGCTCTATGTGGTAGGGTGTTACATTATGATATCAAAGCAGTTCGCTCCTTTAGAGCTTGAGAGATGGACTAGCTATGCTTTCTGGGCATACTTTGTATTCTATGTATATAATACTTAGGATATCTGACTGATATGTATAGCATACTTGTTTGTGAGCATGCATTTGGGACTCTAAAGTACTAAACTTGAGATATTGAGACTGATAACCTTGATATCAATTGTTTGGTGTGAACAAGCACCAAATGGCGTCTCACGGATCTGGGCGAGGTACTCGAAGGGAAAATCTTATGATCGAACCGGTGCGAGGACATCAAGATGGAAACTTTAGTGCTGGTACAAGCAACGTAGGTCAAGATTTTAGGTCTATGACCCTTACTGACTTCTGTAAGAATGGTCTACCTCAGTTTAACGAAAATGTCAATGCTTTGGAGGCTGAATGGTTCCGAGATATGGAGAAGTTTTTTCACACTCAGCGTGTTCCCAAAGCACAATCTATGGAAATAGTAACCCGAATGTTAAACGGAAACGCTCAGCATTGGTGGCAGGAGCTGTGTCATACCTTGCAGGTGGAATTAATAGATATACCTTGGAATAAGTTCAAGATAGAGTTTTATGGAAAATATTTCTCACAAGAAAATCGCACCGCAGAGGAATTAGAGCTAATGCCACTGAATCAAAAGGATTTGTGTGTTGTTGAATATACCAGGGAATTTAACAACTTTTGCTGTTTCTCAAAGACTTGTCAAGGAAATCCAACCGATTATAAAGAGTGGGTTTGAATCCAGTATGAAAGGGGACTTAGAAGAGAGATATTCAATTATGTATATCCACAAAGAATATGGAATTTCACTGAGATGATTAACAAGAGCCAGTTTGCGGAAGATTGCTCCATAAAGTGGGAGCTGCTACTGGAAGGTTGTGGTGAGCCTGTTCCAAATGAGCCGCACAGAATCGGAGCATATGTCCAGGGATTGTCCGCGAGGGAGAGTCATAGGTGCGGGTTGGCCACTACAAGACGAGGTAAGTGTGATACCAGACACGTAGATCAGATTTGTACTGTTTGAAGCTAGAACCTCACATTCGTCTAGGTTGCGTAACAGAGTTGAGAGTTTAGGACTGGAAAGATTAGACATAGTATTGAACTTTGGGTAGAACTAATAGTTGAGACTAAGAAGAGTGCTTTCGTCTACTTTTCTTAGTAACCGAAATTTTCAAGGGCGAAAATTTTTTTAGGGGGTAGGATGTAAACCCTAGATAATCAATAAATAGTTAACCAATAAATTAATTTTTATTTAAAAAAATTAGAAAATTAAATTTGATAAAAGTATAGAAATAATTAAAATATGATTTTTGACACTAATTTTTAGCCTAAAAACAGGCCAACAGACCGAACCGATTGAACTGGGCGCATATTAGGCCTAAGACCCAACCTATATAAGTCTTCCCCCACAGTTGCAGCCACACAGATTCTGTTTTCATTAAGAAAGAGGGGGGGTTCATGGTGAGGAGAAGAGAAGGAACATAAACCCTAGGTTACTATTCCCTTCCAACATCAAATCCTCGTAACTTTCAATCCGGAGCTCTGATTGACAAGCCGTTAGTGATCACACATTCGTCTCAGAATTCTCTTCAAAACTCATTGAACAATTTGGTAAGAAAATCTCAATTTTACACACAGTTCTTCTTTTCCCAATTTTGAAAACTTTGAGCAAATGTGTTGAGATTTTATTAAATTTTGGTGTTTATGATCAAATTAGCCTTGTGGACTTGCTAGGTCTTGTCTCAAATTTCCATCAGTAAGGTGAGAAACCATTAACTCTTACAAACCATTAATGATTATGAATCCTAGTTTGATTTTTTGGTATTTATGTGGAATTAGAGTGAGATATATGTTTTGGAGACAAATTTGGTGATATCGATGACTTGAAAGCGACCGTGGAGGCTGGATTTTCGTTCGGTAAGGATTTGGGGCTTTGTACACTTGAGGAACGGAGATATTTGAGGTTCATTGACACTAGGAAAGAATCGGCCAAGGTATGATTTTGCTTTCTCGTAGATAATATATAATATTGTGTGAAAGCTTAGATTAGATGACCATAGGATAAGCTTGAATGTGTTGAATTGTTGAACTTGATGCAGTTAGTGTGTGTGTGTGTGTGTGTGTGTGTGTGTGTGTGTGTGTGTGTGTGTGTGTGTGTGTGTGTGTGTGTGTGTGTGTGTGTGTGTGTGTGTGTGTGTGTGTGTGTGTGTGTGTGTGTGTGTGTGAATTGTATGGAAATTTGTTTATAATAATGATGCAAAGTGAGTCTTGATGATGGTTGGTAAGGTTGTGTTGCAGAATGTGTATGATGATAAGAATTACGAGTTTGAGCAATGAATGTGGAGATGTGGTGCTATGAATTAGTAATGAATTATGTTGTTGTTGGCTATTGTTGTGGGGCGAAAATTGATAAAATTGAGTATTAGGAGGTTGTGAAAGGAATGAAATGGTTAGGGAATTGCTTTTAGTGTATTTGAAGTTATTTTAAGGTGTGAACTTTGGTTTTGAAATTGAGAGTTTGGAAAATAGAGGTTTTGAACTCTTTTGGTAAAAATAGATTTTTAACTAACTTCGACGGATCATAACTTGAGCCTCGAGTTTTTATTTGAATGAAATTTGTTTCAAATTAAAGATAATCTCAAAAGCTTCAAAAGTAATCCTTAGGTCGAATTATATGTCTCGTATTCAAGCTAGTCCTGTCCAGTTAAATCTTAAAAGAAAACATAATTTTCAAAAGTCGTTCTAATCCGAATTATATATCACTTATTCAAAATTAGAGTGATTAAAAACCATGTATGTGTCACATACTAATTAAACCACTATTCCTAGCCGAATTCAAATAGTCCTGTTGTTCATACCCTAGGTCAAGCTGTCCGACCCAAGGATGTTTAGCGACAAGCCGACCGACCTCTTCAGGTCAAACTATTCGACCTCTTCTCAAAGAGCTCGGCCAATGTTCGACCTCTTCACAAAGAGCTCAGACAAAACGCCACAGAGGCCCAAGTAGGCCCAAACGAAGGAACACAACCCAATCTAAAGGCAGCTAAAGCCCAGAAAAGATAAAGGCGGTTCCCCAGAAGATAAAAGGACCTCACTCAAAGATAAGATAGGATAAGATAAGATAACTAACTTATCTTATCTAAAAAGGTCACTCCATACCATTATAAATACACTGGAGCACCTAGGTATAACTCATACTCTGATTCTATTAAAAACCTGCTTAATACCCTTGCTAACTTAAGCATCGAAGTCCCTTGCAGGTACCACCACCCTCCGGTGACAAAGGATCAGTAGCATAGCTAGTCAAACAAGTCGGACACAACAACTCCGGTCACCACCCACCAGCCGGACACGTCAACTCTGACCGGTACAGAAGATCTCGTCTGAGATCGACCTACGGTTTCAGGTAACCCTCGGAATATTGGCGCCATTGCCGAGGAACCTGGAAGTCATCCCATCATCATGGCGGACAACCTTGACAACGACCACAACTCCGATATGGAAAATAGAACACCGCATAAAGACGTAGACATCACACCGAAAGATACATCTCAACCAAACGGAAACAAAAATTCTCCAACTGTAGAGATCTTAGAAGCCCTCCAACGAACAGCAAAATCGCTTTAAACGGCTGGAACAAGAAGCTGAGCATCAACAGGAAGTCGAAAGAGACCTTCGAAGAGTAACAAGACGACGTCGAAAGCTAGAGGAGAAGGTCTTAAAGCTCGAAGCCGACCTCAAAACCAAGACCGCGCGATCCAGTCATGAAGATAGCCCCCACAAAGATCAAGACCCATTCACCAAAGAGATCATGAAAGCTAAATTCTCAAAGGACTTCCAAGCTCCTGACATGACCCCATACGACGGGACATCGGATCCAAGCCATCACCTCAGCAAATTCAGAAGCAGAATATATCTCACTGACGCCTCAGACGCCATTCGATGCAAAGCCTTCCTGACTACTCTAACGAAGACAGCAATAAAGTGGTTCGACAGTTTGTCTCCAAGATCCATCACAAGTTTTGACGACCTTGCTAAAAAGTTCCTCACCAGGTTCTCCATCCAGAAGGATAAAGCCAAACATGCTCCAAGCTTGCTAGGGATCAAATAAGGAGATCGGGAAAGTCTTCACAACTACATGGAAAGATTTAACAAAGTATGTCTGGATATACAAAGTCTACCAACTGAAGCAGCCATCATGGGACTCATCAATGGCTTAAGAGAATGACCTTTCAGCCAATCAATATCCAAGAAGTACCCAACATCTCTAAACAAGGTTCAAGAAAGGGCAGAAAAATATATCAATATGGAGGAGAACTCCCGATTAGGAGACAGCTCAAAAACCGGATTATCCTAACCCATCTTGGGACAAAGATAAAGAATAAAGAAGATCAACCTAGAGAGAAGCCTAGAAAATACCACAATTACATCCCCTCTTCGGGTGTCCCTTGTGGATGTTTACCAAGAAATAGGCCATACTGAGAAGATCCCACCACCTCACCCAATCAAAAGCAAAAAAGGAGGAGGAAATCGGACAGAATACTGCAAGTACCACCGAATCTACGGACATCCTACCAACGAGTGCTTCGACGTAAAGAAAGGTCATAGTGAAATTGGCAAGAGAAGGGCGATTAGATCGGTACTTAGCCAATAAAGCGGATAAACCAAGAAAAAGAAGAAGGGACGAAGAGGTCGGGCGAGTTGAACGTCCACCTCACACTGAAAAGGTCGAGCAAGTTGAAGGTCCACCTCACACCAAAGAGGTCGGACGAGTTGGAGGTCCACCTCACACCGAAGAGGTCGGACGAGTTGAAGGTCCACCTCACACCGAAGAGATCGGACGAGTAGAACATCCACCCCACATCGAATAGGTCAGACGAGTTGAACATCCACCTCACACCCTTGAGAGACATGTTCATATGATAAATGGAGGATTCGCAAGAGGAGGGATCTCTAAATAATCTTGCAAAAGACACTTCAAAGAGGTATATTAAGGAAAGGAGAGAGGTTTGAATAGGACAACAGAGTGCAAACAAGCCTTCCGAAAAGGTCGAGCAAGTTGAAGGTCCACCTCACACCAAAGAGGTCGGACGAGTTGGAGGTCCACCTCACACCGAAGAGGTCGGACGAGTTGGAGGTCCACCTCACACCGAAGAGATCGGACGAGTAGAACATCCACCCCACATCGAATAGGTCAGACGAGTTGAACATCCACCTCACACCCTTGAGAGACATGTTCATATGATAAATGGAGGATTCGCAAGAGGAGGGATCTCTAAATAATCTTGCAAAAGACACTTCAAAGAGGTATATTAAGGAAGGGAGAGAGGTTTGAATAGGACAACAGAGTGCAAACAAGCCTTCCGAGATTTCAAAAATTCTTGGGGCAACCACCCATTCTTACCCGACCAAGGGAAAGTGAAGAGCTCATATTATACCTCGTAGTGGGAAGTCGAGCAATAGCCTCATCACTAGTTAGAGAAGACAAAAGTGGGCAACAACCCGTCTACTTCATCATCAAGGCTCTACAAGGGGCTGAACTAAACTATCAAAAGATAGAAACGTTTGCCTACGCCCTCATACTTTCTTCTCGACAACTCCACCCATATTTTCAAGCTCACACTATTAGAGTTCGGACCAACTAACCCATAAAAGGCATCCTATAGAAAATAGACCTAGCTGGAAGAATCCTACAGTGGGCAATCGAGTTATCTGAATTCGATCTTTGACATGAAGCTTGGACAGCCATCAAATTACAGTATCTTGCCAACTTCATTACAGAGTACACTGACACCCCGGGAACTCCTACAAAATGGAATATCTACATGGATGACTCTTCAAACAAAACCGAGAGTGGTGCAGGTGTAATTATAGAAAGTGATCAGGGAAGCCAAATCAAGCTAAATAATCAAGCTGAATACGAGGCACTAATGGCTGGTTTAAGGCTAGCTAAGAAGGTAGGAGCTTACTGTGTCCAGTGATTTACAAGTAGTCACCTCACAAATAGAAGGGAGCAACCAAGCTGAGGATCCCACCATGAAAAAATACCTCGGGTAATTCGGGGGACCCTGGACAAAACCAGAGAACAGCTCGGACAATTCGGGGGACCCTGGACAAAAATAGAAAATAGCTCGGATATTTTGGGGAATATGAAGTCCGACACATACCTCGGGAGCAGAATGCTCGAGTTGATGCACTTTCAAAATTAGCCAGCACCAACAGCTCAGACAATTCGGGGAATATGAAGTCCGACACATACCTCAGGAGCAGAATGTCCGAGCTGATACATTTTCAAAACCAGCCAACACCAAACCAGGGGGTAATAACAGAAGCCTCATCCAGGCTACATTACAAGACCTCAACAAGGAAGGAAAACAAACCCTCTCCTCAGGGTCCGGCGACACCAACTCATAATTCTTCTCCTCATCCCTATCCCTACAAATTCTACGAAACCTCCTAAGTCGCACACAGTACTCAGGGTCAGCCACAGTAACACGCATTAAAACTATGGAATCCAGTCAATTAGATATGCCGTCCGGAATCTTAGTAGACATCTCAGCAATATTTTTTCAAGAATACATAGGTCAACCATGGGGTTATTACCAAACAACTCGGACAAATAAGGAAACAACTCAGACAATAACAGCAAAACATCAGATATCAGATACAGCAGTAAAAGAGAAACCCAGGACTCATACGAAAGTCCAGGGACACCCTTTTGAGGCAACAACAGGGCAAGAACACAGAGAAGATAAGCCGACAATCTATACCTAAACAGTTTGAACACCTCTCAAACAAAAGGTCAAAACAAAAGTTAGAACTTTTGTACAAAAGGAGTCAGGCAACGATGAAAAGAAACAGGAACAGCAGCCAAATCCTAAGCAAAGCACACATTCTCCTCAAAGGCAAACGACAAAAGAAAAGTCACAACAAATGATCAAAGACACAAACTTTTTACAGAAAGAACCAAAGTTCTTTAGATCAAAAGGGAGCTTGGGCTGAAGAGCTCCCACAAGTCCTATGGGCATATCGGACAACTCCACACTTCACCACGGGAGAATCACCCTTCCGATTGACTCGTGGAGTGGAGGCAATGATACCGGTAGAAGTCGAAGAAGGATCTCCCAAAACGATCCTCTACAACGAAAAAGCCAAACTCCCAACTTCAAAGGGAAGAGCTCGACCTACTCCCAGAAGTCTGAGAAAGAGCTCGGATCAGGGAAGAAGCGTTAAAACATCACATGGCCTTAAGGTACAATAGAAAGGTAGTGCAGAGAAGCTTCGCCAATAATGACCTCATCCTAATCCGAAATGATATCGGAACAAGTCAACCGGGAGAGGAAAAGCTAGAAGCTAATTGGAAAGGACCCTGCCAAGTAACGGAAGTACTGGAGAAAGGTCACCACAAAGTGTCCGACCTCGAGGGGCGAGAGCTACCAAGGTCATGGCATGCCTGCAAAAGGCACCAGGCCAAGATATAGAAGATTGTCTGACACTAGAAGGGTAAGCACTAACATGTACACACTCTTATTCATATCTTCATTTTATTGTTTAAAAGTTCACAGATTCCCTAAAAAGTTTCCTACCAAGACGTCCGATTACGACAGGTCGGCAAGGTGAAAACCAAATTCACCGCCTGATCACGACAAAGGTCGGCAAGGTGAAAACCAAATTCACCGTCTGATCACGAAAAAGTCGGCAAGATGAAAACCAAATTCATCATCCGATTTCAAAGTGACAGGTCGGGAAGGTGAAAACCAACTTCACCGCCCGACCACGATGAAAACCGAATTCATCGTTTGATTTCGACAAAGGTCGACAAAGTGAAAATCAAATTCACTGCTCAATCAAGCCGCATTAATCTGAAACATTCATCGTCCGATTATAAAGCTATAGATCGGCAGAAAGTGAAAATCAAATTCACTACACAATCACGATAAAGACCAACAGAGATGAAAACCAAATTCATCAAAAGGTTGACCAAACAAGGATTAAACCCAATTTCTACAAAACCAGAAAAGATGAAAACAGAATAATGCAAGAAGTTATCGAAAGTGATCTATAGAAAGGACCTGACGAGGTCTTAATAAAATGGATTGCTAAATAATACCTTAAAGACCGGCCGACACCAAGAAGTTGGACCAGTCAACAACCAAAGTTATAAGTAAATCTCTGGAAAGAGGTCTGGCCAGCCCTATAAAAGAGGATTACTATAACTTAGAAGGGTCCGACATGATGAGGTCGGCCCATAACAAAAAGTTATAAAAAGTAATCCCTGAAAGAGACCTGATAAGGGTCCAAGAAAGCGGATTACTAGAAATAACTTAAGAAGAGACCGACATGATGAAGTCAGTCTCCCACAAACAAGTTATAAAAAGTGATCCTTGAAAGAGACCTGATAAAGGTCCAAGAAAGAGGATTACTAGAAATAACTTAGAAGGGACCGACAGGAAGAAGTCGGCCCACGCCAAAGCTACAAAAATTATAAAAAGTAATCCCTAAAAGAGACTTGACAAAGGTCCAAATAAAGTGGATTACTAAAAATAACTTAGAAGGGACCGATAAGAAGAAGTCGGACCAACGAAAGCTACAGCTTGGACCGACTAAATCGGACCCACGAAAGCTAAAGCTTGGACCGACAAGAAAAAGTCAGACCAACGAAATCTACAGCTTGGATCGACAAGAGAAATTGGACCAACAAAAGCTAAAGAAGGATCGACAAGAGAAGTCAGACCAATAAAAAACGTGCACTAAAACAAACATAGCACTGCCCAAAAAGCTACGGCTCCACGACAAGGCTATCAAAATTGTTCAGACTGACTAAAAAGTGTTCTACGAGAACACTAAAAAGTCGTCGGACAAGTTAGCCCCAAGGACCACCTCGACCAAGCAAAAAGTGGACAAAACCAGAAGTGATCAAAAGAGGTTGGACAACAAAGTACCGACACTCTACAAAGATCCACAAAAGGGACAAAGACATCTCGCAACGGCCAGAGGAAGGCTAGGAATGCTTTGCTAAAAGGTACGAAAGTCTTGAAAAAAGACACTACTTAAAAGGTAAAAGCACAAATCAAAATGGCGCTAAAAAGTAGTAACCTAGGGTTTATGTTCCTTCTCTTCTCCTCACTGTGAACTCCCTCTTTCTTGATGAAATCAGAATGTGTGTGGCTGCAAATGTGGAGGAAGACTTATATGGGTTGGGTCTTGGGCATAATATGGGCCTAGTTCAATCGGTTCGGCCCATTGACCCATTTTTTGATAAAAAAAAACTTTAAAATTAGTGTTAAAATTCATATTTTAATTATTTTTATCCTTTTAATTTATCAAATTTAATGTTCTAATTTTTAAATAAAAATTAATTTATTAGTTAACTATTTATTAATTACCCAGGGTTTACAGATGTGGTTAAATACGACATCAAAGAGGGCAAGATGTATAACCTAATGGAAGAAAACAAATTGTAGACTTTAGGCAACTCTAAATTAGAAATCAAATCTGATGATAGGATATAGGAGAAGATGAAGAGAAGCCTGGTAGGTGAAGCGATCAACCCTTTAGTACACCCTGAGATTAAGCAGACAGTGATCAGAGATTGGTGTGATATTAAAGAGGTAAAAATCTCTGAAAGTTGTGATGACTTTTAATCATTGTTATCAGAATCAAACCGGAAATCAACCTGGCAAAGCCACTAGGTCATTGGGTCAATGGTTCAACCGGTGGATTACTGGTCGAACTGTTTGATCCGATAAGTAAATAAATATATAAAATTATAATAAAATTATAATTTAAATAATAAAATAATAATTTAATTTTGATACACTATATCTATTTAATTATGTTAGTAAAAATAATTATCTTTTATATTGATGTCGTGAATGATCATTCAAATACTAATGGGGTTGGTGTACATGCCTAACAACATTAACAGAAGAAGAAAGGTGTGGGAGGAACAAAGGAGGGTTAATACTAAATTAACTTCCCAACAATATTTTTCGGGGATTTTAATGAGGTGTCGCATTCTTGTGAAAGAAGCAAGGGTAATGTAAATAATGCTGGTATAAGAGACTTCAGACAATGGGTTCAAGAGATAGTTATGGAGATTGCAATTGGAGGTTGGAGGCATATGTGAAGAAATAGAAGAGTGGATAGGAAATTGGATAGGTGTTGTTTGGATATGTGTTGGATGCAAAGATGTCTGTGGTTGAAGGGGAGAGTTTTAAAGTGTGTGAAATCATACCATGTACTGTTACTTTTAGAAGAGTAGGTAAAAGACTGGGGACCTAAACCATTTACGCCATTGGATGTATGGCTTTCACATCCCCAGTTCAAGAAAATATTTGACAGTGAATAGAGGAATATGGAGGAAAGAATAGTGGCAAAGAAGCTAAAGAATATGAAAAGTATACTAAAAAAATAGAATAGGGGAAAGTTTGGAAACATAGAGAAAAAGATAAAGCTGTTTGAAGATGAGAGAGAAGAGATAGAAAAGAAACTTGATATAAGAATAAATGTGGAGGAAAATCTAATTAGAAGAGCGGCACTGAAGAAGCAAGTTGATGTGTGGTATAAGAGGAAGGCAAAATTTTGAAAAGCACTGAAAAGCGATGAAGCATATTTTGCACTACTTGGCTAGTACTATGGAGTTGGGGCTTGAAGTACACAAGAGCAAAGATCTCTAGTTGATGGCTTTCTTGATTCTAACTTGGCTGCTGACCCTATTAATAGTAAGTCAACGATGGTATATTGTGTTTATCTGGGTGCTAACTTCATATGTTGGTCTAGTCAAAAGTAGGGCTCAATGTTAAGATCAAGTACTGAAGCTGAATTTAGAGTGCTAGCGAATGCATTAAATAACATCATTTGGGTGCATAAGCTGCTGTATGAGATGCACCTACCTCCTAGTCCAGTTGCAATCTTGTACTGTGACAATTAAAGCACTGTTCTCATGGTCAAGAATCCAATTCTTCATATTAGGTCGAAACACTTTGAAATTGATCTTCACTTTGTTCACCACAAGGTCACTCAGCAGCTTGCCCATATTGTGCACATCCATGCCCAGGATCAAATAGCATATCTACTCACTAAGCCTATTTTTTGTAACATCCTACCGCGTAGAGCTTTATGTTTAAGTCATAAATCAATGTTGACGAGACATTACGATACCTAAAAGAAAGATACATATATAATATTTGAAGAATAATATAACTAGGAGCTTGTGAAGAAAAGATAAACAAGATTGGACAAGTGAGTATTATGTATCGTCATCTTCACAAGATTGGACACAATATCACATCAGAATTCATAATCATCTTTAGTTATAATCACAGCTTAATCAATTCCATAAGTTCTCATATACAGTAACCCCATTAGTTTATCAATTATTCAATCTCATTATCTCGTGAGCGGGACTAACCACTGTCCTCACCGTGAATGAGACAAACCTACATTTCCACGACATTCTCATCCCGTTAACCAAGGATTTATTCAGGAATTTCAACTTAATCTATTATATTCCTCCGCAATGTATTCAAAGCTTAACAATTGTTCATTCGACTTCTACGGAGGTTAAAGAGGTTATAAACAGGCTGGGAATGCTAACAGTCAAAAATTAGTATTTCGTAAAATTCTACACAGTGGTGCGTACACATGCCTCATACGTATGCGTGGAACCTGACTCGGTTCACGTAAGAAATCACATTTGTGCATACACAATACTCGTGCGTATGCAAAAATTCAGGGTCATGTGTACGCACGGGACCTGCCTCTGCCAAAAATATTGCAAACTCTACATAATTTAGTTTTCAACACCCATTTTCAAACATGTATGGCTTTTGCTAAAAAAATTATTTTTCTTCTGTTCTTTGATGACTTTAAAGTTCTCTTCACCAGCTTTAATTCAATATATGTTTCACTCAATTTCAAGTTTCGAGCACCAAGTTATAGCCTATTGAAGTTGGCCAAAAAATACTTTTTACACAAAATTTCGCATAACTTAATTTCATCATATCCTCGAATTTTTTCTCTTTCAAAATCAACATAAACTAATTCCTAAGCATCCTCTACACTCTTACATCAATTCCAAGTCACATCATAGCCAATCAAGAACTAAAACAATCAATTCTCCTCAATTAACTATTTTCGATTTACATCAAATCTATTCAAAAAACCATAATTCATTCACAATAACAACCACAATACAATTTTACCTTTTTAATACCTCAATTGAGGCTTATAACTTACCAAAAGGGTGTACTCATCTAATCACAGCCTCCGGCCGAAATTTTCATATCAATTACCATAATATGCAATCAAACCACAATTTAAATCCAAATTCAATCATACATACATACATACATACATACATACATACATACATACATACATACATACATACATACATACATACATACATACATACATACATATATATATATATATATATATATATATATATATATATATATATATATATATATATATATATATATATGGCTCATTAAGACTCAAATTCTCAAAATTATACCACATCACATCATCATTCAACCATCAACCAACATTAATTATTTACACTAAACCATCAACATCAACCACACCAATTATTCCAATTCATTACTAACCTAAGGTCATTTAGCCTAGGTTTTTACATAACGTTACATAATATTTACCCGAAACTTAAATCCGTACTTTCATTGATGGCGGTTTCCAAATCTTTTAAATCTCCTCTCCGATCACACTCAAGCTTTAATCAACGAAACCAAGTTTCACCTGTTCCACCTCCAATCAAATGGCACACCCAAATCCACACAAAATCATTTCAAGCATTCAAGCTACTCCATTCAATCTAATTACATCAAATTCTCAATTGTTCATACTAGATTTTCTCATATAATTGAAAAAATCAAAAGAAAAGAGTTCTCTTACCTTGTCCCACACAACCTTGGGTCAGAACCCCACTAGAAGTTGAGATTGAACTTTTTCTAAAATATCAAAATCACAAACTTTAATACCCATAACCCAAAAATTCAAAATTAAGGTGAAATGGAAAATGGGGTAGGGTTCTTGGGATTGCTTACTGCAAAAGTTAGATCGAATCGAAGAGGATAATGAGGTGATTAGGTGGCTACAAATAGATTGTCAATTGGAGCTCTGCTTCGAGAAAAAAAATGAATTTTTATTGTCAAGTGAATAGTAACTATGGCTTAGTTCTCTTCCTCCCTTCTCTCTTTGTGGCTTTATCCCCTTTCTTGGTGAATGAAAGTGATTTTTGGTGAAATGGGGGGAAGGGGTTATCATGCCCCCTTTTCCCTTAAGTGAGGGGCAAATTTATAATTTTTGCCCCTTAGTCCCACCTATGGCAAAAAATCTTTAAGATAAGTATTCCAATTTCTATTCTAAATATTTTTATGGTTACTTTTACAATTTTATTTTTTTCATATGCAGTATTGGATATACTTAAACCTGTACAGTTAATTATAACGCCGTTAGGCATTTTTCACAATTAATTATATTGTCGTGCTCAAATTTATTTTCTAAGTTAAAATTTCACCGGTAATTTCTCAAATTATAAAATTTAAATCTTTTAACTCTTTTTGGCTCACTTTTAATTTATTAATTAATTATTTGTATTATTATTTATCCGAGTTTTACATTCTACCTACCTTAAAAGAAATTCTGTCCTCAAAATTTTTTTACATATAAATAGGTGGGAATAATCCTTCCTCATACCTGATTCGAGCTCCCACATGTGCTCTTCCACTCCGACTCGACTCCAAGCAAATTTCACTAATGGAACTTTCTTTCCACGGAGTTTCTTGACACTAAGATCATCAACTCTGAACGGAGCAACTTGAAATGTCAGATTCTCTCTCAATTGAATCGATTATGGCTCTAGCACATGGGTCACATCAGAGGTGTACTTCCAAAGCTACAAAATATGAAATACATTGTGCAGGATCAGAAGATGTGGCGATAAGGCCATCTGGTAAGCCACTAGCCAATCCTCTTCAAGATTTGAAATGGACTAATGTAATGAGGGTTTAGCTTCTTTGTCTTTATAGCTCTACCCACTCTCGTAGTAACATTCAAGAATACATGATCGCCCTCTTCAAACTCCAAAGGCTTCCGCCTCTGATCAGCATAACCTTTCTAACAACTCTGAGCAGTAAGGATTCTATCTTGGATCTTCTTAATATGTTCCATTGTCTTTGCCACTAGTTTAGGACCCAACAAACTTGATTCTCTAGTCTCATACCAACGTTGTAAGACCCAGAATCTTTGAAAAATCTTATTATGAGCAAGTCTCAAATCCTACAGTTATTTATAGCCTTAATTTCAGAGATTATTTTATTATAGATAATTAAGGCAAATTTTGATTTATTGGATTTGAGATAAGTTATGATTATTATCCAATTTTATAATTATTGGATTATTTTCTATATTTAAAGTATAAGGTTGATAGTTATGAAATAATAAGGATTTTATATGATTTGGATTAGATAAGTAATATTTTAAATATTATTACTGCTATTTTGGAAAATGAAGAAATTAAGTATATTATTTCTAATTTTTGGATTTGGGCATTTTATTGAAAATAATTTGTGAAATTGATGAGCAAATAAGATTTTCTATACACAATTAGTGTTGGATTTAAAATTGGGTTTCAGTTACTATATTATCCCCAATTTTATGTGAAATTACGATATTGCCCCTTACCCTAATTTGGCATACCCTTCCCTCTATTCTCTCTTCATGCTGCGCAGCCTCAAACCCTCTTCTTCACTGTCTTTGCTGCACAGCCCTACCCTAACTAAGCACACACACATGGTTCTTTGAACCAGAGGGAAAAGAAGAACGGGAATCAGGGAAGGGGAAGAGGTTGCGTCGGTGTACTGGGTTGCACCACCACCATGCCGCCGTCTGACCGAAGAGGAAGAGAGAGAGGCTGAGCTGCGGCAGAGGAGAGTGAGGACGCCGCCGCTCAGCTGGTCACCGTCATCCATCCTCACTGCTGCCAGCTGCGTGTCCCCACCAAGCCGCCGAACCTGCCACGCATCGCCGCTGCCAATCTCGCACCGCCACGGTCCCGTCGAGCTTCCGCCAATACAGCACGAAACAGAGAGAGAGACCGATGGAGAAGAGGGCCGCGGAGGGGGAAAGAGCCGCCGATTGCAGTCGCCATTGGGTCCTCGTTCCTCGCCGTTGAAGGAGCTGCTCCCAGCCACGGTGGTCGCGAATGTTTGCACCGCTGTTGTCAGAGAACCCGAGGAGATGGAGGCGACACAACGGGAGAGAGGGAGTCGCTGTGGAGCAACGAGCTGCGTTCAGTCGCCGCCGACGCACCACTGACCACCGCCGTTCCGCCGCGCCGAGGATCCTTTTCCTGCTAGATCTGCCGCTGCCAGAGTTCTGAGGCCACCAGAACCACCGCCGGAGCTTCTGGCTACTTTTGCCGTCGCCAGAAAATTTTATTGGTAAGGGTTTTACGTTGGTTCTCCCTTCCGTTGAGTTTCTGGAAACCTCATTATCACTGCATATGGTTCAGGTCATCATTGCCACTTGAGGTAGCTGTCGGGTTGTCGTCGGGCCGGTTCGGAGACCGCCGCTATTTCGGTTCAACCGTTCCCTCTTCGGTTCGGTAAGCATTTCGATTTGAAAACCCTTTTGTTACTGTTCTGTTATCATACACTGAGGTTTGTGGCATTAGCTGCTATACGATTGAGTTTCGGTTGTTGTATGTTGCGATTAGAGTGTTGAGACTGTTGCGAAAGTGGCTTGGAAACAAGGTTTTAGCTGCCGGGATTTTGATTGTTGATCTCAGGTCGAGGCGGAAAGGATTATGTGACGCGTTTGGGCTATGGTTTTGCGTTTTGAGGTAGGGGCGCTTTCCAAAAACTATATTTTATATGCCGAAATTATTACATATGGGTACTGATGTGAGATAATGTATTTGGTGATTGTATAAGGCTTATGTGATGTTGATTATCCTGGATGAATGTAATTATATGTTTGAATGGATTATTATTTGGTTCTGATGAATGAACTGTTGTGTGGTTTTGTGAAACATAATGCCGTCCAAGTTGATTCTTTAGAGATTTGAAATATGAGTTTAATCCGTTGAGGATTGGTTTGAATTGAGTCAATTATTTTGATGATGTGAAAGATAGAATACTCTTGAAATTCAGCCTGGGTTGCTTTAATTAATTTTGGTTTTGATAAATGATTTATTGCTGAACCGATTCTTTAAAGCTTTGGACATGAGTTAAATCGATTGATATTGAGTTGATTTTGAAATGGTATCCTTGAGGTACGCCACTGAGGCGATTGTTGGATTTAGCTTACTTTGAATTGATTTTCTGGTTTTGTGTTGTTGAAAAGGAATGAGGAACGGTTTAGTTGGGACCCGAACCGGGTGGCAAAAGTCCAAGTTTTAGGGGAGGTGCTGCCGAAATTTCTACAAAATCCTAACCTTGTTTGAAAAGTTATTTGAGAAGGGTTGGATTTGAGAAGTTGTATTCTTTGATTTATTAAGAGAATATTGATGTTTTCAAGCTTAATTCATTTAGTGAACTTTATGCCTTGAGTTCGACTTATTTAGAAATGAACTATTTTAACCGTTTGAATCACTGAAGGAAAGAATGATGCTCTAGTATTGATTTCAATATAAAAAGGAGCTTTTAGTGATTTCAAAGGAATCTAGACTTTTGATTGAGTAATTAAGTTTGAGGCATTTTGGAAGAATTAAAAAAAAAGGGTTCCAAAAAGAAACCTGAAAGTGATTTGATTCAAATGAACCGGTTCCGTTTCAAATGAGTTGATTTTTGGACCGGGTTAGAACTTGTGATTTTGTATGGCCGGTTTTATAGTAAATTCAGTTTTATTTACTTGAAACGAGAATCTATGATTTTAAGAGTTTCAATGAATTTTAAGGAATTGATATAGGTTGACCTTCCCTAAAGACTTGGGACTCTGCCGAGAAACTTTTGTTATAAAATCCCATCGTTGGATGGATGATTTTGAATACTTTGAAATAAATCCTTAACTTGCCATGGTTTTGGAAGTTTTGGAAAGAGAATACCGAGAGTGGCTCTGTTTTAAAAAGGGAACTCACTTTGAGTAAATTTGGCTTATGAGTTTGAGATGATTTGAGAAATGAGATTTCTAAAAGCCAAGGCTAAAATGAGTCGAAACTTGATTTCAAAGTGAAATGATTTGAGAAAAAGTGATTTATGGCTTAAATGCCGATTTTACGAATTGATGATGTTGAATGTGGAAGTGCTGTTTGTTGTGAGCCGGAATGGCTGTGTATGCTATGAATATTGGCTGGTTCTGGATTGAACCGTGAGCCGGAATGGCTGTGTATGCGATGAATATTGGCTGGTTCTGGACTGAACCGTGAGCCGGATGGCTGAGATGGATGTTGATCCACGAATGAGAATGAATGCATGTATATGCTGAATTATTGATAATTGTGATTTGCACTTCCACTATCTGAGATACGAGTTTCCCTGGGTAGTAGCAGTGGCTAGCCACCACGTGCTCCAGGTTGAGACTTGATAATCTGTTGACCCTATGTCGTAAGTGTGGCCGGGCACTGTGAAAGTCCCGGATGAGCTCGCCCCCAAAATATTCGCCAGTGAGGGTGATGGATATGGATCATGTTTATGATCAAGTTTATGATGAGTATAACTCGAGTTGGGGATGCGCGACAGAGGGACAGTCCAATGGTTAGCTACCAGGACTTGTCGGGTTGGCTCTATAACCGACAGATGATATCATCAGCCACTAGGGACAGGCATGCATCATATGCATCTATGTGATATTGTTTGGCTGTGCATATTGTACTTAGTTTGCCTATGTGATTAACTGCTAATTGTTCTACTTGCAATAACTGTTTGTTTGTGTTTGCATCTTCCTACTTGTGTTTGCATTTGGAACTCTGTTGGATTGTGGTGGATTGGTTGTTATTGGATTGTTTGGGCCTAGGGCCGTGGTTGAATGAGATGGACCGATGATTGATTTCGGTTTTGTGGTTTTGGTTTGGAATAAGATATGAAAGGCTAGTTTGGTTCAGTATAGATAAACCTTTTTGAAAGGCTTTGATGTTTTGAGAATTGAACGGTTCCTCTTTCAGGAAAGATTTCCGACTTTATTTTTATTGAAAACCGTTGTTTTTGAAAAGAGGCATAAGACGGTTATTAATCACTGGTACAGTTTATCTTCATGTATCCTATTAAAGTAATTCCCAAAAACCCTCTACTGAGAACCCTTTCAAGGATGATGTTCTCACCCCCCTACATTTTTCCCCTTTCAGGATATGGGCGCTGAAGTCACGAAGAGTTTATTTAGTTGTTGAAATGCTCTGTATGCTTTAGATTATTATTTATTGTACCCTCGCCTTTATCTTGATATATTTTGTAAGAGGGATAGGGATTGTATTGGTTAATGTTTGTAATATTATTTATATATATGTATGTATATACATGGATGTACTCTTTACGAGTTTTTATAAGTTGTATGATATCTATGGATGTACGTTATTGAATGAAGTATCTTGGGAACGATATTGTGGTAAAAAGTTTTAAACAGGCTCATATTTTAGTATTAAATAGTATAAGAGTCGTTGTAATGTCCGAGCTATCAGAGTTTGCGCAGCCGGAAGCGTGAGCTTTGATAGTTAGGGTGTTACAAACGTAATGAAGATTGACACTTTTTTCCATACAAAGACTCATACAGAGCCATTCTAATGCTTGCTGATAACTATTGTTGTACAAAAGTTCCACTAAAGGCATGTAACGATCCTAACTAGCCTGTTGATCTAACACACACGCTCTCAGCATATCCTCCAAAGTTTGAATCATTCTTTCTGACTAACTATCAGTCTGTGGATGGTATGCTGTGGTCAAATACAATTGAATTCCAAATGCCTTCTGAAAGGCTCTCCAAAACCTCAAAGTAAATCGATGATCTCTATCTGACACTATGGTCGTAGGCACATGATGCATGCACATCATGATGTATTTTTCTATGCTTTTTCATATAAGAATCAATTCATAATGCTTAATTGTGGAAGTGTTTTGGCGCTTAAAATGAATATTGCTTTTTATTGCTTGAGTTAATGAATTTTGTAGGAAATAATAGAAAAAGAAGCAAAAAAAAAATACAAAACAAGCTCAAAAGAAGCAAAGAGGAAGCTTTGGGCACACTTTGAAGCTTAGGATACACTTTGGAGCCTTAAGTGGCATTATTAATGCAACAAACCAAAGCACCTTCTCAAGTGGTGCTGATGTGCAACGAGAAACAAATGAAGCATGCATACACAAAGGCGTTACTAATGCCAACAATGAATAAGAATGCATGCACAGAGGCGTTGCTAACGCCTACCTCATAAAGCATGCTGGCATTGGAAATAAATGAAGCATACAAAAAGCATTGCTTAGGCATTGTTAACGCCAACATATGAAGCGCCCTCCAAGAATTGTGCCAGCGTGCATACTGGCACTCAATGAATTATGCATCGGCGTTATTAACACCCAAAGTAAAGGAGCATCACTTCAAGTAATGCTGGGCACAAGGGATATTGTGCATACGTATGCCTCATGCATACACACAACTGAGCAAAAAGGAATTCGTGCGTATGAATATGGCATGCATACGCACAACACTAACTTCTCATCCTTAATTATATGAAGCGTTAGTAACACCAAGAAGTAAAGTGTTAAAGCAAATAACGCTAATGACATGCCCTAAATCAATTTTGCACATTTTGTGAAGCGTTAGTAATGCTGATTAATAAAGCATTATTTTCACTAATGCCCAAGTCACCCCTGGAGCACCAATTTGCTTAAGAACGAGGCGTTAGTAATGCCAGATCGAGAAGCGTTACTTTCAAATAATGCCCTGCACCTAGAGCCCTCCAATTTGTTCAATTATTTCACTCAAAAGTCCACTCCAACTCATGCAAGCAAGCCCACAATCAACAATCAATCAAGGCCATAAGAATCATCTAGAAGTAGTTAGAAAATTTTATATTTGATTTTAATTTGAATTTGTAATTTAGAATAACTTATAAATAGGATCTTAGATTCATCATTTTAGGAACACCACCATGGAGGGGAGTCTTTGGACTCTCTCCTCACTCTCATTCCCTTCCTCTCTTCCATTTCCTTTCTTACACCATTTTGTAAATCTTTAGTCATGAGTTTCTAATTCTCTTCATTGAGAAAGGGAGCTCTATTGCAATTTAATGGATTAATTTGTTTGATTCTTTCATCTTCAATTCTTTTTTCGTTGTTTCTTTAGAAAGAATCTTCGTTCTTCATCTCAAGGAATCAAATATCTTGAGAAAGAATTTGAATCTAATTTGAATTCTATGAAAACTTGAGAAAGAGATCATGGAATTGAGCTTGAAGATCTTTCTCCCAATTCTTGTGAATTTGGGTATGAAATTGATACGTGACATATAATCAACCCATACTTAGTTTCATGAAATTGTGTGGCTCTAAATCAAATACCAATCTTCATCTCTTCTCATGAGAAATTAGATCAAAGAATTGGCAATTGATCAAGTTAAGAGAGATTAAATTACCAAGAGATTGGAATTTAATTACTTATGATTTGCCAAGAGATCAATGATTGCATGATTGAAGTGGAGATGAGAATTGTTGATCTTGAGAATGCAACATCTCTTTATCCCAATATTTTTTTCTTTTTTAATTCTTGTTATTTACTTTCCTGTAAATTGCATTCCTGCAATTTAAGTTTCTAGTAATTTACTTTCGTGTTCTTTATTTTCTAGTCATTTTATTGCTTTCATTTATTTCAAGTCATTTAAGTTCTTGTCTAAATTTTACTCATCATTCAAACATGACCGTCTAACTAGAATAATCAATTAACTATTGTTTGCTTAATCTGTTAATCCTCGTGGTATCAACACTCACTCACCGTGAGTTTATTACTAGGTAGGATTCGGTACACTTGCCGATAGTTCTATGGAATGTAATTCATAAATTCCATATCAAATTTTTTGGTACCATTGCCGGAGGTTAATGGTGATTAACAAACTACCGGTGGATTAATTACCTAGATTAAATACTTTTTCTTTTTGTTTTATTCATTTAGTTGCTTTTTATTTTCTTTTGTTAGTTAACTATTTGTGATATTACCTCACTAGGAATTTTCTTAATTGTGATAAGAAAAATTCTAATTTTTTTATCTTGGTGATTGTGTTTGTTATAGAGTATTTTCAAGGAAGAATAGAGTTTACTTCATCATTTGGTCAAGAAAATTGCATAGGATACTTACCATCACCATAAAATAATTCATGCTACTATCCTGATTGTGCTTGGAAATATCAAGAATAAGGAGTGATGGAGTTTGAGCAAGTAAACCAAAGAGGGCAGTTTCCAGAGTCACAATATGATGCATACTCCCATGAATGGAGCAATTACCCAAATAGTGGCGGGGAAAAACATTATTAAAGCAAGTTCAATGATCCATACCCCACTCATCAAGAGCCATTATCTCTTGATTGTTCCATGAATGCACTAGAGCAATCTTTTGCTGCATTTATGAGAGCTTGTTCAACCTCACCTCTTACTCTTAAAAATCAAAATCCTTCACCATTTGAATATGCCTCAGCAAAAAATTCATTCCACCACCCACAAAATTCATTTAACCACCTACAAAATTCATTTCACTATCCACAAGCCTCTTTTCAAAATCCACAAAATTCATTTTACAACCCAAAAAACTCATTCCATACCCCTCAAAACAACTTCACCACAGCACCCACATATCCACAAAACCATTCCCAACTTCCATCTCTCGAGTTAGTATTAGAACAATTTATTTAGTAGTCTAGAGCATTTAAAGAAGAACAAAAAATCTCAAGAAGGAACTTCGAAGAGCAAATGAGACAAATGGCACAACTCCTTGCTGAAGAACCAACCAATGTCTTCCCTAGGCCAAGGGAAGAATACAATGTCATAAGCTTGAAGAGTGAAGTAGTGCTTAGCAAGGAGATTGAAGATCAACTTGAGGGTACAAAGGAGAATGTAGAAAAGCAAGACAAAGAGGCCCTTGTACCATGTGAAATCCCAATGAAAAAAGAGGTTATGGAGGCATACAAGCCTAGAATTTCATATCCACATAAGCTACTAGAGGTGACAAAAGAACATGCAAACTCATTTCCAAAAGAAGTAATGCAAAATCCTGCAAAAGAAAGGGAAGAAATCAACCAAGGGAGTCCACACTCCAATGAAGCAGAGAGTTGCATGAAGGATAATTTAATTGAACCATTAATCTATGAAGTTCTTGATGAAGGGTACACTCTAACCAATATACAACACTTAAACCTTGAAAAAGAAGAGGTGAAGGCATCAAGGAAAGCACTCAAAGAGGGATTGTAACCATTAAACAAAAGGCAATATCCATAAAAAAGAGAAGGTCAAAAAAAAAAAAAAGAAATCCAGCCTCTACCCCAACAAGCAAAGTGAATCAAGCTAATAACAAAAAAAAGCTTGTTGGGAGAAGATCAAATCAGAGGGCATCAATTTTCTCTTCTTCTCCCTTGAAGTCATTTTTTTAACCAATTGGAAGAAGAGAAAGAAATTCAAGAACCAAAAGTCAAGTTAATGACATTAAAAGAGCACTTGTTGGGAGGCAACCCAACCGTTGGTAACAAATTTCTTGCTTTACTTAGTTTTACTTTCAAATAAATTGGCATGTGATTACATAGGATAAGTCTGGTGTTGCCATGCAACAATTTGATTCTCAATCTTTACTGGGTACTTATATCATTTTAAAATGAAAGTGTCACACCAAGTTTGGCATTGCCACTTACCTTTCATGTAATATACCATGCACAAAATACTTGTCAATGCAATCACATTGTCTCTGTTTCTTTTTGCCTTTATTGTTGTTTTTAATTTTGTTTACTTAAACACTGCATTACGTACATCACTTTTTGAAAACATTCATGATTAATTCACAATTTCATCACCACTATTCTCACTTGTTGCTTGAGGACAAGCAATCATTCTAAGTTTGGTATTGGAGGAAGAGAATACGAGGAAAATAACAACAAAATAATGATGAACTACAAGGTTGTTAAGTTCTTTTTTTCTCTTATTTATTTCCTGTACATTCAATTGTATGCATGATTGTCTTCCATTTTTTTATATGCATGTGTGTTCTAGCATGAGCATATGAGTATTGGAAGGCTAGCATGACTATTCTAGCTTAACACATTTGAATTTCTTTAATTAATATTTTTATCTAGAATATTTTATGAAATCTTTGAAATTTTGAAAACTTTGAAGATGCAAACTAAGTAATGATCAAGAAAGAAAAAGGGAAAGAATGAGAAAGCTAAAGGCTCTGAGTACCACTGACAATTCATTAGTCAAGTACTTGTGGTGTTTATGTATCAAGAAAAAGGCTTGAAAATAAAACACTTAGAGTCAAGGCTAGACTCAAGTGCAAAGCACTCCCTCAAAACTCAAGGCTTTGCGCATCAATGATTAGAGAGTAAAGAAAAGAAACAAATGAAAAGCTTAAAGAATCCTCTAATTACATGCTTATGGTGCTTTTGTATCAAGTGGTAATACTTGAAAATAAAGCATTTAGAGTCAAAGCTAAAAACAAATGGTACAAAGCATCCAAGAATCTAAGATAAGAAAGAAAAGAAAAAGACAAAAAGCTTGCTTCAAGGAAGGAACATTAGAGAAGATTTCATAAAGTGATCAAGATAGAAACATCAATTATTTAGAATTCTTGTGTGATTGTTGAATGCATAGTAAACTAGTCAACCATGAACATTAAAAATTGATATTCTTCTTACCTTCGGTTGTCAATTTTCATTGCATGATTCTTTATTTTCTTGAGGACAAGCAAAGTTTAAGTTTGGTGTTACCATGCAGTCTCACAATCTCTTTGATATACAACCTCGTTAGTTCCTCTAAAGAATAGTTCATATGAATTGGCAAGAAATGAGCGGACTTTATTAATTGATCCACAATTACCCACACTGCATCATATCATGCTCTAGTCCTCGGCAAGCCTGACACAAAATCCATAGCAATACCTTCCTACTTTACTATGGAATCACAAGGGGTTGCAAAATTTTGGATGGCTTTTGGTGCTCTATCATTACCTTTTGATACGTAAGACACTTGGATACGTTTACCGCCACATCATTCTTTATTCTTGGCTACTAGAACATTACTTTCAAGTCATGGTACATCTTGGTAGATCCAAGGTGAATTGAGATCCGCTCTTGTGAGCCTCTGTCACACTTCGTGTCGCAGATCTCCTACATTTTGTACACAAATTGTCCCCTTGTATCTCCAAATTTCATCTCTGTCTTGGGTAATCTCTCCATGTTTGCCTTGCCAAATTGTTTGCAGCATCTTCTGCAGCTCATGGTCATCGTGCTGAGCTTTCTAAATCTTAGCCTTGAAATTGCTAGAGATGTATAACTAGTTCAAAAACACATCCCCAGTCATCTCTCTAACGCCCAACTTTAGATATACAAACTTACTCAACAGCTCTTCTTCCTTAATCATCATCTAAGCAACACTTAAAGATTTTTTGCACAAGGTATCTGCCACTACATTTGCTTTTCCTAGGAAATAATTTAGTTCAAACTCATAGTCCTTCAACAACTCTATCCATCTCTTGTGATAAAAGAGATACTTCAAACTCTTGTGATTTGAAAAGACTTGGAATTTCACCTCGTAAAAATAATGCCTCCACATTTTTAGTGCAAACACAACCGCAGCAAGTTCCAGGTCATGAGTGGGATAATTTACTTCATGCGGTGATAAACCCCAATTTTGTGGTTTATCTTGTGCTTATTTTAGGGGATTTTATCACCTTTTCCCACATTTATTCAATGAAATAGCATGATTTTGTAATTCTCCCTTAATTGATGCTTAAATGTAAAAACATGCTTTTTAGGCCCTTAAATTGGTGATTTTAATTCACTTTAATTCTATTCGATGCCTTGATATGTTAGTTAAGTGGTTTCAGGTTTAGAAGACAAAGATTGGATTGAAGGAATGAAGAAAAAGCATACAAAGTGGGAGAACTCATGAAGAAATGAAGGAACCATAAAGCTGTCAAGCCTGACCTAAATGATATAAAATTTACCATAGTTTCTTGACGTTTAGGGACACGCACGCGCACTGTACACGTGCGCGCTGATTGGTGCACGTGATTTACTAAAAGCAACTCGTGGCCAGCAATTTCTAGAGCATTTTGGGTCCAATCCAACTTATTTCTAATGCTATTTCATGCAAAATTCAAGTTGGGGCAAAGGGGGAGCAATTGTTTGTGGTTTTTGGCATCATGTAGGTTAGTTTCTAGAGAGAGAAGCTCCCTCTTCTCTCTAGAATTAGGGTAGATTAGGTTAATTTTATCTTATATCTAGTTCTAATTTCATGTTCTCATCTTGTTTTTTCTACAATTTCATGTTTCTATTCTTGATTCCTCTTAGTTTTCATGTTAATTCCCCCTTTTTGCTACCTTTTGTGATGATGAACTCTTGTTGGATTTGGACCTTTTCTTTAATGCAATTTAATGTTTGATGTTCTTTTATTGTTGATTTGAGTTAAGATTTTACCTTCCTTACAATTGGTAGTTGTTAGATTTTACTAATTCTTGCCATTTATTATGCTTTCCTTTTATGCCTTTCAAGTGTTTGACAAAATGCTTGGTTGGATGTTAGAGTAGATTTTGAGCATTCTTGGCTTGGAAAGAGTAATTAGGCAATCTTGAGTCATGAAAATCCAACTAATGTTGGTGATCTAGAATTGTTAGTTAATATGATTTCCATTGACTCTAATCTTTTGCTAATTCTATTAGTGAGTTGATTAGTATATTTGGAATGAGGTTAACTAGTCTTGTTTGACTTTCTCTCATGGAAGATAATGTGATACCTTCTTCCAATGTTGGAGATGACGAAATAAGATAAATTCTTGTTTATTATTGTGATATGATTGATTCATCTCATTTGACTTTCTCCCTATGTGTTGGAGTTGACTAAATAAGATGAATTAATCATTGCATGACTAGGATAGAAAGCCTATTATCTCAACCTTGCCATGAATGTCTCCCTTTATTACTTGCTTTCTTTAATTGCTTGTTTGATTTACTCTTCTTACCATTCACTTTTCTTGCCCTTTTATAAACAAAACCCCTTGTTTCCTTCATAGCCAATAATTGACCACTTCATTGCAATCCTTGTGAGACGACCCGGAGTCCAAATACTCCGGTTAATTCTTATTTGGGATTTGTACATGTGACAAAACCATAAACTTAATTTGATTCGAAGATTTACTATCGATTTGGACTATACTAACAACGGAATTATTTTGTGGAATTCCGATCCGGTACCAATTCTCGCAATCAAATTAATGGCGCCGTTGCCGGGGATCGCAATGGTGCTATGTTATTGGCTATTGTATATATTGTGAATAGCTTAATTTTTGGTTTGTCTGTTAGTTTTTGCTAGTTGTAGGATTTTGTTCTCTTTGTTTCTTGTTAGATTTTGTTTTTATTTTCTCTTTCACTATGAATTCTCATGACTTTGGCTATGAGTGTGGTTCTAACTATGTTGTAGGAGATGGAAATTACAATGACAACATGCATCAAGGATTTGGAGATCAAAAGTGGGAGGAGCCACAAGCTTATGGACAACCTTCTTGGCAACAACCTCCTCCGGCTTCTTATGGGTACAATTCAAATCTTGATGCATACCAATCTAATGTATGTGATGACCCTCATTGTGGTTGTCAACCGCAATCGTCATATGCATATGAACCCCCTCCTCAATATAGCCTTCCACCATACTCACAAACCTTATACCACCAACCACCTCCATATGATCCTAACCCATACCCACCATACCAACTACCATATGAACCATTTCTAGAGCCACCACATTTCCAATACCAATACTCCCATGGACCACAAAGTCTACTCACACCACCTCAAAAATTTCACCAATATGAACCACCTTCTAATTACAACAACTTTTTCTCAAACAATGAACTCTCTCTTCCACCATCACCTCCCGATGAAGCCCTCATCCTAGAATTGAGAGATATTGAATCTCATATCTTAAGGCGACATGAGGAGGATGAAAAGAAGTTTGAGGAGTTAAGAGCAAAAATGGTTATCATGGTAGAAGCCATTGGCAACATAGTCTCATCCCGCCTAAGCCTATGTGATCAAGGCACTCCCATTATTGAATGTGGAGAAGCAACCAAGGAGCTTAGTGAGGGAGTGAACTTGAAGCTCCAAGGTGAAGAAGAAAAGTTAAAGCAAGAAATGCAACAAGAGGAGAAGGTAGAGATTATCGAGCAAGAGGAAGTAGTGGTTGGAGCCTTAGGATATGTTGAGTACATAGAGGAATCACAAATTGAAGGACCTTCTTCCATGGAGTTTGAAGTTGATGTTGAGGAGGAGAGTGCACAACCTCCAAGGCACAATGTGATTGGAGAATTGGAAGAAGTGTTCCAAGCAACAAGCCCTCCTATTTATGATGATTCCGAATCAACATGTGATCCTTTTGAGCTTGATGAGTCCTTCCCCAATATGCTTGGAATTGATGATGAGGTAGACTTCACTAAACCTCCTATCTATGATGAGAGCAATGGGGAAGAGATATAAGAATTTGTTGAAGAAGAATGTGAACTTAAGGAAGCTTGGCAAGAGGAGGAACTTAAAAAACCTTGCCAAGTGGTGGAAGCCTCTAGAAGAGGATGGACGGGAGTAGAGCGCGCCTTGTCAAGATCATTGGGAATTCCTCCACCTAGGTTGTCATCCAATCCTTCATTTGAGTGGATAAAACTTCTAACTCTTAGCTCTATTATCCCACTTGAATTTAGTTTGCTTGAGATGGATGGCCAACTTAGGGCGCTTTGCAGAATTAAGCGTAAAAGGAGGATGTTTAGTGGTTGGCGTTGTAAGTATAGGCTCATTATAGTTGAAACTTCAAGGAGCAAGGGTTGGACTAGTGCTCAATTTGATGGGTCTAGGAGGTTAGTTTGGTGCTTCCATGAGAATTCATCCCTCTTGCCACCCGGAGAAAATCACCATGATCAAGTCAAAGACGGGTGTGAAAACAAAGTGTGGGATCCCGGATCACACAAGGAGAATCAACTTTGGGAGCCCATGGTTTGTGAAGAACTCCATCAAAGCTTGGAGATAGTAACTTTGAATGATGAAGCACAATGGCAGTCCAAGCATTGGTGAATGTTCAAGGATGGATTCAAGCACAAGCCACCTTGATAAGAGCTCCCATAAGTCCAACTTAAGGACAATAAACAAAGGTGCTAGGTGGGAGACACCCCACCATGGTAATATCTTTCCTTTTTTCTTTTTGTAAATATTGCTAATAATTAGTTTAATTTTATGTTTTGTTTGGTTAGATATGTTTATTTGGGAGTTTAGTATGTTAAATAAGGTTTTATGATGTTTTGGTAGTTGTTCGGAGGTTTGGAATGCTTGGTTTGGTGCAAAAACATACAAAAATTTTGAAAAACAGAGCACCAACCCACGCGTATGCGTCACCCACGCGTACGCGTGCCCCAAGCATTTTTGACCATCCACGCGCACGCGTACATGACGCGTACGCGTGGATCCAGAAGTTCTACCCCTCCATACATTCACCCGAGAGATGTGCCTGAAGTGTGCCAACTTTATGCCCAATGCACGCGTACGCACACTTCATGCGTACGCGTCGTTTGTGAAATAACCCATCGACGCGCACGCGTACCTTGCGCGTATGCGTCGCTGCCATTTCATCAATCCACGCTTACGCGCACATGACGCGCACGCGTGGATTGCCCCTGTTTCACCCACCTTCTTTTCTTCTCTTCTTTCCATTTCTTCCCTTCTTCTCTCTTCTCTTCTTTTCTTTCCACCCTTCAAACATCATCCAACACTACCAAACACCATCCATAACCACTTCTTTTAGTTAGTTATTTAATTGTTTAATTAGTACATTTTCATTTTGTTTTCTATTTTTTTATAAGTGTTGGATTATTAATATTGTTTACTGTTTCTTGTTGCTGATTATTGATGAGATGTTATTTTAACATCATTATTTTTAATTTTTATTGTTGGATTTAATTGTTAAGGTTATATTTTGTCACTTGGTTTTGAGTTTTCATGTTTAACATTTGTGAACACCAAGTGAATGTTACATTGCCTTTAAGCTTCTTAACTCTTTTGAATTGCATGTTTTGGCTACCATGCATTCATCATCCATTGTTAGGCAATTGTATACTATCATTGCAATTTTTTTAGGTGATGCTTGTTTATGGTTTACTCTTATCCACATCACTTATTTCATGCATTGAGATTGTAGAATTGTGAAATTGGATCGAAAGCTTACCTAGTAACATATTTTTGAGCTTTCTTAGATTTGTGGACCATGATTGCTATGTGATGGATTTCCACTTCTATCTTCTTTTTCCTAAGTTCCATAGCACCCATGTATTTCACCTCTTTGTCACTTAGGTGTTGCAACAACTTGAATATGTGTCATTGATTGTTGTGTAAGTTTTATATACCATTTTGTTTCACTAAGTCTACTTACACGTCATCAATGTCCATGCATTATCCAATCTCACAATTGCTTGATTAATTGCTTGAATGCTTCCATGCTTCTTCACTACTTGTTTGATTGACTTAACTTACAAGTCTCTTGAAGTACTTCAAGCACACTAGAATGAGTGAATTGCATACTTCTCTTGTATAATTGTGACATGGCTTTTAAATACTAAGGTGTGAGTTCTAAACCGCATGCAAGTTAGGACCCACACGCCTATTTTTCATCAATGTCACATTAACTCACTCACTCAATTCTAGTGAATTACCTCATTCCAACAATCCACGCTTCCTTGCTTGTGCATTTACTTGTCTTATTATCTCCTATTTTCTATTTTCAGGATAAGTCATCATAAGCAACAATGGAAGCAGGAAAAACACATGCAGCAACCGGTTGACCCACCAGCTGGAGGTGGCAACTAGGAAGGTCGCCATACCCCCTTGCTCATCTTTGAGTGCACCGAGAACGGTGCAAATTTTTAAGTGTGGGGAGGTCGTCCGACCACTCGGCGTTTTTGGGTAACAAGTTTCTAATCCCAACACTTTTGTATTTCACTTTTAGGTCTCTTAGAATTTTTGGTTGCATTGCATATGTGTATATTAAGCTTAGTCAAAATAATAAAATTTTTCAAGAATTTTATCTATAAGGCACCCCAATTGATTGAAAAAAAAAATTTAGAACTTGCTTGAGTTATATATATTGTGGATCATGTTTTTGAGCTAAAAACACAAGCATGTGAGATTTGAGCCTAATTGTGTGGTTACATCATATAACCACTTATTTTCATTCTTGTGTGCATTATTCTCTTTCTATGATTGTAATCTTTGATTTGCTTAATTCTATATGTCCATTATTTTATGTATACATGCACTTATATGATTGAGGCCATTGTTTCGTTAGCTCACTTACCTAAATAGCCTACTTTTTACTCTCCATTGTTAGCCAATTTTGAGCCTACGCTAAACCCACTTGTTCTTAATCTTAGCACATTACAAGCCTGAAGCGAAAAACAATAAGTGTCCCTTGTTTAGATCTTTGATTAGCTTAGGCTAGTGAGAGTGCTTATCACTCAAGTTTGGGAGAGTTGGGAACATTGGTTGGGATGAAAGTATATTTTTGTATTTTTGTCAAAATTTTGGGAATTGGGTACATACTCATGCATTGAATGTAAAACCATATGCATTGATACTTTTGTATATACTTTATTGCAAATAATAATAATAATAATAATAAATAATGCAAAATAAAGAAAAAATATATACGTATATATCAAAAAAAAAAGAAAAAAAATACAAGCAATAAAAGGGGACAAAATGCCCCAAGTAAAGTTCAAGGTTCAATAAAAAATTCAATGCATATGTGTGGTGATCAAAAGAGAATGCATGAGTGTGTGAAAAAAGAAGAATGGGTAGTTAGGTTTGTTTAGATATAGGTTGTCATAGGTTAGGTGGGAAGCTTAGGTTAATCAAAGATTCAAATTCTAGTCCACTTGATCATATGCATCCTTACCTTAACCCTAGCCCCATTACAACCTATAGGAAAGCCCTCATGATATTTGTATGCATGCATAAAGTAATTTTTGATTGTTAGATGAAAAACAAATCTTGGAAAGCATGATTAGGGGAGAATTGAGTGAATCAATCCCAAACACTTGAGTGCCTAGAGCGGATACACATCCGGCGAGGGTTCGGTCGCTCAATTACATGTTTCCACCCATGAGCATCTTTTCTTGCAAGTTTGTAAAATCTTTCAATGACTCAATTCAATTGTGGGTTGGTTTGATTGCTATTGCCTTAGCCCTTGTGCTTGTATATGTATTCTTGGAAATTGACTTGTTTTGACCAAGTGGATGCATTCATGTAGATAGATTGCATATAGATAGGTTGCATTTAGTTAGTTTGCATTGAATAAATGTTGATACCCCTTTGCTTCTTTCTTGATTTTAGCATGAGGACATGCTTAGTTTAAGTGTGGGGAGATTTGATAAACCCTAATTTTATGGTTTATCTTGTGCTTATTTTAGGGGATTTTATCACCTTTTCCCACATTTATTCAATGAAATAGCATGGTTTTGTAATTCTCCCTTAATTTATGCTTAAATGTACAAACATGCTTTTTAGGCCCTTAAATTGGTGATTTTAATTCACTTTAATTCTATTCAATGTCTTGATATGTTTGTTAAGTGGTTTCAGGTATAGAAGGCAAAGATTGGATTGAAGGAATGAAGAAAAAGCATACAAAGTAGGAGAACTCGTGAAGAAATGAAGGAACCGTAAAGTTGTCAAGCCTGACCTCTTTGCACTCAATCGATCATAACTTGAGCTACAGAAGTCCAAATGAGGCGGTTTCAGTTGCGTTGGAAATCTAACATCTGGGACTTCAAAATGATATAAAATTTGCCATAGTTGCTTGACGTCTAGGGACGTGCACGCACACTGTATGCGTGCACACCGATTGGTGCACATGATTTACTAAAACCAACTCGTGGCCAGCGATTTCTATAGCATTTTGGGCCCAATCCAACTCATTTCTAATGCTATTTCATGCAGAATTCAAGCTGGGGTAAAGGGGGAGCAATTGTTTGTAGTTTTTGGCATCATGTAGGTTAGTTTCTAGAGAGAGAAGCTCCCTCTTGTCTCTAAAATTAAGGTAGATTAGGTTAATTTCATCTTAAATCTAGTTCTAATTTCATGTTCTCATCTTGTTTTCTCTACAATTTCATGTTTCTATTCTTGATTCCTCTTAGTTTTCATGTTAATTCCCCCTTTTTGCTACCTTTTGTGATTATGAACTCTTGTTGGATTTGGACCTTTTCTTTAATGCAATTTAATGTTTGATGTTCTTTTATTGTTGATTTGAGTTGAGATTTTACCTTCCTTACAATTGGTAGCTATTAGATTTTACTAATTCTTGCCATTTATTATGCTTTCCTTTTATGTCTTCCAAGTGTTTGACAAAATGCTTGATTGGATGTTAGAGTAGATTTTGAGCATTCTTGGCTTGGAAAGAGTAATTAGGCAATCTTGAGTCATGAAAACCCAACTAATGTTGGTGATCTAGAATTGTTAGTTAATATGATTTCCATTGACTCTAATCTTTTTCTAATTCTATTAGTGAGTTGATTAGTACATTTGGAATGAGGTTAACTAGTCTTTTTTGACTTTCTCTCATGGAAGATAATGTGATACGTTCTTCCAATGTTGGAGATGACAAAATAAGATAAATTCTTGTTTATTATTGTGATATGATTGATTAATCTCATTTGACTTTCTCCCTATGTGTTGGAGTTGACTAAATAAGATGAATTAATCATTGTATGACTAGGATAGAAAGCCTATGATCTCAATCTTGCCATGAATGTCTCCCTTTATTACTTGCTTTCTTTAATTGTTTATTTGATTTACTCTTCTTGCCATTCACTTTTCTTGCCCTTTTATAAACAAAACCCCTTGTTTCCTTCATAGCCAATAATTGACCACTTCATTGCAATTCTCGTGAGACGATCCGGAGTCCAAATACTCTGGTTAATTCTTATTTGGAATTTGTACATGTGACAAAACCATAAACTTAATTTGATTCGAGGATTTACTATCGGTTTGGACTATACTAACAACGGAATTATTTTGTGGAATTCCGATCCGGTACCAATTCTCGCAATCATGCGGCCTCAACTGTCGTGAAGTATAGGCCACCATGTTTCGGTGTTGCATCAACATACACCCTAAGCCCTTCAACGAGGCATCATAGTACACTTCAAATGGTTCATGGAGTTCAGGCAATACGAGCACTGGCGCTGTCGTTAGCCTCTCCTTCAGAGTCTGAAAACTCTCCTCACATTTGGACGTCCATACAAATGGCGTATCTTTACGCGTCAACTTGGTCATCGGTAGGGCGATCTCCGAAAATCCCTTAAAAAATCTTCAGTAATACCCAGCCAAGCCCAAGAAACATCTCACCTCCATCACAGTCATTGGCCATCCCCATTCAGTCATCGCTTCAACTTTAGCCGGATCCACTACTATGCCTTCTCGGCTTACCACATGCCCTAAGAACTTTATTTCTTCCTTCCAAAACTCGCACTTAGAAAGTTTTGCATTGAGCTTCCTCTCATTCAGAATTTACACAACTATTCGAAAGTTCTTTTCATGCTCCTCCGCAGTCTTAGAGTATATCAGAATGTCATCAATGAACGAACTTGTCAATGAAAGGTCGAAATACCCTATTCATATAATCCATGAACACGACAAGTGCATTCGTGAACCAAAAGGACATCACGTTGTATTCATAATGACCATAACGAGTCCGAAAAAGCTGTCTTAGGAATATCGTCATCTCTCATCCTTATCTGATGAGAACTTGACCTCAAGTAAATCTTGGAGAAAACATCAGATCCTTACAACTGATCCATCAAGTCATCAATTCTCAACAAAGGATATTTATTCTTCACCGTCACCTTATTCCACTGTCTGTAATCTACACAGAGTCACATATTGCCATATTTCTTTTTCACTAATAAAATAGGTGCTCTCCACGGGAAAGTACTTGGTCCGATAAATCTCTTTTCCATACTGTCTGTAATCTAAATTATGTTTATTTCCTGACGAGCTAGCAGCTAATAGCACATACCCCTGACACTCATTCTCACTGCAAATCACCATTACCGAGTTCAAATAATAACCACAAGCCACTACCGGCCCATCTGACCCTTTAGAGAAAAACTGAATGGAACACTCAAAATAATCTAGCAACACATAATGCTTCGACAACCAATCCAAATCCAAAATCAAATCAAGTCCAGTCAAAGGCAAACATATCAAGTCATGAACAAATTGTCTGTTTTCTATCCGAAAAGGCACTTCTTGACAACACAACTTAGTTATCACAACCTTAGAGGCCAGTGTATGCACGTGCAAATCATAAACTAATTTTGAAAGTTTTAGCCCTAATTCCTTAACTTTGTCAAACGAGATAAATGAATGTGATGCTCCAGTATCATACAAAGAAATTAAGGTTCAGTTACCGATTTCACTGTTACCTCAAATCAGAGTATCATACCTAGCAGCATCATTTTCCATCATAGCAAAGACTCGGCCTTATTGTTGAGCTCAACTGGCATCCTGAGTCTCCCTACATAGACAATTCTTGGAGATATGCCTCGGCAATTTACATCTGTAGCATAGACCTAACTCAGCCTTGCATGACTTGTCTGGATGGTATCTCCCGCATCTCTGGCACCTCAGGTCATCTGTCTGAGTCCTCACCTGCTTCCCTTTACCATTACCCTGGCGGTTGTCATTCCTTCAGAAATCATTTTGGCCTTGGGTATATTGCTGTGCACAGCCACCTCTCTTGAAGCCTTGGCCCATCAGCACAAAACTCTTAACTTGATCTTTCTTATAAAACTCCCAGTGGTCACCATAGCAGTGTTTCTTGAGCATTCTTCCACCACTCTACTCTTGTTCTCCAGTTCAAAAAAGATTTGGATCTCCATAGGCACCACAGCATTCATGATATCATTCCGAAGACCACCCTCATACTTAATGCATTTTCACTCCTCATAGCCCTCCGGTGCTCCCTAACAGACCTTAGAAAATTAGCATAACTCCTCAAATTTATTTGTATACTCAGCCACTGTCATAGAACATTGTTTCAGCTGCATCGGTTCCAACTCCTTCGCCGCCCTTACTAAGTTCAAGAAGTACTTCCTGTAAAGCTCAGTCTTGAAAGCATCCCAGATAATAACAGCATCACCATGCTGTAACAAACGCCGAGCTCCTTGCCACCAGAATTGAGCCTTTCCTTCCTGCCGATAAGTGGCAAACTCCACATAACCCTCCGACATGTGCTAAGCTTGTAGAGCTTTCCCCAAGGCTTGGAACTAATTATCCACCTCGGTGGGGTTGGTCGTTCCTTTGAAGGCAGTAGGATTCACCTTCAAGAATGTGACTAAGGTCATCGACGTTTCATTTCCCCCATTCCACCCATTGGCTCCTCCTCTGTTCCCATTAGCAGCCTACTGTCCCAACATCTCAGTAGTAGCCTGCATAGTAGCAGCCATATTTTCTAAAGCAGCCATAAAATCGGTAAGATTATTCGCTAGATCGGTTCCCTCATTACCTCGTCTATGTCCATGAGACACCATTCAGGTTCTGTTCACACCAAACAATTGATATCAAAGTGATCAGTCTCAGTATCTCAAGTCTACTACTTCAACATCCCAAAAGTATACTCATGTATATATCTTAAATAGGACATAAATACAACTCAGAGTATGCTCAGAAGCATAATTAGTCCATTCCTCAGGCTCTATAGGAACGAACTACTCTAATACTATAATGTAACACCCTACCACATAGAGCTTTATGCTTAAGTTATAAATCAATGATGGCGAGGCATTACAACACCTGAAAGAAAGATACATACATAATATTTGAAGAATGATATAACTAGAAGCCTGTGAAGGAAAGATAAACAAAATCGAGTGCCGACATTCATACATGAAAAAATAACATAATATATATGTACATAAGTTTCGAAATAAGATACAAAATAATTACTAGTCTCGACCTGCGAAGGCAAGGCTGGCTAGAATATTACAAAACCAGAAGGTGTGCAAAATAAGATCCTGTTTCTCCAAAATAAAAACCTCTAAGAGGAATATACAATAATATTCTTAAGAATGGAGAAATGTTAAATCCAAAATAAGCATCAACAGAAGTCTCCTTCCTTTGCCAAAGGAATCCTGCACACTCAGCAAGGTGCATCACGTCCGACCTGAAAATAGAAAATCTATGACAAGTGAGAACCCGAAGGTTCTAGTAGGGTAATAGTTCTAGATAAAGACTATTGATGAGCGGATAATTTGTACGCTTTTTGGCATTATTTTTAGTATGTTTTTAGTATGTTCTAGTTAGTTTTTAGTATATTTTTATTAGTTTTTAGTTAAAATTTACTTTTCTGGACTTTACTATGAGTTTGTGTGTTTTTCTGTGATTTCAGGTATTTTCTGGCTGAAATTGAGGGACTTGAGCAAAAATCTGATTCAGAGACTGAAAAGGACTGCAGATGCTGTTGGATTCTGACCTCCCTGCACTCGAAGTGGATTTTCTGGAGCTACAGAAGCCCAATTGGCGCGCTCTCAACGGCGTTGGAAAGTAGACATCCTGGGCTTTCCAGCAATGTATAATAGTCCATACTTTGCCCGAGATTTGATGGCCCAAACCGGCGTTTCAAATCAGCTCAAGAATGCCCGGCGTTAAACGCCGGAACTGGCACAAGAATGGGAGTTAAACGCCCAAACTGGCATGAAAGCTGGCGTTTAACTCCAAGAGAAGTCTCTACATGAAAATGCTCCAATGCTCAGCCCAAGCACACACCAAGTGGGCCCGGAAGTGGATTTTTATGTCATTTACTCATCTTTGTAAACCTTAGGCTACTAGTTCTTTATAAATAGGACCTTTTGCTATTGTATTTTCATCTTTGATCACTTTAGATCTTAGATCACATCTTGGTTCTTCTGGTTCCCTCTCTGGGGCCGAAGCCAATGATCACACTATCACTTATGTATTTTCAACGGTGGAGTTTCTACACACCATAGATTAAGGTGTGGAGCTCTGCTGTACCTCGAGTATTAATGCAATTACTATTGTTCTTCTATTCAATTCTGCTTGTTCTTGTTCTAAGATATCACTTGTTCTTCAACTTGATGAATGTGATGATCCGTGACACTCATCATCATTCTCACCTGTGAACGTGTGACTGTCAATCACCTCCGTTCTACCTTAGATTGGGTGGATATCTCTTGGATTCTTTAACCGGAATCTTCGTGGTATAAGCTAGAACTGATGGCGGCATTCAAGAGAATCTGGAAGGTCTAAACCTTGTCTGTGGTATTCTGAGTAGGATTCAATGATTGAATGACTGTGACGAGCTTCAAACTCGCGATTGTGGGGCGTTAGTGACAGACGCAAAAGAATCACTGGGTTCTATTCCGACATGATCGAGAACCGACAGCTGAATAGCCGTGCCGTGACAGGGTGCGTTGAACATTTTCACTGAGAGGATGGGAGGTAGCCACTGACAACGGTGAAACCCTACATACAGCTTTCCATGGAAAGGAGTAAGAAGGATTGGATGAAGACAGTAGGAAAGCAGAGAGACGGAAAGGACCAAGCATCTTCATACGCTTATCTGAAATTCCCACCAATGAATTACATAAGTATCTCTATCTTTATCTTTATGCTTTATTCATACATCATCCATAACCATTTGAGTTTGCCTGACTAAGATTTACAAGGTGACCATAGCTTGCTTCATACCAACAATCTCTTTGGGATCAACCCTTACTCGCGTAAGGTTTATTACTTGGACGACCCAGTACACTTGCTGGTTAGTTGTGCGAAGTTGTGTTTATGCCATGGTATTGAACACCAAGTTTTTGGATTCATCACCGGGGATTATTTGAGTTGTAGTGATCACAATTTCGTGCACCAACTATATAAAGAAACATGAACCCAATAGACAATCCTAATCTCCAACTTAACCGAAGTTCAAGCCTAAGGCTCAACTAATCCATCCAGGGTTAGTTTACTAAAATCTCGGGTTTGTAACTATCTTTGGTCTCAGTCATTTCTAATGTCACAATTTCTCAGTCCAGTATTCAGTGCAACAGTAACAATCACAATTAATAATTAATGCAAGACAAACACAATCAAAGAGCAAGTACAACAAATATTACAATTAGCAGTTAAATAGAAGTATTCATATAGGCAAGCTAAACTAATACGTACACTAAAACAATAGCAATTAGATGCATATGATGCATGTCTAGTCCTAAATAGACCATTAGCTCACGTGTTGGTTGGTTTCCCATACCCGACAACATTCCTGAGATAGGCGTTACGTATTACCGTCCCTATTTCAGAAAACATCCCTTCCATGAGCATTACGTATCACCGTCCTCATGGGAGATCATCCTTCCAGTCTCAAGTGAGCGTTATATATCACCGTCCTCACTGATCCATACTCATAGTCTCAAATGGGCGTTACATATCGCCGACCTCACTGAGCTTTATGCACCATATCTCAAGCAAACGTCATGTATTGCCATCCTCACGAGATAGGCCTAATATCACATCAGAATTCATAACCATCTTTAGTTATAATCACAACTTAATCAATTCCGTAAGTCTTCATATACAATAACCGCATTAGTTTATAAGTTATTCAGTCTCATTATCTCGTGAGCGGGACTAACTATCGTCCTCACCGTGAGCAGGATAAACCTCCATTCCCATGACATTCTCGTCCAGTTAACCAAGAGTTTATCTAGGAATAATTCAACTTAATCTATTATATTCCTCCCTAGTATATTCAAAGCTTAACAATTGTTCATTTGACTCCATACGGAGGTTAAAAGAGGTTATAACAAGCTGGAAAGGCTAAAGAGTTGAAAATTAGCATTTCGTAAAATTCTGCACAGTGGTGCGTACACACACCTCGTGTGAACGCGCGGAACTTGACTCATTTTGCACAAGAAATCACATTCATGCGCACACAATCCTCGTGCGTAAGCCAAAAATACTGTAAATTCTGCATAATTCAGTTTTCAACACCAATTTTCAAACATGAATGACTTTTGCCACAATTTATTTTTCTTCTGTTCTTCGACGGCTTTAAAGTTCTAATTATCAGCTTTAATTCAATATATGTTTCACTCAATTTTAAGCTTCGTGCGCCAAGTTATGCCCCATTGAAGTTGGCCAAAAATCACTTTTTACACAAAAATTCTGCATAACTTGATTTCATCATATCCTCAAATTTTCCTCTTTCAAACCCAACATAAACCAATTTCTAGGCATCCTATACACTCAAACCAATTTTAAATCACATACTAGCCATTCAAGATCTAAAACAGCCAATTCTCCTCAATTAACCATTTGTTATTTACATCAAATTTATTCAAAAAGTCATATTTCATTCACAATAACAACCACAATACAATTTAACATTTTCAATACCTCAATTGAAGTTTATAACATACCAAAAAGGTGTACATCAGTCAATCACCACCTCTGACCTAAATTTTTATATCAATAACCTTAATAGAAATCAAACTACAATTTGTATCCAAATTCAATTTTATATAAATCAAACCACAATTTGATCCAAATTCAATTATATATATATATATATATATATATATATATATATATATATATATATATATATATATATATATATATATATATATATATATATCGTTAAGACTCAAATTCTCAAAATCATACTACATCACATCATCATTCAATCATCAAACAACATTAATTATTCACACTAAATCATCGATGTCAACGACATCAATTATTCCAATTCATCACTAATCTAAGATCATCTAGCCTAGGTTTTTATCACATAACTTTACATAATATTTACCCGAAATTAAAATTTGTACCTTCGTTGATGGCGGTTTTCAAATCCTTTAAATCTCATCTTAGATCACACCCAATCTTTAATCAACCAAACCAAGCCTCACTCATTCCACCTCCAATCAAGTGACGCACCCAAATTCGCACCAAGTCAATTCAATCATTCAAGTTACTCCATTCAATCTAATTACATCAAATTCTCAATTGTTCACACTAGGTTTTCGCATATAATTAGAAAAATCAAAGAAAAAGAGTTCTCTTACTTTGTATCACATAACCTTGAGTTAGAACTCCACTAGAAATTGAGATTAATCAAAATCACAAACTTCAACACTCATAATCTAAAAATATGAAATTACCATGAAATAGAGAAATGGGATAGAATTTCTGGGATTACTTACCGCAAAAGTTAGATAGAATCGAAGAGGATAATGAGGTGATCGCGTGGCCACAAACAGGTCATCAATTGGAGCTCCGATTTGAGAAAAAAAAGTGGATTTGTATCGTGAAGTGAATAGTAACTAGAGTTAGTTCTCTTTCTCCCTTCTCTCTTCGTGGCTCTCTCTTTCCTTTGGTGAATGAAAGTGGTTTTTGGTGAAATGGAGGGTGAATCATGCCCTTATCCCTTTAATGAGGGGCAAATTTGTAATTTGCTCTTTGGCCCCTGATGGTTTCAGTGGCTAAGAGAAGGGGGGTTGAATCTTAGCCCCCTTTTTTACTATAATTACACTTTCTGGTCTTTGAGGAGACTTTTCTGTTTTTGTCTCGTCCCTAGTCACGAGACTTTTATTTTTGTCTCGTCACTTGGCATGAGATATTTTTTGTTTTTTCTCCTAGACAGTAGAAATAGAAATGGAGTAGGAGAGAAAGAGAATTATACCCAGATATATCCTGGTTCAGCTGCTAAGTGTAATGCAGCCTACATCCAGTCTCCATCACAACAATGATGGAATTTCACTATAATCAACCTGATTACAAACTGTAAAGTGCTAACCCAACTTACAAGGGAATTCTCACAGAATCATGAAACACAACATAGAAGTACAAAGGAACTCTAAGGACATCTATGGCTTTTCTTTTAATTTTGCACTCTCTGCCTTTTTCTGATCCATGGCTTTTTTATACAAACCTCACTTGTTTGCCTTTTTCCATGAGACTCAAGACATGACAAAATTAAACAGAAAAGTTACAAAACAGAATACATTGAAGGAGAATAAAATCTGTAAGCTTAGGTAGCTATGAGACTTCTGTGCCTTGCACTTTCATACTTTCTCCTCTTATCAAACCGTGACTGTTCACCTCTTTTATAGAGAAGAGAAGCCTTCACAGTTGAAACAAAACCAAGATTAACTTCTTTTCCTTCAAAACAGAACCTGTTCGGCCATAGAGAAAGAAGAGGTAACTCCTGCAAAACCCAACATGCAAATACCTCTAGTTCTTCTTTGGTAATCACTCTTTCATCAATCCGAGCGCTCCATCCTTGGCTTGCTCTCCAAGATGGATTTCTGGCCCTTGATGCTTCATGATGATGATGGCTTCATCTGTTCCAATCTCTGCTTCTTCCATCACTTTTCCAGTCTAGCTACTTCCTGTAGTGGTTGAGCAGAATTAGAGACAAGCCATGCCTCCAAGAATCTCTTCCTTGTTGGCCGAATCTCTTTCTTTTCTTTTTGATTATGAGGAGCTCGAGATTACCTCACCAAATCTTACCATTTTTGGTGAAAATCTCAGCCATAGTGGTGCACGAAATTGTGATCATCAATGGCGCCATCAACATGGTACGCTCAATTGCAATCTCAACTCTTTATCACAACTTCGCACAACTAACCAGCAAGTGCACTGGGTCATCCAAGTAATAAACCTTACGCGAGTAAGGGTCGATCCCACGGAGATTGTTGGTATGAAGCAAGCTATGGTCATCTTGTAAATCTCAGTCAGGCAGATTCAAATGGTTATGAATGATTTATGAATAAAGCATAAAATAAAGATAGAGATACTTATGTAATTCATTGGTGAGAATTTTAGATAAGCGTATGGACATGCTATGTCCCTTTCGTCTCTCTGTTTTCCTACTGTCTTCATCCAATCCTTCTTACTCCTTTCTATGGCAAGCTATATGTTGGGCATCACCGTTGTCAATGGCTACAGTCCCGTCCTCTTAGTGAAAATGTTCAACGCGCTCTGTCACAGCATGGCTAATCATCTGTCGGTTCTCAATCAGGTTGGAATAGAATCCAGTGATTCTTTTGCATCTGTCACTAACGCCCAGCTTTCAGGAGTTTGAAGCTCGTCACAGTCATTCAATCCTTGAATCCTACTCAGAATACCACAGACAAGGTTTAGACCTTCTGGATTCTCAAGAATGCCGCCATCAATTCTAGCTTATACCACGAAGATTCTAATTAAGGAATCCAAGAGATATCCACTCAATCTAAGGTAGAACGGAGGTGGTTGTCAGGCACACGTTCATAGGTGAGAATGATGATGAGTGTCACAGATCATCACATTCATCAAGTTGAGGAACAAGTGATATCTTAGAACAAGAATAAGCTGAATTGAATAGAAGAACAATAGTAATTGCATTAATACTCGAGGTACAGCAGAGCTCCACACCTTAATCTATGGTGTGTAGAAATTCCACCATTGAAAATACATAAGTGATAATGGTGATCATTGGCTTCGGTCCCAGCGAGGGAACCAGAAGAACCAAGATGAAAATACAATAGTAAAAGGTCTTATTTATAGAGAACTAGTAGCCTAGGGTTTACAGAAATGAGTAAATGACATAAAAATCCACTTCCGGGTCCACTTGGTGTGTGCTTGGGCTGAGCATTGAAACATTTTCGTGTAGAGACTTTTCTTGGAGTTAAACGCCAGCTTTTGTGCCAGTTTAGGCGTTTAACTCCCATTCTTGTGCCAGTTCCGGCGTTTTACGCCAGAATTCTTGAGCTGACTTAGAATGCCTGTTTGGGCCATCAAATCTCGGGCAAAGTATGGACTATTATCCATTTCTGGAAAGCCCAAGATGTCTACTTTCCAACGCAATTGAGAGCACGCCAATTGGGCTTCTGTAGCTCCAGAAAATCCACTTCGGGTGCAGAGAGGTCAGAATCCAACAGCATATGCAGTCCTTTCCAGCCTCTGAATCAGATTTTTGCTCAGGTCCCTCAATTTCAGCCAGAAAATACCTGAAATCACAGAAAAACACACAAACTCATAGTAAAGTCTTGAAAAGTGAATTTTAACTAAAAACTAATAAAAATATAATAAAAGCTAACTAAAACATACTAAAAACATACTAAAAACAATGCCAAAAAGCGTATAAATTATCCGCTCATCACACAGCATACTTTTATTTTGTTATGTTTTCTTGCCATCATCATGATGGTCTTGTAGTGTGTTCTTCCTTCACTTCGGTAGCTCATTTTTGCTTCCATGGTTTCCTGGGTAATGACCGAAACAGAGAAGGAAAGAGATGAGAGAGAATAAACAACTTGGAAGGAAAGCAATTAAATGAGTTAATCAATATAATTGAAAAGTTGCTTTTACTTCCCTTAGAGTGGCGTGTAGCTTAAACACATCAATCATGTCACTCATATTCTCTCTTTCATTTATGTTTCCAATGCTACCAAATTAAAATTTGAAATCCATCCTTAATGAGAAATGGAATCCGTTGGAGAGCATAAGGCAAATGGTAACATTTGCTTTTCTGATGGGTTTTTGGATCAAGCATTGGATCACTTAGCATGGATCATAGTTGCGCTTTGGAGCAATGAGATTCATTCTGGCCCAATTAATATCACAACCATTCAGCCATATAATATAGGAAACATTAAGCAAGGCTGATTGCAAGTTTTGATTTTGGGCTTGCAACAATTCTTTTATTTCGGCCCAAACAAAATCTGCATCACAAAATTATTAATTAACATATGTTAAATGAAAATCAAATTAATAATTTTATAATTAAATATTTTAATAATGTTTGTTCATCATCAAAATTAAATTAGAGTTTTCCAAACTCATCAATCTCCCCCTTGATAATAAACATTATTAAAATTGAAATGGAAAGAAATTTAAAGATTGAGTAAAGAATATTCCCTTTGAATTTGAATTTCTCCCCCTTTCTAAATGTCACATGGCTCCCCCTTAATGTATGCTTATTTTACCAAGGGAAGCACTAACCTGTAACATTTTAATCAAGCTTCAAGTAACAATGTTATTTAGCATATTCATTTCATGATGCTAAATGCTTGATTTATGAGCAGATTTGAATGATATACAAAACTTTTTTGCTATCACAAATTTAATTTTCTGCTCAATCATACCATAATCAATCAAAATCTGTTTTTGACAAAAGACTTTCTGTTCAAATTAAGTAAAAAATATTTTCCAGTAAATAAGAGCAATCTCGGTAGGAAAAATATTTTTCAAGCATGATATAATATTTTCAAACACAGCAACTTTCATCATTAAGAACTTAAAGGAACTGCCAAAGATAAATCCAACATAAATCATTTTATCAAGGTAAGTCAAATGTATTATAAACACAGAAAACACACATTTTACCAAGATAAACATCAAATAATGGCAGCCATCAAGATAAACCTGAATGCATTGTTAAACATCATAAACCAAATGCATTATCAGACATCATAAACCAAATGCATTATTAGCATGCATTATCAATCATTAACAGAGGTGATCATTGATAAACCACTATTTTATCGTTTATCTTGTGCTTAATTGAGTGAATTTTATCAATCTTTTATACATTTATTCATACTAAATGCATGGGTTTACATTCTCCTTCCTGATTCTGTGCTATGATTGAAAACATGTTTTTTTGGCTTTTTATTTTCTTTTATTTAAATCCTCTCTTATTATCATTCGATGCCTTGATATGTGTGTTAAGTGTTTTCAGAGATCATAGGGCAGGAATGGCTAAGAGGATGGAAAGGAAGCATGCAAAAGTGGAAGGAATACAAGAAGTTTAAGAAATTGCTAAGCTGTCTAGCCTGACCTCTTTGCACTCAAACGGTCATAACTTGAGCTACAGAGGTCCAAATGATGAGGTTCCAGTTGTGTTGGAAAGCTAACGTCCGGGGCTTCGATTTGATATATAATTTGCTATAATGGCCGTAGAGATAGGCGACGCGAACGCGCGCTTCATGCGGACGCGTTGCATCTACAAAAATCAGCGTGACAGATTTCATAACCAGCGAATTCTGGGCTATTTCCGGCCCAGTTTCAAGCCCAGAAAACACAGATTAAAGGCTGCAAAGTGGAAAAATGAAAGGGACAATTCGGAAATACACTCATAATTCACTTTTCATAATTTAGATGTAGTTTTAGAGAGAGAGAGAGGAGAGCCTCTCCTCTCTCTTAGGATTTAGGATTAGGATTCCTCTTAAAGGATTTAGGATTTATTATTATTTCAACTTCCAATTTTTCTTCTCCATCACAGGTTCAATATTCCTTTTTTATTTATTTTCTCTTTTATTTGTTTATGAACTTTTCTATGTTAGATTTGATTTCTTTTATTAAATATAATTTGAGGTATTTCAGATATATGATTTTTATTTAGATTATTTACTATTGGCTTTGGTTAAGTAATTGGTGACGCTTGAGTTATCAAATAAAGCAGTGGTTGAAATTGGCAGATCGCTTTAAAACTAGTCTTCCCACAGGGATTGACTAGGACTTGAGGATCAAACTAATTATTCCACTTGATTTTCCTTTGCTTTAGTAAAGGTTAACTAAGTGGGATTAAAATCCAATTCTCATCACAATTGATAAGGATAGGACTTTCAGTTCTAATACCTTGCCAAAAGTTTATTTTATTATTACTATTTTAATTTTTTTATCATTTAACATACTTCTTTCTTACTTTCAAAACTCCCAATTTACAATACTCATAACCAATAATAAGATCATACCTCCCTGCAATTCCTTGAGAAGACGACCCAAGGTTTGAATACTTCGGTCATCAATTTATTTAGGGGTTTGTTACTTGTGACAACTAAAACGTTTATACGAAGGGATTTTCTGTTGGTTCAGAATCTATACTTACAACGCGACTATATTTTTATAAAATTCTTTACTAGCAAAAATCCTAACGTCAATCATGAACTCTCAAAGAGAGTTTCATCCTCTGTTTTCCAGTTTTAATTTTCAGAAATTTATTCTCCCCCTTTTGTCATCAAAGGGGCACCTGCAAAACAGATCTTGACAAAAGAAACAGAATATGCAAAATATTACCCCAAAAGATTCAAAGTATCACAAGGTTTTGGTACTAATAGTATCAAACCTAACAAAATAGAGTATCAAATTGAGCCTAAAAGTGCCAATATCAAAGAAAAATAGTAATTAATCATCAGAGAGATTAAAATCAGAGTCTTCAGCCCCTTCTTCGCTATCTATGCCCAGATCCTTCTCCAAGTTTTCCAGCATTAGACCCACTCTATCTTTACATCTCCCCCAAGCCCTTTCATTCTCATAGGCTAGCTTGCGAGCCGCCCTATGAGATTGCACCATTAGCTCAGACATATTGGAGAATTCAGTGAGAATTTCTCTCATTGATTCGGTTGCTTTGGAGGATTCAGACTGACTTTCAAAGTCGTTATCCGTTGGCATTGATTTCTTACCCTGGTTCTTTTAGCAGCTCTGCCTCCTTTGATAATAGAGACTTTGTTCTCTACATCCTCATTTGTGAAATCTACCTTAAAGTACTCAAAAATACACGTGAGAAACATTTCATAAGGTAAATTAGCCTTCTTGGTACTTTTTACAGATTCCCACATATGTCTAATCATAAGGTAGGCAAATGAAATGGGAGATGAAGTAACAAGAGCAAATAAGATGATAGAATCAAATACTGTTACCCTATTGTGAGAACCACTCTATAGGGTCAAGATATGAGTTATGATTCGGTGCAGTAGTGAGTTGGTTGGTCCAAGGGCTTTGTGAGTAGGAACAGTTCCGTCTAGTCCAGACATATTTGCACAGATATGAGGAAGAACCTGCTTGTATGTGAACCCAACATGTGAGTCCCATTTGTCAGACATGTAAACTTTCGGTCCTTCATCTGTGTAACCAAGTGCAGCGCCGATGGTCTCAGCGTTCAGGGTGATGTGCACACGCTTCACATATGAGTGAAGACTACCATCAATCAGACGCAGATTAGCATAAAACTGCCTTACCAACCCTAGATAAACCATTTTGTGAATGAGGAGAAATGAGGACCATTTGAGATTTTCAAACAGAGGATGCAGGTTGATCCCTTTGGCAGCCAGAGAATCAAGGTTCACCAAGTATGAGAGACACAAATTCCTCTTTTCCAAGAATTCTTGGTGGAATTCATAGAATGCACATGTAGTGAATCTTGATGGATCATAATGAGAATGTGGCTTGTGAAATTTGTTCTTGAATTCTAATGATTTAAGGTTTGCCGGTTCCCTTGTCTCATGCAACACGAAACTTTTGGTCTTCTGAGAGCTCTTTCCGGGAGTGGCTATCTTTGGTGGAGAAGGTGGCGGTGATAGAATCGGTGAGGTGTGCGATTATTCTTCTTGTTCAACGCTGGGTTCTTTATTCCTTTCACTTTTCCTCCTTCCAGAGGATTTTGGTGCTATGACCTTGCGCCTCATGGATTTGGGTTGCTTGGTGGGAGGTGAGGGAGAAGATGAAGAAGTGGAGTGAATATGGATGTGAGTGTGAGTTTGGGGAGTGGAGGGTTTTTGAGAGAGCCGAATTCTTTCACTCTTCCTTGGTGCGGTTTTCTTTTTCATTATGTGAAGAAGATGAATGGGGATGGAGGTTGAAGGGAAGGCCGAAGAGTGAGGTGAGTGGAGGGAGGTTAGAGAGGCATTAAATGCTGATTGGAGAGAGGAAGTGGGGGAAGTTAATGATCATCATGAGCACAGTTATTAACCAGGAGGTTTCCAAGAATTTGAAAAAGTGGTTTCCTTAAATCAAGGGATTAGTTGAAAGGAAAGATTTGATTTGACACTATGCCTCTTTCAACTAGATTTGATAAAACCACAAAAAGATTTTGATTTTCAACAAAATGGGAAACTAACAAAACGGTCATGATGGAGTCAAAGAGATTCTGTAGGGCCCATGAAAAATAAATTCTGCGCAGCCTCCCCCTTGATCACAGCCTCTCCAACATGCTTTTATTTTTATCTCGTCCATTCCTACGAGACAAAACTGAGCAGAATCAAAATTTCACAAATTTTCAACAGAAACAAGATCAATCATTCCCAAGCTTTTTCTTAATGAACAGAATCTGTCTTCACAGAGAAGTTTTGTAAAAATGTCAGCAAGTTGATCTTCAGATTTTACAAATTGAATATCAATAGTACCCTTTTGCACATGTTCTCTAATAAAGTGATATTTGATCTCAATGTGCTTTGTTCTTGAGTGCAAAACAGGATTTTTTGAAATATTTATAGTGCTCATGTTATCACAAAATAATGGTATACTATTGATCTTTAATTTGTAATCTTCCAACTGCGTTTTTAACCAAATTAATTGTGGACAACAAGCAGATGTGGATATATATTCAGCTTCAGCTGTGGATAGAGCTACTGTGGCTTGTTTTTTGCTTGACCACATGTTGAGTGAGCTTCCAAGGAAGCAACACATGCCGGAGGTGCTCCTTCTATCCACTCTATCTCCCGCATAATCTGCATCACAAAACCCTACTGCACAAAAGTCATCAGATTTTGGATACCACAAGCCATAATCACTTGTTCCCTTAATGTATCTAATGATTCGCTTAACAGCCGAAAGATGGGATTCTTTTGGGTGAGATTGAAATCTTGAACATACACCCACACTTTGAACAATATCCGGTCTAGAGGATGTAAGATACATTAGTGAACCAATCATTCCTCTATACCGTGTTTCATCCACATCTTTCACATCATCATCTTTTTCAAGTTTAGTGTTTGGATGCATTGGTGTTCCCATTGGTTTAGAATTTTCTAGGCCAAACTTTTTGATAAGCTCTTTTGCATAATTTCCTTGGTGAATAAAAGTACCACTAGGAGTTTGTTTAATTTGGATGCCAAGAAAGAAGGTTAGCTCTCCTATTAAACTCATCTCAAACTCACTAGTCATGAGTTTTTCAAACTCTTCACACAAGGACTCATTGGCCGATCCAAACACAATATCATCCACATAAACTTGAACTAGAAGAATATCATCATTAGATGCTTTAATGAATAAAGTTGTGTCCGTGGTATCCCTTTGAAATTGATTTTCCAATAAGAAGGCACTAAGCCTTTCATACCAAGCTCTTGGAGCTTGTCTAAGACCATAAAGAGCCTTAGTTAGTTTGAAAACATGATTTGAAAAATCTTTATGTTCAAAACCGGGGGGTTGTGCAACATACACTTCTCTATCAATAAAGCCATTAAAAAAAGCACATTTAACATCCATTTGAAACATTTTGAAACCCTTATGGGCAGCATAGGCAAGAAGCAATCTAATTGCTTCCATTCTAGCTACCGGAGCAAAAGACTCATCAAAATCTATACCCTCTTCTTGATCGTAACATTGGGCCACTAATCTAGCCTTGTTACGAACAACTTGTCCATCCTCACCAAGTTTATTTTTAAATACCCACTTAGTACCCATAACTTTCTTACCATCCGAATGAGGTACTAGTGTCCAAACCTCATTCTTGTCGAATTGAGCAAGCTTCTCTTGCATGGCTTTGACCCCTGATGGATCTTCAAGAGCTTCTTTAACATTGTTGGGCTCCATTTGTGACAAGAGTGCAAAGTTGCTTGGTTCGGATTGTCTTTTGGTTGAGGATCTTGTTGTCACTCTTTGGGAGGGATCACCAATGATGAAGTCATGAGGATAACCCCTCATAGACTTCCATTCTCTAGGCTTCTTTTGTGGTGTTGAGCTTTGATGAGTTTCTGTTGGTTTCACTGTTTCAGTTTCTCGTACTTGCTCAGGAGACAAAATGGAAATGTCTCCTCAAATCTGACGAGACAAATCTAGACTAGCAGATTCTTCAATTTGGGTAGACTTGGGATTTTCTTTACTTGTTCCAGCTTCTTCACAGTCTGAATCATTATCTATCACAGTACTGGGAATTAAGTTAGAATCACAAAAAGTGACATGTATGGATTCCTCTATGGTTCTATGTTCTTTGAGATAAATCCTATAGGCCTTGCTAGTGGTAGAGTATCCAACAAACATTCCTTCATAAGATTTTGGATCAAACTTACCGAGATTTTCTTTGTTGTTAAGCACAAAACATTTGCATCCAAAAACATGAAAGTACTTAAGATTTGGAGGGGTTCTTTTCCTTTAAGGAGTTCTTTTTAACCCTTTTCTAATTATTGTCCTATTCAAAATATAGCATGTCGTATTTACGACTTCAGCCCATAAAAATTTAGGAACCTCATTCTCACATAACATAGCCCTAGTCATTTCTTAAAGGCTTCTATTCCTTCTTTCAACAACCCCATTTTGTTGAGGTGTTCTAGGGCATGAAAAATTATGAGTAATTCCAAAGTCATCACAGAATTTTTCAAAGTCTTGGTTTTCAAATTCTTTTCCGTGATCACTTCTCAAATGAGCCACTTTTAAATCTTTTTCATTTTGAATTTTCTTGCAAAGGGTTGAGAAAGCATGGAAAGCATCATTTTTATGAGCAAGAAAAAGTACCCAACCAAATCTAGAGTAATCATCTACCACTACCAAACCATAGTGTTTACCTCCTAGACTTTGTGTTCTTGTTGGACCAAAAAGATCAATGTGTAACATCTCTAATAGCCTCTTGGTTGAAATTCCATCTTTTGGTTTAAAAGAGGATTTAACTTGTTTGTCTAATTGACAAGCATCACAAGTAAGATCCTTATCGAATTTGATTTTTAGGAATTCCTCTAACCAGATTTTTCTTCACTAGCTTAGAAATTTGGTACATGCTAGCATAACCCAACTTTCTATGCCATAGCCATTTTTCAGATTCAAGAGATGTAAAACATGTTACATTTTGTTCTTTCAAGTCCTCAAGAGTTAATCCATACGCATTGTTGCATCTCTTAACTTCAAAAAGAATATCCCCAGTTTTTTCACAAACAAGCAAGCACACAAATTTTCTAAAAATTACTTCAAATCCTAAATCACACAATTGACTTACACTAAGTAAATTATGTTTCAAACCATTTACAAGAAGAACATCATTTATACAAGATGAAAAGCTTTTACCAACTTTTCCAATGGCCACTGTCTTTCCTTTTCCATCATCACCGAAAGTGACAAGTCCTCCATCATATTCATCAAGCTTTATGAAGAAGGTTGTCTTTCCGGTCATATGCCTAGAGCATCCGCTGTCCATGTACCACATATTTTCCTTCCTCTTGGATGCTAGGCACACCTACAAAATAAGCTCAAGTGACCTTAGGTATCCAAATTTTCTTGGATCCTTTTACGTTAAACCATCTCCTATGTCCCAAATCATTGTAATAAAAAATAACTTTGTAAACTTTATCACCAATCATTCTTTCACCAAAGAAACACTGAACGGGAAAATGACCGCTTCAGTTGCATAACCTACAAAACCTTGGAGTTGTTGTTTTGTTAAAGTGGGTGGGATCTTGAAACCTTGCATCATTGGATGAAGAAGCTCTATCTTTAAAAGAAGGTTTCTTATCAGATTTATAAAACCCCAAACCAGCTTTATCAAAGAGTGGTTTTTGACTAGCCAATATTTGATTTAGATTTTCAGAACTTTGAGTAAATTTAGCTAAATCATTTTCAAGACTCTTAACCTTTTTCAGCAACTCTTCATTTTCCTTAAAACAGTTTACATATGCAACTACCGAGTGATCACTTTCATAACTTCTAAGTTGAGCTTTCAACTGTTTATTTTCTTCTACAAGATCACAAGCAGTTTCGGCTTCCCTCACTTTTTCTTTAAGAAAACTATTTTCAGCTTTAAGAATGATAATTTGTTGTTCAAGATCTTGATTTTCAAGCCGAAAATATCTTATTTTTTCAGAAAGGTGATCTATCATAAAATGAAGGTCTTCAATGTCAGGGTTTTGAAAGAATACCTGATCTACATGATTTGCCATGAGACAAGGTTGTGACTTGGTCTCAGATTCTTCATCACTGTTTGAGTCATTTTCCAAGTCTTCCCATGATGCCATTAGACCCTTCTTCTTCCCTCCTTTTTTCTTCTCCTCTTTCTTCAACTTGAGACAATCAGATTTGAAATGTCCCATTTCCTTGCAGTTGTAACAAGTTACTTTTCTAAGGTCTTTCTTCATTTTCCTTGAGCTGCTGCCTTTGCCTTTGAACTTCACCATTTTCCTGAATTTTTTGGCAAACAACACATTCATTTTCAAAGGAGTTATCACTGGATTCATCATCCAGGGGGTTAGTTACAGAAGAAAAAGTAATTCCTTTCTTTTTTACTCTTTTTTCAAATAAGTGTTTTCAAAAGCAAGAAGGTTTCCTCTCAAATCATCAAGTGTCATGGAATCAAGGTTACTGCTCTCAAAAATAATTAAAGCTTTTGTTTCCCACTCTTTAGCGAGACATCTCAGCACTCTTCTCACAAGCACAGAATCGGAATATGTTATTCCCATAGCATCCAAGCCAACAATGATGGTGTTGAACCGTTCGAACAGTTCATCAATGGATTCTCCTTCCTTCATTGTAAACATTTCATACTCCCTGTTTAACATGTCTATCCGAGTCTTCTTTACAATGGTGGTTCCTTCATGAGTGATTTGCAATTTATCCCAGATTTCCTTTGCCGTTGTGCATCGTGATACCTGTCGGTACTCCTCGAAGCTGATAGCACAGTTGAGTAGATTTACAGCCTTGGCATTTAGCTCTAATTTCTTTCTATCTTCTTCGATCCAGCTTGCTTCCGGTTTAAGAGTGACAACTTCTTCAGCACTTGTGTTGATCGGAAATTGAGGACTCTCTAGGATGATCTTCCATAGTCTGTAGTCTACTGCTTGCACAAAGATCTTCATTCTCTCCTTCCAATAGGTGTAGTTTTTTTCATTGAAAAGAGGCGGTCTGTTGCTTGACTGTCCTTCTGTAAGGTTATAGGACACCAGATTTGAGCCACTACTTTTTGCCATGAGGATCTTTTCTCCAAGCTGCAAAGCTTGATCTCTTTGAGACCAAGCTCTGATACCAATTGATGGTTTCAGTGGCTAAGAGAAGGGGGGTTGAATCTTAGCCATCTTTTTTACTATGATTTCACTTTCTGGTCCTTGAGGAGACTTTTTTGTTTTTGTCTCGTCCCTAGCCACGAGACTTTTATTTTTGTCTCGTCACTTGGCACGAGATATTTTTGGTTTTTGCTCCTGGACAGTAGAAACAGAAATGGAGTAGGAGAGAAAAAGAATTACACCCAGATACTGGTTCAGCTGCTAAGTGCAATGCAGCCTACATCCAGTCTCCATCACAACAATGATGAAATTTTACTATAATCAACCTGATTACAAACTGTAAAGTGCTAACCCAACTTACAAGGAGATTCCCACAGAATCATGAAACACAACATAGACGTACAAAGGAACTCTAAGGACATCTATGGCTTTTCTTTTAATTTTGCACTCTCTGCCTTTTTTCGCTCTATGACTTTTTCATACAAACCTCACTTGTTTGCCTTTTTCCATGAGACTCAAGACATGACAAAATTAAACAGAAAAGTTACAAAACAGAATACATTAAAAGAGAAGAAATTCTGTAAGCTTAGGTAGCTATGAGACTTCTGTGCCTTGCACTCTCAAACTTTCTCCTCTTATCAAACCGTGACTGTTCACCCCTTTTATAGAGAAGAGAAGCCTTCACAGTTGAAACAAAACCAAGCTTAACTTCTTTTCCTTCAAAACAGAACCGGTTCGGCCACAGAGAGAGAAGAGGTAACTCATGCAAACCCAACATGCAAATACCTGTAGTTCTTCTTTGGTCATCACTCTTTCATCAATCCGAGTGCTCTATCCTTTGCTTGCTCTTCAAGATGGATTTCTAGCCCTTGATACTTCATGATGATGATGGCTTCATCTGTTTCAATCTCTGCCTTTTCCATCACTTCGCCACTCTAGCTACTTCCTGTAGTGGTTGAGCAGAATCAGAGACAAGCCATGCCTCCAAAAATCTCTTCCTTGCTGGCCGAATCTCCTTCTTTTCTTTTTGAGTATGAGGAGCTCGAGATTACCTCACCAAATCTTACCATTTTTGGTAAAAATCTCAGCCACAGCATACTTTTATTTTGTTATGTTTTCTTGCCATCATCATGATGGTCTTGTAGCGTGTTCTTCCTTCACTTCGGTAGCTCATTTTTACTTCCATGGTTTCTTGGGTAATGACCGAAACAGAGAAGGAAAGAGATGATAGAGAATAAACAACTTGGAAGGAAAGCAATTAAATGAGTTAATTAATATAATTGAAAAGTTGCTTTTACTTCTCTTAGAGTGGCGTGTAGCTTAAACACATCAATCATGTCACTCATATTCTCTCTCTCATTTATGTTTCCAATGCTACCAAATTAAAATTTAAAATCCATCCTTAATGAGAAAGGGAATATGTTGGAGAGCATAAGGCAAATGGTAACATTTGCTTTTCTGATGGGTTTTTGGATCAAGCATTGGATCACTTAGCATGGATCATAGTTGGGCTTTGGAGCAATGAGATTCATTCTGGCCCAATTAATATCACAACCATTCAGCCATATAATATAGGAAACATTAAGCAAGGCTGATTGCAAGTTTTGATTTTGGACTTGCAACAATTCTTTTATTTTCGGCCCAAACAAAATCTGCATCACAAAATTATTAATTAACATATGTTAAATGAAAATCAAATTAATAATTTTGTAATTAAATATTTTAATAATGTTTGTTCATCATCAAAACTAAATTAGAGTTTTCCAAACTCATCAGCCCCACCTAGAGCCAAAAATTTTTAAGATAAGTTTTTCGTTTTTATTTTAAATATTTTATAGTTATTTTTACAGTTTTATTTTTTCTCATACACAGTACCAAGCAGACTTAAGCACGTACAGTTAATTATAACGCCAATATGCATTTTTTTGCAATTAATTATATTTTCGCACTCAAATTTATTTTCTAAGTTAAATTTTCACCAGTAATTTTTTAAATTATAAATTTTAAATCTTTTAACCCCTTTTTGCTTACTTTTAATTTATTAATTAATTATTCGATAAAGTATTAAATTAGTCTCCTACATTTGAGATTTATCCAGAATTACGTCCAAATATAAAGGACTAATTTAATACTTTACCCTTAATTATTTATATTATTATTTATCCAGGTTTTACATTTCTCATGATGCTTTCATTTGATTTTGCTCCAAACTAAGACTGGTTACTCAACCACCCTTAGTCTGAGGGATTGTTGGTGTAACTGAAGAAGATAGGAGAGGAATTAAGTTTCATATGATTACTCAACCACTCTTAGTTTTACGTTAATTGTACGTTAATTAACTATGCATATAACCAGAGATTATTTTTAATATAAAGATGAAGATATTGTTTTGATTAAATATTAATATTTGAAATATATTACAATATTGTGAAAGTAAAAAAAATGTGTCTAACATACATTTTAGGTGTTATCAAAATGATGACAAGTGTCTAATATGTACCCTATATGTTGTCAGAATAATAATGTGTCCAATACACATCCTACATGTTACAACACACATCCTACATATTAACTCTCTACATACAAAATCTATTCACATATAATTATACTAAATAATATCATTTTTAACCAAATAAAAAAATCAATATTTTTTTCGTATAAAAAAATTAGCCTATATAATCACTTCAAACTTCAAAATACTAAATTAAAGATATTTATGAGATTCATTCAGGAATACAGCTAGCACTGATAGGCTTTGTCTTACAATTCACACAATCACACGTACAATCCTTTGTTTGCTCTGAAATCGCAATTCCACGTGCTTGCAAGTTGCAGTTCTCGGTGTCATTTCACGAATTCATGATTACCTGCAAATTGCTGTCTTATTTAAATTTTTATAGCCCCGAGTGGCACATTTTGATAACGACCCTTTTATCCTTCTTCGATATGATATGATTAGGTAGGTAGCAAACACAGGATAAAAATTTCGATCAGCAAACATATTGTGCGTAAATTTTATCCCATTATAAAATTCTTAGTTTATTTGTCTCAATATGTAAAATTTAGCTCTACCTCATATGCAATGGATAGACAAATCCGTAGTGTAAGAAATATTAGATGCATTATAATATTAACTGGAATTTGTAGGTAAATATATGGGTTAATTGTCAAAATGATTATAAAAACTTATGTGTACATTAATTTTTTTAAAAATACATTCTTTAAATTAATCTATGTAAATACAATAGTAAATCAAATTTGTCATTCCATTAATTAGAAGATGACTATCAAAAAATAATTTATATCATATATCATTGTCTAGCTAATAGAAATTTTCAGAGACCAATTTTTTAAATTGACATGGTGTGATTTTTTAAGGATTAATTTTACTATTAATTCATACAAAACATTTTATATAAATATCTTATCATATGTTATTATATTTAACAAACGAAATTCTAACCTAGAGGCGTTGGAGAAGAATAGATATATGTCATCTTTGACTTTGGAAATGGAGTATACTTTCAAGCTTCAAATAAATATCATAGTCATTGATATTTATATTATATAATTTTTTTTTTTGTTGGATTGCCCACGGTATCCCCAACCCGACAGGCCATGTACAAGGCGGAATTCAAACTCCCGACACTTGTTTAAGTGGACGAGTGAACTGACTACTCGACCAACCCAAGTTGGTTTAAAATTTTAAGTAATATGCATTATATTACACATATAAGATATCTCTCCTTTTCTATTTTGTTTTTTCAGGTAAATATAAAAGACATCTCTACTTTTGGAGAGTCAGATAGCACCTTGTTCTCAAAGTTGTTCATTCGAGCCCATAGTCCATTAAAAATTTATAGTTATTTCTATCTAGGTTTGTCCTAAGATCAGATAAACCCTGAATTTTCAAATAAATTATGTTTCTTCACCCTAATCCAATTGGTTAGTTACTTAATTATGAAAATTCAGTACCAACAACCAAAAGAAAAAGAAAAAAGAAAAAAGCGAAGAGCTCTGTAGCTTAGTCTTCAACGTGTAACATGCCTTAACATAGAAGATAATCAAAAAGAAGAGAACAATAAGCATAATCACTGAAGTATATATTTATATTAGATTGAGGCCCACAATCATTATTTTACTATTAGTTTACATTCTTCATTTTCTGTTCAACTCAAATTCCAATTAACACTTCTTTTTCGTGGTAAATTACATTACTAACTGGTTGCTGGAGTGTGTTATTCGTACTCATTCTTGCTTCTTGCTCACACAGACACCCCTCTACTATTGAATGAGACATAATATAGGACTCAGTTGACATAATCATTTACTTAGCTTGATAAACGAGTCAAAATGAGTACACAAAAATATTTCTTACTTAAAAGAAGTTCATACCTTGGATTGAACTCCACAAACCAAATTAGCTGGGACAGCAACATCGATCATTTTTGGATATGAAAGGTTAAGATCTGTTGCACGAATCAAATATAACCATGTAAAAGTTAACTTTGATGTTTTATTTATAATAAGTAGAACCTTATAGTTTGAGGTGACCTAATTTTCAATTATATTTCTATAGTTTAAAAAATTTTTAATCAGATGCTTATCTTGAAAAAGAATTAATCAAGACCTACTACAGCAATTTATTATTATGATAAGACTTTAAGAGTTTAGTTAGCACTTACTTGCCATGATGTTCTTGAAAGTTTCCTGGAAAAGAGGCATCCACAATGTCAATAGTAAGTACTACATATCTTGGGGCTAACCAGCAGTATTATTATAAATGAAATTTCCGCAAGTTGATAACCTTTTTAGTTAGTTATAAAACAAAATTCTGTCATCACAATATGAAAATTATATTTTTCTTGATCCTAGATCAAAACAAAAGGATTTGCTCATGTTTCATGATCAACAAAGCAGCATCTCGTAGTAGATAGTTCAATGAATGGTAAGCAAACACGATAATATAAGACCATTACTCTCTTATCTACTAATCAGAGAAGAAGTAATTTAATGTTCTTTATATTATATTTGAAAAAATGTAAACTATATATTTTATAAACAAACGTGTTCATGAATATAGACCATGTTTCAAAGAATCCTCGATTACATTTTCAAGAGCTCAGCTTCCCTGACAAAAGTTATTTATCACAGAATATTAGCTTTGCTGTAAATTGGATGTCAGTTGAAGCATTCAAATAGTAGATCCGACCCTAAAATGAGGAGATTGGTAAAGTTAGAAACTGAAGTTCCAATTACCCTTGAATCAGGGTATTGGGACTCACTGACTCACACATGATTTAAATTTATAATCCAATGGTGATTCTTACTTTCCATATTTCCATGCTTTGAGGATCTCTCTTTTGCTCAAATCACAATCACATGTAAATCTCTTATTAGAGTCTCTAAAAGAGTGTCTTCACACAATTCACAACTATATGTTCGGTTAGTGGATTGAGATTATAAAATATGGACATTTTCAAGCATTACCTCATCCTTTGTTAGCCGTGGATTGTACTGCATCTCCTCTCCAACAGTGCTTACCTGAAATCAGTAACTTGTAAGCAACTCTCTAATGATAGGTTTGGCAAGCAAAAACCTAAAAACTTTCCATACACTGAATCCTTTGTAGTCATGAGCTGGGTAGATAAATGTATCCTTGGGCAGTGTAAAAATCTGTTTCCAAAAATATGCGAGTGAGTCATAATTATACCCAACTTTTGGAACAAGAAATATATTATCTCTCTTAGTTCTTGGTCTACTTGTCTGAGTTTATGCTTAACATAATGCATAATCATCTTAAAGTCATGCCTGTGAATGTACTGATTTGTAAAGCTGCTCCGAACTCCCACCCTGCATAACAATTACAGAATCAGATACAATTGACTACATATAGTTCATTGCTTCAAGATAATATGGTAAGAATCACCAGCCCTGTATCAGTCTATAGGAAAATGCAAACTTATCCATTGTTCTTCGTTCATATAACTCTGAAGGCCTTTGAGAAGCAGAAACAAAAGGAAATGGAAATACAGTATTATATACCTGAAAGTCGGTCCTTCCACATCCACGTATTAATAGGGCATCTCCAGTGAATGCCATCCTAGGTTGAGGTTGATCAGAAGCATCTCCTGTAACATAGGTAACGCAACCCAAGGTATGACCAGGAGTAGCTCGAACCTACAGAGAGCAATGCCATAAAATGTATTACAGAGTAGCTCATACAATAAATCATAACATAAGTACGATATCAACACCCTTGCAAAAAAAGAAAAATAAATCCACTTGACAAAAAAAATGAAAAGGAAAAGAATAGCCGACAGTCAACAAAAGAAAAGTGAGTTATGGCTTGACCTCTTTTTTTATCCCAAGTGTACAAGGAGGCAAAACTAGTAAGAGAATTCTTCATTTCATCCTTGATAAAAATAACATTGAGTCATTATGGATTGGCCTCCTTTGCTTCTCAACAAAAGTTTACAGCCTTAAATGCCATCTTTTCAAAGCGATCATAATTTAGTATATATCATGTCTTTCAAAAAAAAAGACCTGCAACTAATGTCTAATGACATATCTATCATTTATCAATACGCCTAACTAGTTCTTAAGGTAGCCGTATTTTCACTGATGTTGTTTTAATAACTAGGGGCTGCATCTAATTCTCTTTTAACACTTCCAAATATTTTATGGATCCAATTTTCAAATTTATCAAAGACTACAAAAGCAATCTCAAACCTAATGAAATGTAATGTATTATTGATAATTCCTTGTCATTAGGAAACCCGAGACACAAAACTCAATTTATAGCACTCTAAATACTGGGCATTGCAGAACAAAATAGCTGCAACATCAAACTAGCCCTGCAGCTGCAGCCTTACCTATAGTTACCGAAATCCTGGTCCAGGAACAAGTATGCAGCTCATTGCATCACATAACTTGCTACTTTTTATGATTAATTATAATTTAAAAGTATTCCCTTAGAGATAATCCAGCAGAGAGTATGCAATACAAAGGTAGAAAAAGAGAATCAAGGTCACTATGGACTCACCTCCAAAAAAAGATCACCAAAATGGACTTTATCACCTGGTTCCACAAAAAGATCAGCCGTTGCACCACTTGCTTTCGAAATAATAGATTTTACACCCGGAACTTTGCTCTATTCAAAATAAGTACACAACAAAACACATATAAAACAAATTAAATGAACATAACAATAATTCAACAGCTGCTCACCTTGATAAGGCCAGTCCCAGTGACATGATCAGCATGTACATGAGTGTTCATGGCATACACAAGCTTCAATCCCAGCTCTTGAATAAGGGATAAGTCTCTATCCACTGTTCTATCTACAGGGTCTATCAACTAAATTTGTTTTTAAAAAAAAAAAGAGAATTCATCATTGACCAATTCAAGATAACAGAATAAACCATTATGCAATCCCTCAAACACTTGGCACGCATATCGAAAGAGACCCCACTTTCAAAATCAATTTTTTATTCAGAATAAGGAGACCCCACTTTTTTCTTGAAAAGCTTGACCTTCATAGAATCTCTCAGACAATTCCAGCAGTAAAAAAAAAAAAAAAAAGAAAACAAAAAGTTGGAAACTTACAAGCGCTGGTTTATCGGGGTGTGATGCATCAGCAAGAAGGTACGTGTATGTAGACGATTCCTTCTCGAAAAGCTGGCGAAACAAGAGCTTTGAGGAGGAAGAGGAAGAAGAAGAAGAGAAAGAAGTCATTTGTGATCGAAGTGCAAAGGTAGTTCTTTTGGGAATTGATGTTGAAAGAGAAACAGAGGTAAGAGGAAAGGTTGAAGCTTTGGATGCAAATAGAGAAACTCTAACGATATGATGAAAACGAAGCATCTTTGGGTAACTTAAATAGTTGGCAAGTGTTGACGAATGACGAGGAGAGAGAGAGAGAGAGAGAGGAAACAATGGAGAATGAATATGATGATATTGTTGTTGGATGATGATAAATTGATAATGCTAAAGTAGTTGTTGGCGTTGTGAATGATAAAAATAAAATTAATAATTTAATAATAAGAAAATAATAAAGGAATTATTGAGGACGATGGTTTCGATTTTCGATCAATTTGGCATAGGAAAGGTCGCAAATGGGAGTGTAAGGAATTGCCGAAGGACGACGAAGGTTTGTCACTATTGTAGTATTGTTTTTGTATTTTGTTTCTGGGGTGGCAGGTCGAGGTGTCAGATGAAGATACAGTGGACCACTCCGTCTGTGCAAGCAATTTATGGTACCCTTTTAGGAAGTAGGAACTCCTATAATTGAAAAAAAAATCCTATTAACGAGGAGGGTTAAAGAACTAGCAAATTTTGTGATTTGTAGTTATCAATTAATTATTATTAGTATTTTAATGATATGAGATTTCATCTAATGATGAGAAATTATTTACCTCTTTTTTACCGATTAAGTGCTGTCCAAATTTTAATAAAAATGCAGATTCCCTAGACTTTCTCCCTTCAACGATGAATTTCATACGATAAGGTATCTAAACTCTAATTTTGTATGACTTTTTAATAAAATTTTTAAATTATCCCACCATTTATCTTTAAATTCACTTCTATTTCCTCTCTTCTTTCTCATATTCCAAACTTTCATATCAATTATTATCCAAATATTTTTATTATCTCTTGAACTCTACCCTGATGACCTTAAGGTTGTGACACCTTGAGGTTGTGGTAACATAGAATTTTACGCTTAATTTATAAATCAGAGGTAGTAAGACGTTACAACGTGTAAAAACAACATACGTATATATATATATATTTAAAGGATAATTTAACTAGGAAACTTAAAAGATAAGATAGATATAAGCATAGAATTTTTGTCACTCTCGTAAAACGATAATGATAAAAAACGTAGATTACAAAAACAAGAAAAACAATATATATATATATATATATTTATTGTTTACGTAATCTTGCGTTTATGCTCGTTTGTAATTTTCGATTAAAAATAGAGTTTCGTTAATCCAATTACAAGCTTGATATTATTAAGAATAGTGTTAGTGTAACTTTAAGTTGGTAACATTCAATGTTTCGGTATGAGCGTGTCGAGTTAATACTCAAATTGGCCCCTGAAATTTGTCCCCTGACTCAATTTAGTACTCAAGGTTTCAATTGGCTCTAATTGTACCCTGAAATTTTGGCTCATGCTTCAATTTGGCCCTTCCGTCGTTATCCATCACCAGAAAGTTGATGCATGTTTTCTAATAAAAATAACATTTTTTTAAACAAAATTTCAATATAATATAATAATTAATAAACAGTTAATTATTAAATTTTAAAAAATTTGGGGTGTTATATCTTACCCTACTTATAAAAATTTTCGTCCTTGAAAATTGTTATATTGAAATAAGTTCAAACTTAAATCAAAGAAAATAGGACACACGAAGAAAAGTACAGCTAAACAGAGGTACATAGGGACAATAAGGTTTGGTCGGGAAATAATTCAAATTTCATTTTAAGGAGGAAATCCGAAACAAAGGATTCCAATGAAAATAATGAAAGAAGATATGACATCAAGTCACAGAGCACAAATAAAGAGTTTACATCGAAACATTCCCAAACACCGTGATTCGCATTACTGACGTTAGGATTTTTGCTAGTAAATAATTTTATAAAAATAGTCGCGTTGTAGATATAGATTCTAAACCGACAGAAATCCCTTCGTGCAAACGTTTTAGTTGTCACAAGTAACAAACCCCTAAATAAATTGATAACCGAAGTATTTAAACCTCGGGTCGTCTTCTCAAGGAATTGCAGGGAGGTATGTTCTTATTATTGGTTATGAGTTTTGTAAATCGGGGATTTTGAGAATGAGGAGCAGATATGATAAATGACAAGTAAACTAAATAAATGACTGTAAAATAAACTATTGGCAAGGTATGAGAACTGGAAGTCTTATCCTAGTTATCCTTATCAATTGTGATGAGAATTGGATTTTTCTCCCACTTTGTTAACCTCTAACTATGAAGGTAAGTCAAGTGAATGAATTAATTCGAATCCTCAAGTCCCAGTCTTTTCTTGGAAAAAGTTAGAGTTATTGGATCTCGAATTAATTCTTGAAGAATTCCAATTTTCGGTCAACAATGAGTTTGATAACTCAAAAGTCACCAATTAATCAACCAGAGCCAAAAGGTAGAAAAATCTAAATTATTTATATCATAAATAAGAGAAACAAATCATAGATCTGAAAATACCTCAAATAATATTTATTAAGAAAATCATAATATGAATGTCATTAAGCCAAATTGGCAACATATATAATTAAAAATAAGAGAAGTCAAAATAAAGGAATATTAAACCTGGAGCTAAGAAGAATTATAAGTTGAAATAATAATAAATCCTAAATCCTTTAAGAAGAATTCTAATCCTAAATCCTAAGAGAGAGGAGAGAACCTCTCTCTCTAAAAACTACATCTAAACTATGAAAAGTGAATTATGAGAGCCTCCTGAGTCTCTGCAAGTTCCCTGACTTTAATCTGTGTTTCTGGACCGAAAACTGGGTTGAAATGCGGCCCAAAATCTCTGCCAGCGACTTTTGTAATTCTGCAGATCGCACACGTCACGCGATCGCGTCATCCATGCGGACGCGTCATTCGCGCTTTTTCGTACCACGCGTTCGTGTCGTCCACGCTTCCGCGTCACTTGTGCTTTTCCAATCCGCGCGGTCGCGTGAGTCATGTGGCCGCGTCACTTCTCGCTGGTTATCTCCTCAATTTCTCGTGTTCCTTCTATTTTTGCTAGCTTCCTTTCCGATCTTCAACTCATTCATGCCCTATAAAGCCTGAAACACTTAACACACAGATTACGGCATCGAATGGAATAAAGGAGAATTAAAATGCATAATTAAAAGTCTCTAGGAAGTAGTTTTCAATCATGTAATAATTTCAGGAAGGAAATATAAATGTATGTTAAATAAATGAATAAGTGGGTAAGGATCATGATAAAACCACACAATTAAACACATTGTAAACCATAAAATAGTGGTTTATCAACCTTCCCACACTTAAACATTAGCATGTCCTCATGCTAAACTCAAGGAGACCAAATAAATGAGTAGGAAAAGGCAAGACTCATGCAATGCAACCTATGAATGTGAATGCAACTACATGCTAAAATGATTCTACCTACTTGGTGAAAAGTAAATAAATCCTTCAAGAATAGATATGAACTGGATTTCACTAATTCAAATCACAAAATACAATATAAGTAACTTGCAAGAAGAAGATGGCTCATGAGAGCAGGGAACATAGAATTAAGCACTGAACCCTTACTGGTAGTGTATATCACTCTAACTCTCAAGTGTCTAGGGTCAATTCTCTCAATTCTCTACTAATCTTGCTTTCTATAGCTTGCTCTTCATCTAACAATCGACAAAAATTTAATGCACCAATACACAAATCAAGAGGTCTTTTAAGGGTTGTAATGGGGTTAGGATCAAGGTAGGATTGTATTTGGCCAAGTAGACTAAAATTTGAATCCTTAATTAATATAAACTTTCCACCTAACTCAAGACAATTCATTTAATTAAAATACAAAATCTAACTTTCTATTAACTGTGCTTTCCACATGTTCATGCATCCTAAAATTGAGTTTAGTACATATGCATTGATACTAACACTTACTTTGGGGCATTTTGTCCCCTTTTATTACTTGCTTTTTTTTTATTCTTCTCAATCCATATGATTAAGGTTTTGAATGCATAAACATGTTCTTAACATTTTTCATATTTTCACACAAAGTCTAACATACTCAATTCCCAAACCAAACGTTTCCAAACCCACTTTTCCCCACACTTAATTCATGAGCATTCTCACTAGTCTAAGCTAATCAAGGATTCAAAGTAGGGACATTATTGTTTTCCGCTTAGAGTTAGTGATGAGCTAAAGTAAAGAACAAGGGGTAAAATAGGCTCAACTTGGGTTTGCAAAGGATAATAAAAGGTAAGGCCATAAGGGTATGTAAGCTCAGTGAAACAAGGCCTCAATCATATAAGTGCATACATACATCAAATAATGGAAATATAGAATTAAGCAAGACAAAGATCACAATTTTAGAGAGAGAAACACACACCAAAAATAAAATATTGGTTGATAAAATGCAACCAATCAAATAGGCTCAAAATCTCACTGGTTTTGTGTGTTCGAGCTCTAAACTATGTTCCAAAATAATATTTCTTCAAACAAGTTTTTCAAAAAGTTTTATTCAAATTAGTGAAATACTATAAAAATTTCTTGAAAAAGAAAATATTACTTTAACCAAGTGGTAAAATATGCATAAAATTAAACTATAATGCAACAATGAAAAACAAAAATTGGTGTTAAGAAGGGACTAACTGACCCGTGGAGATCGGTATCGACCTCCCCACACTTAAAGATTGCACCGTCCTCGGTGCATGCTGAGATGTACAGGTGGGCAGGTGTTGTGGTTCCTCAGCCGATGCTCGTTGTAGAGTCTTTCTCTTTACTCTTCCCGGTGGCCAGCCTGAAAAAGGGAGAAGAGAAAGGGACATGAAGTCAAAGGGATAGAGCAAAGAAGAGGGCGGTACGAGTGATAATCATGCCAAGTAAGGAAAATAGTGAATGAAAGATATGGTCGCGATTCCATGTGATCAGTTCATCAATGGAAATATAGCAAGGCATGGGGAGTATTGGATGCAAGATGTTTATTAGCATGTCGGCAAGGGCATGAGTAGCATAGATCAAGCATCAAAAGCTTTAATGTATTGTTAGTCGTGAAAAACTAACAATAATGTTTGTATTGACAATTATATTTAATTAATAAAATAGTAAAGAAAATTTGTGAAAAGCAAGCATTGAATAGTAGAAGAGAATAATTTAAAATAATGCACAATGCCATACGGGCTTTTTCACAAACACTTAGCATGCATGGTGAATATGTTATTGAAAATATTAATTAGAACATGCAAGAAATCCTATAAAAATAATATATAATTGTCAAACAATTCTTTGAATAACCCACAAGCAAAATAAATAAATTTCTAACACTAATGAAAATAATGCAATGAATGAAACTATGAAAATAAATTAAATAGAAGAGAAGAGGGATGAGAAGAAGAAAGTAAGAAAAGGAAGAACAAAGAAGAAAAGAAATAAGAAAGGAAGAAAAGAATTAGATATAGGGAAGAGAAAATAAGATATTTAGCTGCGTTGGAAAAGTTGTGCGGCGCAAGCGACGCGGACGCGTGGGGGACGCGGTCGCGCGACTTGCGCTTAAATTAATCGACGCGGTTGCGTCGGTCACGCGGACGCGTGACTTAGGTTATGCTACTGGCGCGAGGGCAGCCTCGCGCTCGCACAACTCTCTGTTCAAAATCTTATTTTGCCAAATTTTGGGTGACGCGATCGCGTGGGGCATGCGATCGCGTGAGTGGGCTTCCAAAAGGAATGACGCGGACGCGTCGGCGACGCGGTCGCGTGATAGAAATTGTGCGTCCAGCACCACTCTCGCACAATAATTCGTTGTGCACCCTTTTTACGTCGAAAATCAGGGCACGCGGTCGCGTGGGAGGCCATTATTCCCATGTGACGCGGACACGTCAGCGACGCGGTTGCGTGGGACGATTTGGGTCACTGGCAAGCCTCCAGCCACACTCCAGCGTGACTCTCTGTTCGTTTTTATTTTCTCACCTCTCCTTTCGACGCGGACGCGTCGCTGATGCGGTCGCATCGCGTGGCATTTTTTTTTAATATGCAGTATGTAGAATGCAAAATGATATGAATGTTATGAGTAATTCCAGGTTCAATGAAAAACTTGAAAACAAATAAAACTAAATAAAAATGAAAAAGAAATGATCATACCATGGTGGGTTATCTCCCACCTAGCACTTTTAGTTAAAGTCCTTAAGTTGGACAATTGAGGAGCTTCCTGTTATGGCGGCTTGTGCTTGAACTCATCCAGAAATCTCCACTAATGTTTGGAGTTCCAGTAGCCTCCGGGGTCCCAAACTAGGCATGTGAAGCTTCTGAGCAGCTTCAAACAGATTTTCAGGCTCTTGGGGTGATAAATATCAGAATATATTCCAGGATCCCAAACTTTAGTTCCAAATTCGCTTTCGTTTTGATCTATACTTTTCCATCCGGGCGGTTTGGAAATTAGATTCTCACCAAGATGACCAAACATTTTCTGAGATCCATTCGATTGAACATGATACCAATCCGCGCACTTCGAGTTGAAGCGTGGAACCTTATTGAACCTTGTATACCAGCTCTGAGTGCGAGCCATTTCCCTTTTACTCTTAAAGCCGCAGAGAGCTCTAAGCTGGCCATCTGTTTCAAGTAAACCGTATTCAAGTGGAAAAATAAAGATAAGAGTCAAAGATTTTACCCACTTGAAGTCTGTGTTGGTTGGTAGTGGCCTTGGGATCAATGTTTTTAGTGGTTCTGCAAGCTCTACTCCCTTGTGTTCTTCAGTGAATTCCTCCACTTCCATGCAAACCTTTTTCATTCCAGCCATGTCCTGGTCAAAGTCTTCCATATCTTCCTCATCACTTGAGTCATAATTAGGAGGTTGAGAAAAGTCGACCTCTGCATCATCTTCGTATTTACTTGGGGAAGATTCTTCTGTCTCAAAGAATTCACTTGCGGGTGCAAGTTCAACACTAGGGGGACTTGACTGGTGACTATCATCATCAAGGAAACATGTGTCTTGAGTTACTCTGTCCAGTTCTTCATAAGATATCTGCATTGGAGGCTGCGCAACATCCTCTTGAGCATCAATTGTAACATTCTTGACGGAATTCTCCACAACTCTGGATTCAGGTGGTGGTTCGGCATCTCCTAAATCTTCAACCAACTCTTCTTCTTCGACAATGACAGCTTCCTCTATTTGTTCTAGTACGAAGTTATGCTCTATGCTGTCCACTGGAGTTTCTTATGTCTTCTTCACAATACATTCTTCATTAGATTCTCCACATGAAGCCATGGGAGTCTGTTGAGTGTCTAAATGTCTGGAAGATAATTGATTTATTGCTTGCTCCAGTTGATGAAGGGTTGCATTGAACTGGTTTACTGATTCCTTGAAGCGAACCTGTGATTCTTGACTTGATGGATATGGACATGGTGCATAAGGGAGTGGTGGTTCTTAGGAGTAATTAGATTGGCGTTGGGGTGAATAAGGATCATGTGGTAGTGAATGGTGAAAAGAAGCTTGTGAGTGTGGTGGTTCGAAGTTATGTCGAGAGGATGGTCTCTGAGCACATGGTGGGGCTTGTTGGTAGCTACTAGGTGGTCCACCAAATCTTTCAGCTGGGTATGCATTGTAGAATGGTCGTTGTCCATGATATCTTGGAGGGTGTTGTTGCCTAAAGGGTTGATTAGATCATCTTGGCTCCATCCATCCTTGATTGGTCTGACCTTGATGCATATTCCTGCTGTGGTTTCTATTTCCTTCAACAAAGTTAGAACCAAACTCAAAGCGAGAGGGGTGAGAATTCATAGTAGTTATCAGAAATAAGGAGGAAAAATGAGAAACAAATAAACAAGTAAAAGAAAAATATTTTTTTTTGAAAAATATTTACAATAACCAATAATAAGGCACACGTTTGCAATTCTCCGGCAACGGCACCATTTTGACGTTAGGATTTTTGCTAGTAAAGAATTTTATAAAAATAGTCGCGTTGTAGATATAGATTCTAAACCGACAGAAATTCCTTCGTGCAAACGTTTTGGTTGTCACAAGTAACAAACCCCTAAATAAATTGATAACCGAAGTATTTAAATCTCGGGTCGTCTTCTCAAGGAATTGCAGGGAGGTATGTTCTTATTATTGATTATGAGTTTTGTAAATCGGGGGTTTTGAGAATGAGGAGCAGATATGATAAATGACAAGTAAACTAAATAAATGATTGTAAAATAAACTCTTGACAAGGTATGAGAACTGGAAGTCCTATTCTAGTTATCCTTATCAATTGTGATGAGAATTGGATTTTTCTCCCACTTTGTTAACCTCTAACTATGAAGGTAAGTCAAGTGAATGAATTAATTCGAATCCTTAAGTCCCAGTCTTTCCTTGGAAAAATTTAGAGTTATTGGATCTCGAATTAATTCTTGAAGAATTCTAATTTTCGGTCAACAATGAATTTGATAACTCAAGAGTCACCAATTAATCAACCAGAGCCAAAAGGTAGAAAAATCTAAATTATTTATATCATAAATAAGAGAAACAAATCATAGATCTGAAAATACCTCAAATAATAGTTATTAAGAAAATCATAACATGAATATCATTAAGCCAAATTGGCAACAAATATAATTAAAAATAAGAGAAGTCAAAATAAAGGAATATTAAACCTGGAGCTAAGAAGAATTATAAGTTGAAATAATAATAAATCCTAAATCCTTTAAGAGGAATTCTAATCCTAAATCCTAAGAGAGAGGAGAGAACCTCTCTCTCTCTAAAAACTACATCTAAACTATGAAAAGTGAATTATGAGAGCCTCCTGAGTCTCTGCAAGTTCCCTGACTTTAATCTGTGTTTCTGGGCCGAAAACTGGGTTGAAATGCGGCCCAGAATCTCTGCCAGCGACTTTTGTAATTCAGCAGATCGCGCATGTCACGCGATCGCGTCATCCATGCGGACGCGTCATTCGCGTTTTTCCCTGCCACGCGTTCGCGTCGTCCACGCTTCCGCATCACTTGTGCTTTTCCAATCCGCGCGGTCGCGTGAGCCATGCGGCCGCGTCATTGCGATTTCTCCTCTCTCACGCGAACGCGTGAGCCATGAGGCCGCGTCACTTCTCGCTGGTTATCTCCTCAATTTCTCGTGTTCCTTCCATTTTTGCTAGCTTCCTTTCCAATCTCTAACTCATTCATGACCTATAAAGCCTGAAACACTTAACACACAGATTACGGCATCGAATAGAATAAAGGAGAATTAAAATGCATAATTAAAAGTCTCTAGGAAGCAGTTTTCAATCATGTAATAATTTCAGGAAGGAAATATAAATGCATGCTAAATTAATGAATAAGTGGGTAAGGATCATGATAAAACCACACAATTAAACACATTGTAAACCACAAAATAGTGGTTTATCATTTACCTATAAACTTTATTTGCCTATGACAATCCATTAGTATTTTCGTATACACCAATAATCAGTATTAAGTTGGCCAGACCTAATACTATGAGAAATGCAACGATCGACTAACAGCAATAATCAATAGACAGTCATGCATTTGACACAGACACTCAGAGTATGCAGTGAAGCATAGTCAGTCCATCCCTAAGGCTCTAACAGGAACGAACTGCTCTGATACCATAATGTAATACCCTAACTTTTAGCACGTCATGATGATATCAAAAGTGAGGCATTACTGACCTGTTCTCCGTATTTACTATTTAATACTGAGTCTTTAGTTCGACTTCGCGTTTCAATTTTTAAGAAAAAGTCGAAAAGTTTAGTTTTTACTAATTGAAATCATATATCAAAGATCCCCAAGGAATACCAGTCACATAGTTATTAATAATAATAAACATAATACAAAGGAATCAAATTTAACTCAGATATAACTCATGTCCTTCTTTATAAAATAAAATCTTAACTAACAAAGGCGAGAGAAATCTAGAAAAGCGACTCAACACATAAATATAACTCAAATAAGGCTAATAAATGCCTGCCGCTTCAAACTGAGTCCTCGAACTTGTGTCACTGTAAGGGTGAAAGATTTTGGGGTGAGAACAAACCACGCGTTCTCAGTAGGGAATGGGAATGCCGTAAGAGTAATGAAATAAAATGCAAATAATTAACTTTACTCAATAAGCTTTTTGGCATTTTTTAATTAAAAACTTATAATTTAAAAAATAAAATCCCCTACCTCCGTATGAAATCAAAATCAACAAAAGTTTCGAAAAAATTTTCTGATCGAGCTATTGAAGAGGAAAGTATCAAAAATCATCTGTGCCTCCTTGAACTCCAGTTGGCCAAATTCAAGGAACAGGGAAATTACGTCATCGTCAGTTTCAACCGGACAAAAATAACGCCAACATATAGAAAAAGAAGATACGAATATTTTTATCGAATTAGATTTTTTTATTAGAGTTACAGATCTCAAGAAATTAAAGCTAAAAGCTCGGTGAGGTTTATGGTTTTTTTCATGCAGCATCGGTCTCTTACTCTCACCGTTAGTGAAAGTAAAAATGGAAGCAAAGGAAGCTAGGTGATGATGATTAAATGTGATATTAAATTAGGTGTCTTAGTTTTTCATATATATATACATATGTGTATATTCCTTCATGCCACGTTCATATATATGCACATATATACACATATATGGTTATTCATATATATGAATGATTATGATTAAATTAATGCAAATAAAATGTGATCCACGATATAATAATAATAATAATAATAATAATAATAATAATAATAATAATAATAATAATAATAAATTTAAATTTTTGTTTTTCAAAAAAGTTTTTAATAAATAATTTAAATTAATAGAATAAGTCATAATTAAATTAAATTTCGATAATTACAAATTTTATTTAATTATTTTTAATAAAAATAACATTTTTATAAAATAAAATTTTAATATAATATAATAATTAATAAATAGTTAATTATTTAATTTTCAAAAATTTGGAGTATTATATCTTACCCTACTTATAAAAATTTTTGTCTTCGAAAATTGTTATATTGAAATAAGTTCAAACTTAAATAAAAAAAATAGGACACACGAAGGGAAGTACAACTAAACAGAGGTACATTGGGACAATAAGGTTTGGTCGGGGAATAATTCAAATTTCATTTAAGGAGGGAATCCGAAACAAAGGATTCCAATGAAAATAATGAAAGAAGAGATGACATTAAGTCACAGAGCACAAATAAAGAGTTTATATCGAAACATTTCCAAACCCCGTGATTCGCATTACCTATGAACTTTATTTGCCTATGACAATCCGTTAGTGTTTTCGTATACACCATTAATCAGTATTAAGTTGGCCAGATCTAATACTATAAGAAATGCAACGATCGACTAACAGCAATAATCAATAGACAGTCATGCAACTGACAGAGACACTCAGAGTACGCAGTGAAGCATAGTCAGTCTATCCCTAAGGCTCTAACAGGAACGAACTACTCTGATACCATAATGTAATACCCTAACCTTTAGCACGTCATGATGGTACCAAAAGTGAGGCATTATTGACCTGTTCTCCGTATTTACTATTTAATACTGAGCCTTTAGTTCGACTTCGCATTTCAATTTTTAAGAAAAAGTCGAAAAGTTTAGTTTTTATTAATTAAAATCATTTGATATCCCCAAGGAATACCAGTCACGTAGTTATTAATAATAATAAACATGTACAAAGGAATCAAATTTAACTCAGATACAACTCCTGTCCCTCTGTATAAAATAAAATCTTAACTAACAAAGGCGAGAGAATTCTAGAAAAGCGACTCAACACATAAAATTCACTCAAATAAGGCTAATAATCACCCGCAGCTTCAAACTGAGTCATTGAACCTGTGTCACGGTAAGGGTGAAAGATTTTGGAGTGAGAATAAACCACGCGTTCTCAGTATGGAATGGAAATGCTGTAAGAGTAATGAAATAAAATGCAAATAATTAACTTTACTCAATAAACTTTTTGGTATTCTTAAATTAAAAACTTATAATTTAAAAAACGAAATCCTCTACCTCCATATGAAATCAAAATCAACGAAAGTTTCGAAAGAACTTTCTGACCGAGCTGTTGAAGAGGAAAGCATCAAAAATCATCTGTGCCTTCTTGAACTCCAGTTGGCCAAATCCAAGGGACAGGGGAGTTACGTCACCATCAGTTTCAACCGGACAAAAATAACGCCAACATGTAGAAGAAAAAGATATGAACACTTTTAGCGAATTAGATTTTTTATTAGAGTTATAGATCTTAAGAAATTAAAGCTAGAAGCTCGGTGAGGTTTATGGTTTTCTTCATGCAGCTTCGATCTCTCACTCTCACCGTTGGTGAAAGTAAAAATGGAAGCAAAGGAAGCTAGGTGATGATGATTAATTGTGAGATTAGATTAGGTGTCTTAGTTTTTTATATATGTATACTCGTGTATATTCCTTCATGCCACGTTCATATATATGCACATATATATACACATATGGTTATTCATATATATGAATGATTATGATTAAATTAATGCAAATAAACTGTGATCCACGGTAAGATATATATATATATATATATATATATATATATATATATATATATATATATATATATTCTTTAGTTTTCTAGTGATTTCGGCCCAATAGAAACTTAAGTAATAATAATAATAATAATAATAAATTTAAATTTTTGTTTTTTAAAATAGATTTTAATAAATAATTTAAATTAATAGAATAAGTCATAATTAAATTAAATTTCGATAATTACAAGTTTTGTTTAATTATTTTTAATAAAAATAACATTTTTTTAAAACAAAATTTTAATATAATATAATAATTAATAAATAGTTAATTATTTAATTTTCAAAAATTCGGGATGTTATATTTTACTCTACTTATAAAAATTTTCGTCTTCGAAAATTGTTATATTAAAATATGTTCAAACTTAAATCAAAGAAAATAGAGCACACGAAAGGAAGTACAGCTAAACAGAGGTACATAGGGACAATAAGATTTGGTCGGGGAATAATTCAATCGCATCTTAAGGAGGGAATCTGAAACAAAGGATTCCAATGAAAATAATGAAAGAAGAGATGACATCAAGTCACAGAGCACAAATAAAGAGTTTACGTCGAAACATTCCCAAATCCCGTGATTCGCATTACTTGTGAACTTTATTTGCCTATGACAATCCGTTAGTGTTTTCGTATACACTAATAATTAGTATTAAGTTGGCCAGACCTAATACTATGAGAAATGCAACGATCGACTAACAGCAATAATCAATAGATAGTCATGCACCTGACACAGACACTCAGAGTATGCAGTGAAGCATAGTCAGTCCATCACTAAGGCTCTAACAGGAACGAACTACTCTGATACCATAATGTAATACCTTAGCTTTTAGCACCTCATGATCGTACCAAAATGAGGCGTTACTGACCTGTTCTCCGTATTTGCTATTTAATACTGAGCCTTTAGTTCGACTTCGCGTTTCAACTTTTAAAAAAAATTCGAAAAATTTATTTTTATTAATTAAAATCATATATCAAAGATCCCCAAGCAATACCAGTCACGTAATTATTAATAATAATAAACATAATACAAAGGAATCAAATTTAACTCATACAACTCATGTCCCTCTGTATAAAATAAAATCTTAACTAACAAAGGTGGGAGAATTCTAGAAAAGCGACTCAACACATAAACTTAACTCAAATAAGGCTAATAATCGCCCGCAGCTTCAAACTGAGTCCTCAAACCTGTGTCACTATAAGGGTGGAAGATTTTGGGGTGAGAACAAACCACGCGTTCTCAGTAGGGAATAAAAATGCCGTAAGAGTAATGAAATAAAATGCAAATAATTAACTTTACTCAATAAGCTTTTTGGCATTCTTAAATTAAAAACTTATAATTTAAAAAACAAAATCCCCTACCTCCGTTTGAAATCAAAATCAACTAAAGTTTCGGAAAAATTTTCTGATCGAGCTGTTGAAGAGGAAAGCATCAAAAATCATCTGTGCCTCCTTGAATTCCAGTTGGCCAAACCCAAGAAACAGGAAAGCTACGTCACCGTCAGTTTCAACTGGACAAAAATAACGCCAACATGTAGAAGAGGAAGATACGAATATTTTTACCGAATTAAATTTTTTTATTAGAGTTACAGATCTCAAGAAATTAAAGCTAGAAGCTCGGTGAAGTTTATGGTTTTCTTCATGCAGCTTCGGTCTCTCACTCTCACCGTTAGTGAAAGTAAAAATGGAAGCAAAGGAAGCTGGGTGATGATGATTAAATGTGATATTAGATTAGATGTCTTAGTTTTTCATATATATATATATATATATATATATATATACATATGTGTATATTCGTTCATGCCACGTTCATATATTAGAAATATATATACACATATGGTTATTCATATATGAATGATTATGATTAAATTAATGCAAATAAAATGTGATCCACGGTAAGATATATATATATATATATATATATATATATATATATATATATATATATATATATATATATATATATATCAAGTTTTCATTTCTTTTCCTTTAGTTTCCTAGTGGCTTCGGCCCAATAGAAACTTAAGTAATAATAATAATAATAATTTATTTAAATTTTTGTTTTTTAAAATTGTTTTTAATAAATAATTTAAATTAATAGAATAAGTTAAAATTAAATTAAATTTTGATAATTATAAGTTTTATTTAATTATTTTTAATAAAAATAACATTTTTTAAAACAAAATTTTAATATAATATAATAATTAATAAATAGTTAATTATTTAATTTTCAAAAATTTGAGGTCTTACATCTTACCTTACTTATAAAAATTTTCGTCCTCAAAAATTGTTATATTGAAATAAGTTCAAACTTAAATCGAAGAAAATAGGGCACACGAAGGGAAATACAGCTAAACAGAGGTATATAGGGACAATAAGGTTTGGTCGGGGAATAATTCAATCGCATTTTAAGGAGGGAATCCGAAACAAAAAATTTCAATGAAAATAATGAAAGAAGAGATGACATCAAGTCACAGAGCACAAATAAAGAGTTTACGTCGAAACATTCCCAAATCCCGTGATTTGCATTACCTATGAACTTTATTTGCCTATGTCAATCCGTTAGTATTTTCGTATACACCAATTATCAGTATTAAGTTGGCCAGACCTAATACTATGAGAAATGCAACGATCGATTAACACCAATAATCAATAGACAGTCATGCATCTGGCACAGACACTCAGAGTATGCAGTGAAGCATAGTCAGTCCATCCCTAAGGCTCTAACAGGAACGAACTGCTCTGATACCATAATGTAATACCCTAACTTTTAGCACGTCATGATTGTATCAAAAGTGAGGCGTTACTGACCTGTTCTCCGTATTTACTATTTAATACTGAGCCTTTAGTTCGACTTCGCATTTCAATTTTTAAGAAAAAGTCGAAAAGTTTAGTTTTTATTAATTAAAATCATATATCAAAGATCCCCAAGCAATATCTGACACGTATTTATTAATAATAATAAACATAATACAAAGGAATCAATTTTAACTCAGATATAACTCATGTCCCTCTGTATAAAATAAAATCTTAACTAACAAAGGCGAGAGAATTCTAGAAAAGCAACTCAACACATAAACTTAACTCAAATAAGGCTAATAATCGCCCGCAGCTTCAAAATGAGTCCTCGAACCTGTGTCACTGTAAGGGTGAAAGATTTTGGGGTGAGAACAAACCACGCGTTCTCAGTGGAGAATGAAAATGCCGTAAGAGTAATGAAATAAAATGCAAATAATTAACTTTACTCAATAAGTTTTTTGGTATTCTTAAATTAAAAACTTATAATTTAAAAAATGAAATCTTCTACCTCCGTATGAAATCAAAATCATTGAAATTTTCGAAAAAACTTTTTGATCGAGCTGTTGAAAAAGAAAGCATCAAAAATCATCTGTGCCTCCTTGAACTCCGTTGGCCAAATCTAAGGGACAGTGGAGCTACGTCACTGTCAATTTCAACCAGACAAATATAATGTCAATATATAGAAGAGGAAGATACAAACACTTTTATCGAATTAGATTTTTTATTAGAGTTACAGATCTTAAGAAATTAAAGCTAGAAGCTCGGTGAGGTTTATGGTTTTCTTCATGCATCTTCGGTCTCTCACATATTCCTTCATGCCTCGTTCATGTATATGCACATATATATACACATATGCTTATTCATATATATATGAATGGTTATGATTAAATTAATACAAATAAAATGTGATCCACGGTAAGATATATATATCAAGTTTTCATTTCTTTTCCTTTAGTTTCCTAGTGGTTCGGCCTAATAAAAACTTAAGTAATAATAATAATAATAATAATTAATTTAAATTTTGTTTTTTAAAATAATTTTTAATAAATAATTTAAATTAATAGAATAAGTCATAATTAAATTAAATTTCAATAATTATAAGTTTTATTTAATTATTTTTTATAAAAATAACTTTTTTTAAAAACAAAATTTTAATATAGTATAATAATTAATAAATAGTTAATTATTTAATTTTTAAAAATTCGGGGTGTTATATCCTATCCTACTTATAAAAATTTTCGTCCTCCAAAATTGTTATATTGAAATAAGTTCAAACTTAAATCAAAGAAAATAAGGCACACAAAGGGAAGTACAGCTAAATAGGGATATATAGAGACAATAAAGTTTGGTCGGGGAATAATTTAATCGCATTTTAAGGAGGGAATCCGAAACAAAGATTCTGATAAAAATAATAAAAGAAGAGATGACATCAAGTCACAGAGCACAAATAAAGAGTTTACGTCGAAACATTCCTAAACCCCGTGATTCGCATTACCTATGAACTTTATTTGCCTATGACAATCTGTTAGTGTTTTCGTATACACCAATATTCAGTATTAAGTTGGCCAGACATAATACTATGAGAAATACAACGATCGACTAACAGCAATAATCAATAGACAGTCATACATCTGACACAAACACTCAGAGTATGCAGTGAAGCATAGTCAGTCCATTCTTAATGCTCTAATAGGAACGAACTGCTCTGATACCATAACGTAATACCCTAACTTTTAGCATGTCGTGATGGTACAAAAAATGAGGCGTTACTGACCTGTTCTCTGTATTTATTATTTAATACTGAGCCTTTAGTTCGACTTCGCGTTTCAATTTTTAAGAAAAAGTCGAAAAGTTTAGTTTTTATTAATTAAAATCATATATCAAAGATTCCCAAGCAATACCAGTCACGTAGTTATTAATAATAATAAACATAATATAAAGGAATCAAATTTAACTCTGAAACAATTCCTGTCTCTCTGTATAAAATAAAATCTTAACTAACAAAGGCGAGAGAATTCTAGAAAAGCGACTCAACACATAAACTTAACTTAAATAAGGCTAATAATCCCCCGCAGCTTTAAACTGAGTCCTCGAACCTGTGTCACTGTAAGAGTGGAAGATTTTGGGGTGAGAACAAACCACGCATTCTCAGTAGGAAATGGAAATGCCGTAAGAGTAATGAAATAAAATACAAATAATTAACCTTACTCAATAAGCTTTTTGGCATTCTTAAATTAAAAACTTATAATTTAAAAAATGAAATCCCCTACCTCCGTATGAAATGAAAATCAACGAAAGTTTTGGAAAAACTTTTTGACCGAGCTGTTGAAGAGGAAAGCATCAAAAATCATTTGTGCCTCCTTGAATTCCAGTTGGCCAAACCTAAGGAACAGAAAAGCTACGTCACCGTCAGTTTCAATCGAACAAAAATAATGCAAACATATAAGAAAAGAAGATACGAATATTTTTATCGAATTAAATTTTTTATTAGAATTATAGATCTCAAGAAATTAAAGCTAGAAGCACGGTAAGGTTTATGATTTTCTTCATGCAGCTTCGGTCTCTCACTCTCACCGTTAGTGAAAGTAAAAATGGAAGCAAAGGAAGCTGGATGATGATGATTAAATGTGATATTAGATTAAGTATCCTAGTTTTTCATATATATATATATACACATGTGTATATTCCTTCATGCCACGTTCATATATATGCACATATATATACACATATGGTTATTCATATATATGAATGATTATGATTAAATTAATGCAAATAAAATGTGATCCACAGTAAGATATATATATATATATATATATATATATATATATATATATATATATATATATATATATATATATATATATTTCTTTTCCTTTAGTTTCCTAGTGGCCTCGACTTAATAGAAACTTAAGTAATAATTATAATAATAATTAATTTCAATTTTTGTTTTTTAAAATAGTTTTTAATAAATAATTTAAATTAATAGAATAAGTCATAATTAAATTAAATTTCGATAATTACAAGTTTTATTTAATTATTTTTAATAAAAAATAATTTTTTTAAAAACAAAATTTTAATATAATATAATAAGTAATAAATAGTTAATTATTTAATTTTTAAAAAATTGGGGTGTTATACACATCATCAGCATCATCATCATCACTCCACTCTTTATCTGAGTTTGGGGGGTTTTCAATTCTTCAGTAAGAGTCGTTTCCATCAAAATCATCGTGAATTAGATCATATGCATCATAAGATTTTTGGTTATTTTTTTGTTGCCCAGCACTTACACCCAATCTACTTCTTCATCATAATTCTCCACAACCATATCGTCATCTTTCTCTAATTATTGTTAAAACATACCAGTTTGATCTGCGCTTTAATTATTGTTAAAATCAATGAGCATTATTTTCAATCTTTAAGTAGAAAAGCAAATAAGAGAAAGTCATTATCCTATCTAAAAAAAAAGAAAAAAGAATAAAAGGGCAAAGATTTTTCACAACTGATTGCCAAAGTAGAACAAAGAAGTTAAAATCTTCACTCAATCAATTACATAACTAACAGTTACAAGTATCTGAATACATATATAATTGTTTCCAGGCCAAAATGGTGTGACATGGTTTCAATTTTTTTAGCCACCCGCTGATTAGATATAACACCACAATACTCAAAATGCACTAAAATATTGAATAAGATCATCTATAACACCTCCAAGCCATAATACTAATGTCAATGTCTAAGAAAAATCAAGTAGTTCAGTTCATGATTATCACTTAATTTCAGATGTATAATAAAACACTCATAGTTGTCATTGATGCAAACAATGCTCAGCGCAGAAAATACTTTATTTTTACAAGAAATTATCCAGTCAACAATTAAATTAAAATGGAGTATGAAGGAGTAAAATTGTTATTTTAAAATGGAATATGAAGAATCAAAGACTGCTCAAACGGACAAAGAATTGAACGATTCAGTTTATCACAGCCACATACATGCAAAAAAATTAAACCTTAACATACAAAAACTCTATCATCATCAACAACTATAATCAACCACATTCTCCCAAAGTTTCACTGATGAAGTAGAGTGAAAAAATTGAAAAACAACCCACAACCAACATTTTGAGAAAAAAAGAGCATGGTAGTTGAGAGCAACGATTTTGTTACTAAGTTGTTTTTCAAGAGATGATGGCTCCTAGGTAATTAATCTTCACAATGGGGGGTGGGGGCGAAACAAGTAAGAAAAGTTTCAAACCTCCATCACTGCGACACCCATGGTGCTTCTTTGACGGGAACGTATACGAGGGAAAGAGGAGGAAGAGAAAGGGTCAATTAGGTTTCACTTTTGAAGTGGTTAATGTTTGGGTTTTTATTTAACCCCTTTCTCATGTCAATGACGTCGTTTCTAAATATTTCAGTGCCAACAATAAAACGACATCGTTTTGAGACTGCCAAGTGTCATTTAAAATTGCCAGGTCAGCTCTCCGGTGACGAAAAACTATATAAGGGCCAATTTGAGGCGCGAGTCAAAATTTTAGAGTACAATTAGAGTCAATTAAAACCTTGAAAGCTAAATTGAGTCGGGAGTCAAATTTTAGGGGCCAATTTGAGTATTAACTCGAGCGTGTCATATTAGAAATTAGGTCGTTATAGGAAGCAATTTGAAAAAGAAGCTGTCTGGCAGCTCACGCAAACGAGATTCTTGCGCAAATGACATTTACAGACACACGACGACAATCTCGTATTCGCGAGCTTTTCTCACGTGTGCGAGGTTAGATTACGTGTCTTGATTAATGAAGCATGTGTATTTACGATTTGGGCTTCCCAAGGCTCCCAACAGCTGCGAGACGATATTTTGAAGCCAAAATTTGGAAAAGGAGACTATACTATAATACACATATTTAGTTTTTTTTTCTTTTTTTAGGGTTTGGACCTTGAATTCTAAAGAGCTTTTCTATTTAAAATTCAAAGGTTTTTTTATGAATTTATCTCTTATTTTTATGTTTTAGTTTGTTTAATTATAATTCTTTATTTATAATTTCTTGTTTTTTTATTCTAGTATTTTAGAGTTTTTTTTACTTCCTTTAGTTTGCGATTTTAGTTTATGAATCCTAGTTGAATTCTCAATTTTCTTTAATGAATTTGATATTTTATACTTTATTCTTACTTACTTGAGTTGTTATTAATTTCTTGCATTGGTAGTTATAATTTTTACTATTCTTGCAATTTATGAAATTTTATTTACATGTAAACTAAGTGTTTGATGAAATGTCTCACTTAGTTATAAAGTAGATTTTACATTCTTAACTTGAGTTGAGAAATTGGATGACTTTGAGTCATTAATACCCAAGTTGATTGATAATTTAAAAATATTAATTAACTTTGTTTCTACTAACGCTAATCATTTACTAATTCAATTAGTAAGTTGGTTAAAATTTGTGGATTAGAGTTAATTAAACCTAATTGATTCTTCTCAATTTGTAGGAATTGATGACTTGGATTTGCTCTTTGTAATTATCATGTTATTGTTAGTGACAAGAATAATAATCTTAGACCTTTAACCCTTGCTAAGATCTTTTAAAACTTGAATTTACTTTCTTCTCCTCTAGTTAATTGCCTTGATTCTATTTTAGTTTAAAATCTTTGCCATTTAATTTTTAATTGTGTTTTTACCTTCTTGCTATTTATATTTTCATTAATTGCGAACAAATTCTCAATCTCTCATAGCGAATGATAATGCACTCAATTATAAATTTAAGAAAAAATAATTCGAAATTAAACTCTCGGTTATTGTTTTGAACTTTGTGACACTTTTTACTAAATTTTAAAAATGTTAAATTCTAATTTATTACTAAATTTTAAGAATGTTAAATTCTAATTTAGACTTACACCGAATCTTAAGTTTTAAATTTGTGATTTTTCTTAAATTGGTACTTAAGACTCGTCACTCACTACTTCTCTCTTTGGAACGTCATTTTTCTAGTGTAGTTGTGCCTAATTGTGTTTTCTTCTATTTTGAAAAGTAAGGCAATAAGGATGAATTCAAATACAGAAGAAAAAAGATTAAGAGTTAAATGAAGGACATTTTAAAAATTTCACAATTTTGCGCCTTTAAAGCCACATTACACACAAATAAATGACATCAGTATCAGGAGTATATTTAAAAATAATAAAATTGATACAAATTAAATATTAAAAGTAATTTTTAAATTTTTGACAAATATTAGTAAAAAAAATATATTTTATCCAAAAACATATTTGATTCAATTATTTACCTTTTTAAAAATATATTAAATAAATGGCACTACCATCAGTTAATAAATAATTAAACTACTGATATATTATTTTCTAATGAGTATTCAGCATACTTTTAGGTTGTGTTTAGAAGAAAGACCGAGACTGAAAGATTGAGATTGAGAGACAGAGACTAAGACTAAATTAAATTTCTGTATTATGTTTAGTGTAAAATGTACTTAACTAAGTTATGTCTCAGTATTATACTATTATGTTTAATTTAAAATAAATATCAAAATTGATGGATAGATTGTAATTGAAAAGTTAAATAAAGATATTTTTGATAAAAAATATTATTAAAATTTCAATCTGTCTCCAAAATTTTAATTTTTTATGTCTACTTTTTGGAGATACTAAAGAGACTGAAATATTAAAAACAGAGATTGAAATTTTAGTTGCTTTTGATCATCAAACACAATATTAAATCTTAATCCCCTAATCTCAATCTCAAGTTTTTTTAATCAAACGCTACCGTAGAGACTAGATACTGAATTCAAAGCTGAAAGTTGTATTAAGAAAAGAAATCTACTTATAATTGTAAGCCCACTAATTTGATTAGTATAATAGTTAAATGGAAAATTTTTCAGTGCGGATGATGAAAATAAGCATGTGATGTTGACTCTGTGTTAACTTGGGGACTGTGACGCGTGTATATTGCATGTGGCACATCAAAGAAATTTATCCAAATCTCAGAATAAAAAAATTTATTCAGTTCAAGAAATTTACCCAAATCTCAGAATCATAAAATTACAAGAATAAAAGGGTTTGAACTAAAGAATAACACATTACACAACGGACTAAGAGAGCTAATGAGGTCAGGCCAACTTCAGTCTCAAAAGTTTAACCTATTAATAACCTACAATAAACTTTTTGGATCAACGCATATGGACATTGGTAAAAGATCTAATTTTGTCTGGTTCTTTAAAAAATTATTCAAAGTCAAACTCAAGTAGTTATTGTTGCCACTGATGATATGATTTTTGCATATACCCGACCATCCTCTCTTCTCGAATTTTTGTTTCAATGCCTACCATCAAGAAAGAAGTTTTGATCAGACAATGATTATCTCAACCAAGTTCACTAATAGGAGGACTTAAAAAATCCTCCTCAAAGACAAGTTCATCATAATTAATTAGACATGTTATTAGAGAAGGAAAATTCACAGCAAAACAAGAGAACAAATACTACTCTCCAGCAACAGGATTTAATAATAATTTTGACCAAATAGACTATTCATCAATATTCTAAATGAAGACTATAAAAATGTGTTATGCAGATTGCTTAAAACTTATTGTTACAAAGTGCGTCTGTTTTGCTTATCCAAAATTGAAAAATCAGGAGGAAAACAATAGCGTAAATTAAAACCCATATACTACATCAATTAGGCTAATCTCAAGAAGAATATGAACATAGATTCAAATTTCATAATAAGTAAGAACATTGAAGATATTGTTCCAAAAGGCAGTTATTCTTATTCATTAAGAAAGGAAAACAATAATAGTAATTTGAAAATATTAATTAATTGCATCATGTAATCTTAAGTGCTAGAATTTATAAATAACTAAAACCAAAATAGCTTTAAAACGGAGACTATGCTCGGCCCACGGATCGAGATCGACAGAGGTACTACCACTACTACCAAGTTCGATCCCCCGTTCCGCCCGCGTGCTCTCACTGTCAGGGGAAGATGCATGTCTTCGGGTGGGATCGAGGGTAGTTCATTTTATTGTCTCTGTTCTTGTTCTTAGCTTAGACAAGTGTTGCTGGTTTTGTAATCATGTGTGGGGTTGTTTATAGAATATATGAAGTTTTGTCTCTAATGGGTAAATACAAAAATAAATTAGGATAATTCTGTAAATATTTAAGGCAGCTCCATCAAATGTAACTCTCATAAAAATATGCATCAAATACTTTGTCCTCGTAATCGTAAGTATATCACATGGATATATATGATTCTTGTAATCTTTTCATTATTGACACTATTTCCACAAACACTGGTGATAAATGAGGGAGGAAAAGAAAAAGAATAACTACTGACCTCTACTAAGTAGTTAAGTCTATAAAGTTGGTCCATCTCCTCTGGCTCTTTCTTATGCATCATTTCTGACTTCCCTGAACTTCAAAACATGTATTCGATCAACCTGAATCCCTGGAATTCCAAATGCTGGTCCGTTCTTCCATTCCTAAGGAATTGAAGTTGCCGTGAGGTGTGACATCCAAATTCCAAAGAGCCCATAAATTGTTTTCCATAACAAAAACAATTTCCAATTTCCATGGAACTTCCATGTTAAGGCATTTTTAGAACTGTCCATTGTTACAAGTTCTAGCTCCGGCAAACACCAATGTCACATGAGCAGAATCTGCCTATTTCAGCCACTCCAGTAGTCCAGTGTCCATGGGAACACCTTCACTGATGCAAGTAGGCCCATCAATCAAATTACGCTAGTCAAGAAGACAAGAACATCTGCCTTGAGCCACATTGTCCTCTGCAGCACCTTGTGGCCTTTCCAAAGTGCTCACTCCTCATGTTGCATGCTGGGGCACCCTTACTGAGGACAGCCTGTCCTAAGACGTCCAAATGTCTCCCTCTCATGATTCTGAAATTGCCTTTGCTAATCTGAAGGCCACCAATCTAACTACATTTTGTTCTGCATTATAATGAGTTCATGCATCTTTGCAATTAAATCATTAGCGTGTCTGCATTCCACAGATAGAGTTTAAACCCATTTTCAACTGAAAATGAAGCTGATCCAACATGGGGGACAAAAACCTGCATTAAGATGCTCTTGGATTGGCTCGTATCTTCCGAATTAAGTAGTTCTCCAAACCAATGCCAGCATCCACTATTCTAGTATGACCTGTTATTTCAATCTTGAGAACTTGCTCCAAAACATCTCTGCTCCTCACACCATCGTCCACTTCACATATTAAAGGTATTATGATCGCCCAGGTATCCATATGAGGAGCTTCCCCATGCTCAAGCGATTTGGTCAGAACTCCACAAGCTTCCTCAATCTTACCAACATTGCAAAAACCCTTTACTAGGCCATGAATAACAGCAAAATGCAGAGAAAAACCTTTAGACAGCATCTCCTTCATGTAGTTATTTGCCTCATCAAGCATTCCTTTGTCACATAACCCACCAACCAAAGTTCGATATGACACAACATTAGGCAAGCACCCATTGTTCTGCATATCAGCAATAACTTTACAGGCATCATGGGCACGCCCTTCCCTGCAGAACCCCGATATAACAGTATTATAATGAACTATGTCAAGATTGCACCCTTTGATCTTCATCCTACAAAGAAGCTTGTAAGCTTCTCTAAGCTTCTTCTTCCTACACAAACTGTTCAACAAAGTGGTGTAAGTCAAAGAGTCGGGAACAAACCCTTTGTTCAACATATCCTCCAACAAATCCACAGCTCCATTCACTTGACTCTTCCTACACATCGCCTGCATCAGAATCCGATAAGACTTGATATCAGGAACAATATCTCTCTTAAACATTTTGTTGAACAGGTGGTAGGCAATGCTAATATCTCCATTCAAACAAAAAGCCCGCATGAGAATATTGTAGGACTGAGTATTGGGTGACACACCGTGCCTATGAGCATCCCTGAAGAGATCGAATGCAGGTCGAACAAAGTTGCGGTGGGATACAAGAATCTCAAGAATGCGGTTGAGGTGTTTGGGCAAAGGCTTGAAACCGTATTGAAGCATAGTGTAGAAGGTTTTGAGGACCTTATCGGGTAAATCAGCTTCGCCATAGACTCTGATCAAGTAGGAGAACAGGGTCGGAGTGATTGGGTAGGATTCAGATTTGAGGCGACGAACAAGGTCATCGACAAGGGAGAATTGCCTGGTGCGGCCCAATTTGAGGATGAGAATGAGGTAGGTAGAGTAAGAATGGCGAAAGTTGGGATGGCGAGAGGCGCATTCGAAGATTTCTTTGGCGAGAAGAGGGTCCGATTGGGAAGCTATGAGCTTCTGGACTCTAGATGGAGACCCAATTAGGGAATTGGAGCGAGAAGAATAGAAAGATTGTTGGTTGGGGTTTTGTGAGAAATTGAAGGAGATGATGTGATGGAAAGACAGGGTGATTAGGGTTTCGGTGGAGCGGAGAAATGATCTGTGCAGACTCGGTGAGGTCATGGTGGTGGCTCAAGAAGGTGAGCAGGCGAGGGCAAGTCAATGCTAATTGTGGGTGTCGTATATTAGTGCTTAGTGTCCTTTGTTTCTGTTGAGGAGATATGGACACTGTGGGTGTTCGCAGCGCGGTTTGGTTTGGTTTTTAAGGAAAAAAATATTCGATCCAATTGTAAAAAAAAAATTATTGGTTTGGTTTGGTTTGATTTTTTTCGAGGCCAACCAAACTGAATTGAAATTGATTGATTTGATTCAATTTTTCGGTTTTTCACCATGACCTTCATCAACTCCACCTTCTGTTTCACCAATGCTGTCACTTTACTATTATCAAACTGCAGAAATATCACAAAAAAATACAATAAGAATAGAGAACACTAAACTAAAATTAGAACTGCACAAATTAAAATTAGAACACTAAAATTAAAACAGCATAATTTGAAACATCAAACCACAAATTAAAATTAAATAATTGAAAAACAGCAACCAAAAAAGTTAAGTTAAATGAGAGAACGTTGATAGTGTTTCTTCGACCCTGTTTAATAGAAGACTTTAACATTCAACAAAACATGATTTGCTTTGATTAGTGTCACTAACAAATAACAACGTACTAACACAATCACAATTAAAAAAATAATTATCAAAACCAAACCAACAATCGATCCAGTTAGAGTACTTGGTTAATGGGTTACTGATTCTACCATTAGATAACTGGTTAAGCCGGTCATATTTTTAAATAATTATATATGATTTTTTTTCTCATAATAAGTTATTTTTATTTTATTGCTTTTAACATTGAATACCACTGAACTACTTTAGATGTCTACCTGATCAACAAAGTATATAAACTAAAGAGTGCATATAAATGTTAACAAGATTTTTAAATCAATATCTTAGAGCCAGACAAAAAATACAAGAGATCTGCTTCCACATCCCCATCTTTGGCACAAAACCCTGCTTCATCATCTGCCTTACAGCCCAATCGACCTCCCCAATGACACCCCTCTCACACATACCCTTCACAAGAACTTTATAAGACACGAAACTAGGGCCAAACCCCATCAACACCATTCTCTCCATGATCTCTTTGGCTTCCTCAAATCTCTCATTATCAAGCAACCCATATGCCACATCTTGATAAGACCCTCCATTGGGATCACATCCTTTTTCCATCATCAATCTCTCCAACACCTTTGCCTCGTCAACCCTCCCTTGCTTCCTCAACCCCGAAATCAGCACATTAAAAACCATGATGTCAGCACCAACCCCACAATTTTCCATTCTCTCCAACAACTCAAAAGCACCATCCAAATCCCCTTTTCCGCACAATCCATGCATCAAAGTAGCGAAAGTCCTCACATTGGGCTCACACCCTAGTTGGGAAAATTCATCAAATACCTTGAAGGCATCCTCCAATTCGCCACAACCACACAACCCCTTGATCAAGAATCAAAATTAGACGTTCACATATAATTCTTTTTAGGTTTTGCTAGATGGTAATTAACTTTTCTTTAATCAAGAATCAAAGAACCCAGTCAATAAAACAAAACAGAAGAAATGTTAAAAGAAGAAAAAAATAAAAGCAAAACAGGAAACCGATTTTTATTCAAGCAAGTAATACTTACCTTTTTTTGTCTCCACTCTTAAAATTTAACATTCACTATATGATGGAAAAATCCAATTTCTTAACAAAATCGTTTTACTCCATAAAAAAAATCATCATTTAGGGTGAAAATGCAAACATCTTTTATAATATGACTTTTATGCAAGGTTCTAAAAACCAAACTGGTCATCATACCGCTCGAGCTACTGATTCATCGGTTTAGAGGTTTAATCGGTTCAACTGAAATAACTAAATTATAATAAAATAACATATCAAATTATAAATAAATATATAAATATATTCTGATATAAATCTTAAATATATACAAATTAAAAGTATAATTCCAATTAAAATCTCATAATCACATTTAAATACAACACATGAGTCAAATATAAAAAAACAAATATCAAAGGTCAAAATTTATATACGTATAGAAGTTATAATATTCATTGAATTAACCAAATCAATAATAAATATTCGATCATCTCCTTATCTAGTTAATTGAGTTAATTCAATTCATCTATTTCTTCATTAAAAACAAAGATGACAAATTTATTTCTTCTAAAACAAAAGATTGATCATAATGAACAAATAGAAACTCGGAACAACTTATAACAAAATTTTCAGCCTAATTTTAATAAAGATTAACAAGATTTTCAGCTGATCACAATTTTAACAAAATTTCAGCACAATTTTAATAATGATTAACAATCTTTTTCCAAAAATTAACCAAAAAAAACCCAAACTAATCATTCAATGATTCAATCAACAGAAAAAATACAGAATATAGAGTAGTGAACAGCACTGGAGCATAGCTAATCATTCAATGATTCAAGTTATGGAAGGAAAAGCTCTACGATGGTTCAATCATCGCTAACAACCAGATATGCTTTCAATCTTGCCAGAATCAAGCAACAATTCAGCAATCATCAACCACAATTTCAGATCTAAAATCAGTAACAACAGAAATTATATGATTGCAAATTAGTAATTACAATGAAGCAGCAACACAAATCCGGCAACAGAACCAACTGCAACAACTAAAAAACTTCATGCCAACAATAACTTCAGAATCACAACAATAAGTTCAGAATCCAATTTTAGAACACAAACTCGGCTCAGAATCTTAAAAATTAACTAGAAAGTAAAGATGAAACTGAAGAAGTGGCCTACCGGTGAGACGCCGAGGGAGGAACGGCGGTGACAGAGTGAGCTCGGAGGGACACGGCGCTGACAGTGACCTCGTCGAGATAGAGAGAGAGCTTGAAGAGAGAGATGCCGGGAACAGAGCTCGTTACGGCGAGGAGACGACAGCCAAGCAGAGATTCCACCGCGAGGAGAAGAGGGTGAGTGTTCGGCGACGGCACCCTCTATCAGTCACAATTCCGGCGGCGACGGCGAGCTCTGGCCGAGGAGAGGAGTTCGGCGATGGTAGGAGCTGCTGCCTGCTGCTTGGTGGCTCTCTGATGAGTGTTGATGAGTTGATGAATCGCGGGACTGGGGTGGCCTTTAGGGTTAACGGGTTCAGAGAGGGTAAGTGAGTGAGTGGAGGCTAGGGTTGCCGTAATGCCGTTTGAGTCTTTGGAGTTTGGAGGCTAGGGTTGCTTTTTGATTCAGGAAGGGGGCTGGAAGGAGGAGTGACGTCAGTGAGGTCGTGAAGGTGCTGCAGTTTTGTCAAGAGTTTCTTTGAAGTTTGAAACAAAACGGCGCGGTTTGGAGAAATTTTTGAAAACCGAACGAGTTTCGGTTCGATTTGACCGACCGATTTTTGTCAGATTCAACGGTTCAACAATAATTTCTAAATTTGGTGGTTATGATTTCTGTTATGAAATAGATAATTAAGAAAGATATAATAAATATAAAATAAATAAGTATAAATAGAAAATTCTACTATTAATATTTACTAATATAATTATTTAACTATAATAGAAGTAATTTATATATATACTAGTATATTGCCACTTAAAACCTAAGAAAAAAATAAGAAAGGGAGAGAGTTTTATATGGTAGGAAAAGAGAGGAGAATATTTGTTGGTGGAAACTCATGTGCAGTCAACGTCACGTAAAGTTGATAGTTGAAAGCCGTTAGATGAAAATTTAGTCAAATCAGTCAAATTATCTAACCGCTCTCAGTTATCAACTTCAGGTGAAGTCGACTGCACCTGAATTTCCACCATATATTTATTATTGTTATTGTTGTATATTGCCTGAGGATTCGTTCTCTATTTATACATGTAAAAATTCAAATATTCAAACTTCATTAATTTTCGATTTGTATTTAGAAATTAAATTTTGAAAAGCTCAGCCGCCCATATTAATAGACATCCATTATTATCATAACAATTTTTAATTAAACTGCAAATTTTGTCGGTTCACAGTTCAACCAATTCGACCGAACAATTTGAACCAATTTTTAGAATTTTGCTTTTATGTCATAAGATTTTTACAGTAAGAAATATACTATAAATAAAGGACATAATTTTCAGTTATAATACTCTACTAATATTTTTTAATTAAAAATTCTTGAGCCTGGTAATTTTAGTAATTGTGACTAGCACGAATATTAAATTATTTTTAATGGTAAAATAATTTCATAAAAGAGGTAATAGATTATTTTTTTGATGTTATTAGAAATAACAATGGAGTCAGTTGGAGGCCTACTCAATGCTGCTTCGTACATTTATATCCCATTGTATACTTGTCAATAAAATTCTTAATTCTATATTCTAACTCTACCTACATGAAACCTATCCAGTCTATTACAAGATGAGAATCAAACAACTCTTTCTACATTTATGAATTTGATTTGTCTAATTGTATCACATGAATATGCAGCTGTACATACTATAATAACCGATATCTAATTCCTATATTTATCCTATAGAATCTTATGATATGACTTGTCTATACAAAAATCAAGTACAAAGAATCAAGAATGAGGATCAAGGTCTATGCTTCTTCTTTTTCACAGCAAGAATTGGTTGTATTTGCAAGTGCCTTTTGAATGCCTCATTGAAGAGGATACGAGCATGGAAGGCTTTGATGATTGGTAGCCAAGCAAGAATAGCAATAGGTCCAAATAGAACAATCCCCATTCCATAATCAAATTCTCTAGCAAGTGCACGGGTGAAATGCCACACCCCAGTGTGCTCTATCTTTGGCCTCACAGCTTGTGCAATCTGTAATAGAAAGAAGTGTCATATCACTTAGATTAATGGTGTATTTGGAAAAGCCGAAAAAATTGAACTTATTTTAATAGTAAGTACTTATATGTATAATTGCTCTTTTTTATAGTTAATCATGAAAAGTGATTTTAAATTTATTTTATTTTATTTTATTTTCTTTTTGAGATCTTCCAAGTTTTTATGTACTAATGCTACTTTTACAACTCTCCCAAATAACTCTTCCAACTACTAATGGCATGGCTCACATGAGGTAATAAGTTCTCAGAAGAATTGTTAGTTTAGATTGTAGAAATAATAAAACTGATTTTCATATGGTAAATCACTAAATAATATATGAAATTTGAAGTTACAAAAAGCTTTAATGAAATGAATGTCCAAGTTTTAGTTTAAGCTTCTTTCTTCTTTCTTCCCCTCTCACCAAAACAAAAACAGCTTAAATTATGGGGAAAAGGGCTTTTACCAGCTTTTATTATGGAAGAAAACGTCTATTTTATCAAGTTTTCAAAGTTTTTAATCTATGGAAGAAAATGTATCCAAGTGCAAACAATCAAAATGTTGCTCAAACAAAAAGTTACCTGTATCAAGCCCCATGCAGTTGGCATGAATGCCAGACAGCATACAAAAATGTCCATCAATGAGAGTTCACATATAACCGAAAGAATGATGATGATGGCAATAACTGCCACAAACAAGAATGCCTTGAAAAATCTGAATCCAAGCTGATAATTAGCACTAAATAGTTGCCTTCCCATGTTCACGGCCTGCATGGATGTTTAAAATCAAAATATGGAGTTAATAACAAGCAATGGCACACTAGCCACTAGCCCACTACTATATAGAAGAAACATTATTTCGCTTATAAGCTTGAATAGCTACTACATAGTTCACAAACCATCAAAATTAAATCTAAATCTTTTTAGTGATTTATTCTGTTTACTGGTGCTTGCACCTCCATAGACTAATTAAACCACCACCTGATATAAGAAATTAAGGCTCTACTATCTTTTCCAAATCTGGTTCTGTACTATTGTTGAATAAGTTCTATGAAAGCTACGTAGCATGGATACTAACATAGATAGGGGGGATGACATGACGCCGGATATCGCTCGGAAACACTAATTTCAATTTTTTTGAGATATGGAAACATGATATATATATATATATATATATATATATATATATATATATATATATATATATATATATATATATATATATATTATGTTTGAGATAAATTATAATAATATTTTAATATTTTATTGATATTAAAGTATAAATTAAATTTTTAAGGCCTTTTTAATTATATAAAACATTTAAAACAGTTTTTGGTATTAATAAATAAAAATATATATTATCTTAAAACTTATTTTAAGAATATTGGCTAAGAAAAAAGTTAAGCACCACATGTGATGGTATTAGTATGTCCAAAAACTCTATATATTTTTATTAGAACCCTTGAAGTCTTGAACAATAGTGCGCCGGACCAGTGTTAAATAGATTTGGATCTTCGGATCCTCTAAATTTTGAATTTCACTTTAAATGATAAGGTGTGATATCTCACAATTTATTTCATAAGTGGGACCAAAAAAAATGAAAAGAAAAATTATTCAAAGGTGAAAAATCACAAAGTGAAAATTCAAAAGTTAGAAAATTTGTGTTAAATGTATCTCACACGACACAACAACTCAACAAAGTCTACATACTTAGTAAGAAAGAAATTACCTTCACCAAGAGGAAAACTGCAACAATCACAATCCAAGAAAGGACATAAACAAGAAAGTTCTTGCTGTGCTGGGAGATGTCCAGGTGATAGACCAGACCGTACTGATAGATGAAGAATCGAAGCGAAAGCAATATCTCGGCCAATCTTGAAAAGAGACCAGATCGACGAAGATGCGCTTGCTCATCATCCCACCAAGAATGCCAGCTCTTATCCTGCTGAATTCCTATACCACCCTGTTGCCTGATCCATTTGTTCCACTCTTTCCAATCATCTACTGTCTTGGTCCAACTGAATCCAGCAGGATTGAAAAGAAAAGGTGCACACAACCAGGTTAGCGACATGAACCAAATGGCGTATGTTATCAGCACGTATGCCACGTTGCTCTGATATGATCTCCTGAACATGTTATAAACAATTAACAGCAGCATCAGTTCAAACCCCTTCACAAAGTGGCTTCTTGAATATAATCTATAATTCTCAGTGAAGCTTGCATGGAAGACAACAACTTTGCGTCCGGTCGGCCTATACTTTGCGCCACCGTGCAGGATCGTCCGGCCATAGTAATGTGTTTTTGTTCCAAGGGAGAATGTGAAGAAAACAGCAGCCAGTTGCAGTTGCATGAGGACAAAATCTTTGAGGGCTGTAAGGAATCCTTTCTCGAGGCCAATTTCCATCACCATCGGCAAGCCTGTGAGAAGGCCAAGCTGTATGAATGATTGTGAGGCAAGAGCTGTTTCCAAGGACTGTACATTCTTGATTCTGGCCTCAATTATAAGTGCTCTTTCCAACCCACTAAGCACCAGGTATAGCTGCCCGTAGAGAAATACATATATTCCTATCACAGATATCTGTGAAGCAGTCCAATTAGGAGTTGTATCAGTCAAATCTGATAGTACCAGTAATGTATGTACACATATATCATTCAAGGAAAGCTATTATGATCATAAGCTTTTGCATTGGGTTGACTATTGTAAAAAGTTTTTGCTTTTCAGCCCTATTTGATAATAGATACAAATTTTCTAATATGCTTTGACAAATTGATCAACTGTATATGTCCATTAAATAACAGAATGCTGCAACTAAAAGAGAGAAAAAGAGAACACTGTGATGGTTCAATTATATTACCAAGCTGCTGAAGTAAAATCCAATGGTGGTGAAATAAAAAGATAGCATTCGGAAGAAATCGAATTGACGGCCAAGGCGAAATATGTCGCGGCTTATAGTTTGCTCACTATTTCCATTTGCCACCTTGGCTTCAAATTTTGAGATCTGGTTTAGGCCTACATCACGACCTTTGCCAAATTGCAAGTATTCATGGTAGGAAATACATCCTCTTCTTAGAATAGAATTAAATCCTGCATGAATAAAAACATGAGCACTTTTTCTCTTGTATCATAAAGAATATATGGTCAGAGTTTGATGTCAAAGTCATCAATTCCTACCAGCAAAAACATCCTCACTCAAGTTAATTGTTTTGGATGCTTTGCTTACACCTCCTCTGGTGATGTGAAAGACCCTGTCAAATACATCTGGATGTCCATAGTGAAACCGCACCCTGAATGGAAGCATACATAAAAAATGGTAAGCATTTGTTGGAGTTTGGAAAGATAGCACTAGAGGAATAGGTAATGAAGATAATATGCTTGAATGAAAAATGTCACTGCTTGTTTATACAATAGGTAAAAGTCAAGCATATGAAAAATGCCACTTTAGCATTACATTAAGCTTTGCAAATAAACTTGGAAAACTCAATTCACATTTGCTTTCTTTACCAGTAAATGGTTAGAAAAGAAAGTACTTATTATTTCCGAACATGTCCATAGTGAAGTTTTGCATGGTTACCTGAGAGGATTGGCAAGAAGCCTTTGACCAATAGTGACAAAGCTGGTTTCTTGATATGACATGAACCATGCCAGAGAAGACACACTGAAGTAAAAGTCATTGAAAGTGAGGAAAGAAAACAGTGAGTAATGGGGACAAGCAAGAAAAGAAATAATTAATGTGAATTTAAAATAGAACAGGGAAACAATCGAAGAAACGGAGGTAGTATTGTCTTGAGGAAATGTTTTTTTATCATCTTGACATATTTCATTTACATCTTCCATGATAGGAATCAACATATGGTATGTGATACTTTCTTGAACAGCTTAAAACCATATTCATGTATTGAAGAAATAATCTTGCTGGTTTCCAGTTTGTCATCACAATCAAGTCATTTTAATTTAGGGCTAACCTTCCTGTGAAAATATGTTCCCTTAAACCAAGTATAGTAGGAGGACGCCGCCCTTGGCACTTAAGAAATTCTTGGAGAAGGTTTCTCATTTTTAGAGCTTCTTCCAAGTAATTATCCTGTAAAATTAGATACTCGTAAGAACATAATAGACGTGAATAAACGTGAATATAAGAATTTACTTTACTAAGAAAAAAAAAAAGAAGAAAAATAAGCCTACTTGGTTCATATCAATTGTCTGGAGGGCTTCGCCACGAGTAAATACTATTGAACTATTCTGATTTTCAGGCTTTCCTTCCCCAATATCTGGTGGACCTGGAAGCTTTATCTGATATATTGTCTACAAAAGAAAAGCAAGAGCCTCTTGAAGAAATTAATAGATTCATTTAGACAAGTCTTCTCATGTTGCAATAGAAATACCTGTTCAAAACCATTGACCACTTTAACCAGTTTAGATGAGTACACTTTGTAAGGTTTCCGTTGTATTATTTCCTCCTTTTCCTCAACATACGCGACACGGAGAGACGGATATCTACAGGTAACACACTTGCAAAAGTTATTTTATACTTATTCCATTTCAAGGTATGAGAAAATTTTCTATTTCCTAGTAAAGCCTTACCGTATCATCAAGTCGATTATGTCTCTATAATGTGGATCATTTTTAGCCTTTTGTGATGCAAATGACTGACAGGAAACAACATACGTGTATTTCATGTCTGCAAGTGCTTCAAGATGAGCAAATAGTGCACGGTTACTTTTTTCAGCAGTCTCATAACCCTCCAGAATATCTGCATTCACGAAATCAGTTGCATGATGAAATTCGTTTTCTTGAACATTATTTGCTACTTTTTATTGCACCATAGCCAAGTACCAATAGATAATGAATGCTACTTATACTTAATTACAAACCTTCATCTTCAGCCATGTCAAGAAATGCTTGTAGCTTTAAGGCTTCTCTGTAGTACATCATCCCTCTAACTGTAGTAAACAAGATTGAAATGAACATAGAATGCCTTAAAATTTTGTATTGACATGCATTTTTTAGAATAAAAAACTGAACCTGTTCTGCATAGTGTCTGGCCCCTGAATGAAGCCCACTGTCTAAGATCATCTTCTAAATTCTTCTGATTTTCACAATCCATACGTTGCATAAAGTTTTTCCACTCATCTATTGAAATTGGTGTGGCAAAGTATGAGATGAGTTCAGAGAGAATGTCTAAGATGCTTATTCTTATTCATATAGCTACCTGGAAATATCTTTTGCAAGTAAAAGATGATGGAGTCCTCCTCTTTATCTGAACCAAGCTCCTTTAGGGAAAAGTTGACGTCCTCAACATAATATGGAGTAATAACACTACCATTACCAACCGTGACATATATCAGACATAGCTTTGTGATGAACTACATCGTTGGTTACTTCAACTTAAAGGTGAATTATCTTAAAACAAATGGAACACTGAATTCAAGTGTTATATTAACTTACCTGAATGGTAGCGTATTTCGCACTTTTGGAGCATCAGGCATATCTGTAAATAAAGAAGTAGCAAAGAATGATATGCGCCTACGAGCATCTATGTTAGCAGGCATGTCCATTGCTGTATCCTTCACCGTAAGTAACAAATGAAAGCGCTTGATCTGCCATGAACATCAGGGTTCTATCAGTGTAACAAGAGCAGAGTCCACATATAATAAGATGCTATTTCAGTATGTGGCTGCACTCATTTATGAACATTGTAACTATCCTTGATGATATAGGTAATAAAATATCACCTTTTCAATCACAGGGTCATTTTCTGGCAAGGGAAAATGGATAGAATTCTCATTGGCAAATAATAGTGTTTCAATATCACTATTCACTCCCTCAAATAGTTGGTCAATATCTCTGGTTAGATACACATACTCGCCCTCATTTATTTGTGGAATGTGTATCATATCCAATATTCTGAACAAATTTAGAAAGTAAATTAGAAACTAAAGCACAGGCACAACAATGTTGTAAAGATCAACAAATTCTTAAGCAAAATTACCTTGAGTCAACCATCATATCATTTGTTATCAGTTCAAACATATCTTGTAAAGCTTTCACAACTTTGTACTGATGGTCTTTATCTCCGTCCATCTTATCAAATTCCATACAGAAGTTATTAGAACATAGTTATTGATCATGTGCATTCATTAACATAAATTTCTTGGCGTGATTAGGTCAAGAAATCAATTACCAGAAGTTCCGCTAGCTCAATGACCTTAGCTTGCAGAGCTGGTAGAACTTTCAAGTTGAATTTCTTGAGAAGACATGATTCTTGGATACTTTTTTCAATTTCACCAAGTATATCACATATAATCCTAAATAAACATAAATAACAACTGCATCAACAATCATATCATTTTTTTTTTGTTAGAACTTAGAAGTAGAGAAAAACAAGGAAATCCACTAAGTGCTAAGATAAGATTGCATATAACAATGCTTGAAGTTAGGAGCTTGTCTCAGAAAGATAGTCCATATTTTACCTTTTCTCCAGATTTCCCACAACAAGAATCTCAAGAACATACTTCAATGACTCGTAGCACTCTCGTACAGCATAAAACATGTACTTGTCTTTTGTAATTTTTTTAGCAAGAATCTCGTCCTTTCCCTCAAAATCTTTAGCAATGGTCAAAGCTGTAGAAAACTAGTATATGTTGCAAGAAAAATTTTCAGTGAAAAATGATGTAAAGGTGATATTTGCTGCATCAGTATCATAACATTTAAGTTAGGAGCATTACCTTATTTGCTAACAGGAAAACAGGCCAGCGAACCTTACGTGAAAATAATTCTGAAGACATTGGCATCAACATCAAATCCATCTCTCTGTTGAAATAATTAAGGTCAGCTGTTGAAAAGAACAGAAAAAAGAAAAAGATTTCCATCCATGAAGGTTACAGCATTGACTTCACCTGTTACTGATCAAGTCTTCAAGCCGAAGATGATTTATTATTTGATTCCATACTACGACAAATTTGGCAATGGCACCTTTTTCATCAGGCATCTGTGACACCAATTAGTGATCAGCACATGAGGACACATATATATATTTATTAGAAAAGTATTATCTCATTATTACTAATTTAAATCACCTTTTGAAAAATGTTGCTGAGGAAGCCTTTTCTTTTCTTTTTACCGCGTTTGGAGGACGGTGGAATCAGACAGACATTAAATGCAGAAGGCAAGGAATCAAATCTACTTCTCAGCATTCCCAGTGTCCTTATCTATTTTCAGTAAGAGAGGTAAGATAATCATTTCATTTCTGTTGGAAAAGAAAGAAAGAAACAAATAGAAAATATAGCTTCTTACTTCACCAAGGTGATTTAGAATGCCATAAAGTCCACCAAATATTGTACAGAATACAGAATACCAAATTTGAATGTCCATAAAATATACCTGTAGTAAACATAGAATAGAATGAACATATATCGGTATCTTTCTTTTTTTCAATTAAAGAACACACGGAGAAAGATATGCCAATTTGCAAACAAATATTCATACTTCATTTAGTAAAGAATTTATACTTTCAGTTTTATAGAACCTGATTGTTGAGATAAAATATAATTACACCTAATCACATAAGAGTTCTGTTCCAATTGGACTCACAATTACTACAGGGGTCCAGACGGCAACAATTGCACCGGCATTACTTTTGACTGCGGCACAAGAAAATATTGTTAGTAACTTATCTGCAAATTGCAATCCTTTAAGATGTGACAAAGAAATTTTGTACCTCTTGGAAAAAGTTCATGCCAGTCATACTTTCTAACACCAATTTTCATAATTTGTCTAGTTGGTGCTATGAGTGGCTTTATCTGCACATATTAATATTACATTGGTTATTGAAGTAAGTTGTCTAATTAATGAAACCCAATCAACATAATGATAAACGTTTTGTATTGTTTACCTCAAAACTGTAGCTGAATATAAATTTGCTACATAGCACCAGTATCCAAAACAATGTGTACCTACATGCGAAGAAATCATAATATTTATAAAGATTGTGATGGATGTAATTAAAAGATTAATTAATTGGAATCAATAAGAAGCTATCAAGGATGTAGGATATACTTCAGAACCGAAACTTGGTCTTCTTGCATCCCCCGCCCGACGTAGACTCTAGGCTGTATGATAAATAAATGTGACACTCAGATTCAAACATTTAAAACCATCAATGAATATTACATGCAAATATAAATCAATGTATCAAACATTTATGGAAAATGAAAAACATCAAACAGATCCAATCCCACAGGATAAAACAGAAAGCAGTTATATCACTAAGATTATGCCTTGGAATTGGCATAGAACAATAATAGCACATGTTCAAGTAATCAACAAGTTAAAGCAATAGTCTAATCTTGATACCTGAGTCCACCAAGATAAAACTTTGCATATCTTGTGATTAGAGACCTCCATATACTTGGAAAAGGCAGGGACGAGATATAACACAACATTAACTGCATTACTTGTTAAGTATATGGCTGCCGCAACCATATAGGATGTAAAGCACCATTCCTCAACCAAGCTTCCATACTTAGTAGAATAACAAGTATATTTTCTTCTTGAATTAGCATAGCAAACAGGAAGAACAATAGTCCATATAAGAGCAAAGATCAGCTTCATCAAGAGTTTCACTTTTTGAGAATATTCCATTGTATATCTGGCTTTCCATGTAAAGGTGATGTCTAAAATTGCTGTTGAAAAGGAAAAATTATTCTATTATGACTATATGAGAGAGGATGGGGAAGGGGCATACTGTCATAATGTCTAGCTAAATCAGCTCGTAGCTATATTCCTTGAAAATTTGTCAACTTAAAATTAAGTCACTGTAACATTGGTTATTTTTGGTCAAAACCACGTGTCAGGATACCAGAGGCAATCCAATTTGAGAAACTCTAACATTGGTTATTAGCCAACTAAATTAACTTCTTTTGGTACATCCAATTAAACTAACATTAATGACATCAATAAGCAACATACCTTGAATAAGTTTAAGAAATGCAGAAGTAATAAAGATGCTGATTATGTCTTCAAATACTATGGCATCAAATAACTGAAGGGGGGATCCCAAGTCATGGCAAGCAATGATTATGATGGTCTGCAACCAGTACATAACTGAATTTTAGACTATCCATTACAAGAAGCAGATATTTTTAAATCATCGAAATTATACCGGAGCAAACCTGAAGGGATAGAATTAAGAAACTCCACATTCTATCAAAGCTTCTAAAAATTTGCCAAAATGAACGAATTTCTACAAAATTCGTCTTTCCTGGCCATTGCGGTTCATGGATTTCCTCTGCTGGGGGTTCCTCTGTTGTATCCTGAACAAGCAAAAGAAAAAAAAATGGGCAACAAGATGGTAATCATTTGCAGGTAGTAGAACTAACCCATCATTTCCTACTGACAACTGAAACACATAATACAAATTAAAAATAACACTTTCATTCACGAATATGCCAAATGTGACACTTACATATTAAATCAATCAATAACCATAGAGAATCCATGCATGTTTCCATAGAGAAATAACCTCTATACACATGTCAAAAACAACGATGACTTTCATCAAGAGGAGATTTATAGATTTCTACCACAAAGGTTCAAGACTAAACCTAGCAGTTAGTTGCCTCTAGATACTATCATGCAAAACAGTTTATGAAGCAAATTTAACTTCATCATAAACACAGAAGAGGGAAATCATCTTGAGATGTCATCTAATAAGCAGGCTGAGTTAAATTGATGAATAAAATAAGTAAAAACTTAATTTGAAATTTATTTAGCTTTATTAATATGTTTCTTACATCACAAATACAATTTCTTAGTACAAAGCTCACAAAATAAAGTAATAAATTCAGTAGTACCTCTGCTTCCTCATCTTTCTTTTCTTTCGATTTATCAGGTGATAGAACAATAGCATTGTTGGCAGTGGATTTACTTTCTGGTCCAACAACGAAAAAATCATGGTCCAGACGCATTGGCCAACCAATTCCAAAACAATCAGGAGACCTGCATATATAGAACAGTGCAATGAGAACATGTAAACATGAAAAGAAAGCCACATGAAAACAAATGGAAAATAGCTTACCAGAAGTACTCATTCAAATCATCATAGTTTCTCCAAACCGAATGCTCTGCTGTACCGCCTTTGCTTTTCTCTACTTCCTTTGGTTTTAAAATAAAATTAGTTATATTTGAAGAAGAAAACCCTTAAAATAAGAGGAAAAAAAAATCACATTAGATAGTACCTCACTAATAACTTTGTATATGGGGGTGACAACATTGTTAAGGAAAGACTCGGGTTCTCCTCCATAAGCAGGCATGACCTTTTCCCATGTTGTTAAGCTAATAGCACCAGTTAGAATCCCATGCAATTCATATGCCATCTTCAAAAAAAAAATTAAAAAAATTAAAAAACTATTATTTACTAACTTTAGGAGAGCTGTGATTTAACTAGAAGAAGTTCTAACAGGAGAACACAAGAAGTTTAATATTTCTTCTTTTACTTGGAGAAAGGAAACTGAATTTAATCAGGTTCAATATACATTGTGAAAGATGTAGCAGAGACACTCCGGCATGAAACGCAGATTGGCTGCTTCTCCCCATATGAGAAGATAAAGCCCTATATATAGAATTTTATATTGCTGTGCTTCTTGTTTAACGAAAGGTAACCTGCAATACAAGTTAAACACAATGTCATAGTACAAAAAGATTGTTAAAACTAGGTACATTATAGTTTCAATGTATTAAACAAAGCAGTATCAGAAAAATGAAAAAGATATTGAATAAACTGATGTAAGAGAGTTGGATAAGTCATACAGGATATTGTTTTTTCTTCCCAAAAACTTGCACCAGTTTGTATAATTCTTGAAAAACTTCTTCATCAATTCATCAACAGTTCCTTCTCCTAACTTTCATAACAAAAAAAAAAAAAACAAAATTACATATTTTACATTTTCAAATGTGATTAAGTAAAGGCAAAGGATGCATATTCAAATTCAATGTCAAATGCACCTTTAAAACCGATGTCTGGTTGTGTGTTTGCCGAGTATGCATGTTGGCTAGGAGAAGAATCAGATGCTCCCTTTGGTTGGCTACATTGCCTTCCTGAAGTTAGACAAATTATTACTTCATCATTTCTAGAAAATTAATATTACCAGAGTTTGTTTTCGATAAAATATTACCAGACTTTAGTCTATAGTTGTACAAAATAACTAAACTGAAAGTTTGATTCCAATTTAACTAGGATAGCTGACCTGGAATCCAAAACAATGCTGAAGAAAATCAAACAAATCTACAAAGCCTCCATTTTTCTTGAAATCTTGTGCAGGGGGTAAACCTCGAACATTGCGCATAACTGCGATTGCAGCCTTAATCTGTATCAATGTATTAGTACACTCAGTCTATCGTAAAAATTGAATTGTCTTATATGACTCGAGACACAAAATCAATAACAGGAAAAATTGTGAAATCTTTATAGCTGTATCAGACCTCACTCTGCTGCATAATTGCATGTTGAATGCCTCCTTGATCAAGGGGTAAAATATTGAATTCAGATTTCTTGGGGATTGCATTTCCATCGGTAAATGCCTATTTTGGACATAATCAGAAGATTTGTAAGAAATCTTTGGTAAATTGATAATTTTCTTATTTTTAATTTTTATGAAAAAGTTGTTACAAAAATAGAAGTTGAATATATATATATATATATATGGAAAAGGAAGGAATAAAAAGGATCACCCGAGGACCAGCTGCATTCGAAACTGTTTTTAACACCTCAAAAAGAACAGAGGCAATGTTTCGTGCATTAATCAATTTTTCCCTGTGACTGTTAACATAGAACATACAAGATTTGATCTAGTTAGGCCATTAAAGTTTCTTGAAATTCATGTAAAAATGAAAAGGTGGTGAATTAACATGCCTAAATAAAAGTATACCTTTGTTCCAGATCAAATGCTTTGTCATGTCTCATAAAATAATCCCTATAGGCATGGTAAACACGCTTAAGCTCACGAGTGTCACTCTTTTCCTTCCTTTTTCTTATTGTCACATGCTCATCCTGCATGCCACAATTCACAATAACAAAGCAAATTATCAGCATTCAAATCCGAAGCGAACCAATGTATTAAGCAACAATTGCTGTGTTAATCCAGTTGCTGTTTCTGAACATGCAAAACTGAACAGACTAATAAACAGTGTTATTTTTCTAAAGTAGGATTTTTTCAAAAGGAAATTAAATATATGATTCTCATGTTTATTTAAGTCACACTTTCACCTGTTTAATTTAAATCACAAATAGATAATTGAACAACAAAAGCTTCCACATTCTTGTTTTCACCTGCTCAAGTCGTTGAAGAAGTGCAGTTTTGAATTGTCTAACGCCTCTTCCACTGGAGCTTTTGTCCAAGTTGTGCGAAATTTCAAAAGCATGAAACCGACCTGAAAATCAAAATAACTTCTACAATGTGAAAAGCATGTGATATTAATTAGCAAAGAATCCAATTGCTGACATATTTAAATATTTTTAATCACTCGTTCTATAAATCCATATACACCATAGTAATTTGTTTCAACAAGTAAAAAGCCAAACCTAAAGATTGAGAGTAAGGGGAAGGATTAGAAACTTCAAAGTTACTAACATCTTAAAATTGGAACCTACTAAAACCTATTTCCCTAGTTTGCATATAACTCATGCAATTTTACTTGCCCTGTCTTTATTTCAAGCACTTAATATGCAATTTTGCACACTACTCCTTTCACTGTAAACTATAACCACTTAAAAACATGACAAAAGAGTGTTGTTGTGTACCATAAACTCTTCAACATCTCTGCTTTATAGCCTTACGCTTTATTCTCTACTTTAACCACACATATTTTCAATGCAATTGATGAGTGAAAAATAATAGACTGCAGGCACTTTTTTCTTAGCTCTTAAGAATTTCTAATGATTGCTTCCATAATATGGCCAAATTGGAATTTTGATAAGTACCTTGCTCACTTAACTAAAGGTCTTAGGTTCCAAGCTCATGAATGAAGGAACAAAAAAAACGAGAGTCCTCCGCCGACTCTTTGAAGCCTTAGTCAATTCAAATTGAATCAGTCAAGTTTCTCATAATATGAACCAGCGAAAATGTTTGGGGAACATAGTTTCGTAACCAAAATGAGTCATAACTTGCTTTTTCTGTTCTTTTTAAATGCACTTGTTTTTGTATTTTGTATTTTTTTAATTATTATTAAAATAAATCCAATAATTTTAGATATAATAAATATGTAATTATATACGTTATACATATTAAATTATAAATATTAAATTTTTTATAAGATATAAATATTAAGTTAATTAAGATAATTTAGCATTACTCATGACCCAAGAGGTTTAGTTAGGAAAAAAAAAATCCTTACACCATATCTGCAATAATGTCCTTTTGTCTGGTAATCCTTCATCAACATTAAGAAGAAAAAAATTAAAGTGTAATATTTGAGAACAAAGAATACTTTTAGTTTAATACAAAGGTATCTAATTTCAATTATATTAGATGTACATTAAAATTAGTTATTAGTGTAAAATATATATTAAAATTTAAAATATATATTGATAAGTTAAATTACATATATATTTATAAATAAATATAAAATAACTAATTTTTAGTATATATATAGTATATAGTATTTTTGACATAGCTTACTGAGTTACTGTGCATACTGCGCATGGCTTCTCGTACAAGAACGTTCATGTAACAATACTGTAGCGAAAGAAGCTAAGTAGACTTATTTAATATTTATACAGGAGTAAGATAGGCAAATTTATTGAGTCATCAAATCTGGTACCAATGGCAAAAATTAAAACAAGAAGTCACGTGAATTTACTATTCTGGCTCTCATATATATAAACTCAAGCTGAAAAGTTAAAAAAAAAAAAAAAGAAAGAAGACTCACAAAGATAAGCAACGCGAGGCTCTTCCTTTCCAATGATGTTAGCAACACGAAGAAACCTCTGAATCTCGGAGGCGAAAACCGACGGCAACCTCTCGCTGTCAAAGGGGCCCGGAACATACTCACCACTTCCTCCGTTGGTAATGGCCAGTGGTTGAAAGAACGGTTCTGCGGTGGCGGTTGATGTGTATGCAGCTGATGATGACGTCTCTCCATGCTCGTAATTACTACGAATGCCAATGTGATCATCAATAGGATCAGCAGGCACAATCTCTGCCATTGCTCTGAGCTCATAAACCTCGGAAACCTCAAAGAGAAAGAGTGTGACACGTTTGCAGGGTATATATCATGGATCTTCTTCATTCTTTTGTTTTTGATGTTGCGTTTGCTTAGTGAGGTAAGCAAAGCTTTCTTGCACTTTGGAGTGGGTAGTGTGTGTGCTTTTTTGCTTTTGCTTTTTGGAGGCTTTGATTTTGATTTGGTTTTGCTTTCTTTTTTGTTTGTGGAAAGAAAGAAAGAGAGAAGGGAGTGTCGTCTCTGACTCTGAAAGCTAAAGTGAGTGATAGTGTGTGTTGTGAAAGTGCATAATCTCATCTGGTATACTTTTAAGAATTTAATTTTAATATATTATTAATGTAAAAAAAATTTATAAATGTATTCAATGAAGTAGTTTTATTTCAGTAAAAATAATTATTTTTATATTGGGTGCGTAAATAGTCGTTCGAAAAAACAGAATTAGACGACTGTAAAATATTTTATTCTATCGATATATCAAAATAACTCTATTTTTAATATTATTATTTTGGTGCATGATGGTGTTTACATACGTGTGAGACCTTTTCTGTTGTTTTATTTTTTTAATGCATGTGAAAGATGGAAGGAGGTCCAATATTCTTAACATTCTTTAGTTAATAATCCCCACTCACTAAATGCTTTTTTGTTATGCAATTAGCCAATTATTGATACCTTTGTTTTGTTGGTTACTGTGTTTTCCCTTTTCAACTTTTATGCATTGTTTTGATGGATTTTGATCCAGAATTTTCTCGGCACTTAATCATGCATGTAAGCGGAAGCAAACTTTGGTTAGGATCTTCGTTGTGTGGATTCTTATTTCTTAGATGTTGAATCAATTTTAAAATTGTGCGTAACATTTTCGCTGCAAATTATTTTCTTTTTATGATAAGTTTATGACAGATCAGGTGTTTAGTTAGAAAATAATGTGTTTTAACTGTTTTACAAATGTACGGTGTAATGTAAAACCGTTCAGCAAATTTACTTTAGCTAATTTTTTATTAATAAAAAGACACAAATCGCACGAAGAGATTTTACTTTTTAAATTTTTTAAAAATACTACTGCCCTAGCAATTTTACTATTTTGCAAATCATCCCCAATAATTTTGTATTCTGATTAAACTCAAAAAGCCATTTTTTTAATTTAAGAAAAAATTTTGGATAAATAAATTAGTGTCCATTAGGTAGCGTTTGTTTTGAGGTATTAACACAGAGACTGTGACTCAATATCATGTTTGTTGGTTCAGAGACTGGTATTAAAATTTTTGTCTCTGTCCCTAAAATTTCAGTATTTCAGTACTTCCAAAAAGTAGGGACACAGAATACTAAAATTTTTAGAGATAGAGACTGAAACTTTAATAACATTTTATACCTAAAATGCATTCATTTCAATTAATTAATTCTAATTTTACCCTTTGTACAAATTAAATTAGAATTTCATTCTTATTTCAATTTCTGTCTCCCACTTTGCACCAAACAGAATACTGAGATTTATTTCAATCTCTGTCTCTCAGTTTCAGTCTTTCCGTCTATGTCTCTCCACCAAACGCTATCTTAGGGTTCCAAAATTCTGCTCTGATAGGATTTTAGAACAACGTCCACTATGGGTCTCTTCATTTTCTTCATTCCTGTCTTTCTTCCTTTATCCTTCTTTTCACCATCTTCTAATTTCTCTTAGTCTTCTCATTCCCTTTCTCCAATTATTCACTATCTTTTTTCTTTCAATTCTCATACAATCTTCAAATCTCACTTTATTCTTCAAATGTCCTCTACAACATGAAATTTTCTCACTTTCCTTCTTCTGGTCTTCTTCGTTTTAATTTCCTTTTCACCACTGTTTAATTCCTCTTGGTCTTTGAATTTCCTTTCTCCAATCACTCTCCATTTTTCTTTTTTCAATTCTCATACAACTTTCAATTTTCTCTTTGCTCCTCAAATTTTCTCGGCATCATGAGTGTGAATCCAAGAATAAAAATTCCCATATAGATAACAGCGATAACGAAGATAACTTGATTGTCTTGGCCAAGGAAGATATACTGAAGGAATCCGAGCTTGCACAAAGAGCCTATTTGATAGGATCTTCTCAGATCGGATCTTTTCAATTGATACTATGGATCGAAAGGAGCTCTCTATGCAATATGAAATAAACCAGTTTTAACTTTTCTTTGACAATGACTCTAATGTGACTCAAATTGAGAGAAGTTCTTCCCGATTTTTCAAGGGTTTTGTTCTTCACGTCCGTAAATGGAAGCAGACAGTGAATAAGGAAGATAATTACATCTCTTCCCTTCCTATATGGGCACAATTTTAGGACTTATTTGAACAATACAAAACAATCAAAGTTGGTTGAAAATTAGGTGAAAAACTTGGACAAATTGAAGACGTTGCTCTATTTGAAGTTAGAGGCAAAGATCCACGCATATTTAAGGCTAAAGTGAAAATGAACGGTGATAAAAGGGTGAAAGATACCTTAAAGTTGGTTGATCCTAACAAAAAAAATACTAGAAATTGGAGTTCGCTATGAACGAATAGGTGTATTATGTACCTATTGTGCGAAATTAGGGCACGAAGCTAAGAACTATCAATTTTTTGTTGATGATTATGAGCAAACCAATGTCAAGGAAGATAGAGTTGGTGAATGGCATAAGGCAGATCAAATTGGAAGATGATTAACTGAAAAGAGAGATCCCTTCAATTCTAATCACCCACTGGATGATTCTGTTCTAGTTCAACCGAAGAAAAAATGTCCACCTTTCTGGCTTTTTGATAGCTTCTTAAAATTAAGTATGCAAGACTACCAGAAAAACCAGAACAGAGATAACAATGCTGTCAATTCGGATTTTAGAACTGAAAAGGAGGATGAACCAAGTGACAATGATAACACTACTACTATTAATTCTTCTTATAATGCTTTATTAGAGTTATCCTATCCCTTGAATAATGACCAAAAAAATAATAGTGCCATGACTAAGTCTAGAGAAGAGACTAAAAAACCAAGCCTGAAACAACTTGCCAGAAAAGTCAATGATAAGTTTCAAATGAAGGAGTGGAGGTAAAGATCTCAATCATATCTCTAAGAAAATTTATCTCAATGATATTGTATCTGATGATATGACGGTGATAAACCACTATTTCATGGTTTATCTTGTGCTCAATTGAGTGGATTTTATCAACTCTTTACCCACTTATTCATACTATTTGCATGGTTTTACATTTGCCTGCCTAATTATGTGCTTTGATTGAAAATATGCTTCTTTGGTCTTAATTTAGCTAATCTTAATCCTCTCTTATTACCATTCGATGCCTTGATCTGTGTGTTAAGTGTTTCAGGCTTCATAGGGCAGGAATGGCTTAGAGAATGAAGAAGAAGTGTGCAAAGATGGAAGGAATACAAGGAATTGAGGAGATGACCGGCGAAAAGTCACGCGGTCGCATGGCTCACGCGACCGCGTGAAACAGAAGAAATCAGAGTGACGCGATCGCATGGCTCACGCGACCGCGCGGATTGGAAAAGCACAAGTGACGCGGAAGCGTGGACGACGCGAACGCATGGCAGGGAAAAACGCGAATGACGCGTCCGCATGGATGACGCGATCGCGTGACGTGCGCGATCTGCAGAATTACAAAAGTCACTGGCAGAGATTCTGGGCCGCATTTTAACCCAGTTTTCGGCCCAGAAACACAGATTAAAGTCAGGAAACTTGCAGAACTTCAGAAAAGCGATTCATAATTCACTTTTCATGTTTTAGATGTAGTTTTAGAGAGAGAGGTTCTCTCCTCTCTCTTAGGATTAGGATTTAGGACTTCTCTTAGTTTTAGGAGTGACTCTAAATCCCAGGTTCAATGTTCCTTTAAAGTATTTTCTACTTTTATTTATTTTATTTTATTACTCCATTTCTTATTTACATCTCAATTGGCTTATGGCTTTCATGTTATGATTTTCTTTGAATTAATATTATTTGAGATATTTCAGTTATTATTTCTTTCTTTTATTTACATGATTATTGCTTCCCATCTGAAGGCATTTTTATTCCAGTAGCTTCAATTTCCTTTCCTTTTGGTTTTGGTTAAGAAATCAGTAACTCAAGAAGTTATCCAACTCAACAGCATAATTGATAATTGTTATCTCCTCTAATTGAATTGCACTTCAATAATCCCAATCTTTTCTTAGGAATTAACTCGGATTTGAAGATCAAACTAATTAGTCACTTGACCTTCCTCTGATTTAAGTAAGGGTTAACTAAGTGAAATTAAGATTCAATTTTTATTATCATTGATAAGGATAATTCGGTCTGGACTTCCAATTTCTTATACCTTGCCAAGAGATTTTATTGTTATTATTTTATTTTATTTTATTTGTCATTCAACATATTCCCTCCTTACCTCCTAAACCCCAATTTACAACTCATAACCAATGTAACACCCTACCATACAGAGTCTTATGCTTAAGTCATAATTCAAAGATGGCAAGGTATTACAACCTCAAAAATAAAAGTTTAGTACATATAGTAGTATGAATGATTGATTATAACTAGGAGCCTTTGTAGAAAAAGGGGTAAACAAAAACCGCAACTCGAAAGCGCAACACTCCGATCGATAACGTAACGAGCAAGGATAACCAACGCGAGAATTATATATATACAAAGGAGTGTCAAAAACAGGAATATCAAGACTCAAGATCCGGCTGCGAAGATAACCGGTCCGAGCATAACAATATATACATATGATAGAAATAAGGAAAACCCCAAAGGAAACCCAAAGGGACACAAATACATAAAACCTATTCTCCAAAATCTCCCATAAGAGGAGTCATCACAGTTTGTATTATTTAATGGAGATAAAAGTATCTAAGAAAAACATATAACCAAAACATAAACCCCAAGAACAAGGAATCTTCGCAAATCTAGAAGTCTCCAGCATGCCTCAACGGGAAACATCACGTCCTGCATCTGAAAACCACAAAATCCGCATGGGTGAGAACCAGAGGTCCCCAGCATGGTAACAGCTTCCACATATATAATACATAATAATGGAGGAAAGCCAAAGGCAATCCTAGAACTTCCTCCAGATAATATCAAGCTTATAAACAAGCTAAACCATAAAAGGGCATCTGACTAAAGATACTTCAGTCTAACTAATACTTCCCTTTCCAATTCCTTCAGACCTCCCAACCACCAGTAGGAGTATAATGTAGCAAACACAGTTATATCAAGCAAGAGATATACAATTAGGAACAAGTAAGGCATTTAGACAATTAGCAAGTAATATGCAGTCAAATAGGCAATCTCAAACAATTCACATAATATGCATATGATGAATGCCTGTCCCTAGTGGCTGATGATATCATCTGTCGGTTATAGAGCCAACCCGACAAGTCCTGGTAGCTAACCATTGGACTGTCCCTCTGTCATGCATCCCCAACTTGAGTTATACTCATCATAAACTTGATCATAATCATGATCTATATCCATCACCTTCACTGGTGAATATTTACGGGGGCGAGCTCATCCGGGTCTTTCACAGTGCCCGGCCACACTTATGACATAGGGTCAAAAGAGTATCAAGTCTCAACCTGGAGCACATGGTGGCTAGCCACTGCTACTACCCAGGGAAACTCGTATCTCCGATAGTGGAAGTGCAAATCACAATTATCAATAATTTAGCATAAACATGCATGAATTCTCATCCATGGATCAACATCCATATCAGCCATCCGACTCACGGTTAAATCCATAACCAGCCAATATCCATAGCATACACAGCTATTCCGGCTCACGGTTCAATCCAGAACCAGCCAATTCATAAACAATTACGGCCTTTCGGCCAATGGCATAACAAGCACTTCCACCACCATCCTCCACATCTCACATAATCATCAATGATCCTCATTGATTATTCATTTCCCTTGCTTCACTCGCAAGTTACCACATCCACTAGCTCCTTCTCTCATAGCTAGACATATCATAATGATTTAAGATATAAGTGGTGAGATCGGAGGCTTAGAAGTATGAAATTTGGCTTTTAAAACTCAAAAATCAACTTTGGGATGAAAACAGGTCCACGCGTACGCGCACTCCACGCGCACGCGTGAATGGCCTCAAAACTTCATCGACACGCAAGCGTCATGCACGCTAACGCGTGGATTAAACATTTGCCAATCGACGCGCAAGCGTCAACCACGCGTACGCGTGGGTGTTCTCGTGCCCCAGGCACAACACTGGCACAGTTCTGGCATAACTCTCTGGAAAATGGCTGGGCATTGGGTGCAGCACCATCGGCGCGCCCGCGCACATCACGCTCACGCGTGGATGGCATTTTCGGGAAGAACGGCGCGCACGCGCCAAGTGCGCCCACGCGCAAGGGGTCATTCTGCTAAAAATTTTCTAAGTTAAAAGCTGCAGAATTCACCAATTTAAACCCCAATCTTCCAACGGACATAACTTTCTCATTTTAAATCGTTTTTCACCCGTTCTTCGAACGGCATGGACATCCCGGATCCAATTTCATTTCTAAACAGATTTGGCACAAAACAGAGATCCGTAGTCCAAGTTATGTCCAATTAAAGTATGCCCAAAAACCATATTTTCATACAAAACCACAATATGCCATTTTCAAAACAAGCCATTTTCAACTCTTTTCAAAATCAATCAAAACTTGTCATTTTCATCCATTTTCTTTGAAATCAATCAAAATATATCAATTTCAACATCAAGCCTCCTCAACTCACACATTGACACTTTACCACAATATACAAAATCAATATCTCATCATTCTAACCCACTTCACCCAAGTGGCTCAAACTCAAATATATTGACATATCATATGCTCTTACTCATGCCAATTCTCAACAACACCAATTCCAATAAATCATCATTGTACACAATCAATATCATACTCACCATCAACATGGTCCAACCCACAATTCAACCATAACCAATCATCAAGCATATATCACAACATGCATATTTCTCATACATCAAACCATCAAGGCATCATTAATCATCATCACATATATGACCACATCATATATATCAACAATTCAATAACACCAACCATTCAATGCCTATCTTAGGGCCTCTAGCCTAAGTATTTCCTACCACATTACATATTAGATACGGGAAACCGAAACCATACCTTAGCCGATTTTCCTAAGCTCCACCGGAGCACTTCCAACCCACTTATCCACAAGCTCTCAAGGCCTCAATACCTCCAAGAACAGATTTTTCACCACCAAGCCCTTTCCAAGCTTTTCAAAATCACCAATCAAGCTCCAATATCCACACATACACAACCTAGGCCACAACCATCATACCCATACACAACATCTCAAAACCCAAGCATCATAAAACAACAAAATACACTAGGGTTGAGAATCTTACCACACCCAAGGTCCAAGGAGACAAGATTAACCTTCTCCTTCAAGAGAGTTGGGTCCTATAACATCAAAGAACCCAAAATCTCAACATTTTTGCTCATAAAACTCGAAAACAAGGCTGGAATTTCGAAGAGCAAAACGTGGCTTACCTCAAGATTAATTGTATGGGTTTTGTAGAGCTCTCCGCGGTGAACGCGTGGCCACAAACGGGGCGGCAATCGGAGCTCTAGATCAAAAGTTATGGTGGTTTGAAGATCAACCAAGGGAGAGAACTTGAGAGAGTGTTCTTCCTCTCTTTCTCTCTAATTTCAGCTTGTGTGTGTAACAAATGAGGAGAGAGAGTGCTGAAAACTAGGGTTTTGGTTAAGTTATGTTGGGCCAAGGGCCCACTTTGGGTCCAATTGGCCCGGTTTGGCCCGTTCGGTCAAATCTTGGTCCGAATTCTATAAAATTGGTACCGAAATTCTCGTCTCAATCTCCTCTATCACATTTAGCCATAAAAATCACATTTTAGGCTTTCTAGAATAAATTCTCATTTATGGGTTAATTAGCCGTTAATTAACCGGGTTTTACATTCTACCCACCTAATTGGGAATTTTGCCCACACAATTCAAATGCAATTACTTGAGAATAAATGCGGGTAATCCGTTCGCATCTCCGACTCAAGTTCCCAAGTGTGTTCCTCAACACCGCCTCGACTCCAAGCCACTTTGACTAATGAAACCTCTTTTCCACGCAACCGTTTGATACTATTATCATCAATTTTGACTGGAGCCACTGGAAGCGTCAAATCTTCCCTTAACTGAACCGACTCAGGTTCTAACACATGGCTAGCATCAGGGGTGTACTTCCGAAGCTGCGACACGTGAAACACGTCGTGCAGGTTCGAGAGATGAGGTGGTAGAGCCATCCGATACGCCACCGGTCCAATCCTCTCCAGGATTTGAAATGGACCAATGTATCGAGGATTCAACTTCTTTGCCTTAATTGCCCTACCTACTCCCGTAGTCGGGGTAACCTTAAGGAAAACATGGTCTCCTTCCTCAAATTCTAAGGGCTTTCGCCTCTGATCGGCGTAACTCTTTTGACGACTCTGCGCCGTAAGCATCCTATCACGGATTTTCTTGACTTGTTCAGTAGTCTCAGCTATCATTTCCGGCCCCAACAAGCTTTTCTCTCCAGCTTCATACCAACATAGTGGAGATTGACATTTCCTCCCATACAAGGCCTCATACGGAGCCATTCCAATGCTCGCATGATAGCTATTATTGTATGCAAACTCCACTAATGGCATATACCGATCCCAACTTGCCGGTTGGTCCAAAACACACGCTCTCAACATATCCTCTAGTGTTTGGATCGTCCTCTCGGATTGACCATCTGTTTGAGGATGGTAAGCCGTGCTCAAGCTTAATCGGGTTCCAAAAGCTTTCTGAAATGCACCCCAAAACCTTGAAGTGAAACGAGGATCTCTATCAGAGATTATAGTAGCAGGTACACCATGAAGTCTCACAATCTCCTTTATGTATAACCGTGCTAGCTCCTCAAGGGTGTAAGTCATCCGAATGGGCAAAAAGTGAGCTGACTTCGTCAGTCGGTCCACACTCACCCAAATAGCATCAAAACCAGCCCTAGTCCTTGGCAATCCAGACACAAAGTCCATTGCAATACTTTCCCACTTCCATTGTGGAATCTCTAAAGGTTGCAACATCCCGGAAGGTCTTTGATGTTCAATCTTTACCTTTTGACAAGTTAAGCACTTTGAAACATATTCCACCACATCATTCTTCATACCCGGCCACCAAAACATCGCCTTTAAATCATGGTACATCTTAGTACTTCCCGGGTGAATGGAGAATCCGCTTTTGTATGCCTCCTTTAAAATATCTTGTCTCAAAGTGCCAACATCCGGCACAATGATCCTACCTTTGAATCTCCATAACCCATCTTTTTCTTCCGACACTCTCCATTGTTTTCCTTGCTCAATAGCCGGTAACACCTTCCATAACGCTTCATCATTTTGATGAGCCTTTAGGAGTTCGGACTTAAAATCACTTGAGATCTCTAATCGGCTCAAACACAAGGTTCCGGATACTTCTCGAGCACCAATTTTCAGACTCTCAAATCCCTTGAGCAACTTCTCCTCTTGAAGCATCATCCAAGCCGCATATAGCGACTTTCGACTTAACGCATCCGCCACTACGTTCGCCTTTCCCGGATGGTAATGCAATTCGAAGTCGTAGTCCTTCAACAATTCCATCCACCTTCTCTGCCTCATATTAAGCTCTTTCTGATCAAAGAGGTACTTCAAGCTCTTATGATCAGAGAAAACTTGGAACTTAACCCCATAGAGGTAATGCCTCCACACCTTCAAGGCAAACACAACTGCAGCGAGTTCCAAATCGTGCGTAGGGTAACTAACTTCGTGAGGTCTCAACTGTCGTGAGGCATACGCCACCACATTACGATGCTGCATCAGCACGCACCCTAAACCCTTCAATGAGGCATCACAATACACCTCAAATGGCTCGTTCGGCTCAGGTAACACTAACACAGGTGCGGTGGTCAACTTTTTCTTCAATGTCTGAAAGCTCTCCTCGCACTCAGGAGTCCAAACAAACGGAGTGTCTTTGCGGGTTAACTTTGTCATTGGCAAAGCTATCTGTGAGAAGCCCTTGATAAACCTTCGGTAATAGCCAGCTAAACCCAGAAAACTCCTTATCTCTGTTACGGTGGTTGGTTGCTTCCAATCCATCACAGCCTCCACCTTAGTTGGATCTACGGCTATTCCCTTCTTACTCACCACATGGCCCAAAAACTTCACCTCACTCTTCCAAAACTCACACTTAGATAGTTTTGCATAGAGTTTCTTCTCCTTTAGAATCTGCAACACGGTCCTCAAGTGTTCCGCATGCTCTTCTTCAGTCTTGGAATAAATCAGTATGTCATCAATGAAAACAACAACGAATTTATCCAAAAACGGACGGAAAACTCTATTCATGTAATCCATAAATACCGCAGGAGCGTTCGCCAATCCAAAAGACATTACAGTGTACTCGTAATGACCATAACGAGTCCTGAAAGTGGTCTTAGGGATATCCTCACCCCTCACCCTTATCTGGTGATAACCGGATCGCAAGTCGATCTTGGAGAAAACTCCAGCTCCTTGTAACTGATCCATGAGATCATCAATTCTCGGCAATGGGTACTTATTCTTTATTGTAACCTTGTTCAACTGCCTGTAATCCACACAGAGCCGCATACTCCCATCCTTCTTCTTCACCAGTAACACTGGAGCACCCCACGGAGATACACTTGGGCGTATAAAATTCTTTCCCAACAAATCCTCTAACTGAGACTTTAACTCGTTCATCTCTAACGGTGACATCCTATAAGGAGCACTTGAGATTGGTCCCGCCCCTGGCACCAATTCAATAGCAAACTCAACCTCTCGGTTAGGTGGAAACTCATCAATATCATCAGGAAACACTTCCGGAAACTCACACACAACCGAAATCTGTTCCAACCTTTGATCATCACCCGAAACGCCCGCGGTTAACAACATGATACCCTGACATTCAACGCCAGAACAGTTCACCATCATCGAATTCAAATAATAATTATTCACCACGACTGGCCCTTCAGTATCCTCCGGCATAAAGTACACCGACTTTGTAGAACAATCAAGCAAGACATGGTTCTTAGATAACCAGTCCAATCCCAAGATAAGATCAAGACCAATCATCGGCAAGCAGACCAAATTATGAATAAAATCACGCTGCTTGAACCTAAAGGAAACTTCCGGGCATCCTAGCCTAGTTACCATGGCCTCATGGGTAGCATTGTACACTCTTAGATCATAACCTAAAGTTACAATCTTCAACCCTAACTCATGGGCTTTCTCAAATGCAATGAATGAATGTGATGCTCCCGAATCAAATAAAGCATTTAAAGTTTGACCAGCTATCTCACAGTTACCTCGAATGAGTGTCTCAGATCCCTCAGCTCCTACAGCTGAAGTGGTGAAAACCCGACCAGTCTGTTGTGCTTTCCCAGCACCTTGTTTCTGCTTCTCAGGACAATTTGCGGCTTTATGCCCCGCCTTTCCACAAGTGTAGCACAAACCCCATCCGGCCTTGCATGGTGCTCCCGGATGGTGACTTCCACACCTAGTACAAGCTTGATCATTCTGAGGCTGCTTCCCATACCTTTTTCCTTGGGAGTTGTTGTTGTTGTTGGGCCTCCTAAAAAAGCTTCCCCTCTTGAAAGACGAACCTCTAGGTGCAAAGCTCTTCCCTCGGTTCTGTAGGAATGATCCTTTGTGACTCCCTTTCTCAGCAGTTGCCCTTTTCACACACTCCTCAGCAACCCTACACTTGTTTACCAGCTCGGAGAAGGTCCTAATCTCCATTGGTCCCACTGAACTGAAAATATCACTCCGGAGTCCTCCTTCATACTTAACACACTTCCATTCCTCATATTCCACCGGAGTCCCTTGGCACATACGAGAGAACCTGAACAGCTCCTCAAATTTGTCAGTATACTCTGATATGGACATAGTACCCTGCTTCAGCTGTAACAATTCAAGTTCCTTGGCCGTCCTAGCAGAAGTCGGAAAGTACTTCTTATAGAACTCTTCTTGAAAAACATTCCAGGTGATATAGTCATCACCCTGCTGCAGAAGACGTCGGATACCTTGCCACCAATGGGACGCTTCACCGACGAGCATATAGGTAGCAAACTCGACACGCTGTCCTTCAGGCACCACTTGCGCTTGCAGCGCTCGCTCTATAGCCTGAAACCATGTATCAGCCTCAGTCGGGCTAGTAGTCCCCTTGAACTTAGGTGGATTAACCTTCAAAAAGTTTGCCAGCGTCATCGGGCCATGAACTCCACCTCCATCATTACCATGGTTGTTCATCTGTTGACCAAGAGCCTCAGCAGTGGCTTGGATAGCAGCAGCCATGTTCTCCAACGCAGTCATAAAGTTCACCGGGTCATGAGGGTTATTCTCTGGCGCACGAGCATTCGTACGACCTCTCGCGCTACCTCTACCGCGTCCACGAGGCGCCATCTGGTTCCTATACACACCAAACAATCGATATTAAGTTGATCAGTCTCAATATCGGAAGTCTAGTGCTTCAAAGTCCCAAATGCATGCTCATGAACGTTTATGCCAATTATATCAAGCAGATATACTAATAGCACATAACACATACACAGAGAATGCACAGAAGCATAATCAGTCCATCCCTCAGGCTCTACAGGAACGAACTGCTCTGATACCATAATGTAACACCCTACCATACAGAGTCTTATGCTTAAGTCATAATTCAAAGATGGCAAGGTATTACGACCTCAAAAATAAAAGTTTAGTACATATAGTAGTATGAATGATTGATTATAACTAGGAGCCTTTGTAGAAAAAGGGGTAAACAAAAACCGCAACTCGAAAGCGCAACACTCCGATCGATAACGTAACGAGCAAGGATAACCAACGCGAGAATTATATATATACAAAGGAGTGTCAAAAACAGGAATATCAAGACTCAAGATCCGGCTGCGAAGATAACCGGTCCGAGCATAACAATATATACATATGATAGAAATAAGGAAAACCCCAAAGGAAACCCAAAAGGACACAAATACATAAAACCTATTCTCCAAAATCTCCCATAAGAGGAGTCATCACAGTTTGTATTATTTAATGGAGATAAAAGTATCTAAGCAAAACATATAACCAAAACATAAACCCCAAGAACAAGGAATCTTCGCAAATCTAGAAGTCTCCAGCATGCCTCAATGGGAAACATCACGTCCTGCATCTGAAAACCACAAAATCCGCATGGGTGAGAACCAGAGGTCCCCAGCATGGTAACAGCTTCCACATATATAATACATAATAATGGAGGAAAGCCAAAGGCAATCCTAGAACTTCCTCCAGATAATATCAAGCTTATAAACAAGCTAAACCATAAAAGGGCATCTGACTAAAGATACTTCAGTCTAACTAATACTTCCCTTTCCAATTCCTTCAGACCTCCCAACCACCAGTAGGAGTATAATGTAGCAAACACAGTTATATCAAGCAAGAGATATACAATTAGGAACAAGTAAGGCATTTAGACAATTAGCAAGTAATATGCAGTCAAATAGGCAATCTCAAACAATTCACATAATATGCATATGATGAATGCCTGTCCCTAGTGGCTGATGATATCATCTGTTGGTTATAGAGCCAACCCGACAAGTCCTGGTAGCTAACCATTGGACTGTCCCTCTGTCATGCATCCCCAACTCGAGTTATACTCATCATAAACTTGATCATAATCATGATCTATATCCATCACCTTCACTGGTGAATATTTACGGGGGCGAGCTCATCCGGGTCTTTCACAGTGCCCGGCCACACTTATGACATAGGGTCAAAAGAGTATCAAGTCTCAACCTGGAGCACATGGTGGCTAGCCACTGCTACTACCCAGGGAAACTCGTATCTCCGATAGTGGAAGTGCAAATCACAATTATCAATAATTCAGCATAAACATGCATGAATTCTCATCCATGGATCAACATCCATATCAGCCATCCGGCTCACGGTTAAATCCATAACCAGCCAATATCCATAGCATACACAGCTATTCCGGCTCACGGTTCAATCCAGAACCAGCCAATTCATAAACAATTACGGCCCTTCGGCCAATGGCATAACAAGCACTTCCACCACCATCCTCCACATCTCACATAATCATCAATGATCCTCATTGATTATTCATTTCCCTTGCTTCACTCGCAAGTTACCACATCCACTAGCTCCTTCTCTCATAGCTAGGCATATCATAATGATTTAAGATATAAGTGGTGAGATCGGAGGCTTAGAAGTATGAAATTTGGCTTTTAAAACTCAAAAATCAACTTTGGGATGAAAACAGGTCCACGCGTACGCGCACTCCACGTGCACGCGTGAATGGCCTCAAAACTTCATCGACGCGCAAGCGTCATGCACTCTAACGCGTGGATTAAACATTTGCCAATCGACGCGCAAGCGTCAACCACGCGTACGCGTGGGTGTTCTCGTGCCCCAGGCACAACACTGGCACAGTTCTGGCATAACTCTCTGGAAAATGGCTGGGCATTGGGTGCAGCACCATCGGCGCGCCCGCGCACATCACGCTCACGCGTGGATGGCATTTTCGGGAAGAACGGCGCGCACGCGCCAAGTGCGCCCACGCGCAAGGGGTCATTCTGCTAAAAATTTTCTAAGTTAAAAGCTGCAGAATTCACCAATTTAAACCCCAATCTTCCAACGGACATAACTTTCTCATTTTAAATCGTTTTTCACCCGTTCTTCGAACGGCATGGACATCCCGGATCCAATTTCATTTCTAAACAGATTTGGCACAAAACAGAGATCCGTAGTCCAAGTTATGTCCAATTAAAGTATGCCCAAAAACCATATTTTCATACAAAACCACAATATGCCATTTTCAAAACAAGCCATTTTCAACTCTTTTCAAAATCAATCAAAACTTGTCATTTTCATCCATTTTCTTTGAAATCAATCAAAATATATCAATTTCAACATCAAGCCTCCTCAACTCACACATTGACACTTTACCACAATATACAAAATCACTATCTCATCATTCTAACCCACTTCACCCAAGTGGCTCAAACTCAAATATATTGACATATCATATACTCTTACTCATGCCAATTCTCAACAACACCAATTCCAATAAATCATCATTGTACACAATCAATATCATACTCACCATCAACATGGTCCAACCCACAATTCAACCATAACCAATCATCAAGCATATATCACAACATGCATATTTCTCATACATCATACCATCAAGGCATCATTAATCATCATCACATATATGACCACATCATATATATCAACAATTCAATAACACCAACCATTCAATGCCTATCTTAGGGCCTCTAGCCTAAGTATTTCCTACCACATTACATATTAGATACGGGAAACCGAAACCATACCTTAGCCGATTTTCCCAAGCTCCACCGGAGCACTTCCAACCCACTTATCCACAAGCTCTCAAGGCCTCAATACCTCCAAGAACAGATTTTTCACCACCAAGCCCTTTCCAAGCTTTTCAAAATCACCAATCAAGCTCCAATATCCACACATACACAACCTAGGCCACAACCATCATACCCATACACAACATCTCAAAACCCAAGCATCATAAAACAGCAAAATACACCAGGGTTGAGAATCTTACCACACCCAAGGTCCAAGGAGACAAGATTAACCTTCTCCTTCAAGAGAGTTGGGTCCTATAACATCAAAGAACCCAAAATCTCAACATTTTTGCTCATAAAACTCGAAAACAAGGCTGGGATTTCGAAGAGCAAATCGTGGCTTACCTCAAGATTAATTGTATGGGTTTTGTAGAGCTCTCCGCGGTGAACGCGTGGCCGCAAACGGGGCGGCAATCGGAGCTCTAGATCAAAAGTTATGGTGGTTTGAAGATCAACCAAGGGAGAGAACTTGAGAGAGTGTTCTTCCTCCCTTTCTCTCTAATTTCAGCTTGTGTGTGTAACAAATGAGGAGAGAGAGTGCTGAAAACTAGGGTTTTGGTTAAGTTATGTTGGGCCAAGGGCCCACTTTGGGTCCAATTGGCCCGGTTTGGCCCGTTCGGTCCAATCTTGGTCCGAATTCTATAAAATTGGTACCGAAATTCTCGTCTCAATCTCCTCTATCACATTTAGCCATAAAAATCACATTTTAGGCTTTCTAGAATAAATTCTCATTTATGGGTTAATTAGCCGTTAATTAACCGGGTTTTACAACCAATAATAAGAACATACCTCCATGCAATTCCTTGAGAAGACGACCCGAGGTTTAAATACTCGGTTAACAATTTTTAAAGGGTTTGTTACTTGTGACAACCAAAACGTTTGTACGAAGGGATTTCTGTCAATTTAGAGACTATATCTACAACGCGACTGTTTTTATGAAATTCTCTACTGGCAAAAATCCTAACGTCAGACGGTAGAGGGTGCTAACCTTCAAGTGGAACTCAGAGGAATATGAAACTACTCTCGTAGAATTATCAGAGTTTGGGAGATCCCTAACAATCTGCAATCTTAAAGAAATTTGTAAATATTACTCCCCCGAAGTTGGTTTTATCTGTAAAACAAAAAATCAATCTCGACAAGTTGAGGTGAAACTAAGATCCTGTGGTTTCAAAGAATGGTTTATTATGGATCCGGATGGCTTATTTGGGGGTTTGGTAATGGCATGGAGAGATAGTTACACCGTCCAGATTGTACAGCATGGTAGATTTTTCATTGCAGCATTAGTTTTGGCAGATGGTTCTAGTGATCCCTGCGGTGTTTTAGGTGTTTACCTAAGTTTAAATTATCTACATATAATGTTGCAGTTTATTCAGGTTCACAGGCAATGCCCCAAGGTCAATCACCTCCTCTTTGCTGATGTTTTCCATCTTATTCTGTAAGGCTAACCCTAAGACGTGTTCAAACATTCTGCATTTATCGACTTCTTATAAAAGCATTAGTGGTCAGAGGGTGAATCTTAATAAATCTGATATATCTTTTAGCCACAACACTTCTTCTACTACTTGTACACAATTGGCTAACTCTCTGAATATCAATCACATTAGAGATTAAGACAAATATCTAGGCTTTTCTTTTACGATCTCTAGATCTAAAAAGGCTTCGTTCAGTATGATCAAAGAGAAGGTGAGAAAGAGAATCTAAGGATGGAAACGCAGTCTTTTATCTTCAGGAGGTTGACAACTATTGCTTAAGGCTGTATGTGAAGCTATTCCTGTCTATACATTGTCTTATTTTAGATTGCCTGATGGTTTAATTTCGAAAATTCACTCTCTACTCTCTCAGTTTTGGTGGGGGCAAAAAGGCTCTGAAAGACAGATGACTTGGATTAGCTGGGACACTATAACTCGCCCAAGAAGAGAAGGAGGTCTTGGATTTAAAGACCTTAGAATTCAGAATTTGGCGCACTTAGACAAATAATATTGGCGACTGGTAACACAACCAACTTCTCTATTATCCAAAATGCTGAGAGGAAGGTACTTTAGAAATGGTAAAGCTATAACTGCAGAAACTAGAGTCTTACCTTCTTGAGAATAAAGGAGCATATTGAAGGCAGAAAGATAGTTGAAAAAGGTCTTAACTGGGAGATGGGTACTGGAGAGAATATCCGAACTTTTGAGGATCTGTGGTTACCTCTTCTGTATCCTCTAATAATCTCAGCAATGCCAAATAGTCAGATTATTTCCAATATTGTTCCACGAGTGACAGACTTAATTACTAAAAACAGGATTCGGAATCAGAGCCTTATTCGGGAATTATTTCCCTAAGACGTTTATGATAGGATTCTTGCAGTTAAAATTCATGGGGGTCGTGACAAATTGCAGTGGGATATGAACTATTCCAAACACTATGATATTGCTTCAAGTTACAAAATTGGTTACTTATTTCACCACTCGCCTCTTAAATTCTGTCCTAATCATATGCAGCAGAAGAAGCCATGGATTGAACTATGGAAGCTTAACTTGCCCCGCAAAGTTAAGATCTTTATTTGGAAAGCTCTATATGACCTTCTTTCGGTCCTTGCTCAGATCCACCGCTGCTACCCATCTATATCGCCAACATGTCCCTGCTGTCAAGAAGAAACAGAAACGATCACTCACTGTTTGCTCTACTGCTCTATAAGTAAAGTAGTATGGTCTCAAAATTCTCTTAGAGACTATCTTCTCTCGCAGAGCTTTGATGATTTCTAGACATAGTGGATTATAGCAACGGAGATGATTAACTCGTTGAAGAATGCTGGTCGAAACCCTCAATTGCTTGCCATCATTTGCTGGCACTGCTAGAAAGTACGCAACCAGTTAGTCTTTGAAGGCTGCACTTCGATGTCATCTGCCATTCTCACAAACTCCGTCAAATTGTTTCGTGAAATCCAGAAAACCCCCCTTCTAGCTCGCCTTCTCCAGGAAATACAATTCTTAATTTCACTCAATTCACTTTATTATTCTCTTTCTTCTAACTTATTCTTAGTTTGATTATACACCGTTGGATGTATATCATCAGTGTATTTTTTGAAATTTTTATTTTTCATTATGTTCTCCTGTTTTAAATACCCTTATATTTCATTTTTCACTAATTAATAAAATATAACCTACTACCTTTAAAAAAAATCTCAATTTTTTTCCACGTTTGTTTTATTATTTATTTTATAATAAATGTTGGTTTTCTTCTCAAATCTTAGAACTCTGTTTTCTTTTTATTTGGGACGGAAATCTTAGAACTCTTGAATAGGTAAATAGTGCCATGCATTTTGTAACAGCTAATAAGTCAATGCAGGTGAATTATTGTCATCCCAGAGATTGGGGCTATATAATTTCTCTTTAATTGGAATATATGTTTTTTTTTTTTTTCTCATATAGTTCTTCCATTCATTATTTAATTCTCTCGCTCCCACTCAAAGTCCAGTTGGTATCAATCTGATAAATATTCAAAGAATTTGAAATGTTCAAATATAAAGGAAATAGAATCGGGAGGGATTTCTTAGGCGCACCAAGTCTGCAATAATGTTTGATTTTATTCCTCTCATGAGGATCATAGTCGCAATTAATATAATCTTTTAGTAGCTACCTTTTTTTTTTCTTTCTAATAATGTTCCATATAAAAAGGTATCGAAATATATGCATCACTAAGAACTTTATCATGTTTAATATTAGTTAGCACATAAGTTCAATTTGTTTACTTTCTAAGTTTCTAGTATCTCATTACTTTGTGTAGAATATCATAATGGTATATATGTATGTATAAATAGAGATAATAAATTTTAAAAAAGTTGCTAATATGATAATGGTATGAATTAGCTGATTTATGATGAATTCATATCATTCGTTACACATAAATAGGTGGATACTCACATAAAAAATATATTTATTTAAAAATAACATTTAAATTATTAAATTATTTAACATATTTAATTAAATATGTTTAATATTTTCATATAAAAATATTTTCATAAAAATATTTACTTTACAAATTAATAAAATATCATAAAAAGCAAACCGGAAATTTCATATCACTTGAATAACCTCTAAATTGAAATGACTTTGTACAGAATTAAGGTTGTGCGTGGTAAACACGGGTCCTTGTCTCGTTAGTTTCTTTAAACCTCCTTCATTGGTAGTCCACAGCGGCAACTATAAATACAATATAGGCACAAATATAATTATAAACATATAAGGTAAGGTCTGCTTTCTTATAGATTAAGAAATGTATGATAGTTCATATAATTTATTATAAAAAAAGTGCAATAATAAACTACAAAGATTTGATATGTAACCTAGGTGACTAAAATATTCACCAAAAAATAAAACAATGATTCAAAACAACTTTTTATATTTGGGGAAGAAAACAAGATGTGAAACTTAGAGCTTTCACAACTTAACCAAGTAAGCAATTAAAAATTGAAGGAACAAAAAGAAAGTGGAATTTGTGAATATTATAACATTATATGTGTATAGTTCATTGAAAAACAAAAGCCAAATTAAACCCTTTGTATATATATACTAAAGGATAAATATGGAGAATAAAAAAAATATTCAATAACCAGCTAAGTTAACATAAATTTTGCTTTTGTAGTTTTAAAATTTAAATGTGCAAATTTATTGGTTAGTTTTAAAATTTAAATGTGTAAATTTATTGGTTAATTTTTATATATTGTAACGACTTAATTTCCAATACATTATGATTATATTGAAAATCGAGTATCACTAACTTGCTTATCTAAAATTTTAACTATTTATTAAGAAGCCTGTAATTGTATTAGCGCGCTATCGAATTTTTGAAAAAAATTTTACTTTATTAAAAAAATTACAAGGACAACTAATTAAACATACATAAGCTATAATAAGAAATTAAGTAAAACATACACAAGGCCAATATTATATATAAACATAAAATATATCATAGATCATACATATATATAAAAGTACTGTCATATATACCATAAGTTAGCGTACAACTCTTTATATCTTGCTACTATATACATAATCAACACTCTGAACCCTGGTCTATATAGAAAGCCCCTAAGCTGGCGCCCGAAACTAGTCTAACCAGTATTTACAGCTCCTAATCTCTCGGTGGATCTATCCAAAAGTGAGAGACTAAACCAAAATTCCTACGCTAAACTGAAGGCGCCACCCAAAACACATTATCAATTCTTACTGTCTTTGATCAATCATTGCAGCGAAAAGACGAGATCTGTATCAGTTTCATATCATTCTCTGGATCCTCATACATATAGGGGTGATCTTGACTAGGGTTCATATTTCCATCTGGAGGAGAAGAACAGGGGTAAAAACTGGAAAGTTCTTAATAGGGTCGGGATGGTTAGTTGAGTCCGTTTTAATACTATACCCAGTCAGCAGCAACAATCGAAATACGCAACAAACATAATAACTAAAGAACAAAAAGAGAAACAAACACAACACATACACAATCATAGAAAACAAAATTCATAGAAGATATGCGCAACCAATTTTATGCATGTCTATCTCTAGTGCAGGTAATGAGCTCATCTGTCGGTTTTGACCTACTCCTGACATAACTCAGCAACCTTTGTTTGAGTTTGATTTTCAGTGCCATAACCTCTGTAAGCAACCTCTGTCTTATAGGTGCAACTCTCTTGAACCAATGTATTCAAACATAACCTGTTCCGAGGGTTACCTGAAACTGTAGGTCGATCTCGGATGAGATCTTCTGTGTTGGTCGGAGCCGACGTGTCCGGCAGGTGTACGGCAGCCGGAGTTGGTGTGTCCGACTTGTTGGACTTGGTGGTGGTGCTGATGCTTCGTCCCCGGAGGGTGGGGTGGTACCTGCAAGGGACTCCGATGCTTAAGTTAGCAAGGGTATTAAGCAGGTATTGAGTAGAATCAGAGTATGAGTTATACCTGGGTGCTCCAGTGTATTTATAATGGTGAGATGTGACCTTCTGTGGATAAGATAAATTAGTTATCTTATCTTATCTTTATCTTATCTTTAAGTGAGGTCATCTTTAAGGGAACCGCCTTTATCTCTATGGACTTGGGCTGCCCTTGGATTTGGGAAGTTTTCCTCTATTCGGGCCCTTTGTTTGGGCTTTCCTGCGACTTGGCCGAGATCTTTTGAGAAGAGGTCGGGTTGTCCTGACCTGAAGAGGTCGGTCGCTTTGTCTGTAGAACATCCCGGGTCGGACAGCTCGACCCAGGGTATGAACAGTGCCCCTGCTTGAGCTCGGTCTTCTTTTTTGAGGCCGTGTCCTTGACTTCGGTCCTTCTTTGGTGAAGCCGAACTCAAGCATTTTGTCGATTCCTTTGTATCAGTTTTGAATGTAGAACGTTTCCTCTAGAAGACGCGCGCTTTTACACCGGCGCTTTTTTGGGAATGTGCGAGGGTTTAATGCTTTTAATTTTGAGCATTAATTGCCCCGTTTCTCCTAGGCTCTTTACTTTGGATTTTGAAAAAACCTGAAAACGGTTTCTCTCCTTTTGCTCTTTCGTAACTTTTTTTCTCAGTTCTCTCCACTCTCTGTTTTTGCACTTCTGTTTTCCTTTTGTTGCGGCGTCATTTGGTGTTTTTCAGGCGCTTGGGATCTTGCATTTCGACATTACTCCTATTCGCATTCTGCGTGAGAAGGCATTTCCAGATTTCGTCTTCCCTCTTTGAAGCTTGCTGCTCTTTTCCAGGTTGGTACTAGATTTTCTTACTTTTTTCTGTAGCTTCGTCTTGAATTTTGGTGAATGTTCTGGTTTTGCATGTTTGAAAGTTTGGACCTTTTTGCGATCTTTTACTTGTTGCTGTGATATGCTTTTGATACTGGTAGAAAATCTGCATCTGTTTCTTACTTTTGGAGATTGCTTCCTATCTGATCTTTGAAAAAAGGTTGCATCTTTAATGGTCCCGTGCTTTGTTGTTTTGGGAATGTTTTTGTTTGGTAGGCTTTGTAACGATTTGCTGTGTTTTTCTTTGATGAAAAACGCTTGTTGTTTTGAATCCTTTTTGAGAAATGCTGGGATGTGATCTGTAGAGTATTTCTGGAAACCTTGCTTTATGGCTGCCCCCAAAGGATGCCCCAGGACTTTGCTTTGAGTCTTGGGATTTTCCTTTTCGTGGTTTCATCATCTGAGAAGTATTGATCGAGTTGTTTTCTCCCTACCCGAGATGTTTGTAGTAACCCCTATCTTCTTTTCTTACTTGTAGGATTTAGTTGGCCTCATGTCTTCTCGCAATAACATTGTAGAGATGTCTTCCAGAGTTCTCGAGGGGATGTCCGATTGGCTGGACTCCCTTGTTTTGTTGTGTCTTTCCGTTGTGGATGCTGAATTTTGCACAGAGCTGAGGAAGCGTCATAGGATTTGTGGTAACAATGCTCGCGAGGGAGATTACGAGCTTGTTGCTCCTGATTCTGATGAGAGGGTTTGCTTTTCGACTTCCATTGAGAGGGAGCGTCCCTTCTTCTATGCCTATGAATACTTTTTCAGCCAGTTGAATGTTACTTTTCCTTTTACTGCTTTTGAAACCGACCTATTGTGGTCGTGTAATATAGCTCCATCCCAGCTTCACCCCAATTCCTGGGGTTTTAAAATTTTTCAACTTCTCTGCCGTGAACTAGATGTAACACCTTCCCAGACTCTGTTTCTTTACTTGTTTGTTTCTGCCAAACCTGGCGGTTCTTCAAAAAAGAAAGCTTCTTGGGTTTCTTTCTGGTCCGCCCAGGGCCATAAAGTGTTTGCAATGTATGATGAGTCCTTTAAGGACTTCAAGAACTACTTCTTTAGAGTTCGAGCTGTTGAGGGGGCCCGTCCCTTTTTTCTTGATGAAAATGACGAGCCCTCCTTCCCTCTAGAGTGGCAGAAGAATGTAAGAGTGTCTCGCTATACTTGGGAGATGCTTGATGATGTCGAACGCGCTTTTGTGGTTGTTCTTGAGGATCTCTAGGGAAAACCACCTCATCTTGATACAAAAAGATTTTTGACTAATCCGTCCTTGGTTCGGACTGCTTTGGGTATTTGTTTGTCTATTTGTCTGACTTGTTTCTATACTTATTTCCTTTTTCTTCCTCTTTTGTAACACTTTGTCGTGGCTATTTTTGTGTTTGTAGAGATGTCAAAGAACAACAACTCTATGAAGGCCTTCAAAAGGGCAAAGAAGGAAACTGCTGCTCTGAACATCTCGGCCAAGGTGGCCGGCGAGGGATTTTCACAGGTCCCCGTGAAGCCTCCTGTGCCGAGTTCTCTTGGGTCGAGGAAAGTAATTCCTACTCCTCAGTTTCATCAGGTCGATCCTCCTCAGACTTCTGCTGCTATTTCTGGTGCCCCACCCTTGAAAAAGCAAAAAACATCCGAGCCTTTTAACTTGGATGCCCCGGACTTTGATGCCATCGAGTTTGTTGACCAGAAAATTGCCCCCTATGGTGGGCTTTCCATGGACGATGTGTCACTTCTTCAGCATTTGGATTTTATCACTAAAAATAGTGTGAAGATGGCTCATATGGGTGCGGCTATTTTCCGAACAGTACAGGGGATTCCGATTCATGCCACCAAATATTTTATGGAGGAGGCCAAGTCAGAATTTGATCGGATCAAGGGTCTGAAGGAGGAGTTAGAGGTGAAGTTGGCAAAGGTGGAGAAGGAGCTGGAGGGTGAGAAGGCCAGCTCTATTGCCCTTGCTGCTTCTTTGAAGCTGGCTGAGGACATGGCACTGAAGCACAAGGATAGCTATGTCTCAGCTTACAGGGAGTTGATGCGTCTCCGGGATGATTTGGAGACTGCTCGGGTTAATTATGGTGAGCTTCAGGGTCATCTTGTGGGCAGCGTGATTGCCGCCTCCGAGAACCTGATGGTGCAGTTCTGGGTTGTCACTCCTGATGCCGACTTGACTCTCATCAGTCTGGACAATGTCGTGAGGGATGGTAAGATTGTCCCTGATGACCAAGATGATGATGATGCTGATCCTCCTCCAGTGCCTTCTCTTAAGGTGTCGACCTCCTCGGTTCCTCCCGTTACGTCTGATCCAGACTGCCAGATCCTGAATCGGGATGATGGAACTGTAGATGCTGTGCCTCTTCAGACTCGTCCTCCTTCTCCCTGTACTGATGCTGCCTGGAAGGCTCCCGATCTTTAGCCGTTCTTTTTTCTGAATATTTTGTGTAAATAGCTTGGTTTGTGGGCTTTTTGAACTTTGTTTTATTTGTTCTTCTTAACTGCTGACGCTTCTAGTTGTCTGCCTTGCAACTTTTTAAAAAAACAAAAGTAGCTTCCGAGGTTGGTTTGTGGTGACCCCTTGAAGTTTTATCGTATTATGCATGATATCTGTTGAAATTTTGCTGTCTGGCCTCTTTAGGTTGCTTTCGTGTTTATCGTTTGTAGCTTGGATCCTTTTGAGGCCGTGCCTGTGGGGGGTCCAATTTGTTTCTCGGTTTCCTCGCTCTTGTTTGTATTTTTAGTACCTCATAACCGATTTCTTTATGTTGGTCCCCTTCTAAGTTATTTTTGTAATCCTCGTTCCCGGACTTTTTGTCAGGAATTACTTTCATAACTTATTTTTGTGGGAGGCCGACTTCGTTAGGTCGATCTCTACTAAGTTGTTTTTGTAATCCTCTTTCTTGGACCTTTGTTAGGTCTCTTTCAGGGATTAATTTTACAACTTGTTTTGTAGGAGACCGACTTCGTTAGGTCGATCTCTACTAAGTTGTTTTTGTAATCCTCTTTCTTGGACCTTTGTTAGGTCTCTTTCAGGGATTACGTTTACAACTTGTTTAGTGATAGGAGTCCGACTTGGTTGTGTTGGTCTTCTTTAAGTTATTTTTCGTAGTCCTCTTTCTTGGATCTTTGTCAGATCTCTTTCAGGGACTACTTGTATAACTTTTTTAGTGATAGGAGTCCAACTTGGTTGTATCGGTCTCCTTTAAGTTATTTTTCGTAGTCCTCTTTCTTGGATCTTTGTCAGATCTCTTTCAGGGACTACTTGTATAACTTTTTTAGTGATAGGAGTCCGACTTGGTTGTATCGGTCTCCTTTAAGTTATTTTTCGTAGTCCTCTTTCTTGGATCTTTGTCAGATCTCTTTCAAGGACTACTTGTATAACTTTTTTAGTGATAGGAGTCCGACTTGGTTATATCGGTCTCCTTTAAGTTATTTTTCGTAGTCCTCTTTCTTGGATCTTTGTCAGATCTCTTTCAGGGACTACTTGTATAACCTTTTTAGTGATAGGAGTCCGACTTGGTTGTATCGGTCTCCTTTAAGTTATTTTTCGTAGTCCTCTTTCTTGGATCTTTGTCAGATCTCTTTTAGGGACTACTTGTATAACTTTTCGTTTTGGGCAGACTTTATTATGTCGGGCCCTTCTAAGTTAAAGTAATCCTCTTTAATAGGGTTGGCCAGACCTCTTTCCAGGGTTTACTTATAACTTGGGTTGACTTGGTCCGACTTCCGCATGTCGGCCAGTCTTTAAGTTATTATATTAGCTATCCGTAAGACCTCGTCAGGTTCTTTTTTGGATTGCTTTCGATAACTTCTTACATTATTCTGTGTTCATCTTTGCCGATTTGTAGAAAATGGTTGGCATCTTTAGATCGTCCTTTTGGTGAATCGCGTTTTCACCTTTATCGGACGATTATCTTTATCGTGGTCAGGCAGTGAATTTTTTTTTCACTTTCTGCCGACCTGTTGCTTTATAATCGGACGATGAATACTTCAGATTAATGCGTCTTGGACTCTTGTGAAATATCTAAATAAACTTTATTCAAAGAAAAAATGCAAATATATACATGTGGAAATTTTCTTATCCTTTAAGTCGAGCATGATCTAGATCTCAACATGGTGCCTCATTAAAAAACCTTTTCAGGAAAAAGAGCGCATCCATTTAGTGAGATCCTTGACCTTTTCTAACTGTAGTACCTTCTTAGGTTGTAGGCGTGCCACGATCGGGAAAGCTCTCGTCCCTCAAGCTCGGACAGTCTGTAGTAGCCCTTCCCAAGTACTTCTATGACTCGATAGGGTCCTTTCCAGTTTGCTGCCAGCTTCCCTTCTCCGGGTCGAGTTGATCCAATGTCATTCCGGATTAGGATGAGATCATTCTCTGCAAAACTTCTCGGCACTTCTTTTTGATTATATTTGGAAGCCATTCGGCGTTTTAGAGCTTCTTCCCTGATCCGAGCTCTTTCTTGGATTTCGGGTAACAAGTCGAGCTCTTCTCTCTGAAGTTGGGAGTTTGCTCGTTCATTGTAATGGACTACTCGGGGAGATCCTTCCTCGATTTCTGTCGGAATCGTTGCCTCCGCTCCGTATGCTAGTCGGAATGGTGATTCGTTTGTAGTAGAATGGGGGGTTGTTCGATACGCCCATAGGACTTGTGGAAGTTCCTCGGCCCAAGCTCCCTTTGCTTCTTGTAGCCTCCACTTTAGTCCGGCCAATATGACTTTGTTGGCCGCTTCAACTTGTCCATTGGCTTGGGGATGTTCAACGGAGGTGAACTGGTGTTTTATGTTCAAGTCGGCCACCAGTTTTCTGAAGCCTGCATCTGTAAATTGGGTCCCGTTGTCCGTGGTGATGGAGTATGGTATTCCGAACCTCGTAATAATGTTCCTATATAGGAATTTTCGACTTCTTTGAGCGGTGGCGTTGGCTAGGGGTTCTGCCTCGATCCATTTTGTGAAATAGTCTACTCCTACTATGAGGAATTTTACTTGTCCCGATCCCTGTGGGAAGGGTCCGAGAAGGTCGAGTCCCCATTTCGCAAATGGCCAGGGTGAGGTCACGCTGATGAGCTTTTCTGGTGGAGCAATGTGAAAGTTGGCATGCTTCTGGCATGGTGGGCATGTCCTCACAAATTTTGTAGCCTCCTTTTGTAGAGTTGGCCAATAGAATCCCGCCCGGAGTACTTTTTTGGTGAGAGCTTGCGCTCCAAGATGATTACCACAAATGCCGCTGTGCACTTCCTCCAGGACTTCCTTTGTGTTAGAAGTCGGTACGCATTTTAGTAAAGGTGTTGATATCCCTCTTTTGTATAGTGTGTTGTTTATGATAGTGTAGTACTGTGCCTCCCTTTTCAGCCTCTTTGCCTCCTTTTTATATGTAGGGAGTGCTTCTCTTTTGAGGTAGTTTATTATGGGGGTCATCCATCCTTGATCCCGACCTATTATGGCTAGGATTTTTTCTTCTTCCGCTATTGACGGGTTCTGTAGTATCTCCTGGATGAGGCTTCTGTTGTTTCCCCCTGGTTTGGTGCTGGCTAATTTTGAAAGGGCGTCAGCTCGGGCATTTTGCTCACGAGGTATGTGATAGATCCTATATTCCCCGAGTTGTTCGAGCTGTTCTTTGGTTTTATCCAAATATTTTTTCATCGTCGGATCTTTGGCTTGGTAGCTTCCTGTTATTTGTGAGGTGATGACTTGTGAGTCACTGTAGATGTTGAGTTTCCGAGCTCCAACCTCCCTGGCCAGCTTCAAACCTGCTAATAGTGCTTCGTATTCTGCCTGGTTGTTCGAGGCCGGGAATCCGAAATTAAGGGAAAGCTCAAGTTGAGTTCCTAGGTTGCTTTCGATTATCACGCCCGCACCGCTTCCTATTTTATTCGAGGATCCGTCCACGTATATGTTCCATTCTATGGGGATTTTCGGGGTGTCTGTGAATTCTGCGATGAAGTCGGCCAGGTGCTGTGATTTGATGGCTGTCCGCGCCTCGTATTGGAGGTCGAACTCAGACAACTCAATTGCCCATTGTAGGATTCTTCCTGCTAGATCTATTTTCTGCAATATCCCTTTTATGGGTTGGTTGGTTCGAACTTTAATGGTATGCGCTTGGAAATATGGGCGAAGCCGCCGGGATGTGAGGATCAGAGCGTAGGCAAACTTTTCTATTTTCTGGTAGTTCAGCTCAGATCCTTGTAGCGCTTTGCTGATGAAGTAGATGGGTTCTTGCCCATGTTCGTCTTCTCTGACTAGTGCTGAGGCTATTGCCCGGCTTTCTACTACGAGATATAATATGAGCGGTTCTCCTTCTCGTGGCCGAGATAGGATAGGTGGCCGTCCTAAGAACTCTTTGAAGTCTCGGAAGGCTTGCTCACATTCTGTCGTCCACTCGAACTGTTTTCCCTTTCTTAAAGTAGCATAGAAGGGAAGAGATCTTATTGCAGCTCCTGCTAAGAATCGGGATAGAACGGCCAGTCTCCCGTTGAGCTGTTGTACTTCTTTGACACAAGTTGGGCTCTTCATGTTGAGTATGGCTTGACACTTGTCTGGATTTGCTTCAATCCCCCTTTGTGTGAGCATGAAGCCCAAGAATTTGCCTGCTTCTACTGCGAAGGTGCATTTTGCGGGATTGAGCCGCATGTAGTGTTTCCTGATAGTGTAAAATACTTGAGCCAGGTCGGATAATAATGTATCTTCGTTTTGTGTCTTTATCAACATGTCGTCTACATAAACTTCCATGGTTTTCCCGATGTGATATGAGAAAACTTTATTCATTAGCCTTTGATAAGTAGCTCCTGCGTTCTTGAGACTAAAAGGCATCACAATGTAACAGTAGTTTGCTTTCGGCGTTAGGAACGAGGTGTTTTCTTGATCTGGCGGATACATGGGGATTTGGTTGTACCCTGAATACGCGTCCATGAACAAGAGATACTTATATCGTGATGAAGCATCTACTAGAGCGTCGATGCTTGGGAGTGGGTAAGGGTCTTTTGGGCAGGCTTTGTTGAGGTCGGTGTAGTCGGTGCACATTCGCCACTTCCCATTTGACTTTTTCACCAAGACGACGTTTGCTAGCCATAGTGGGTATTTGACTTCCCTTATGAATCCGGCCTCTAGTAGCACCTGTACTTGTTCTTCTACAACTTGAGCTCATTCTGGTCCGAGTTTTCTTCGTCTTTGTTGTACCGGCCGGGATCCCGGGTAGATTGCCAATTTGTGGCTCATTAGTTCGGGATCAATGCCTGGCATGTCGGCAGCTTTCCATGCAAAGAGATCAACATTATCTCGTAGGAATCGTATTAGTGATTCCTTTGTGTCTCCTTTCAGGATCGTGCCAATATTAGTTGTTTTATCTGAGGTCTCTACGATCTGGACTCTTTCTACTTCTCCTTCGGGTTGTGGTCGGAATTCTTCTCGCCTTTGAACTCCACCGAGCTCGATTGTGTGGAAACTCTCCTCCTTCACCTCGGAGGTTTAAGCTTTCGTTATAACAGCGGCGTGCCATCTTTTGATCTGCCTTTATTGTAGCTATCCCTTCCGCAGTTGGGAATTTCATGCATAGATGTGGAGTTGAAACTATTGCGCCGAGTTGATTTAACGTTGTCCGACCTATTAAGGCATTGTAGGCTGAGCTTACGTCGACCACGATGTAGTCAATCTTGAGTGTTATGGATTGGTTCCCCTTCCCGAAGGTTGTATGCAACGATACGTATCCCAGCGGTTGAACTGGGGCATCTCCTAGTCCAAACAGGCTGTTCGGGTATGCTCTTAGCTCTTTTTCTTCTAGGCCGAGTTTGTCGAAGGCAGTTTTGAATAAGATGTCGGCAGAGCTTCCCTGGTCAATTAGTGTACGGTGAAGGTTGGCGTTTGCCAGTATGATCGTAATGACCATGGGGTCGTCGTGTCCCGAGATGATTCCGGATGCGTCTTCCTTGGTAAACGTGATTACTGGGATGTCTGGGGCTTCCTTTTTTCCTTCGACATGGTATCCCTCTTTGAGGTGTCGCTTGCGAGATGATTTGGAGATTCCTCCTCCAGCAAATCCGCCGTGTATTACGTGAACGTGTCTTTCTGGTGTGCGAGGTGATCGTTCAGATCGTCCAACATCCTCATCCCTTCTTCTTTTTCTTGGTTTGTCATCCCGATTAGCCAAAAACCGATCTAGTTTTCCTTCTCTTACTAGTTTTTCTATGACATTTTTCAAATCGAAGCATTCATTGGTGGAATGTCCTCGAAGTCGGTGATATTCACAGTATTCATTCTAATTTCCTCCTCCTCTTTTGCCTTTAAGTGGCCGAGCTGGAGGGATTTTCTCTGTATGGCAGACTTCTTTGTAAACATCTACCAAGGATACCCTAAGAGGAGTATAGTTATGATACTTTTTGATTTTCTCTCCAGAGCGATCCTCCTTTTTCTTGGATTCTTTGTCTCGGTAGGCCGAACCGAACCTTGAGGCTTCGCCAAGTCGAGAATTTTCCTCGATGTTGATGTATTTCTGTACCCGTTCTTGTACTTCATCTAAGGATGTCGGGTATTTCTTTGATATAGATTAACTAAATGGTCCTTCTCGTAGGCCATTTATGAGGCCCATAATGGCAGCTTCTGTTGGAAGACTTTGTATGTCCATGCATGTTTTGTTGAATCTTTCCATATAGTTGTGAAGGCTCTCCCGATCTCCTTGCTTGATCCCTAGTAGGCTAGGTGCGTGTTTGGCTTTGTCCTTTTGTATGGAGAATCGGGCCAGGAACTTCTTGGCCAGGTCGTCGAAACTCGAGATGGATTTTGGAAGTAGGTTGTCGAACCATTTAATGGCTGTCTTGGTGAGAGTTGTTGGAAAGGCTTTGCAGCGAACTGCATCTGAGGCATCAGTGAGGTACATTCTTCTTCTGAAGTTGCTGAGATGATGGTTGGGGTCCGAGGTGCCGTCATATAGAGTCATATCCGGAAGCTTGAAATCTTTTGGAATTTTGGTTTTCATAATTTCTCTGGTGATTGAATCTTGATCTTTCTGAGAGCTATCCTCTGTGGATGGTCGAGTAGCTTTAGTTTTGAGATCAGCTTCGAGTTTTATAAGCTTATCTTCTAATTCTCGGCGCCGCCTTATCTCCCGGCGTAGATCTTCTTCTTTTTCACGTCGATGTTGGGCTTCTTTCTCAAGTTGCTCCAATCGATTTTGAAGTGCTTCTATTACTTCTGGATTTGATGAATTTTTGTCTCCGTTTTCTGGAGTATCTTTGAGTATTGTGTCCGCGTTTTTATGCGGCGTTCTGTCTTCCAAACCTGAATCGTGGTCGTTGTCATGGTCATCCGCCATGTTAATGGGATGACTTCTAGGCTCCCCGGCAACGGCGCCAATGTTCCGAGGGTTACCTGAAACTGTAGGTCGATCTCGGATGAGATCTTCTATGTTAGTCGGAGCCGACGTGTCCGGCAGGTGTACGGCGGCCGGAGTTGGTGTGTTCGACTTGTTGGACTTGGTGGTGGTGCTGATCCTTCGTCCCCGGAGGGTGGGGTGGTACCTGCAAGGGACTCCGATGCTTAAGTTAGCAAGGGTATTAAGCAGGTATTGAGTAGAATCAGAGTATGAGTTATACCTAGGTGCTCCAGTGTATTTATAATGGTGAGATGTGACCTTCTGTGGATAAGATAAATTAGTTATCTTATCTTATCTTTATCTTATCTTTAAGTGAGGTCATCTTTAAGGGAACCGCCTTTATCTCTATGGGCTTGGGCTGCCCTTGGATTTGGGACGTGTTCCTCTATTCGTCCCTTTGTTTGGGCTTTCCTGTGACTTGGCCGAGATCTTTTGAGAAGAGGTCGGGTTATCCTGACCTGAAGATGTCGGTCGCTTTGTCTGTAGAACATCCCGGGTCGGACAGCTCGACCCAGGGTATGAACATAACCTTTGTAAGCAACCTCAGTCTTACAGGTGAGGCTCTCTCTAGCCAATGTATGTATCAATAACCTCTGTAAACAACATATGTCTTACATGTGCGACCATCTCCTGTATTGGCCGATGTATCTCTGGAATGTAAATCTTGGTGGATTCACCACCATATCTCTACTCATTTTCAGCAGGTACACAATCATCTCAGCTCATTCTCAATGCCAAACAATATCTCTGCTTATCTCTTTTTTTTTTCGTTCTTTCTTTTTTTTCTTTTCTTTTTTGTGCTCTGCCCTCCTGTGGCAAGGATTTTTTAGATTCTTTTAATTTTTTTTTCTATTCTCCTGTGACAGAGATTTCTTTAATATTTTTCTTTTTTTTCTTTTCTTTCTTCTTCTCTTCTTTCCTATTATTCCATAATATAAATTATTTTCGCATTTTTCCCTCGCCTCTCCCTAAATGTCTTATAGAAAAGAATTATAAAATTCTTTAATTAAGTCTGCATTCTCTAAAACTTTTAAGATTACTCTACTTGTTTGCTTTCTCATTAATACTACACATTATAATATTATTAATAAATAATATCTTTGATAAATACTAATTATAATAATAATTTATTTTAATAAAAATGAGTAATTTAAATAATTATTTAAAATAATATTTATAATCTTCTTTTAAAACTTAGTTTATAAAACTTTATATTTAAGCTTTTATTAATTACTTTCTAAATCATGAACTTTTTAATATTCTATTTTCAATCTCAATATTTTATAAAATTATATTTGAACCCTCACTTATTTTGATATTTCTAAAAATAACCTAAACTTTTATAAAATACTCATTTTATTCTTGATCTTTATTCAAAATACTCAAAAACTTATACAATTACAAATTATACTTCGATTTTTATCTTACCTTTCAAAAATAAAATGTAATTACTGATCTTTCTTTTATACCAAAATCAAAACTCTTAATCTTTTCCTTTCAAAATATTACTTGTATTTTAATCCGTTTTCGAGTTTTTCAATTACCGATTTTTCATAGTCTTTAGTTTAATTTCTCGACCATCAAACCTTATCAATTTTAATCAATAATTCTCATTCGCAATAGCCCCAAAATCATCAAAATAACCCCAGCTCTGAGCTGTTCTGCACAGCCGAACAGTAATTCACAAACAACGACAATAATTTCACAAAATTTCAATGTAAACTTAATCAAACTCAAACAGTAATAAATCAAATCAACATTCACTTATTAAATTCATATTTAATTATTATAAAGTTACCAAACCCTACTTCTGTACGAATTCAAAATCAACGAAAACTCTGAAAAAATATTTTAATCAAGTTATTGAAGAAAAAAATGTCAGAAATCATCTGTGCCTCCTAAAATTTCAATTGGCCGAACTCAAAGAAAAAGAGAGTTATATTACCATCAATTTCTATCGAACAAAAATAATGCTAATACATAAAAAAATAGATACAAATACTTTTATCGAATTAAATTTTTTTATTAAAATTATAGATCATAAGAAATCGAAACAGAAAGATTCACGGTCACGGTTGCTTATAAGAGCACTCTCGGTCTCTCTTTTCTTTCAAGCTCAACTCGGTGGTGAAATGAAAAGAAAAGGAAGATGATTAAGGCTGATGTTAATGAATGAAAATTTTGTGGTGGTTAAGGCATTATTATGTGTGATGAGTATATACATATATAATTAAGCCACGTTTCATTTCTTTCATTTCTTTCTTTGTTCCTTAAAGGCTTCGGCCAATTTCTTTGGGTTTTTTGGCTTCCAATGAATTAAATGAAGTGAAACATGAGGCATTACAATAATAAAAGGAGACATGTGTCACGATTATAAATTATTGAATCAGCAATTTAAGTTATAAATATTTTAAATAAATAATTAAAAAAATTGAATATATTATTACACAAATAATAATATATTTAGGGTTAAATATGAGTTATTATTATATAAATAATAATAGTAATTTAAGGATGAAAGAAATTTGATAAAGTATTAACAACTCTAAACTCATCAAAAAATACGATAATAATTACTTATATCGACAAAAATCGGATTTGATAATAATAGTAATTTTATTATCTAAATTTCATTATAATTAGAGCACGTAAAATAAATAAATAACAAAATAATAAAATTATAATACCCTTTATTTTATTTCGGGATTCAAAATCGACTTGTCAAAATAAAATTAATTGTTTTAAAATATCTATCTACTTAATATACTAAAATTGGATTTTCTCCAACTAATGAAAATGAAGTGTCGATCTCTCGTGACTCCGTTTTCCCTCCAAAATGAACTTTCCTATTCTCTATTCTAAATTAGTTTATACAAAATATCTTTATTATAATTAATATTTAATGAATAAAAAATAGTTATACTAATTTAGAAACATATCTTTATTATAATTATATCAAATCAATATTTAATGCATTATTAAACAACTTATCAATTATCAATTAAAAATACTTTCAATAATTTTAATAATAATAATAGTAATAATAATAGTAATAATAATAATAATAATAATAATAATAATATGATAATGATAATTACCCGTGATATCATTTATTGAAAAAAATATAACATAAAAAATATCATTTATTTAAAATATCATTTATTTTATATAATTCATAAAAAAATATATTTCACTTTTATTATTGATTCGAAGATGACCTATTTATATTTTGATTAATTTTATTTATTTATTTTTTATTATTATTATTATTATTATTATTATTATTATTATTATATTTAATTTACAGAAAGATAAATTAATAACTATATTATTATTTATCAATATATTAATATTGATAATGATTACATAAAAATTATTTAATATTTAATATTTTTATATTATTTATTTTTTATATATTTGATATATTTATAAATATTTTTTATTATTTTTATATGCTATATGTTAACCTCTACTATTTAAAATTTCTGGATCCGTCACTACTTTTGTGCGTGTTTCTTAATTTATTTTTTATAATTCATTGAATATAATTTATTACAATAAATTAATTATATCAATTAATTGATTTGATTAGATATTTAAATATCACACGATTTATTATAATTAATATCAATCAAATAATTATAATTTATTATATCAATTATTTTAATTCATTAATTTATAAGGTACATAATAGCATAGATGATTTGTTACTTATAATGATTAAATACAATAAATACAGATTAATTTAGTTAAAAAAATCATTGTCTCATATGTTTTCCTATTTATTTTTTTAATTTATTAAATTCAATCAATTATAATAAATTAATTAAATCAACTAATTTAATCAATTATTTTCTAATTTATTTTTTTGAATTCAATAAATCAAATAAAATCAATTATGCTAATTATTTGTATCAACTAATTCTTAAAAATATTTTTATTTAATTTATTTTATTTATTTAAATACATGAATTATAACTGATTAGTTATTTAATTTTATTATGATAAATATCAAATTCTATTCCGAATATAAAATGTAAAATTTTATTCCTTCTATTTTTATTTTACCATTATAAAATACCATATATGCTAGAAGAAAATATCATTCATTTACCAATTACTCTTTCATTAGGTAGTTTTTACAACAATTCTTTTTCTTCCTATGAGGCGTCGTCGCAAGGAGTCAACTATCGTGGACACAAACTCTTCAACTCCCGTGCTCATCATTTAGAGCAATATATGATATGTTATGCATGAAGCATTTATAGACAAAGGTGTTCTTATGTATGCATAAATAAAAAAATTTCATAATTAAGTTTAAGTCATTTACCTGTTTGTGTGATATATTATAGTGTGAAATTACTTTCAATTTGTGTTGTGCAATGATATTATGGTTTAATTTAAGCTTTTGTTTTAGAACTGTATTATGATTTTATCTCATCATTTTCTCTTAGATATCAAGTTGATGTATTTTTATTTATTATTATTGAAACGGATGTGATATAAAATTTGTAAAAAAAAAATAAACTCTCACACTTAATTTATTTTATTGTAGTATTTTATCTCTTCTATTTCTTTTTATTTTCTTCTTATTTTTTTAAATATCATATAATTTATTATAATTTATACAAATTAATTAATTATAATTCATTATATCAGTTAGTTTAATTCATTAATTTATAATATACATGATAAAATAGATTATTTGTTACTTATACGTTTATTCTTCTAAAATCTAAATCTGAATAATTATATTTTTAGTTTTAGTTATGAACAAAATATTATTAATAATAAATGATAATTAACCACTCATACTTTTAATCAAAGTGTTTGGATGATTTTTATATTTATTAATATTAATTATTGATTATTTTTCATCAATAAATTATATTATAATTTTATGTTAGTTTATAATTAATTAATGATTAATATTCATGAAGCTATGTTATTCTAAATTTTATATTTTAAAAATATTTTATTTGAATGTATTTTAAACATAAAAATGTATTTTTTTTAATAATATCATAATTTTATATTTTTTAATTATTCTAAATGAATATTTTATCAAATATTAATTAAAGTCATCCTTCCATTTGTTTTTACTAATTTATTATCTAACTATTATATAAAATTAAAATCGTATTAATGAATTTAATATTAAAGTTAATTTAGCTTTTTATTTAGAGTATTTTTTTATTTTTTTAGTCTAATAAACCAAAACTATTCAATTATAAATAGTCACTTCTATCTTATTTTATATTATTAACTAATTAAAATTATTAAAATTTAATAATACAATTCTGTTTTATATTTTTATATTTAGTTTAATCCATTTAAGCTATATAATAATCATTTTAATTTTTATATTTTATAATGTAATACTACATACATTAATAGTAAAATAACATAGTAAATTTTCATGTTTTAATATTAAATATAAAATTAATATGTACAAAAATTTTTAAGCTTTTAAATCAATACGAATTATTATAAATAATACTTATTTATGGCATAAACAAAGAAATACAGAATCTTAAGTTTAGCATAAAAATTTAGGAACATATTATATGTACAAATATAATTACATAGTATTATTTTTTTTAATGGTGTAGACCAACAACTCTAATTTTATTTCACGGTCAAATTTTTAAAAAAAGTCGTAATTTTAAAGGTAGTCAGAAAAAAACAACAAAATTAATAAAAAAATAATTAACTTATATTATTCTATTAATTTATTTAATATATTAAATTATTTTTATTTATATTAAGATTAATTTTAAATATTTTAAAAAAATATAATTAATTATAATTTGCATCTTAAATTATGTTGAGTACATGATATTCTATTGTGCTACTAAAAGTAAAAATGAGATAACAAATATAATTTTATCTCTTAATTCAGTATATTTATTTATATTTTATATTTTTTTACGATTAATTTTGTACGGTGTTGGTATATTAAATAAAAATATCTGTTATAATAAAATAAATAAAATAAAATTTTAATCAATAATTTTATATTCTTTACTTTTTTTTTCAATTTTATTTTGGATTTTAATTTATTACTAAAAGGTAGTAAAATTCTATTGATACTGAAATAAAGTTGCAAAAAGGTCCATAGGGTAGAATAAGTAAAATAACGAGATACCCACATTACAACATCCAAATGAAATAACCTAAGATCTAAAATGTTTATCTTTCTCTTTCTCGCCGTTTATTATATTATCGATTCTATTATATAAAAATCGATTTTTTACATTTAATGATAAAGTCAACGTAACATGTTTCCGAGAGTGTTTCTTAATTTATTTTGTTTAAGTCATTAAATACAATTCATTATGATGCATTAATTATATCAACTAATTGATTTGATTATATATTTAAATATCACACAATTTAAAATTATGTATATTAATTTGATTTTTATGATATATAAATTTAAGGAATAAATTAAAATAATATAACTTATTACTTATTTAATTTGAATACAACAAATATGAAATTAATTTAGTCAAAAATTTATTATTTTCTAATCTTCTATACATAAAAATGACAAAATAAAATTGTAAAAATAATCTTTTTATTGTTTTTGCTATTTTAATTTTATTTTTTTTGCTTTTTTTATGTGTAATTTTATTTTATATTAACTTTGTGTATTTAATAACAAAATATACTCATATTAATTCTATCATATAATAATATATTTTTCTCCAATGTTAATCAAAGAATTTCAATAATTATCAACTACATCTAATAGAATGACTGAGAAGTGAGAACTACAACAAGTTAAACCGAGATTCAAAATGCTGAAACGAAGGAAAGAAAACAGTGAATATATGATTAGAAAAAATTATATAATAACGAGAAATATACTAAAACTAGATTTTTCTTCCAACTAATAAAAGTGAGGTCAATTTCTCATGAATTCATTTTTCCTCTAAAATGAAATCACTATTTTCTCTTCTAAATTTATTTTAGAAAAATATATTTATTATAATTATATTACAATTAACATTTAACGAATAATGCATAATTATACTAATTTAGGAAAATATCTTTATTATAATTATATAAAATCAATATTTAATACATTATCAACTAATAAAAGTGAAGTGTCAATTCTTCATGAATTCATTTTCCTTCCAAAATAAAAGTACTATCCTCTCTTCTAAATTTATTTTAGAAAAATATCTTTATTATAATTATATTATAATATTATAATTATATTACAAGTAGCATTTAATGAATAATGCATAACTATAGTAATTTAGAAAAATAAAATAAAGTCCAGTAATTTATCTTTCGACTGCACACGTATGTAGAATAACTTTTAAAAAAGAGTCACGTATAGTAAATACGGTCGGTGATTATAAAACTGTATACTAATATTGATATAATATTATTTCAGGTATATGTTTTTCAGGTATCAAAGAAAAGTATTGAATTATTTTTTAATGGGTTTAAATTATTTATTTTTTATTAGAGAATTTTGTGCATTAGAATTTTCTAATAATTTATTATTTATTTTGAGCTGATTTTTGATATGTTCTTACTTGACAGTAAAACAACATATAAAAAATTGTTGGTGGGTCTAAGTATTACTAAGTTATTTATGATCACATTGAGTATATACGTTTGTTTTATTGAAAAAAGTAAATTACTAAAACTAATTAATAACTATTTTAGAGTTAATACATTTAATACTAGATTAAGAAAAAATAAACAATACATAATATGTTACATTTTTATTAATAAAATTATTATAATTCAAATTAATCTTAACAAAAAAATTTAAAATTATAATTTCAATCTTATCACGTCCATGACACGGATTATTACACTTGTTATTTTAAAAAAACTCACGTTAATAAAAAATTAGAATTGTTACATATGTCCTGTCAAAATTGATGCACGTGAACTTCGCAAATTTAAACACATAATTTATTTATTACACAACTCTTTATGAGACCTCTTATTTAAACGTGCTAAATATTAATAAAAATAAACAAAATATTTAATAGCTAAAAAATATTAACTAAAAATAATTAAAATTTATTTTATTTAATATTTTTTAAATATTATAATATTTAATATATATTAAATAAAATAAATTCTAATTTTTTCGTAACATTACCAAAAATAAGAATATTATATATATAAGTATAGAAAAAAATTTAGGAACTAAAATATTTTAGCTAGAAGTAGTTAAAAGTTTCACATCAACTGAATCGTATATTAATATCTTTTTTATAATTTGATATTTATATTTTAGATTACAATAAAGACTAATAATAAAAAATTATAATAATATTATTCTTTAAATGACGTTAATTATAATTGATACATATAAGACAAAAGTTTTATATAACCACTAATGTATTAATTTGTCTCATTATCGTTGGAGGCAATCGAAATAACGTAAAATATTCATCTACGTTCAGAGACAAAAATCATGACTTCGGTGCAATTTGAATTACAAATAAGAAGTGTAATGCATCAATTCTTGGAGAAATAGTGAACTGGATTTTGGAACGGAGGGTGTTACATATGTGTTGGATAAACTTGTGCATGCTAATTGTTCTTTTTCATTGAAGTTTTTTGAGTTTGATTTCAGATTCACCCGATAAAATTATTTACAGTCAACGTAACTAATTTTTAAAAATATGAAAAATCTAACTAATTCTGATGAAATATAGTAATAAATTGATTTAATTTTAAATTAGTTCACATGTGCACCAATAATAAATCATGTTTTTAAATTGTTTTATTTTTTAAAGAAAACATTTTACATTTAAATTACCGTATAATTTTTTAAATCACGGTCATCGATAATTTTAAAATTTGTTTCATGTTTTTTTAAAGTGGAATAATGATTTATTTTAATTTTTTAATACAGATGTTTCAAATTTTATCATAGTTAGATTTAAAAAAAATACCAAATACTTAAATTAATTTGTTTAATTGATAAATTTACTCATAGCATCTATAATTTTATACACATAATATTCATAATTTTATATTAATAATATTTATAATTTCGTATTTATAACATTCATAACTTCATACATATGATGTCTATAATTAATAAATTTTTTTAAGTAATATTACAAAATTTTAAACTATATATCTTATTGTATTTTTAAATTATCTCATATGTATACTAATAGATCATAATTTTAATTATTTTAATATTTTTTATTTAATATATATTTATATTTATTTATTGATTTTAATATGATGATGAGTTAATAATTACTTTTAAAAATTTATTTCTTAATTTTTGTTTATATTTTATTTTTTATTTTTTATTTTCTAATAGTCTATATGTAAAATATGCGTTGTATAGTAGAAGTTGTTAAAATTTTTTAATTTAACATTCATAATTTTATATGTATAACATCTATAATTTTAAACACATAATATCTATAATCAATGAATTGATACTAATTTATTATTTTATTTTACAGATCAAAAACTAATAATTTTAGACATTTCTGATTTTCAATAAATAGAGACTAATCAAATTTAAGACGTTTTTAATTTTTATAAAATTTATTGAGACGATTTGAGATTTTTTTAAGATTAAAATTATTAGAATTTAAAATTTTTATTTAAAAAAATTATATAATTATATATGAATGTAATAATAAAAAAATTTTGAGATTTAATTCATATTGAATTTAAAATTAATTTTTGATATAATTAAATAAAAAAATAATTATAAAAAAATTAATTACATCAACTAAATTAAGAAAATGATTTAAATTCTTTTATCAATATAAATATTATTGATCATATATTTTTATTTATTATTTATAATATTTTAACTATTTAACATTATTTGTACGTCTATAATCTCAAGTAATAATAACTACACAGTCATTGTTTAAGGAACCCATTATACATGTAAGAAGTAACACTGTTGCTACCGCATAATCCATATGACTTTGTAAGAGTCTATTTGGTCACTTGTGGCAACGTTGAAGTAAAAGAACACATTTTAATTTGATGTAAATAAAACTATAAAATAAAGGGTAGGGTGTTAGAATTAGAGGCCACGATGATAAAGATATAATACCGTAGACTTCAAGGTGAGAATCTTTTGCAAAAGCATTTGAGCCTCCCTAATTTGGATTCAAATGAGAGGAAGGGAAATATGTGAATATTAGAAAACTGCGGCTATATATGTTTATTTGGCGGAAAAAAAAAAGAAAAAAAAGAAAATAAAAAAAAAATTATTTTTTATTATTTAGTTGAGGATAGAAATTAGAAAAAAATTATTATTTTTTATCAATTTTTTTTAATATTAAAAAGAAAATAAAAAGAAAATTAATTTTTCTCTTTCTACTTCTAATATTATCCCTTCACTTTTTTCAGTATATTTTATAATATAAGAGTAAAATTATCTTTTTATAACATTTTTTTCCTTTTTATTTTTCTTCTATCCAAACACATCTAAGAAAAAAAAAATTTACTCGATTTCTTTTCTTTTCTTTCTTTTGTTTCTATTTTCTTTCTCTCTATTTCTTTCCTTCCAACTAAACATAGCCTACATGTACTTAGTTCATTGAGAGAAAAAAATAAACGGCCAAATTAAAACTATATATATATATATATATATATATATATATATATATATATATATATATTGCAAAATTATGCTAAATATATATTAAAATTAAAGTGATTGCTCCTTTAGTGCTACTTACATTCCAAAAAATCGTTGGATTTAAATTAAGTCAAAATTAAAATGATTCAACAATGAGTAAAAAAAATCCAACGATTTACAAATCAAATACTAGAATAAACTCTATTAATTGGACAAATTCTTCATTGAAAAAAAAGATATAAATGCTAAACGAAAGACAATCATTAAAAAAATGAAAAAAATGGCCAAAGAAAAGAAAAGGAGGGGGTTAACAGCAGAGAAAAATATTATTTCGAAGAAAGCAAGTTTTTATGCTAAAGAATTAGCATTAAAAAAAATATTTGACAAATATTACAACATGCCTCAAAATTTATGATAGAATTCATATCCTACTTATGTAAACTAATACAATATAGACATGTGACATCATTAATCTTAGTCAATTAATAATTAAATCATTTTAAAAATTAAAAATTTAATATATTTTAAAAATATATTAAATATTATTTGTGTACAAAAACGAATACATATATACGTTAACTTTATATGATTAATTATGGTTAAATATTATATTTTATTAAAATTAATACAAAATAAAAAAATCTCTTTTCCTTACCCTCACTTTTTTCCTGCCCAAAACATGAGTAAAGTTCTTCTGAAACACTTCACCTTCAACCTTCAGATCTGAATCTTCGCTGGCTTTTCTATCACCATCGCTGTTCACCACGACTCACCAACACCGCCACATCCCTTCTATCTTTCATTCCTTTGTCTATCTCCATCTCCATCACCGTCTATCCCGTCTTTGGCCTCCGTGACCCCAATTCCAACGCCTCTGTTTCTGCCTCAAACACCAGTGCCATCGCGTCTTGCCACCGCCACCGTCTCTCACGTCCTGAGCCTCCATGATTCATATGTCCCCCTCATTCGATCCACTAGTGTAGCCGCGTCTCCATCACCGTCTCTCACGTACACGTGTGACCCCTGTTCGTACCGCCCACGTCCGGCTCCTCCAACAACGCCGTCGTGTTTCGCCGTGGCCATTGCGTTCGTCATCACAGCCAGCAGCAATCTATTTCTCCTTCCTGAGGCAGGGACACAGAGCCAACGATGACATTAAATTAGGTTTTCATCCTTCAAATTATTCTCTGTTCACCTTTTGTTCAAACATTGAATTTCATTTTATTTTTGTTAACTGGGCTTGTTTCGCTGCTTGCATGTTCAAACCATGAATTTCATTTTGTTGACTCCTTGATAAACCATTATTTTATGATTTATATTGTGTTTAATTGAGTAGTTTTATCAAGTCTTTACCCACTTATTCATATGATTAGTATGATATTACAATCCCTTCCCAAAGTTGTTCTATGGTTAAAAACTTGCTTCCTAGAGATATTTTTATTGTATATTTTAATTCTCCTTTATACCATTCGATGCCGTGATCCGTGTGTTAAGTGTTTCAGGTTTCGTAGGGCAGGAATGACTTAGAGAATGGAGAGAAAGCTTGTGAAAATGGAAGGAACACAAGAAATTAAGGAGATGACCAGCAAACACCGACGTGGACGCATGCCTCACGTGACCGCGCGAAATGGAGAAAATTGCAGTGACGCGTTCGTGTGCCTGACGCGAACGCATGGATTGAAATCTGCACGGATGACGCGAATGCGTGGATGACGCGTACGCATGGCGAGGAAAAACATTGGATGACGCGATCGTGTGGACGACGCGTACGCGTGACATGCGCGATCTGCAAAATTTACAGAAACCGCTGGGGACAATTTTGGGCCGCGTTTCGACCCAGTTTTCGGCCCAGAAACACAGACTAAAGCCGGGGAACATGCAGAGACTCGGGAGGAGATTCTTATTAGCATAGTTTTTAGTTTTTAGATCTGATTTTACTCCTCCTCTAGGTTTTCGCACTACACATTGATAGTTCTTAGAATTTTATTTGCTTTTGGATTTGGATATTGAGAAGAGTTGTTACCTCCGCCAAGACTTTGTCATTCTAGTTTGTTTTCTTGCTTTTCACATACTCTTTCATATCCTTAATTTGTCCAGAGTTACAATTGGATTATTTCTAGAGTTTATTAATACAAGAACTATTTTTATTTTTAATTGATCTTTTGATTATTGTTTATCATGTCTTTCTTTATTTCCCCTTTTAATTTTATGAAGTCTACATTTATGATAATGGAGTAGTTTCCCAACTTGATTGGGAGTTGATTAAAAGGAGAACCTTAAGTTGGAATACTCAAGAGTCAAATTGTAATTGGGTTTATTGTTGGTTGAATCTCTAGTCACTAACGCTAATCCTTCCTAAGGGAGAGGATTAGAACTTGTGAATAGAAGTTGACTTCCAACTTACTTGACCTTCCTTTATTCAGTAAAGGATAACTAAGTGGAAACAGCTACCAATTATCAATTGATCTTGAGAAAAATTCAACAAGGATAGAACTTCCAATTAATCTTCTCCCGGTCAAGATCTTTATTTAAATTATATAAATTCTCTTATTTATTTTTCTGTTTCTCAAACTCAAAATTTCTTGGAAAACCTCTGACCAATAAGTTGCACTTTTTTGTCAACTCGTTGGGAGACGACCTGGGATTCATACGCCCAGTATTTTTATTCTAATTTTTTGACAACCCTTTTAAATTGATAAGCGGATTTTCACTAGTTAAGAACTGTACTTGCAACGTATTTATTTCATTAAATTCTTAATCGGTCAATTTCCGCCTCCGTCAATTTTTGCGCCGTTGTGATGCCAGGGCATCTAGGCCAGTTTCACTGACCTTTTCTTTACTGTTTTAGAGTAGTTTCATGCATTTTCTTAGTGAATTAGGCAATTTTTGGATGAAATTACACTTACACCTTGATTCAAGCAACTTTTGTGAACTTTGCATAATTTCATGAGTATTTTGCTAGAATTGCATGATAAATTGATGATGCATAATCTCATGACTTTGGCTAGAGCTTTGATGCACTTTAATTGCTTGATTTCAGGGCAAAGGAAGCAAAAAAGAACCACGTTAGTATTCACATTAACCTAGTTAACGTAAACACTAACGTGGAATGGTTAATAGCTTGGCACTTTTGGGAACTACTCTCTATAGATTTACTTTTCTGCACTTTTAGCATGGATTCTTCTTTTCTGCCATTTTTCATTTCTAGAGCTATGAACAACTAAACCCCTTTCATTGGGTTAGGGAGCTCTGTTGTAATTTGATGGATCAATTATAGTTTTCATTCTTCTTCTTCTTTCTTTTCTATTGATCTTACTAGAAAGCTTTCGATCTTAATTCAATTGGTTAGTTGTCTTGGAAAAGAAACTCTCTATAATTGGATCTCCTTTGAGCCTTGGAAAAGGGATGAGGACATCATGCTAGAAATGCTTTTTCATGTTGGACCAAATTGGGGTTTGGGCGAATATAGTGACATGTAATCCTCCCAATACTTTGATTTGGAAATACATGTGGTATAATCAGTGACCAGACTTCATCTCTTCCCATGAGCAATTAAATCAAGAAATTGGGCAATTGTTCAAGCTTAGAGAGATTGGATTGCCAAAGAGATCAATGAATGCATTGATTGAGGAAGAGATGAAAATGAACTTGATCCGGAGAATGCAACATCTCCTGAACCCAATGATTACCCATTTCTGATCTTACCCATTCTCTTTACTTTCTGCCATTTATTTTCATGCTCATTACCCCAAATTCCCATTTAAGATTCTGCATTTTAATTTCTGTTATTTACTTTCCAGTCATTTAAATTTCTGCATCTCAATCTAAATTCTGTTTAGCTCAGCTAGCATATTCTTCTAACTAAAGTTGCTTGACCAATCAATCCTTGTGGGATTCAACCTCACTCTATTGTGAGTTTTACTTGACGATAATTCGGTATACTTGCCGAAGGGAAATTTGTTGAGAGACAAGTTTTCATGCATCACGTTGCCGGGGAGTTGCAATAGTGTGCTAATTTATTGGTTAGAATTCATTTATTTGCATTTTATTTTATTTTGTTTTATTGCCATGAGCGGTATGTTTCTTTCGTTGAATGACGTGTTCACTGCCTGATTCGAGCTTAGCCGCTTTTGATCCTGAAATTGAAAGAACTCTTTCACGTATTAGGCAATCTCGACGTCGGTTAGCCTTTGAGGGTGGTGAAGTGATTGTTATCGATTCACCAGTCTCATCTGAAGGCGAATCTGAACCGCCATTTGAGGAAGAAACAAGCTCATTTACTACTGATTCAGTTGATTCACGTGCAGGTAACATGGCAGAACCTAGGAGGATTACTCTCTAGGAAGCTAGAGCCCCAGATTTTACACTGCAGCTGTATCAAGTGCATCACCCAACGGTGGCTGCAGATTTTAAACTGAAAATTGCACTAATCAACTTGTTGCCCAAGTTTCATGGCTTACCTGCTCAAGAGCCTATTAAGCGCCTTAGGGATTTCCAGACAGCCTGTTCTACTGTTAGGCGTCATGGTGCGGATGAAACTCCTATTTTGTTAACCACCTTCCTGTTTTCTCTTGAGAAAAAGGCGAGGGTATGGTACTACACCCAACCTGAAGCAACTGTTACTAACTGGGATAAGCTTAGAAGAGAATTTTTGGAGAAATACTTTCCAGCTGAAGTTACTGATAGATTGAGGAAAGAAATTTCTATGATTATTCAAGGTGAATCCGAGACTCTCTACGAATATTGGGAGCACTTCAACAATCTTCTGGACGCATGCCCTTATCACATGATCAACAAGATGGTGTTGATCAGCTACTTCACACAAGGCATGAAGCCTCAGGATAAGACCACATTGGAAGGTGCTAGTAATGGTTCTATGAAAAAGTATAAGACCGAAGATGAAGCACGGGAATTGATCAGTGACTTAGCTGAGTCCACTAGGAATCACAAGCATAGGCACAGCCATTCAAAAGCTGTTGCTGAGGTTTCTTCCAGCAAAGAGACTACTGCTCTGACCTAGAGTATATGTGAAATGACCAACCTACTAAAACAGATGCAGTTGAATCAACAACAAGCGCAACAAGCTCAGCCTCCCCCGCCACAACAAAGCCAACAGTTAGTTTCCCAAAGAGTGTGCGGGATCTGTGCTGATTATAGTCATTATACTGATGAATGTCCGCAGCTCCAACAGGAAGATAACACTGTGGCAGCCACTCACAACTTCTATGACCGCCCAAATCAAGGATACAACTAAGGTGGCAACTATAACCATGGATGGCAGGATAATTCCAACCAAGGTTGGAGAGACAATTCTAACCATGGTTGGAGGGAAAACTATAACAGAAGAGACAGAGATAACAATGGAAACAGACAGCAGAATCAGAAGCAACCTTACAGAGCTTCTCACCAAAGACAATCTCAAGGACTACAGCACAACCAACGACAAGTACCTCAGATCACTTATTCTAATTCTTCATCAAATGACGAGATGCTCCATTCTCTTGCACAAGGACAACAAGACATGCATACGCAGCTGAATTCTACTTTAAATGGTCTAACTGCCACTTTACATGCTCTTGTCTCCCAGTTAGATTCATCACCTAGTTCCACCAATCAACCTTCAAGCTCCAGTGAAATTCCTTCTCAACCCCTACCTAATCTCAAGGGTGGCATCAATGCCATCACTTTGAGGTCCGGAACCACATTGTAGGAGAGGAACCAGGAGGAGCCAAGCTCAACAGTACACGTCCCAACTGAGGATGTGGTGGAAGTGGAAGATGTTGAAGAGGAAGAGGACGTACAGAACATAGTTGAAGAAGCAGCAGCTCAACCACAGAATGAAACACCAAAGGATGCAGAAGCTGCAAACAACGCCCTCCCTTTTCCCTTCCCACAACTTGCAAGGAAGCCCAGAAAGTAGATGGAACTTGATCCCAAAATGGTAGAAATATTCAAAAAGGTTGAGGTAAATGTCCCCCTTTTTGATGTTATTTAGTAGGTACCTAAATATGCAAAGTTTCTAAAAGATTTGTGCATACATAAAGATAAAATTAATAAATTCGAAACTATTCCTTTAGGTAGTTCTATATCTGCTTTAATGGAAAATATACCTGAAAAATGTAGTGATCTAGATCCATGTATGGTTAACTATACCATTGCAGGTGTAATTTTTTCTGACTGCATGTGTGATTTAGGAGCGTGCGTAAGTATTATGCCTTTGTCTATATATGATGCTTTAAGGCTCCCTCCCTTAAAAAGGTCAGCAGCTCATTTTGTGTTAGCAGATAAGAGCATTATTACAGTGGCTGGAATTGCTGAAGATGTATTGGTGAGCATTAAGGGGCTCATATTTCCCATTGACTTCTATATCTTGGAGATACCCCAAAATGACTCAGGAAAGCCGTCATCCATCCTACTTGGAAGACCCTTCTTGAAGACTTCAAAGTTCAAGCTGGATGTCTTTTCAGGAACCTATTCTTTTGAGATAGACGGCCGAGCAGTGAGCTTCAATCTGAATGAAGCTATGAAGCATCCTCCGGAAGATCATTTAGTATTCCAATGCGACATTATTGATGAGATTGTAGCTGCAGTTCACCAGGAGGAAATAGCAGAGAAGCACATGGAGCAAGGTCCAAGTGTGGGGACATCCTCTGAACAAAATGAGGATGCCTTGCCATTATCATTAGCTCCAGAAGGTCCAGAGCCTAGCCATGAGCAGAAATTGGAATTAAAGCCCCTTCCTTCACACCTCAAGTATGCTTACCTTAAGGATAAGCAGAAGTTCCCAATTATTATTGCAAGGGAGCTCACTTCCCATCAGGAAGAACAACTGCTTAGTGTGTTGAGGAAGCATAAGAAAGCAATTGGATGGAGCTTGGCGGATATAGTAGGCATCAGCCCTCAAGTTTGTGAACACAGAATATTCTTAGAAGAAGGAGCAAAGCCTGTCCGTCAGCCTCAAAGAAGATTGAATCCCACCATCTTAGAAGTTGTCAAGAAAGAAGTCACCAGACTACTTGAAGCAGATATCATTTATCCCATTTCAGATAGCGAATGGGTTAGTCCAGTTCAAGTGGTGCCCAAGAAGTCTGGAGTCACAATAGTGAAGAATGAGCATGGAGAGCTTCTAACAACCAGAGTGCAGAATTCATGGAGAGTTTGCATTGACTATAGGCATCTAAACCAAGCCACTTGCAAGGATCACCACCCCTTACCTTTTATTGATCAGATGCTTGATCGCCTGTCAAGTAAATCTCATTACAAAGCCCCATGAATTAGGATGGAGCTGGGACGGAGCTACATTACGTGACTACAGCAAGTCAGTCTTGAAAGAAGTAAAAGGCAGGGTAATATTTATCTGGCTAAAAAAGTAATCGTAAGCATAAAAGAAGGGGCGCTCTCCCTGGGTGAGAGAAGGAAAGCAGACCCTCTCGTCAAAATCCGGCGCCACCAACTCGTAGTTCTTCTCCTGATCTCTACTACTATAAATTTGGTGATGTTTTCTAAGCTCCATGCAAAACTCAGAATTCACTACGGAAACACACATCAAGACGAGGGAGTCCAGCCAGTCCGACATGTGGTGCGGTATTTTATAACCCACAAACTAATCGGCAAGTGCACCGGGTCATACCAAGTAATACCTTACGTGAGTAAGGGTCGATCCCACGAGGATTGATGGGTCAAGCAACAATAGTGTTTGATAGGATTAGTTAGACAAACAGAAAATAGTGTTTGGAAGTTCAAAAGCATTAACAGTAAATTCAGAATATTAAAGACAGACAGATAAATAAGTTGGGAATAAAATATTGAGAAAACAATTAAGGCTTCAGAGTTATCTATTTTTCCGGATTGATTTTTCTTACTAACAATTTTAATCATGCAAGATTTAATTCATGGCAAACTATATGTGACTAGACCCTAATTCCTTAGACCTTCCTAGTCTCCTCTAAAATTCATTAACTGCCAATTCCTTGGTCAATTAATTCCAATTAGAGGGTGATGATCAATTTCTAGTTTATATGCCAAAAGAATCTTAATTATCCAAAAATAAGGGGATTATATGTCACGTAACGTATCCCGTTAAATACAAACAATTAGAAATTCAGTATAATATATTTTCAAGCTGTTATTGAAGTAAAGAGCTTTTCCAAGTTTCACAAGAACTCAATTAGAACATGGGTCATACTTCCGTTCCACTCAAATTCATAAAATAAAGAACGAAAACAATTATTAAAATATAAATCAAAACATGGATTAAAATTAGAAATATCAAACGAATCAATCCATACAAAGAGATAGAGCTCCTAACCTTAACAATGAATGATTAGTTGCTCATAGTTCAGAGAAGAAAATAAGGATTATGGTAAAATGTACTGTGTTCCAATCTGATGGCAACTAAATTCCTATTTATAACTAATCCTAATAAATTTAAAATCTAATTATCTAAAATTAAAAATAATATCTTTTTCTCAAAATAAAATTTGAATTTAAATTCGAATTAATTAACAAGTCTTCAGCTGATGGGTGGAGACCACTTGTTTTGTCCATTCTGCAGCTTCTAATCTGTGTTTTCTGGGCTGGAAACTGGGTTAAAACAGCCCAAAAATAGCTCCCAGCGTTTTTCTGCACGTGGCGCATGTCACGCGTACGCGTCAGTCACGCGTACGCGTCGATGGTCTTTTCTGCGAGTCACGCGGATGCGTTGGTCACGCGGACGCGTCGCTGAGAAAATCTTCAATTCACGCGTGCGTGTCAGTCACGCGCACGCGACGCCATGGATATCTCCAAATCATGCACACGCGTCAGGCACGCGTGCGCGTCGCTCCTCGCAGCCATCTCCTTTGATTCTTGTCCTACAGAAACTCCATCAAATCCCACCGAATGCTACCTAAAATAAATAAAATTGCAAAAGACTCAAAGTAGCATCCATATTGGCTAAAATATAATTAATTCTTTATTAAACTCAACAATTTAAGTGCAAATTCACTAGGAAAAGATAGAAAAGATGCTCACACATCACAACACCAAACTTAAACTGTTGCTCGTCCTCAAGCAACCAAAACTAATATAAGCTTAAGATGTGAATTTGCATGAGAATGAGAGTTCGATTAAGCTCATGTCTCTTTTTTATAGTGGGGTTCATAACTGCAATCCTGGATAGGTTTGGCATCTCACTCTCCTTTGAATCAGGAGGATGTCATTGTCATTCGAAATTAAAATCTGGATAATATTATGAATTCTCTGATATTTACATTTCAGTTTAATCCTTGAACACAACAAAATTGACTTTAATTTATTTTTTTTTTGTGCTTTGCATCTTGAGCTTAGCCGTGACTTTAAATGTTTTGTCTCAAGGATTACTTGACATAGAAACACCACAAGCACTTAACTGGGGGACTCTCTTTGAATCCTGATTTTTCTTTCAGTTACTCCCAGACAGTGGTGCTCAAAGCCTTTGGCATACTCTGTTAAATGCACTTGGTCTCGACTCTAAGTGTTCTGTCTCAAGAATTACTTGACACAATCACACCACAAGCATATGATTAGGGAAACAACTCTTTGAGCTTTTAATCATGTCTGACCTCCCTAGTCATTGATGCTCAGAGCCTTAGACCTTGCTTTTGTTATTTATTTATTTATTTATTTATTATTTATTTATTTTTTTTCTTTTGCTGTTTCTTTTACTTCAAGGATTAAGTTTTTGTTTATTTCAGAGAAGTCATAATAATTCTCTAAATTCCCGTTCCTTATACATTAACATCCCTTGATTCAAATTCAAATATGCACTGTTCATATCATGCATTCAAAAATCACAGAAAATACCACCACATTTAAGTAAATAAGACTACTCTTAAAATTAACTCAATTTCTCATGCAATACATCACTTCTGTATTTTTTTATTTGAATTCAAGCTCAGTGGGTAATACATGAGACATCTTTTCAGAAATAAAGCAATTAAGAAAAAAGCTAAACTAGTCCTAGGATTCTAACTAATAAAGGATCATGCAACAAACAAAGCAAAATAGCAGAAAACTGGAACGTAACATAGAAAAAAAGAGGAGGAATAAAAAAATGTAAGGAACTCAACCACCTTAGTTATCCCAGCGGTTGCTTTATTCTTCAGGTTGTGCTCCTCCATGAAGATGATTTGTCTCCCTTTTGGTGCCATAGGAATAAACAGAAAACTTCTAAGCGAAACGTCAACACCAAACTTAAAGGTTTGCTTGTCCTCAAGCAAAGAAGAACTGAAAATAAAAACAAATAGTGAGAGGAAAGAAGAATACAAAGATAATAGAACAAGAGAGAATTATGATTGAGAGAGAGAGAAAGAAAAGTAAAAACTGTGTGGCGAAGGCGACGCGAACGCGGGGGTCACGCGTTCGCGTGGAGTGATCTGTGCCATTGGCGTGAGGGCAGCCTCGCGTTCGCACAACTTTCTGGTTAAAAACTCAATCTGCCAAAATTGTGGGTGACGAGGTCGCGTGGGTGACGCAATCGCGTTGGTGGCCTATTTGAAAAGCGATGTGAACGCGTGGGGTATGCGTTCGCATGGTAGGGCTTGTGCTCCTAGCATGGTTCCAGCCTAATTCTAGCTCAACTTACTACCATACACCCTTTTTTACGTCGATTTTGAGGTCACGCGTTCGCGTGAGCGACGCGAACGCGTGGGAGGCAGTTTTCCCACACGACGCGGACGCGTCAGCGACGCGGTCGCGTGGATCAAGTTGTGCCAAAGGCTTTATTCTGGCGCCTCTCCCGTGCAACTTTCTGTCAAAATTTTTCTTTATTAGCTTGAGGTGTTCGGTTCCTAGAATAACATAACTGCGTGATCAGAAGATTAGTAAGAACTCAATAAAAATAAAATAAATAAGAAAACTAATACTATGAAAAATACTAATAGCTAAGGATACGAAATTATCGGGTTGCCTCCCGACAAGCGCTTCTTTATCGTCACTAGCTTGACGGTCAGCTCCTCTAAGGAGGAGGATCATAGGGGCTCAGCTCTTCACCCCTTACTTTGAACTTCTTTCCTATGTCTCCATAATGTAGCTCAATATGCTCCAGAGAGAGGATTCTGATTACTGTATAAACCCATGCTGGATTGCTGGTCAACACCACCTTCATTCCTGGGGAGAAACCTTCAGTGGGGATCTTTTTGTTTCTCCATCCTCTGGGTACTTTCTTCTTTTTGGGAACCTTCTCCTTGGTAGATGATGCATTCCCAACACCAAACTTAGGTTTGATGTCAAGAGGAATTTTATTGATTGTTTCCAAGGGAGGTTTGAGCTGTAGATTCTGCTGTGTATCATCAAGGGGTTTTTGAACGGTTGGATCAATAAGCTCAACCTGCATGCACCTCTCTTCTTCACCTGTTGGATGTATATCTTTGAAGACATGAAAGACCAGTTGCTCATTATGCACTCTAAGCACTAATTCGCCCACTTCTACATCAATAAGAGCTCTTCCAGTGGCTAGGAATGGTCTTCCCAGAATTATAGAGGCATTCTCATCCTCCCCCGTGTCAAGAATCACAAAGTCTGCTGGGAGGAAGAACTTACCCACTTTGACCAAGATATTCTCCACTAATTCGTATGCAGACTTCATAGATTTGTCTGCCATCTGTAATGCTATCTTTGTGGGTTGTGCCTCTTGGATTTGCAGCTTCTTCATCACAGATAAGGGCATTAGATTTATGCTTGCCCCCAGATCACATAGGGCTTTCTCAAAGGTTGTGCTATCAATGGTGCATGGAATTTGAAAGCTCCCTGAATTTGGCATCTTCCTTGGCAAGTTATTCTGAATTACAGCACTACATTCCTTAGTCATGACTACTGTCTCATCTCCCTTTAAACGCTTTTTCTTTGACAACAGCTCCTTCATGAACTTGACATAGATAGGCATTTGCTCCAAAACCTCAGCAAAAGGAATATTGATTTGTAACTTTCTGAAGACTTCTAAGAACTTTGAAAACTGCTTGTCCTTGGTCTCCTTTTGAAGTCTCTGAGGATATGGCATCTTAGGCTTGTACTCAGGAGCCTTTGGCAAAGTAAGATAAGTGTCAAGAGAGTCTGGGAATGGGTTGTCCGCACGCTTTGGAGGGGCGTGCTCTACTTCTTCCTTCTTCTCCTCTGGAGCTTCTCTTTCAACTAGCTCTTCATTGACCTTGGTCTCAGAGCCAGCTACTTTACCACTTCTCAATTGAATAAGCTTGCAATCTTCTCCTCGGTTCACCACTATATCATCTTGAAATGTACTTGCAGACCTCTCAAGTATTTGCTTGCTCAGTTGGCCCACTAGCATCTCTAAATTTCTAATGGAGGCTCTGGTTTCCTGCATAACTTGTGCTTCTATACTTGCCACTTGTCCACTTATCAAGGTGATAGCCATGCATTCCTCTCTTGGATTTGGAATTGTGTTACCAGGAAGGCTATCAGTAGTCCTCTGATCAATTTCATTAACTCTGGTGGCTATTTGACCCATTTGAATCTCCAGGTTCTTGATGGACGCTCTGGTTCCCTGTCTAAAACCTGTCAATATTGCTTCCAAATCATTATTCTGCTGGACACCACTCTGAAAACTATTGTGGAAGTTCTGAGGTCTTTGAGGTTGGTCCCTCCATCCAAAATTTGGGTGATTCCTCCACCCCTGATTGTATGTCTTAGAATATGGATCATTGTTGGGATTCCTAGGACTACTCCCCATGTAATTCACCTGTTCAGAAGATGGTTGAGCATAATCATAATTATCATTTTGTATAAAGTTACCTGCCATGTCATAGGAGACTTCTTGTGGTGGATTTTGGGTGTTGATAGCTGAGACTTGCATGCCACCCATGTGTTGAGTAAGTAGATTTATTTGCTGAGACATAAGCTTGTTCTGAGCAAGAATAGCATTAAGAGCTTCCACTTCCATGACACCCTTCTTCTGAGGAGCCTCAGAGTTTACAGGATTCCTGTTAGATGAGTATAAATATTGGTTGCTAGCAACCAATTCAATAAGCTCAATAGTCTCCTCCGGTGCCTTCTTCTTGTGCAATGAACCTCCTGCAGAATTGTCTAAGCACATCTTGGACATTTCACCCAAGCCTTCATAAAAGATATCTAGTTGAGTCCATTTGGAGAACATGTCTGGAGGGCATTGCCTAATCAGTAGCTTATATCACTCCCAAGCTTCATACAGAGTTTCACCATCTTTCTGCCTGAAGGTCTGAACCTCCACCCTAAGCTTAGTCAGCTTCTTTGGTGGGAAAAATTTAGTGAGAAACTCAGTAACCACCTTGTTCCAAGTATCCAAACTCTCCTTGGGTTGAGAATCTAGCCATAGCTTTGCTCCATCCCTCAGAGCAAACGGGAAGAGCATGAGTTTATACACATCTGGGTTTACTCCATTTGTCTTCACAGTATCACAAATTTGCAGAAAACTAGAAATAAATTGATTTGGGTCTTCGTGGGGAAGACCGTGATACTGGCAGTTTTGTTGTACCAGGGTGACTAATTGTGGCTTCAATTCAAAGTTGTTCGCAGCTATACGAGGCACCACAATGCTCTTTCCATATAGATATGCTGTAGAAGTGGAGAAAGAGCCAAGTACTCTTCTTTGTTGTTCATTCCCATTCGGGTTTGCCATATTGGCATTATCAGTATTATTCGGATCCATAGTGGATTCTGCAGCCTTGTAAAGTCTTGTTTGTTGTAAACGCCGCCTGAAAGTCCTTTCAGGTTCAGGATCAAAGTCTAAGAGATATTCTTTGTCTCTGTTCCTGCGCATAAACAAACAGAAAATAAGAAAGAATGGGAATCTCTACGTGAGAGTGCAGAGAATTCCCAGTGAGGTAACCTGTGTAAAGAAAAAAATACTAAATAAAATAAATAAATAAATAAATAGAAAAAAATAATAAATAGGTAACACCAAACTTAATTTCAGAAATTAAGAAAAATATTAGTGCTATTTATTTATTTATTTAAATATTTTTTTGAAAATAATAAAATAAAATTTAAATAAAACTAAAATTAAAACGCCTAATATAAGCAATCAAACAACTGATAGTTGTTAATCACTATCAATCCCCGACAACGGCGCCAAAAACTTGGTGCGGTATTTTATAACCCACAAACTAACCGGCAAGTGCACCGGGTCGTACCAAGTAATACCTTACGTGAGTAAGGGTCGATCCCACGAGGATTGATGGATCAAGCAACAATAGTGTTTGATAGGATTAGTTAGACAAACAGAAAATAGTGTTTGGAAGTTCAAAAGCATTAACAGTAAATTCAGAATATTAAAGACAGACAGATAAATAAGTTGGGAATAAAATATTGAGAAAACAGTTAAGACTTCAGAGTTATCTATTTTTCCGGATTGATTTTTCTTACTAACTATTTTAATCATGCAAGATTTAATTCATGACAAACTATATGTGACTAGACCCTAATTCCATAGACCTTCCTAGTCTCCTCTAAAATTCATTAACTGCCAATTCCTTGGTCAATTAATTCTAATTAGAGGGTAATGATCAATTCTAGTTTATATGCCAAAAGAATCATAATTATCCAAAAATAAGGGGATTATATGTCACGTATCCCATTAAATACAAACAATTAGAAATTCAGTATAATATATTTTCAAGTTGTTGTTCAAGTAAAGAGCTTTTCCAAGTTTTACAAGAACTCAATTAGAACATGGGTCATACTTCCGTTCCACCCAAATTCATAAAATAAAGAACGAAAATAATTATTAAAATATAAATCAAAACATGGATTAAATTAGAAAGATCAAACGAATAGAAAATAAGGATTAGTTGCTCATAGTTCAGAGAAGAAAATAAAGATTCTGGTAAAATGTACTGTGTTCCAATCAGATGGCATCTAAATTCCTATTTATAACTAATCCTAATAAATTTAAAATCTAATTATCTAAAATTAAAAATAATATCTTTTCCTCAAAATGAAATTTGAATTTAAATTCGAATTAATTAACAAATCTTCTGCTAATGGGTGGGGACCACTTGTTTTGTCCATTCTACAGCTTCTAATCTGTGTTTTCTAGGCTGAAAACTGGGTGAAAACAGCCCAAAAATTGCTCCCAGCATTTTTCTGCATTTTTCTGAACGTGGCACATATCATGCGTACGCGTCGATGGTCTTTTTTGCGAGTCACGTGGATGCATCGGTCACGCGGACACGTCGCTGAGCAAATCTTCAATTCACGCGTGTGCGTCAGTCACGCGCACGCGTCAGGCACGCGTGCGCGTCGCTCCTCGCAGCCATCTCCTTTGCTTCTTGTGCTGCAGAAATTCCATCAAATCCCGCCGAATGCTACCTAAAATAAATAAAATTGCAAAAGACTCAAAGTAGCATCCATATTGGCTAAAATATAATTAATTCTTTATTAAACTCAACAATTTAACTGCAAATTCACTAGGAAAAGATAGAAAAGATGCTTACGCATCACAACACCAAACTTAAACTGTTGCTTGTCCTCAAGCAACCAAAACTAATATAAGCTTAGGATGTGAATTTTCATGAGAATGAGAGTTCGATTAAGCTCATGTCTCTTTTTTATAGTGGGGTTTATAACTGTAATCCTGGATAGGTTTGGCATCTCACTCTCCTTTGAATCAGGAGGATGTCATTGTCATTCGGAATTAGAATTCGGATAATATTATGAATTCTCTGATCTTTACATTTTAGTTTAATCCTTGAACACAACAAAATTGGCTTTAATTTATTTTTTTCCAAAGATCAAACAGTTCGTTATTCCGAAAGCTCCAAAATCAAAAGAAATATAGAAACACTATCGACATACAAAGCCCTAACAACATCAATCATCAAGAAACATCGAAAGGTCATGCAAAATGAAGAAGCTCTAAAAACGGTGCACATTGCAGAAATGACCAAACAAACAGCAAGCAAAGAAAGATTCAAACTTTCTTCTCAAACAAAGACCTTGACTTTCTCAAAACCAGGCATAAAAAAGAATGACGTGAAAAAAGAAGAAAAAAGAAAGAGGACCTACCTGTAGCAACGAGAGAAAGATTGAAGCAAAGACAAAAGCACCGCCAGACGGTCACCTTTCAAACAGTAGAGAGAAAAGTCACAGGCGAAACAGAAGAGCAAAAAAGAAGTGAGGAAGTTACGGCGAGCACGGAAAGGGAAATTGAAAGAATGGCACTTTGAAAATTCAAAAGGAAGACACGAAAAAGAGAGTAAAAAAGAAATGGCAAAAGAGTTAAATGAGCATTTAACCCTCGCATGTTCCCAAGGAAAATGCAAAGTGGCGCGTTCTAAAATTAAAAATAGTGAGGGAAAAATGCTCTACATTCAAGCAGCTCTACAACAAAGGTTAAAATGCTCGAGCTCGGCATCTTCGAAAAAATCAAAGTCCTAAAAAGGGGACTCGACCTCAAAAGGAAAGACCGCGCTCAAGCAGGGGCACTGTTCATGCCCTGGGTCGAGCTGAACGACCCGGGCTAAGTGAAGACAAGTCGACCGACCTCTTTAGGTCAGGATTACCCGACCTCTTCTCAAAGAGTTTGGCGAAATCGCCAGAAGTGCCCAAAGAGAGCCCAAATGAAGGAACACAACCCAAAGTCCAAAGGCAGCCCAAGCCTAGAAGGATAAGGGCAGTTCCCTTAAAGATAAGATGACTCCGCTCAAAAGATAAGATAAGATAACTATCTTATCTCCAGAAAAGATCACTCTACAACATTATAAATACATTGGAGCACCCAGGTATAACTCATACTCTGATTCTACTAAATACATGCTTAATACCCTTGCTAACTTAAGCATCGGAGTCCCTTGCAGGTACCACCACCCTCCGGTGACGAAGGATCAGCACAACTGCCAAGTCCAACAAGTCAGACACAGCGGCTCCTGCTACCATCATCCGGTCGGACATAACAACTCCGACTAGTACAGAAGATCTCGTCCGAGATCGACCTACAGTTTCAGGTAACCCTCGGAATAGAACCCTTGGCTAAGCATGGGAATTGGGGTCACCATCCTTGTCTACAACCATAATTTGCCAATTATAGGGAACCAAACTCACTAAATCTATCTCTAAGAGCCTTAAGTATGTAACATCTACTCCTAGGCTTGAGATATGTCAAGTGGCTTGATCAATCTCAACCCATAAGTCCCAACCAATCTACTAATTAGATTAGTAACGGGTTGGTGTCAATGGGTGTCAACTTGACCACTAAGGGTTCTCCAATCAACAATCTAATGAGACCCAATGACTCAAGGTCACCCAATTCTCATAGCTTAGACCAAGAGTAAAAAGAATTACTCCATAATCAAAGGAAACATTTCATCAAACACATGGAATGTACTAACAAAAGACATATTCAAATTGCAATTAAATTGAAAATTGTAAGGACCCACTAACAATTATTTACAAAGAATAACTCAAATAACACTAATGATCATAGAAAACATCAATGTACTCATAGAATTCAAGATCCATAATATTCATGAAACGGGTAGAAAATTGGAAAATAACAAGATAACATAATCCAACACAAGATCTAAGCAAAATTATACTAGGGAATTCAAATTAAGTAATCATAACTAGCAATTAACAAAATCCAATCCAAAAATTCAACAATGGGAGATCAAAATCAAATTAAATCTAGAGAGGAATAATGGTTTCTCTCTCTAGAAGAACAAGAACCAAAACTAGCAAAAATTGTGTCTAAGTGTGTAATGAGTGATCCCCCCTTTCCCCTTACAATCCCTGGGTCTTTTCCCTTCAGAGTGTGCTTGGACTTGGGCCTGAAAAGCCTCAGAAAATCGCCAGCCACGATTTCATTAATGAGGTCACGTGCTGGACGCGATGCGTACGCGCCAAGTATGCCTGCGCGTCGATGGGCTTCTTAATCCACACGTACGTGCAAGGTGTGCGTGCCTGTCAGTGCGATTTTTCCTATACACGCGAAAACGTCAGCTGTGCATGCCGATTCCCAGTAGCACACATCCACGCGTGCGCACTATGTACGCGTGCCTGTCGATGCTCAGACTCCAAACTCCATGTTTCCTCACTTGCGCATGCTTCCTTTCCATCTTCTAGACCAAGCTTGCCCTATAAACTCTGAAATCACTTAACAAACGCATCATGGCGTCGAATGGTAATAAAAGAGATTAAAATATAGCATTTTTAGGCCAAGTAAGTATGTTTTCAATCATGAGGCAAAATAAGGAAGGAAACACAAAATCATGGATTTTATGTGGATAAGTGCGGAAAGTATTGATAAAATCCCTTCAAATCAACACAAGATAAACCATAAGATTGGTGTTTATCATGCTTCTAAATCAAGGAAGAAATTGAATTTTCCAAGATCTTTTAAAGAGAATATTGAATGTAATTGTTGAATTAGTAATTGAAGTTCGATATCATTGTTATCAGTTATATCATCAACATAAACACAAAGAAGGGTAACAGAATTAGTGCAACACCCTTACTATCAGAATGTCACGCTTTTGGCTGCGCCACTCTGATAGTTAGGAGTATTACGATGACTTTCATATATTTAATAATAAAATATGACCCTTTGTAAAATTCGATATCGTATAACTATTCTTTTGAAAACCGGAACACACACACATAATAACTAAGTTCTTTAGACAATAGCTTACAAACATAACTATCACGACTCCTAACCCTCTTTACAAGATACAATATTAATGGCGAAGAAAAATAAATATTAACTAAACTAAGATAACAATATTGTGTAAGAAAAACACAATTAAACATCTTCAAAGCTTCTTCATCCAATTCCTAAAATGATAAAGCTGTAGGAGGTTTAGAATTATCATAAAAAGATATTTAAGAAAAAAACTATTTTCAAGCATAGTTATTGTCTTATGAATCTTTTAAAAACTAATGGTTTAACATCCAAAAAAATGCAAAACCTTTTTAAAAGAAATTAGTTAATTATCCAAAATCCAAAACCTTTCTTTTCTTATAAGAAAATCTTAAAAGTTTCTTAGACTATATGAATGACCAACCTATTCCAAACATATGTTCGTTAAGTCTATGCTGAACCAGCTTGATTTTTCATACTTAACTAAACCTCAATAAAAAACGAATCATGTCCTCCAGTCCATCTCATAATCAATGAACACTATCATCAACTCGTCACCAATACTCAATCACAAAAGTACCACATCAGAAACAACTCTCGGCACCTCCTCCACCATCCAGAGGAATCTCTCAGAAGCAAACATAGGCAAAACAGATAAGGAAAGCACATGTATAGATAGCAGTTATGTAACACCCTAATTAGCCTAAGCTTTACCTCGCGTCGTAAAGCAAAGGTTAATAAGAGATTACGACAGTTCTGAGCTCATACATAATATATATATAGAATAGTATAATCTAGAAGCCCGATGAAAGATATAACTCGAAATAGGATTTCAAAAGCACAAATCGTACTAACAAAGCTACAATCTGAAGGTACAAGAACAGAGGCGATATAAGCAAGATAATAGTATAATAGTGTAATATCATAAGGAACTAGCCACGGCTCGCGGAGTTTAAGCCAGCTAGCCATATACAGACACTACAGAAACCTGACAATTTGAAAATAGCTTATACAAGTTTTGTTCTCTCATATACAAGCCTCTAGGCAAAGACCAAATACAAAAATGAGAGATGTATAAATAAAATAAACAAAAGACTCCAAAAGAATCCAAGGTCCTCCGCTTCTGTCACCATCCAAAATAACTCACCGAGGTGGGTTGTGACCTGTATCTGAAAAACACAACAGAAATATGGAATGAGAACCGGAGGTTCTCAGTATGGTAACAGTGCCCAGTGTTGTAGGATATAAGACCCCGGGACGCCAAAGGCAATCCTAAGCTCCATATCCATCACAAGATTCAAGCTCAAGGCATTCTAAAATAGATAAGCATAAAATATAAACCTTAACCATGCGATCCCATCGCCACCACCTTCCGAACCTCCTCAATCCCAGTAGAAAACACAGGTAATAATATACAATGCAAGTAAAGCACAAGTAAAAGCATATAAGGCAAATAATTCAGATAGCAAGTAAGCATGTTATTCAATTAGGCAAGCCATTACAAGTAGACAAACCATACAAATAGATAGAAAATGCATATGATGAATGCCTGCCCTACTGGCTGTGATATCACATTGTCGGTTCAACTGCCAACCTAACACATCTCCATGGAGACGTCACCCTTCGGATTTCTCATATGGGAACCCACGAGATATAGTGCCCAGATCATTGTCCATGTACCGGCGCCTCCACGCTCTATAGATCCGAAGGGATGCGAGCGGGATACTCTTGCCTCAGACCTCACATCTCAATGTAAGCGGGATTAACCACCGTCCTTACGCTGCCGCTGCTACCTCGACAGACGGGATTAACCACCGTCCCTGCTGGGCGCATAGCGTTTTATAATCTCAGTAAAAACATTATTTGAAAAGTCATAAAATGGTGTTATAGAAGCTTACAATCTTGTTGGGAAGGTAGAATAGTTGAAAACAAGTAAAATTTGAGAAACAGTACTTGTGCGGCCGCACAGGGGTCTGTGCGTGCGCACGCCCAGAAAATTTTAAAATGCGTGCGTACGCATAAGTGGCAAAACTTACAGAATCTGTTCACTCACACAACCTGTGCCAGTGCCCCTAACAGAATGCCTTCCCAACGTGTGCATATGCACAGGTTGAAATTCTTCCTTAGATATGTGCGCGCACAAGCTGTGCGTGCACACAGGTGTGTGCATCTGCACAGATCAAAATTTTCGCAGGTTGTGCATCCGCACAAGGTTGTGCGTGCGCACATATCAGAAATTATGAAATTTTGCAACTTTGCAGAATTTCAGATTTTTAACACCAACTATGAATGATCATAACTTCCTCTACGAAATTCCAAATTTTTCAAACTTTATATCGATTTAAAGGATTTTCAAAGATATTTAATTCTAAACAAATTTCAATCAGTTTCAAAAACTGAGGCAAGAGTTATGATCAAACAAAGTTCACCAAAAACCCAATTTTACCAAACTTCACAATCTCCACAATTTCTTACCATACCCATACCAAATCATACCAAACCATCCAAAACCCCACTTTTCATCAAATTTTACCTTTTGGGCCATAATACACCAACCTTACCACATTCTCCTTCTCTTTTCATTACTCTCAATTCCAACATCAACTATATAACAATTATAATCAAATCAACATCAAACCCACCATTTCATAAATCATAACACTACAATTATCATAATGAACCAACCTCCAATCCATACAACCATTCAACATCATCAAATCATTGTAATTAATCTCAATCAAACCCAACATTCATCAACTCGTCAACATTTAACACACCAACAATCATTTTAATTCAAACTTATCCTATTGGTTACTAGCCTATGTGTCCATGAATATTATATACTACATAGAAAAAACTGAAACCATACCTTGGCCGATTCCCTATATGAACCAAATCTCCAAATTTGCACAAACAAGCTTCCAACTACAATCCAAGCTTCAATTCCACTCCAATAAGCACAATTAAGTTCCAATAGCTCCCAAAGCCACAATAATCAAACTATATATATATATATATATATATATATATATATATATATATATATATATATCACCTCAAATCAACCTAGGGTTCCAATTAAACATAAATTCACAAGGGTTTAATGGCTCTTACCTTTTCCAACAGATTTGGATGTCAAAATTCGAAGCTAGGAAAGGATTAGACTGAAGCTAAACATCCAAAATCACAAAACTCACTTACTCAAAGACCCTAAATACCCGAAATTTTCAAGAAAGGAACTGGGAAAATTTCGAACTTTCCTTACCAGTTTCTTACATTGGTTTCATAGAGCTCGTCACAAGGAACGCATAGCCGCTAACGGCACACAAATCGGAGCACCATAGCTCGAGATATCGTAAGTTGAAGTGAGGGGTGAATAGTGTTTTCTCTTCTCCTCTCCCTCTTTTCTTTTCTGCTGTGTGTGTTGTGTTTGTGAGGTGAAGGGTTCATTAATGAACCTTTTATATGTTGGGCTTGGGCCCAACTTGGGCCTGGTCCAACCCGTTATCATTTTTAGCCTGTTTGGCCCAACTTCGGGCCAAACCTTTAAAATTAAGGCCCGGTTTTCAACTTCTAATATTTTTCTAAGGTTTTCGACGATTTTTCACTTTTCTCGTGCGGTACCAGGCAGACTTGAACCGGTTCAACTGTCGGTTCGCAGTTTTTTACGGTTTTTTGCAGAAAGCACATTTTCTTACTCAAAAAGACCCACTAAGTCCAAAAATCACCTTTAAATCCTCAAATTCTCTCTCTAACTTTTCAGAATCTAATTTGGGCAATTAAACACTTAATTAACTAGTTGATTAGTTGCGGTTCTTACAAGTTATAGCAAATAGCTCAGATAGTAGTTAATAACAGTTAAGCAATCAGGCAAACCAAAATAATTTCAAACTCAAACAAAGCATGCAAATACATATGATGTATGTCTGTCCTATTACTGATGAGTCTCATCTATTAGTTATATAGCCAAACCCGACATGTCTGGTAGTGAATCCTGGAAAAAACATCAAATACAGAGCAAGTGGGACCAAACTGTCCCTTGCATCTTACTCGCATACCCGGAACAAGGGTGACCACCTCACCCGTTACCTCTTACTCAAGCGATGTTAGAATTCTCAACGCAGAGTAAATGGTGATAGAACTCAACCCTTGCCTCTTACCAAGGCACATATTTCTCAATCAGATTCAATTTTATTTTCAAATCCATTCTCAATATCATTCAATTTATTCAATAATCATACTTTAAAATCAATCTTCATTATCCTTCATTCCCTATTATCACACCTCCCATTTTGTTCGTCAAGAATTCAAACTCAAAACATAATTCATTCTTTTTTAAATAAATTAAACTCAAAACGTAATCCTTTTCTTAATAACTCAAAATCAAATCATAAAATTCTTAAATCCAAATCTTTCTAAATAACCACTTCAAATGAAGCCTCTAATTTTTATAAAAATTTCGGCAGGATTGTAAGACCCCATATTTTTAAAAATTAAATAATAAATTATTTATGATTTATTATATTTAACTAAGATTATATTTAAGAAATTATGGTATAAGATCATTCTTTTCTATAGATCTTGAGGAATGGATTGACTATGCTTTAGTTGCATACTCTGAGCGTCTGTCATGTTGCAGGTCTTATCCTGATGGCGAGAATCAGAGTTTTATGCACATGACTGCCTATTAATTAATGCTGTTAGTCTACAATTGCATACATCACAGTATTAAGTTTGGCCGGCTTAACACTGATGGTTTATGTATATGAGAGCACTAACGGGTTATCGTAGGCAAAATAGAAATAATAGGTAACGCATATCATGCGGTTTGGAAAATGTTAGAAGTAGAAGTTTGGGAAGTTGAAGCTTCGTTAGTAGCGGCGAGTGAGAGCGGATGGGGATTAATGTGTGGACGTTAAGCACGTCCTTTTAAGCCCAACCTATTTTATAGCCTTCCGCCGTCTTGCTTTACCATCGCATATTTGAACCATTTTATCTTTTACATCAAGTTTGCCTTATAACCTCTGCTTTGCATCGCACTTCCACCCTTATATTTTTATGCCATATTAAAATCTAAGTATTTAAAACTGTATGTATATATACTAAGATATTTTTGCTTTTTCCTACATGCTTTCAAAAGTGAAGATGATATAATCCTCTTTCATTTTGTAGGAATTTTTGAGGATGAAAATTTTTATAAGTGGAGTAAGATGTAAGACCCCAGATTTTTAAAAATTAAATAATAAATTATTTATGATTTATTATATTGAATTAAGATTATATTTTAAGAAATTTTGTATATAAATTACGCAATTTTTTATTATTTCTATGCTTTAATTTGAATAATTAAATTTTGAACTTTATTTTATAATTTTAAAGAAAATTGATTTTTATTGTCTCTAATTCTTGAATTAGAGTAATTATTTGAAAATAATTTGTAAGTTTATACATAAATAGTACTTTCTTTTAAATATAATTGTTGGATTAAAATTAGTTTTCAATTACTATATTATTCCTAATTTTTATTAAAATTAACCAAACTTAAATCAATCCCAAAATCTCCAAATTAAACCCTAACTTTAAAATTCAAAACACACTCTAACCCTAACCTAACTTAGCCACCGCCTCACCTCACCACTCACCCCCAAGCCTTTCCCGGCCCCCCACACGGAACAAATGAAGAAAGAAAGAGAAGGGGAAGCTGCGAAGAGAAGAGAGGAGGGAAGAGAGGGAGACTACGTCCAGCTGTCCGCGTCGCGACCACCCAGCTCGACGTCGCATTGTGTCGCCATGTCCCACGCCGTTGTCGCTGTCGTTGCACAAGGAAGAGAGAGAGATCGGGCTGAGAGAGGATGACAGAGAGCTAAAAGAGCGCGCGACGAAGAAGATGGAGGTGCTACTTGCATTGCTGCACCTCGTTGTCGTTACTGGAGATCTGGTCATCACAGCCGATAGTCATTGAGCTGCGTCAGAAACTGAAACATGAACGAGAGGGACGCGAGGGAGGAACCCAACGAGAGAGAGAGAAAGCACGCGCGAGCAGACAAGGGAAGGACGGTGTTGTGGTTGCCGCCATCGCTGAGCTGCCGCTACCATTGTGAAGGCTCTGCCATTGCCATTGCTGCTCCGGGAGAGAGGGAGAATGGAACGGGTAAGAAGAATGAGGGGTTTTCGACTCCGTTGGAGCTCCACTGCTGCTGTTTCCAAAGCCACCGCACCTCTGGCAGCCGAGAATGATACTATAGCCGTGGAGCCTTTGTTTGAGCCACTGTCGTTTGGTGGGTCGTTCCTCTTTGGTTATGGCAAGCATTTTTGTTCTGGAACCATTGAAAATTAGTATTCTTTTATGTTTGGTTAGAGATTCTGCGATTTTGGCAACGTAGGGTCGTGTTACAGTCATTGCGAGTTGCGATTGAAGCTGTTGCTATTGCGCGCCAGTAGGAGAAAGGAATTTTTGACGCGTTTCATAGCTTTCGGGTTTTGATAATTGAAGTAGGGACTTTTCTTAAAACTTATTTTATATTGCAGAATTGCTATAAGTAGATATTGATGTGAAAAATATATTTTTTAAAATTCGTTTGGCTTATGGATTGGATTGAGTTGCTCTGGGTGATTGTAATTGTTTGTTTGGTTGAATTATTGATTATTTGAGAAGATTGAATGTTTTAGATTATTGATTGATTTTGTTAAATTGGCTATTGCCGAATTGATTTTCTTGAGATTTGGAAATGTTTTGATATTGAATTTATCAGAAATGATATTGAGAGTTGAAAATGGTTTGAAATATTGGAATTGGTCTGCTTTTGGAAATGATTTGAAAAAATTTTGAGAAATGGTTTGGTTGGGACTCTTGAAGGGTGGCAAAGTCTGAATTTTAAAGGAGATGCTGCCAAAATTTTTATAAAAGTGGGAGATTTTGTTTGAAGTGGTTATTTAGAATTATTTGGATTTACTGAATATATGATTTGATTTTGAGTTATTAAGGATACATTTTGCGTTTGATTTATTTAGAAAAGAATGAACTATGTTTTGAGTTTAAATTATTGATGAACGGAATGGGAGGTGTGATGAGGAATTGAGGATGAGTGTGATAATGACGTGTGATGACGATTGAATTTTGAATGAATTGAATGATATTGAGAAATGGATTCGAAAATGAAATTTAAGTTGATTGAGATACCTGGGTAGTAACAAGGATTGTGGTTCATCCCGTTTGCTCCATGTCAGAGATTATGACGTCTGAGTAGTAGCAGCAGTAGTGGATTATTCCACTTGCTCCAAGTTAAGTTTTTAAATACCTGCCTGGGTAGTAGCAGCAGTAGTGGTTTATTCCACTTGCTCTGGGTTAAGCGGATAGTAGCAAGGGGGTTGTGGCTCAGACCCACTTGCTTAGCGATAGGGTATTTCTGTCCAAGGTTAGCTACCAGGACATGTCGAGTTGGTTATATAATCGACAGATGATATCATCAGCTATAAGACAGGCATACATCATATGCATTTGTATGTTTTGCTTAAGTGTGCATTGTTTTGGTTTGCCTATTTGTTTAATTATGCTTATATGTTATTTGCCCTACTTGCTATATTTGTATTCTATCTATGTTTTTCTTGTTTGTATATTATGTGTGTGCAACTGAGAGATCCCTCATACTAGTGGTGATGAAGTTGAGGGTTGTTTTTTCGATGTGATAATTTAATTATTGATTTGATTAAATTGCTTGGGCTGGAGGTCGTGATTGGTTTCTGTTTGAGGTTTTAGTAAAATATGAAAAATCAAGCTGGTTCAGCATAGACTTAATGAACCTATACTTAGAACAGGTTGGTCATTCATACAATCTAGGAAGCTTTCAAGATTTTCTTATAAGAAAAGAAAGGTTTTGGATTTTGGATAATTAACTGATTTTTTTAAATATTTTGGATTTTTGAATAATAAACGGTTGGTTTTCAAAAGATTCATAAGACAAGCAATGATCATTGTTCTTGAAAATAGTTTTCTTCTTAAATATCTCTTTATGGCAATTCTGAAAATGCGTGGTGAGAGAATATGTGGTTAGGTTCTCAACCCCTATAGTTTTGCCTTTTTAGGAATCAGATGAAGAAGCTTACGAAAAGTTTTATTGTGTTTTGCTTATACAATGTTGTTTTAGTTAGATAATCATTCTTTCCTCGCATTTATTTTTATAATATTGTAAGAAGGATAGGAGTTGTATGTTTTATATGCATATTATATTCATAAGCTACTTATGTAACAAGTTTTGTATATATGAATATGCTTGTTTGTTTTCAAGATGAAGTCTTTTTTGGTTTTTCAAAAAAAAAAAACAGCAATACGATTTCAAGTCAAAGGCTCCTATTTTATTATTAAGTATATGAAGTCGTTGTAATACTTCTCACTATTAGAGTAGAACAGCTGAAAGTGTGACATTCTGATAGTAAGTGTGTTACAAGCATCTCCTCTAAAACTCGGATTTTTACCACCCTTCAAGGGTCCCAACCAAACCATTTCTCAACCTTTTCCAATGGATTCAAAACCAAATCATTTCCCAATAGAACGAAATTCAGATTTCCAAATATCAAATCTTTTTCGATGTCAAACCATGTCAAAATCAAACCGATTCCAAAATCAAATTATTTCTGTATCTTAATTCATTTCCAATAAAACAAACTCATTTCCAATAACAAAACATTTCCAAATCTCAAGAAAACCAATTCGGCAACCACCAATTTAACAAAATTAATCAATAACCCAAAATATTCAATCTTCTCAAATAATTAATAACTCAACTAGACAAACAATTCAATCCATAAGACTCACGAAATTAAAAATATATTTTTCATATCAATATCTATTTATAACAATTCAGAGATGTAAAATAAGTTTTAAGGAAACTCCTACCTCAACTCATCGAAACTCACAAAACCAAATGCATCAAAACCCCTTTCTACCGACCCGCAGCAGCGGCAACTGCAACCCCAGCTCCATACCACTTCTGCAACAACCGTAGCAACTCTAGTCGCTACATGCAACCTCGAAAGCTCAACCATACCCTATCATAATAACGTCACAGAAACCTCAGTAATATATAACAAAGTAACGAAAAAAAGGCTTTCCAGTGCAGAATGACTTATTGCACAAAAGGAACCAAGAACGAAGCAGCGGCAGCTCCGGCGACAGTTGCGCCATACTCGGTGACCAGACGGCGGCAGAAGCTCGGCATGGTGGTAGGCCTCCAGCAGCGGTGGTGACAGCAGCGATTCCAGCTCCTTCTCCTCATCACGTGTCTCTCCCTTCAAAGCCCTTCGATGGTGACACAACGAATCTGATGGCGATGGCAAGACGCGACAGGTACGTGTTGACACGACGAACGGCGGCAACGGCGATCCCTCTCCCTTACAAAACCGCAAAAACTCTCTCTCTCTCCTTCTAGTGACTTCAACGACAGCGCGTGGCAAAGGCAGCGGCAGAAGCGACGAGATGAAGCAGCTCAGTGGTAACGCGATGACGGTGACGAGGCCCAGCGGCGCCGGCGCGGTCCCTTCCTTCTCCCCCTCTTTCCGTCCCTTCTCCTTCTTCCCCTCTGCTCTCTCGAATCTCTCTCTTTCTTTCCATTTATTTTCTTCTCTATTGTGGCTGCATGTCTGTTTTGTGTGTGTGTTGAGGAAGAAAGAGAAGGGGATGGCGGCTAGGTTTAGGAGAAATATTAAGGTTAGAGTTTTGTATAGTTTAGATAATTTTTAATAAAAATTAAAGGATGAAATAATAATTTAAAACCAAATTTAACCTAATATAATTAACTTTAAGAATATTATTTATTTTTTTAACTTATAAATTATTTTTAATTAAGTATTTTAATTTAAAATTAGAAATAAATAAATAATTTTTTTTAGTTCATAAAATCAATTAAAATTTTTATTTATTCAATTTAAATTGTATAAAACTCTCGTTTATTTTAATTACTAAAATTTTAAATTCCTAATATGAAAATATCTAATTATTTAAAAAATTTTATAAATTCTAACAGATTTTAAACTTAAAGTATTATAAAATTTAATTTAATTATTTTTTTAAAAAAATAATTTTTAAATAAAATTATTATTAAATATAATAAATTATAAATAACTTATTATTTAATTTCTAAAAATTCGAAGTGTTACAATTATGAGTTATTCTCACAAATAGAGAAGGGTCTGATTCGATGCTCTTAAACCCAAATCTGTGTAGAGTAGTAGATAAAGTCAAGAAACATGTTCTTAGACCCTGTATGAGGCTGCAAATTACTTTCTTTAATCTGCACACAAGTTGAGGATTAGTATCATTAAAGTCTTGTGGCTGTATCATATACACTGTTTCATGCAAATTTCCATTAAAAAATACATTGTCAAAATCGAATTGTCTCAAATACCAGCCTCTAGCTAAGGCAATTGAGATTACAATTCTAATAGTTTGTTCAAAGTCCAATCTCTGTCTTTGATGAAAATCTTTGACTATAAGTCTAATTTTGTATCTAATGACTTGGCCTTGAAAAATCTTTTTCAAGGCAAATACCCATTTACTGCCAATGATAACAACATTAGTTGGAGGGACAATAAGCTCCGAAGTTTTGCATTTTGAATGATCCTCTATCTCAATTTTCATAGCCTTTAACTAATGAGAGTGTGTTAAAGCTTGTTGTGTAGTTTTTGGAGTATATGGTAGTAATCAGAGCCTAAGACTTTGAGATACCAGTTTTAGACTTGATTTTCATGAGATGAGTATTGTATGGAAGTGGTGGTAATGGTGGTGGTAGTGGAGATGGTAGAGTAGAAAATGATGTGGAAGTAGTATTATGAGCTTGTGTATCTGATGTGATGGTTGTGGAAGAAAAAGAATTAGGTTTTAAAGAATTTGTGATACCAATAAAAGATGGAGTTGGAATTGTTGAATTTATGGAAGATGAATTTTGAGATGGATTAGGCCTAGATAGAATAAGTGTTTATCCAACTCTGATCTAATTTGTTGATGAATCAGATGAAGAATCAGCAAACTTATAACAATGATTAGTAGAGAAATGAGATGCATATAGAAATTTGAATTCATTAAAAATATTTCTAGAAATTTATAATTTACCATTTTGTATTAAACATTTATATCCTTTGTGATTGTTATAATACTTGTGCTTATTGTAAGGTCTCAAAAGAGGGTAACAAGCACACCCAAATATCTTTAGGAATTGATAATTTGGTTTATGATTAAACATTTGATCAAATGGTGATATATTATGTACGATAGGTGTATGCATTCTATTAGTGGATATACTATAGCTTGGAATGCATTACCCTAAAACTGTAGAGGTAAGGCAGCAGTGACTAGCAAAGATAGACCAACCTCAGTGAGGTGTCTATGCTTTCTTTCTACTATTTCTTGTTATTGGTGTGTATATAGACATGTTCACCTGTGATTTATACGATTATTAGAAAAAGAGACTTAAAAGAATTTAGAAAAACACTTAGCACCATAATCAGTTTGTAGGGATCTTAGCTTATGTCCGGTGTGCTTTTTAAACAAGGTTTTGTAATTTTTAAAGGTTGTTAGTGCTTCTAACTTAGTAACTAGAAGAGACAGAAGTAAGTTTTGTATGTGCATCAACAAAATTAATGTAATATCTAAAGCTATTTCTTAATCTCATAGGGGCTAGTCCCCATGTGTCAGCATAAACAAGTTCTAAGGGATTAACATATGTAAAAGACTAAAAGTATAATCTGAGAAAGACAATTGATGTAATTTAGCAATAGAACAAAATTCATAAAATCATTATAATTATAATTATGCATGATTGATTTGTACAATTAAAAATTTATGATAATTTTCTTTTAAATGAATAGTTTCCTTTTCATATCATTATTCTTTAAAAATAATTTTATGTAGTATATGATTGATCAACTTTAAAAAAGGAAATGAGATTATTGGACTACTACATTTTAACTTTGATAATTATTTTCTTATACATTAGAATATATTAATTTACATATATTCCTGCATTATTCTAATTCAGCAGCTATGATTACTCCCTTACATATTATTTAATGTTATAATAGCCGTGTTGATTATGATTATTTCCTATATATATATATATTGTAGCTATTAAACTAATATCATTGTACGTGTTATTATTTCATTCATTAAATATAGTAATTCTTGTATTATTATATTTAATCCGTGATCATGTCCTTATATGTCAGAATATTTTTATTTCTTTATATACATACTTGTATTGTTATATTAAGACGTGATGATTATTTTCTTATATATATATATATATATTATACATTATTTTTATTAATATTAAAAAAATTACTTTGTAAGAAAAAGAATGAATATCTAATTCGATCCCTAATATTTTTTTTTAAAAAATTACGAGGTCTTCGAACAAAAAAAAAATACTTTTTTTGATCTATTAATATTTAACTTCCTGATACTGATTCTATTTATCAATAATTTTTCTTTAAAACATACTTATGTAACACGTGAATCACTAATATATCTTCTATTTAATTTTTAAAAGATTTATTTCTATGTATTGATAGCTTAAAAGTATATTAAAATTATATAATATACTATTATATTAGCAATATATTTTAACATAGGATTAATCTCTACATACAAGTGTTTTGCGCTTACAAACTTTATAAGTTTGAAGGGAACGAAACCCATAAACACACTGCTTATATTACAAGCCTCTTTAACATACTTTTAAATAAATTCAAATCAATTAATGTGTGAATATATAACTTTCATTTTTCAAAAGATTTCGTTTTCTTTTTCAAATTTCTTACCAAATTTGTTCGATCTCCTTCGTGCGTTCTCGATTTCTTTGCCTTCGATCTCCTTCTGTTTTTTTCGATTTTCATGGTTTCTGAAATCAAGCTTTAAAATTGTTTTGAAGATAATGGAACTTCAGAAATACACCAAACGATTACAGAAATACACCCAAAGAATTATAAAAATACACCCAAAGGATTACAGAAATATACCCAAACGGTTACAGAAATAAACCAAACGATTACAGAAATACACCAAACGATTACAGAAATACACCCAATATCAGAGGGGAGACAGTATATTTCTTCTTGAAATATTTTAATGTTTTGCTGGTTAAGAATGAGGCACATGGCAGAGATAATCTAGAAAAAAAAACTAGAAGAACAGTGGTGTGGAAATTACAATCCACAGACTAACCGGTAAGTGCACCGGGTCGTACCAAGTAATACCTCAGGTGAGTGAGGGTCGATCCCACGAGGATTGATGGATCAAGCAACAATGGTTAAATGATTTACTTAGTTAGGCAAGCAGAAAAGGGTTTTGAGATATTCAAAAGGTTTAAATTAAAAATATCAGAAGGCAGGCACGCAAGTAAATAAGTTGAAAATAAAATATTGGAGAAACAGTTAAGGCTTCAGAGTTATCTATTTTTCCGGATTAACTTTTCTTACTAACTATTTTAATCATGTAGGATTTAATTTATGGCAAACTATATGTGACTAGACCCTAATTCCTTAGACCTTTCTAGTCTCCTCTAAAATTCATCAACAGCCAATTCCTTGGTCAATTAATTCTAATTAGAGGGTGATGATCAAATTCCAGTTTATATGCCACAAAAACTCTAATTACCAAAAAATAGAAGGATTATATGTCACGTATCCCGTTAAATCCAGATAATTAAAATTTAGGAGAATAAGTTTTCAAGCTGTTATTCAAGTAAAGAGCTTTTCCAAGTTATATAAGAACTCAAAGAGAAAGAGGGTCATACTTCCGTTCCACCCAAATTCATAAGATAAAGAGCGAAAACAATTCTTAAATTATAAATCCATACATGAATTAAAATAGAAAAAACAATAAAATCAATCCATACAAATAGATAGAGCTCCTAACCATAACAGTGGAGGATTAGTTGCTCATGGTTCAGAAAAAATAAGGATTCAGGTAAAATGTACTGAGTTCCAATCTGATGGCATCCTCGGTTAACTAATAGAATCCTATTTTATAACTAATCCTAATTAATTTAAAAATCTAATTATCTAAAATTAAAAGTAATATCTTTTCCTAAAAATAAGATTTGAATTTAGATTAGAATAATTAGCAGGTCTTCAGTTGATGGGTGGGGACCACATATTTTATCCATTCTGCAGCTTCTAATTTGTGTTTTCTGGGCTAAAAACTGGGTCAAAACAGTCCAGAAATCGCCCCCAGTATTTTTCTGTGTTTTCTGCACGTGGTGCATGTCACGTGTACGCGTCGCTGGTCTTCTTCGCAAGTCACGTGGACGCGTTGGTCACGCGCACGCGTCGTTGTGAAATTCTTCAAATCACGCGCACGCGTCGCCATGGAAAGCTCCAAATCACGCGCACGCGTCAGTCACGCGTACGCGTCGCTCCTCGCTGCCATCTCCTTTGATTCTTGTGCTGCAGAAACTCCATCAAATCTAGCTGAATGCTACCTAAAATAAACAAAATTGCACAAGACTCAAAGTAGTATCCATATTGGCTAAAAGATAATTAATTCTTTATTAAACTCAATGAATTAGATGCAAATTCACTAGGAAAAGATAGGAAAGATGCTCACGCATCAAACAATAAAACAGTACCTTGAATAATGTTTCTTCATTTTTTCTGGTGATTTTTTATGGAGATTTGTATCTTTTCTTCTTGATTTCTTCTACTCTTCGCATAATCGTAGTTTGTTTTCAATGTCGCTTGAATCTTGACGGTTTGCGTTTTGATTGACGAAGAAGAGGAAGAGTGTGGCATAATGAACGTGTTGCAAGGCACGTGCATTGGACACTCAATTTAAAGGAGTGGTGCGCGTATTTTTTTCTTGGACTTGGGCCAACTTGTATAGCCTGTAAGCTAAAAATACTTGTATGTGTAGCAGGCCTCTTTAACTTAATTACCTGGATATATTCGAATATGATAAAAAAAACTCATACATGGTAAACAAATAAAATTAAAAATTAAAAAATAAATATTACATATCTAACTAAAATAGAGGTAACTTATCAAATTTAAATATCATTAGCATCCGGATCGATAAAAATAATTTAGGATGAAACATAATGGATGTAATACATTATAAATAATTGATAACAGATAATCCTAATTAACTACAATGACAAAAAAAATTGAGTAAAAACACTCGTTATATAATTAAAAAGAATAAAAGGTAAGGTTAGATTCATAAAAGAATGACAAAATTATAATTTATACCTTAAAAAGTATCAATTAAAAAAATATAATATCATTATATGAAATAATGAAAGTAGAAAGAAGAACTAAAAAACAAAAAAAAAATTGTGGATACCTTAATTATTCTATTAGTCTTTTAATTGTGTATACATTCAATTTACGAATAAATATTTAGTTGATTCTAATATTTTTTACATTAGAAATAACCTAATTACAAAATTAAAAGTAGTGTAGGGACTCAATTGAAAGAAAAAAATTATAAGAACCTACTTATAAATTTGGTAAAATTATAGGAACCAACTGAATAATTAAATAAAAAATAATCATTGTAATTATTAAAAATACATTATCATTATATGAAATAGTTAAAAAATTAAATTAAAAAACAAAAACAAAATACTTTGGCTACATAAAAATCAAGCTCTTTTAAGAAAACTAACTTTACCCACATTCTATTTGGTTTGTCATAATATATAAATAGATCCAACTATCTTTAGAAAATAGAGTTTATTGTCCCTTCATTAAATTTTTACATCCATGTAATTAGAACTCGGATCAGTGAGAAGTGGTATTTGATGGACGTGGTGCATTGGCAAAAGACAATTGCGATGTACGGTTAGATGAAAAAAAAATAAGTTTTAGTAAGAATAATCATCAAATTATTAAAAGAATAAGAGAATAGCTAAATCAATAAAAAATTATTAAAAAATATAACTCATACCTTAAAATGATTAACTTCGATGAAAAATGAAAGATACATTTTTATTCTATAAAATAATCAAGAAAGACTAAAAAATTGAAAAATTAAACAAAATACTTTGGCTCAAAAACTTAGACTCATGAATGATAAAAGAATACTATATATAATCTTTAGTATCATGGAATTACTTATGAGAATGTTCAATCAATATATGTGTTATTAATACACACATACATAACAAAATTATAAACCAAGATTCTAAAAATCGATTCGAATTGACCGATCTAACTGTGAACCGTTGAGAAAGAAGGATCGGTCAGAAGCCATAACTACCGGATTCAAAACCGCATTTGAATCGTCAAACAGGCTAGGAACTGCTGATCGAACTGAACTGGACTTGACCGATTTTCAAATTTTTTTCCAAATGGTGTCGTTTGTTCAAAGAACCCTAGCCAAATTTGTATAGTACCCTCATCTCTCTCACTTACTTAGTCACTCCTTCTCCTTCCTCTCACCTCTACCTCTCATCTCAAGCTCCTCCCTCACTCCCTCACTTTTGTCCAGCCACTGCCCTGTCACTGTTGCCGTTGCAACTGCTAGAAGCTTCATTCCCCACCATAGTCATCTCTGCCACCATTCGAACCTCGAAGCCACCATCGCCACTGTAACTGGTCCGCCTCGTGCTTCCATCGCTCCGCCACTGTTCCGCCGCACCGTCGTCTTTGCCACTGTTCGAACTTTGAAGCCACCGTGGCACTACAACTAGTCTCGCCTCGTGCCTCCAACGTGCAACCGCTGCCCCACCACACAAGCTCTATTCCACTACACTGTAGCCCTTCAACCGCATTAGCCCTTCCGTCGTGCTCCTTGTCCCCCTTTGTGCTCTATTTTCTCTCTCTAGAAGGTATTTTTTATTTGTTTAAACTGTAATTATTGTTTTAATTGATTAGCTAATCTATGATATTTCATTATTATGATTTAGGATTATAGGTGATCTTGAATATTGATTCTGATATGATGTGGTTCTATTAACTGATTGATTTGATTCTAATATTCTTGATTCAAACCTTATTGTTAATTTTTTTTATTGTATATCGCTGTAGCTAATTATCTTTGTTGAGATTATTGGATTATTTTAAGCCTATAATATTGTTATTAGATTGTATTGTTATGAATTGCTAGTAATTTTTAGGTATGGATGAGAGTATCAACCAAGAAGCACCTAAGAGTAATAATACAAAGAATAATTTGACTTCGAATCCTGTTGCTTTGAATGAAGCTTCTCACCCTCCTGAATCTCTAATTAATCACAAACTTCTAATATTCGAGAAAAAACTTTTCTAACTTGGAGATATGTTACTTTACAAGTAATAGACAGAAAGTCGCATTACCAATGCTTGTTTTGTCTAAGTACCTTTGGAGGAGAAGAAATTAATAAAATGAAGAAGCATTTGGAAAGATAGATGGAGATATTAAAAAGTGTCCTAAAGTCCCTAGAAAAAATGGATGGTTAATTGAAAGAAATTCAGAAAAATAAAACTAGTAAAAGGAAAGTAAGTTTTAATGAAGAAAGTGGTGATGAAATTGAGGATGCAATTGATGAAGCAATAACACAAGAAAAATAACAAACTCTGAATCAATTACCATTTAAGTAGGTGGTTGGAGGATCCAAAAAAGAAAGCGAAAATCATTACTCCTCTTATTTTTGCACCAAGATCAGGTCCACAAGGTCAACGAAATCTGAAAAATGTGTTTCAAAACAAAAAGGTGCTTCATGAAGTTGATCAGCAAGTGGCTAGATGGCTTTTGGGTTATATAATTCCTTTCAATGGGTTATGTTACCATTTTTTCAAGATATATTGGATGGTGTTGCTGGCATTGGGCCTAGTTATAGAGGTCCTTCTTATGATAAGTTTAGGGTTCACTTATTAGCTGATGTCAAAAGAGAGTGTCAAATAGTTATTGATAGCTATAGGACTGCTTGGAAAGAAACTGAATGTACCCTCAGGATTGATGGTTGGACATATCAAAGGAAAAGAACGCTGGTTAACTTTTTGATTTATTATTCGAAAGGGTTGTGCTTTGTGAAATCTATAGATGCTTCAAATGTGGTAAAAAATGCTTCAAACTTGTGTCACTTATTTTCGGAGGTGATTGAATGGATTGGACTTGATAATATGGTGAATTATTTCATAGCTGGTAGGCTTATCAATAAGAAATTTGAGAATATCCATTGGTCACCTTGTGTTGCTCATTACTTGAATCTTATTCTAAAAGTTATAAGTAGTATGGCACATATTTCTAACCTTGCATCGCGTACTTCAAAAATTACAGTATTTGTGTATAATCATATGGTGTTCTTGTCCTAGATAAGATAAAAAACTACTTAAAAGGAGATTATTCATTTAGGTGCTACTTGTTTTGCCACTATTTTCATCACATTAAAGAGTATCTTTGAACACAAAGCAGGTTTGCAAGCATTGGTTGTGGATGCACACTTTACTAGACACAAGTTAGGAAAGAGTGTTAACGGTAGAACTGTTAGTACAATTATCCTAGACAACAAATTTATTTTTGAATGATTATTTTACTGCATGTTGTAAATTTGTTGATTAAATTGCTGAGGATTGTAGATGTTGATGATAAATCATCATTGGGATATGTCTATGAAGGTATGATGAGAGCAGAAAATACAATCAAAGAAATGTTCAAGCACAGTAAGACTGCATATCAGCCTCATACAGAGATTATCAACTCAAGATGGGACAAAGATTTGAAAAAAAATCTTCTTGCAATGACTTATTTCTTGAATCCTGCTTTTTTTATGAAATTTATAAAGAAGCACCTGATGTCATGTGAAATTTATTTGATCTTGTTACATTACATTACAAGGTTAATAACTTAGATTCATTTGAGGCAATGAAGGAAATACACTTATATAGATTATATAGAGAATAAAAGAAAAGCTTTGATAAGCCAGAAGTTATTCAAGCTGCAAAAAATCTCAACCTAGTAAGAATATCTGTTTGATAGTAACTTATTTTATGCTTTCATTTTATTAATTTGATAACTAATGGTATGGTTATGGGATTGTAACTTATAGATGAATAATGGAGGTTGTTCGGTGGTTCTACTCCATGTTTACAAAACATGGTAGATCACATTCTTAGCCAAGCATCTACTTCTGTGGGGTGTGAAAGAAACTGGAGTCTTTCTTATCAAATTCATACGAAAACAAGTATTAGATTGGATCATGATAGGCTAAATAATATTGTGTATGTTACATGCGTTATAAATCTAGGTAATATATGTTTTATACTTTTATTTCATATCATTAGATTTTCTGTATTTAATATGTTATATTATTTTTCATATATTGTATTTAATTTATTAGGAAAGAAAGACAAAAGGAAAGCAAAAAGTGCAATATGATCCAATTGGTTATGAAAGTATCAATTTGGTTGATTTTTGCGTGACGGAAGAGGTTGTTGAGAAAGAATCTGATATTTCTAATAATATTGAAGACTTACTTCATGAGTATTATAGTTTGTTTTCTGATCATTATTACAATAATTTTAATCGTTCGTGTTATATATTTCGTCAAATGATATTGATGCTGATTTTTATCAAAGTGGTAATGGTGATGGTGGTAGTAGTACGCTTTATGTCACATCACTTGATTTCTTTGGTCCAAGTGGTGGAAATAAAGGTGACATGATCTCAACAAAATAAATCTACAGCAAGTTTTGTCAGATTTTGACGATTGATGACAAACTTTGATGTTGGTATTTTATGTTTAGTTGTTTCTTTTTGTTATTTGACTTTTGAGTTTATATTTGAATGAGATTATAATATTGTGGTTTATGTAGTACCTTTAATTTGGATGATATTTTAAAATTTTTATTAGACTATAATTATATTTTAGTATATTTATTTATATTTTATTTATTATTTTATTATAAAACAATTTTTCGATTGAACCACAATGGAATCGGTTGAACTAATGAATCAATAGTTAGAGCGGTTCGATTATTAGTTCTATTTTCAAAATCTTGTTTTAAATGTAAATATCATATAAGTGCTAATTATGAAAGATAGATGTGAAAACCAGAAAAAATGATAAATAATTAATTAATAAATTAGATTAGAGCAAAAAATATTAGGAAATTTAAAATTTAAAATTTGGAGAATCACGGGTGAGAATAAAATTGAGCGCAAAAATATAACTAATTGCGGAAAAAACACGTACTGGCATTAAAATTAGCTGTATCGGTTTAAAAATTGTCCAATGCTACGAGTGAGAGAATTGAAACTATAAAAATTACAAGAAAAATATTTAAAGCGAAGCCCAAACACTAATCTTAAAGGTTTTGATCCATTTTTGTGTCAAACAAGCCAAAAACTGCAAACGGGCCTATGTTGGGCCTGATAAACCACTATTTTATGGTTTATCTTGTGCTCAATTGAGTGGTTTTTATCAACTCTTTACCCACTTATGTATATGATTTGCATGGTTTTACAATTCCTTTCTGATTTCGTGCTATGATTAAAAACATGCTTCTTTGACTTTTATTTTCTTTTATTTGAATCCTCTCTTAGTACCATTAGATACCTTGATATTGTGTTAAGTAATTTCAGAGATTACAGGGTAGAAATGGCTTAGAGGATGGAAAGGAAGCATGCAAAAGTGGAAGGAATACAAGAAGTTGAAGAAATTGCTAAGCTGTCTAGCCTGACCTCTTTGCACTCAAACAGTCATAACTTGAGTTACAGAAGTTCAAATAATGCGGTTCTACTTATGTTGGAAAGCTAACATCCGGGGCTTCGATTTGATATATAATTTACCATAGTGACCATACAGGTAGGCAACGCCAACGCGCGCTCCACGCGGACTGGTGGACGAAATTGTGATCATCAACAATGGCTCCAAAGATTTGGTGCTCTCAAATATGAATCTCACTTTGTCACAACTCCGCACAACTAACCAGCAAGTGTACTGGGTCGTCCAAGTAATACCTTATGTGAGTAAGGGTCGATCCCACAGAGATTGTTGGTATGAAGCAAGCTATGGTCATCTTGTAAATCCCAGTCAGGCGGATTTAACTAATTTAAGAGATTATTGGTTTAAATATGATTAACAAAATAAATATAAAATAAAGATAAAGTTACTCATGTAATCAAATGGTGGGAATTTCGGATAGGTGCATGGAGATGCTGTGTTCCTTCTGAATCTCTGCTTTCCTGCTGCTTTCATCCAATCCTTCTTAATCCTTTCCATGGCAAGCTGTATGTAGGGCATCACCGTTGTCAATGGCTACGTCCCATCCTATCAGTGAAAATGGTCCAAATGCTCTGTCACAGCACGGCTAATCATCTGTCGGTTCTCAATCAGGTTGGAATAGAATCCAGTGATTCTTTTGCGTCTGTCACTAACGCCCAGCCTTCAGGAGTTTGAAGCTCGTCACAGTCATTCAATTCCGGAATCCTACTCGGAATACCACAGACAAGGTTAGACTTTCCAGATTCCCATGAATTCCGCCATCAATTCTAGCTTATATCACGAAGATTCTGATTAAGGAATCCAAGAGATATGCTCCCGGTCTAAGGTAGAACGGAAGTGGTTGTCAGTCACGCGCGTTCATAGGTGAGAATGATGATGAGTGTCACGGATCATCACATTCATCAAGTTGAAGTGCAACAAATATCTTGGAACAGGAATAAATCGAATTGGATAGAAAATAGTAGTAATTGCATTAAAACTTGAGGTACAGCAGAGCTCCACACCCTTAATCTGTGGTGTGTAGAAACTCCACCGTTGAAAATACATAAGTGAAAGGTCCAGGCATGGCCGAGAGGCCAGCCCCCAAAACGTGATCAATAGTCTCCTAGGATGAATAATGTAAAACTGAGACCAAAGATGTCTAATACACTAGTAAAAAGTTCTATTTATAATAAACTAGCTACTAGGGTTTACAGAAGTAAGTAATTGATGCATAAATCCACTTCCGGGGCCCACTTGGTGTATGTTTGGGCTGAGCTTGATCTATCCACGAGCTGAGACTTCTCTTGGAGTTGAACGCCAATTTGTAACGTGTTTTGGGCGTTCAACTCTGGTTCGTGACGTGTTTCTGGCGTTTGACCCCAGAATGCATCATGAAACTGGCGTTGAGCGCCAGTTTACGTCGTCAAATATTGAATAAAGTATAGACTATTATATATTGCTGGAAAGCTTTGGATGTCTACTTTCCAAAGCTGTTGAGAGCGCTCCATTTGGAGTTCTGTAGCTCCAGAAAATCCATTTTGAGTGCAGGGAGGTCAGATTCCAACAGCATTAGCAGTCCTTTGTCAGCCTCCTATCAGAGTTTTGCTCAGGTCCCTCAATTTCAGCCAGAAAATACTTGAAATCACAGAAAAATACACAAACTCATAGTAAAGTCCAGAAATGTGAATTTAGCATAAAAACTAATGAAAACATCCCTAAAAGTAACTAGATCATACTAAAAAATACCTAAAAACAATGCCAAAAAGCGTATAAATTATCCGCTCATCACAACACCAAATTAAATTGTTGCTTGTCCCCAAGCAACTAAAAATCAATTAGGATAAAAAGAAGAGAATATACTATAAATCCCAAAATATCAATGAATATTAATTCTAATTAGATGAGCGGGACTTGTAACTTTTTGCTTCTGAACAGTTTTGGCATCTCACTTTTTCCTTTGAAGTTTAGAATGATTGGCTTCTATATGAACTTAGAATTTCAGATAGTGTTATTGATTCTCCTAGTTAAGTTTGTTGATTCTTGAACACAGCTACTTTTATGAGTCTTGGCCGTGGCCCTAAGCACTTTGTTTTCCAGTATTACCACCGGATACATAAATGCCACAGACACATGACTGGGTGAACCTTTTTAGATTATGACTCAGCTTTGCTAAAGTCCCCAGTTAGAGGTGTCCAAAGCTCTTAAGCACACTCTTTTTGCTTTGGATCACGACTTTAACCACTCAGTCTCAAGCTTTTCACTTGGACCTGCATGCCACAAGCACATGGTTAGGGACAGCTTGATTTAGCCGCTTAGGCCTGGATTTTATTTCCTTGGGTCCTCCTATCCATTGATGCTCAAAGCCTTGGATCCTTTTTACCCTTGCCTTTTGGTTTTAAGGGCTATTGGCTTTTTCTGCTTGCTTTTTCTTTCTTTCTTTCTAAATTTTTTTTCGCCATTTTTTTTTCTTTTTTTTTCAAGCTTTTGTTTTTTCACTGCTTTTTCTTGCTTCAAGAATCAATTTCATGATTTTTCAGATTGTCAATAACATTTCTCCTTATTCATCATTCTTTCAAGAGCCAACAATTTTAACATTCATAAACAACAAGATCAAAAAATATGCACTGTTCAAGCATTCATTCAGAAAATAAAAAGTATTGTCACCACATCAATATAATTAAACTAAATTCAAGGATAAATTCGAAACTCATGTACTTCTTGTTCTTTTGTATTAAAAACATTTTTCCTTTAAGAAAGGTGAAGGATTCATGGAATTATTCATAGCCTTAAGACATAGTTACTAGACACTAATGATCATGTAATGAAGACACAAACATAGATAAACAAATAGCATAAAAATCGAAAAACAGAAAAATAAGAGCAAGGAGATTAAGGAATGGGTCCACCTTAGTGAGGGTGGCGTCCTCCTCTTGAAGAACCAATGGTGCTCTTTGAGCTCCTCTATGTCTCTTCCTTGCTTCTGTTGCATGATCCCTAGTGATTTTGGTGTTCCTATCCTTAGTTGCTTCTAATAATTATGTGGAGGAACATGTATCCCCTGAGGTATCTCAGGGATTTCTTGATGAGGGAATTCCTCATGCTCTCTTGATGTGCAGTCAAATGCTCTTCTACTGAGCTATGGACCCTTGAGATAAATCTCTCCATCTCCCATGACTCAGAGGTGAAAGCTTTTGTCTTCTCTTTTCTTTTCTCTTTCTTTTCTCTTTTTTTTTGAGGTTTCTTTGGCCATAGGTGCCATCAATGGTTATGGAAAAGCAAGAAAAGCAAAAAAGCTATGCTTTTACCACACCAAACTTAGAATGTTGCTCGCCCTCGAGAAAAAGAAGAAAGAATAGAAGAAGGAGAAGAAGATATGGGGGAGAGGGAGAGATGTTTGTGTTTCGGCCATGTAGGGTGGGTTTGGGTGGGAAGGATGGATGTGAGTGGTGAAGAGATAATGGGGAAGAGGGATTAAGGTGATTGGTGAAGAAGGGAGAAGGTGAGTTGAGGTAGGTGGGGATCCTGTGGGGTCCACAGATCCTGAGATGATCCTGTGGGGTCCACAGATCCTGAGGTGTCAAGGATTTACATCCCTGCACCAATTAGGCATGTAAAACACCTTTGCATACAATTCTGGTGTTTAAATGCCGAGGTGATGCATGTTCTGGGCGTTCAACGCCCATGTGCAGCATGTTTCTGGCGTTGAACGCCAGTTCCATGCTTGTTTCTGGCGTTCAGCGCCAGCTCTATGCTTTGTTCTGGCGTTGAACGCCAGCCAGATGCTCCTTACTGATGTTTAAACGCCAGAAAGTCCTTCCTCCAGGGTGTGATTTTTCTTCTGCTATTTTTTATTCTGTTTTTAATTTTAGTATTTTTCTCGTGACTCCACATGATCATGAACCTAATAAAACATAAAAGAACAATAAAATAAAAAATAAAATTAGATAAATAAAAGAGTTGCCTCCCAACAAGTGCTCTTTTAATGTCACTAGCTTGACAGTGGGCTCTTTTGGAGCCACAAAGGTGATCAGGTCAATGTTGTGGACTCCCAATACCAAACTTAGAGTTTGGATATGGGGGGTTCAACACCAAACTTAGAGTTTGGTTGTGGCCTCCCAACACCAAACTTAGAATTTGATTGTGGGGGCTCTGTTTGACTCTGTACTGAGAGAAGCTCTGCATGCTTATTCTCCCTTGTTATAGAAAGATAGTCGTGTGCCTTAAACACAAGGTAGTCCCCATTCAATTGAAGGACTAATTCTCCTCTGTTAACATCTATCACAGCTTCTGTTGTGGCTAGGAAAGGTCTTCCAAGGATGATGCATTCATCCTCCTCCTTCATAGTGTCTAAGATTATGAAATCAGCAGGGATGTAAAAGCCTTTAACCTTTACCAACACGTCCTCTACTAATTCATAAGCTTGTCTTACTGACTTGTCTGCCAATTGTAATGAGAATAAGGCAGGCTGTACCTCAATGATCTCCAGTTTCTCCATTACAGAGAGTGGCATAAGATTTATGCTTGACCCCAGGTCACATAGAGCCTTGTTAAAGGTCATGGTACCTATGGTACAGGGTATTAAGAATTTGCCAGGATCTTGTCTCTTTTGAGGTAATGTTTGTTGAACCCATGTATCTAGTTCACTAGTGAGCAAAGGAGGTTCACCTTCCCAAGTCTTATTACCAAACAACTTGGCATTCAGCTTCATGATAGCTCCTAAATATTGAGCAACTTGCTCTCCAGTTACATCTTCATCCTCTTCAGAGGAAGAATAATCTTCAGAGCTCATGAATGGCAGAAGGAGATTTAATGGAATCTCTATAGTCTCTATATGAGCCTCAGATTCCTTTGGATCCTCAATAGGGGACTCCTTCTTGCTCAGAGGACGTCCCAGGAGGTCTTCCTCACTAGGATTTTCATCCTTTCCTCCCTCTATGCATTCGGCCATATTGACTATATCAATGACCTTGCACTCTCTCTTTGGATTCTCTTCTGTATTGCTTGGGAGAGTACTAGGAGGAGTTTCAGTTACTTTCTTACTCAGCTGGCCCACTTGTGCCTCCAAATTTCTGATGGAGGACCTTGTTTCACTCATGAAACTTAAAGTGGCCTTAGACAGATCAGAGAATATATTTGCTAAATTAGAGGAGCTCTGCTCAGAATTCTCTATCTGTTGCTAAGAAGATGATGGAAAAGGCTTGCTATTGCTAAACCTGTTTCTTCCACCATTATTAAAGCCTTGTTGAGGCTTTTGTTGATCCTTCCATGAGAAATTTGGATGATTTTTCCATGATGAATTATAGGTGTTTCCATAAGGTCCACCTATGTAATTTACCTCTGCCATTGCAGGGTTCTCAGGATCATAAGCTTCTTCTTCAGAAGATGCCTCTTTAGTACTGTTGGATGCATTTTTCCATCCATTCAGACTTTGAGAAATCATGTTGACTTGCTGAGTCAATACTTTGTTCTGAGCCAATATGGCATTCAGAGCATCAATTTCAAGAACTCCCTTCCTTTGAGGCGTCCCATTATTTACAGAATTCCTCTCAGAAGTGTACATGAATTGGTTATTTGCAATCATGTCAATAAGTTCTTGAGCTTCTGCAGGCGTTTTCTTTAGGTGAATGGATCCACCTGTAGAATGGTCCAATGACATCTTAGAGAACTCAGATAGACCATAATAGAATATATCTATCATGGTCCATTCTGAAAACATGTCAGAAGGACATCTTTTGGTCATCTGTTTGTATCTTTCCCAAGCTTCATAGAGGGATTCACCATCTTTTTGTTTGAAGGTTTGAACATCCACTCTAAGCTTGCTCAGCTTTTGAGGAGGAAAGAACTTAGCCAAGAAGGCCGTGACCAGATTATCCCAGGAGTCCAGGCTATCTTTAGGTTGTGAATCCAACCATGTTCTAGCTCTGTCTCTTACAGCAAAAGGGAAAAGCATGAGCCTGTAGACTTCAGGATCTACTCCATTCGTCTTTACAGTCTCACAGATCTGCAAGAACTCAGTTAAAAACTGATAGGGATCTTCTGATGGAAGTCCATGAAACTTGCAGTTTTGTTGCATTAGAGCAACTAGTTGAGGTTTCAGCTCAAAATGGTTTGCCCCAATGGTACGGATTGAGATGCTTCTTCCATCAAACTTGGAAGTAGGTGTAGTATAATCACCAAGCATCCTCCTTACATTATTGTTGTTAGGTTCGGCTGCCATGTCTTTTTCCTGTTCAAAAATTTCAGTAGGGTTGTCTCTGGATTGTTGTAATTTAGCTTCTCTTAATTTCCTCTTCAGAGTCCTTTCAGGTTCAGGGTCAGCTTCAACAAGAATGCCTTTTTCCTTGTTCCTGCTCATATAGGGAAGAAGAGAACAAGAAAAGAAAGAGGAATCCTCTATGTCACAGTAAAGAGGTTCCTTATTGTTAGTAGAAGAAAAGGAATAAAGAAAGGAGAATCCAAACAGAAGGGTAAGGATAGGGGTAGTAAATTGAGATGAAGAGAGGTGAAGAGAAGCGTTAGTGAATGAATAAATAAATAGAATAATATGAGAGAGAATTCGAAAATTAATTTTGAAAATCAATTAATGATTTTCGAAAATTAAAAGAAAAGATGAAATTAAAATTAAAATTTAAAATTTGAAACAATTAGTTAATTAAAAAAAATTTTTGAAAAAGGGGTGAGATATTTTTGAAAATTAGAGAGGAGAGAGTAGTTAGGTAGTTTTGAAAAAGATAAGAAACAAACAAAAAGTTAATTAGTTAGTTGAAAAAGATATTAAAATCAAATTTGAAAAGATAAGAAGATAAGAAGTTAGATAAGATATTTTAAAATCAAATTTTTGAAAAAGATATAATTTTAAAAAGATGTGATTAAAAATATATGATTGAAAAAGATTTTTTGAAAAAGATTTGATTTTTTTAAAATTAAAATTAATTACTTGACTAACAAGAAACTAAAAGATATGATTCTAGAAATTAAAGATTGAACCTTTCTTAACAAGAAAGTAACAAGCTTCAAATTTTTGAATCAATCACATTAATTGTTAGTAAAGCCTTTGAAAATCATGAATTAAAGATAAGAAAAAGATTTTAAAATTCAATTTAAAAAAAATTCGAAAAATAGTGAGAAAAATGAAAAAGATTTGATTTTTGAAAAAGATTTTGAAAAGATAAGATTTTTAAATTTGAAAATTTGACCTTACTTGTAGGAAACAAATAATTTTAAAATTTTTTGACTAAGTCAACTCAAATTTTCGAAAATTATGAGAAAATTAAGGAAAATATATTTTTTGATTTTTTTGAATTTTTAATGATGAGAGAGAAAAACAAAAAAATGACCCAAAACATGAAAATTTTGGATCAAAACACATGATGCATGCAAGAACACTATGAATGTCAAGATGAACACCAAGAACACTTTGAAGATCATGATGAACATCATGAACATATTTTTGATGCAAAGAAAACATGTAAGACACCAAACTTAGAAATCTTTAATGCTTAGAAAATATGAATGCAAAGATGCATATGAAAAACAATAAAAGACGCAAAACAAGAAAACATCAAGATCAAACAAGAAGATTTACCAAGAACAACTTGAAGATCATGAAGATCACTATGAATGCATGGAATTTTTGAAAAAATACATAATAATTTTTAAAACATGCAATTGACACCAAACTTAAAAATTGACTCAAGACTCAAACAAGAACCAAAAAATATTTTTGGTTTTTATGATTTTATGATTTTTTTTGTATTTTCTTTATTTATTTTCAAAAAAAAGGAAAAAAAATTTTTGAAAATTTTTTGAAAACAAAACAAAAAGAAAATTACCTAATCTGAGCAACAAGATGAACCGTTAGTTGTCCATACTCGAACAATCCCCGGCAACGGCGCCAAAAACATGGTGGACGAAATTGTGATCATCAACAATGGATCCAAAGATTTGGTGCTCTCAAACGTGAATCTCACTTTGTCACAACTCCGCACAACTAACCAGCAAGTGTACTGGGTCGTCCAAGTAATACCTTACATGAGTAAGGGTCGATCCCACAGAGATTGTTGGTATGAAGCAAGCTATGGTCATCTTGTAAATCCCAGTCAGGCGGATTTAACTAATTTAAGAGATTATTGGTTTAAATATGATTAACAAAATAAATAGAAAATAAAGATAAAGTTACTCATGTAATCCAATGGTGGGAATTTTGGATAGGTGCATGGAGATGCTGTGTTCCTTCTGAATCTCTGCTTTCCTGCTGTTTTCATCCAATCATTCTTAATCCTTTCCATGGTAAGCTGTATGTAGGGCATCACCGTTGTCAATGGCTACATCCCATCCTCTCAGTAAAAATGGTCCAAATGCTCTGTCACAGCACGGCTAATCATCTGTCGGTTCTCAATCAGGTTGGAATAGAATCCAGTGATTCTTTTGCGTCTGTCACTAACGTCCAGCCTTCAGGAGTTTGAAGCTCGTCACAGTCATTCAATCCCGGAATTCTACTCGGAATACCACAGACAAGGTTAGGCTTTCCGGATTCCCATGAATGCCGCCATCAATTCTAGCTTATACCACGAAGATTCTAATTAAGGAATCCAAGAGATATACGCACGGTCTAAGGTAGAACGGAAGTGGTTGTCAGTCATGCGCATTCATAGGTGAGAATGATGATGAATGTCACGGATCATCAAATTCATCAAGTTGAAGTGCAACGAATATCTTAGAATAGGAATAAATCGAATTGGATAGAAAATAGTAGTAATTGTATTAAAACTTGAGGTACAGCAGAGCTCCACACCCTTAATCTATGGTGTGTAGAAACTCCACCGTTGAAAATACATAAGTGAAAGGTCCAGGCATGGCCGAGAGGCCAGCCCCCAAAATGTGATCAATAGCCTCCTAGGATGAATAATGTAAAACTGAGACCAAAGATGTCTAATACACTAGTAAAAAGTTCTATTTATAATAAACTAGCTACTAGCGTTTACAAAAGTAAGTAATTGATGCATAAATCCACTTCTGGGGCCCACTTGGTGTATGTTTGGGCTGAGCTTGATCTTTCCATGAGCTGAGGCTTCTCTTGGAGTTGAACGCCAATTTGTAACGTGTTTTGGGCGTTCAACTCTGGTTCGTGACGTGTTTCTGGCGTTTGACTCCAGAATGCAGCATAAAACTGACGTTGAGTGCCAGTTTAAGTCGTCAAATCTTGACTAAAGTATAGACTATTATAAATTGCTGGAAAGCTCTGGATATCTACTTTCCAACGCCGTTGAGAGCGCACCATTTGGAGTTCTGTAGCTCCAGAAAATCCATTTTAAGTGCAGGGAGGTCAGATTCCAACAGCATCAGCAGTCATTTGTCAGCCTCCTATCAGAGTTTTGCTCAGGTCTCTCAATTTCAACCAGAAAATAATTGAAATCATAGAAAAACACACAAACTCATAGTAAGTCCAGAAATGTGAATTTAGCATAAAAACTAATGAAAACATCCCTAAAAGTAACTAGATCATACTAAAAAAATACCTAAAAACAATGTCAAAAAGCGTATAAATTATCCGCTCATCACAGACGCATCGTATCTGCGAATCTCATTCCACGCAAACGCGTGGATGATGCCTCCGCCTCACTTTGCTGCCACCTGTACGGACCAGATTTCACAATCAGCGATTTTTTGGCTGTTTCTGACCCACTTTTTGGCCTAGAGAACACAGATTAGAGTCTATAAAGTGGGGGAATGCATCCATTCATAATTAAACTTTCATAACTCATAATTTTTAGTTTTAGATGTAGTTTTTAGAGAGAGAGGCTCTCTCATCTCTTTTAGAATTTAGGATTAGGATTTCTATTAGGATTAGGATTGTTTCTTCATACCAGGTTCTTTAATTTATGTTTCTCTTCTACTTTTAGATACTCTAATACTTTTATCTGTCAAATACTTATGTTGCCCATTTGATTCATAAATCTTTCCATGTTAGATTTAAATTTATATTTAAATACATTTGAGGTATTTTCAGATATATGATTTTCATTTAGCTTTTTATATTCTTGGCTTTAATTGATTAATTGGTAACTCTTGAGTTATCAACCTCATTGTTGACTGAAAATTGGAATTCTTCAAGAATTAATTCGAGTTCCACTAACTCTAGCCTTTTCCAAGGAAAGACTAGGACCTGAGGAACCAAACTTATTCCATCCACTTGACTTACCTTCATAGTTAAAGGTTAACTTAGTGGGAGAAAAATCCAATTCTCATCACAATTGATAAGGATAACTGGGATAGGACTTCTAGTTTTCATACATTTCCAAGAGTTTTATTAGTTATTAATTTATTAATTCTTGCAATCTATTTCTCTTGCCTAAAACCTTTTTCAAACCCAAACACTATTTTTTTTAACCAATAATAAATCATACTTCCCTGCAATTCCTTGAGAAGATGACCCGAGGTTTAAATACTTCGGTTATCAATTTATTTAGGGGTTTGTTACTTGTGACAACCAAAACGTTTGTACGAAGGGATTTTCTGTTGGTTTAGAATCTATACTCACAACGCGATTACATTTTTGTAAAATTCTTTACTAGCAAAAATCCTAACGTCAAAATGGCGCCATTGCTGGGGATTGAAATTGATGCTGAAGAGGGTGTACAACCTCCAAGGCATGTCATGATAGAAGACTTGGAAGAGGTTAATCAAGAGATGGAGATTCAAGAAGAAGAGGCACAACCTCCCATGCCCTTGGTGAACAATGAAAAAGAAATTGAATTAGAAGAAAGCTACCAAGAGGAAGAGGTTGATATTGAAGAAGCTTGCAAAGAGGTGGAAGATGTCAAAGAAGAGCACAAGGGAATGGAGCTTGTACGTTCATTAAAAACACCTCCCTCTAAGTTGCCATCATCCTTCACAACATTCAAGTGGGTAAAATTTATATCCCTTAGCTTTCTAATTCCACTTGAATATGGGTTACTGGAGATGGATGGTCAACTTAGAGCTCTTTGTGGCATTAAGAGTAAGAGGAAGATGGTCAGTGGTAAGAATTGTCCTGCAAGGTTCATTATGGTTGGAAGCTTTAAGTTTAAACGCAAAGGTTGGTGTAGAGCTCAACTGAAAGGGTCTAGGAAGTTGTTTGGCCACTTTAGTGAGAATTCAGACTGCTTACCATCCGGATGGAACAATATTGATCAACAAGAAGACGGGTGCAAAAGCAGAGTTTGGGATCCTGGAATCCGCTCTGACATTCAATACCCCGGGAGCCTAGAAACCTGTTTGAAACTGCTCAAAGGCTTTACGTGCCTTGTTTGGGACCTCGGAGGATGCTGGCATCCCAAACACTGGTGGAGATTTCTGGACGAATTCAAGCACAAGCCACCATAGCAGGAAGCTCATCAAATGTCCAACTTAAGGACTTTAACTAAAAGTGCTAGGTGGGAAACAACCCACCATGGTATGATCGTTCCTTTTTTCAGTTTTAATTTTGGTCTGTTTTTGAGTTTTGATTGAACCTGGAATCATGCATAGCATTTATATTAAGCATTTCATTTTGCATACTGCATTATAAAAAAAAAAGAAAAGGGCACGCGACGCGACAGCGTCGCCGACGCGTCAGCGTCCTCTGTGCCTTAGGAAGAAACGAGACTTAACAGAGAGTCACGCGAAAGTGTGGCTGGAGGTGTGCCTTTGGCACAAACTAATCCACACGACCGCGTGGATGACGCGATTGCGTCATTCACAAAACAGCCTCCCCACGCGTCCGCGTCACCTACGTGACCGCGTGGCCCTGTAAATCGACGTATAAGGGTGTATGGCCGAAAGTTGAGCTGGAATTAGGCTGGACTCGTGCTAGCAGCACAAGCCCTACCACGCGAACGCGTGCCCCACGCGTCCGCATCAATCCTCATAAAATGGCTTATCACGCGATCGTGTCCCCCACGCGACCGCATCACCCAAAATTTTGGCAAAATGAGTTTCAAACAGAAAGTTGCGCGAGCGCCCGGCTGCCCTCGCGCTAGTAGCACAAATTCACTCACGCGACCGCGTGCCCCACGCGGCCGCGTCACTTGACAATAGCGCCACCCACGCGAACGCGTCACTCACGCGTTCGCGTCGCCTGCGCCGCACAGCTTATCCAGATCAGCCAAGATATCTTCTCTTTTCTTCCCCAAATCTAAATCTTTTCTTTCCCTTCTTATTTCTTTCTTCTTCCTTTTCTTACTTTCTTCTTCTTCATCTCTTTAAATTTTCATCCCTCTTCACTTCCATCTTATTTTATTTAATTTATTTGCATACTTTCATTCATTGCATTATTTTAATTGGTGTTGGAAATTTATTTGGGTCATTATTTTGCTTGTGGATTGTTAAGAAATTGTTTGACAATTATATATTATTTTTTATAGGGTTGCTTGCATGTTCAAATTAATATTTTCCATTCCTTATTTAACATGCATGCTATGTGTTTGTAAAAACGCCCGTATGGCATTGTGCACTACTTTTCTATTATTCTACTACTCTAAATGCTTGCTTTTCACAAAACCCTTTTTATATTTTATTACTTGAATATAATTGTTATTACAAATATGTTGTCAGTTTGAAAGCCTTGGTAATCTAACTTGGACATTGAATGCTTGATCTATGCTACTCATGCCCTTGCCGGCATGCCAATAAACACCTGGCATTTGACTGTCTTCACATGCACTTCCTATATTTCAATTGTTGATTTGCCATATGTAGCCATGACCATGTGTTCACATCATTATCAATTCCTGTGCATTGATTACCACCTTTCCCATTCTCTTCCTTGCTCTAACCATTAGCTTTAAAAGTTACTTTCTTTTTTCCTTTTCAGGATGGCCACCAAGAAAGGTAAAGAGAAAGCTACTCCCAAGCCATCGGCAAGGAAAGGAACAAAAAGAGCACTAGCCGAGGAACCACAACCCCCATCCACTTGTACAACTTAGCATGCACCGAGGACAGTGCAATCTTTAAGTGTGGGGAGGTCGATACCGACTTCCAGGGGTTAGTTACCTTCTTTTCAACACCAATATTCTATTTTCTTTGTTTGTTCATTGCTGCATTTGCATATTTGATTGCATGTTTGTTTGATTTTATGCATTTAGTTACTACTTGGTTAAAGTAATAAATTTCTTTTCAAGACTCTATTTTATAATATTCCACTAATTTGAATTGAAAAAAAAATTGTGTTAAATTTGTTTGAAGTTGTATTTGGAACATAGTTTTTGAGCCAAAAAATACACAACCTGTGAGATTTTGAGCTTAATTGCATGGTTACATTATTTAACTATAATATTTTATTCTTGTGTGTTTTCTTCTCTATAATTGCAATCTTTACTTTGTTTCAGTCTATATGTCCATTGCTTAGTATATTTACATGCTTGCATATGATTGAGGCCATTACTTGTTTTTGCTTACTTATCCCAAATAAGCCTGCCCTTTTATGTCACCCTTATCAGCCACCTTGAGCTTTTTAATCCCCTTTTGTTTTATAACCACATTACTAGCCTTAAGCAAAAAAACAAATTAAAAAATCCCAAGTTGAATCCTTGGTTAGCTTAAGATAGATATTGTGTATAATTTAAGTGTGGAGAATTTTATGGGAACATGGGATGATAGGAAAAAAGGTATTAAATTGAATAAGTTATTTGAAAATTTGGGAAGCATGCTCATATGAAATCAAAATAATTAAATTACCATGTGCATTGACAAAAAAAATTAGTATTAAGTAATTAAATAAGGGGATACAAAAAAAGAATATATATATATTACCCCGAATGCAAAATAAAAAGAACCAATGCACATGGGACAAAATTCAAAAATAAGTTTGATACATGAGCATGTAATACAAAAGTGAAAAAATTTGGGTAGCTAGGTAAAGCATTTTAAATTGTATAAAGTATGTATATGTTAGGTGAGATCTTAGACTACTCAAGGATTCACTTTGTTAGCTCACTTAGCCTTATATATACATCCTCACCTTTACCTCAGCCTCATTACAACCTTGAAAAGACCTCATGATGTTTGCATTGGTATACTAAATATTTGTTGATTGGTTAGCTGAAGAACAAAGTTTAGAAAGCATGATTAGAGAAGATTAGAGTGAAGTACCCTATACACTTGAGAGACTAGAGTGATATACACTACCAGTGAGGGTTCAGTGCTTAATTCTATGTTCCCTGCTTTCATGAGCTATCTTCTTACAAGTTTACTTGTTTTTTATTGTGTAATTTGAATTAGTGGAATTTGATTCATATTTGTCTTGAAGAACTTGTTTACTTTTAACCAAGTAGGTAGAAACATTTTGCATGTAGTTGCATTCACATAGATAGGTTGCACTGCATACTCTCTATCATTCCTCTTCACTTATTTATAGCTTCTCTTGAGCTTAGCATGAGGACATGCTAATGTTTAAGTATGGGGAGGTTGATAAACCACTATTTTATGGTTTATCTTGTGCTCAATTGAGTGGTTTTTATCAACTCTTTACCCACTTATGCATATGATTTGCATGGTTTTACAATTCCTTCCTGATTTCGTGCTATAATTAAAAACATGCTTCTTTGGATTTTATTTTCTTTTATTTGAATCCTCTCTTAGTACCATTAGATGCCTTGATATATGTGTTAAGTGATTTCAGAGATTACAGGGCAGGAATGGCTTAGAGGATGGAAAGGAAGCATGCAAAAGTGGAAGGAATACAAGAAGTTGAAGAAATTGCTAAGCTGTCTAGCCTGACCTCTTTGCACTCAAACAGTCATAACTTGAGCTATAGAGGTCCAAATGATGCGGTTCCACTTGCGTTGGAAAGCTAACGTCTGGGACTTCGATTTGATATATAATTTACCATAGTGGCCATACAGGTAGGCGACGCGAACACGCGCTCTACGCGGACACGTCGTATCTGCGAATCTCATTCCACGCAAACGCGTGGATGACGCCTCCGCGTCACTTTGTCGTGACCTGTACGGACCAGATTTTACAATCAGCGATTTCTGGGCTATTTCTGACCCAGTTTTCGGCCCAGAGAACACAGATTAGAGGCTATAAAGTGGAAAAATGCATCCATTCATAATTAAGATTTCATAACTCATAATTTTTAGTTTTAGATGTAGTTTTTAGAGAGAGAGGCTCTCTCCTCTCTCTTAGGATTTAGGATTAGGATTTCTATTAGGATTAGGATTGTTTCTTCATACCAGGTTCTTTAATTTATGTTTCTCTTCTACTTTTAGATACTCTAATACTTTTATCTGTCAATTACTTATGTTGCCCATTTGATTCATAAATCTTTCCATGTTAGATTTAAATTTATATTTAAATACATTTGAGGTATTTTCAGATCTATGATTTTCATTTAGCTTTTTATATTCTTGGCTTTAATTGATTAATTGGTAACTCTTGAGTTATCAAACTCATTGTTGACTGAAAATTGGAATTCTTCAAGAATTAATTCGAGTTCCACTAACTCTAGCCTTTTCCAAGGAAAGACTAGGACCTGAGGAACCGAACTTATTCCATCCACTTGACTTACCTTCATAGTTAGAGGTTAACTTAGTGGAAGAAAAATCCAATTCTCATCACAATTGATAAGGATAACTGGGATAGGACTTCCAGTTTTCATACATTGCCAAGAGTTTTATTAGTTATTAATTTATTAATTCTTGCAATCTATTTCTCTCGCCTAAAACCTTTTTCAAACCCAAACACTGTTTTTTTATAACCAATAATAAATCATACTTCCCTGTAATTCCTTGAGAAGACGACCCGAGGTTTAAATACTTCGGTTATCAATTTATTTAGGGGTTTGTTACTTGTGACAACCAAAACGTTTGTACGAATGGATTTTCTGTTGGTTTAGAATCTATACTCACAACGCAATTACATTTTTGTAAAATTATATACTAGCAAAAATCCTAACGTTAAGGGTGATGCGTACGCACAGGTCCTATTTTCTCCAAAAAATTATGTTTTTGACTGTTTAGCTTTTCTGGCAAGCTTGTAAACTTCTGTAACTCCTATATTGAGTATAGAGATGGTGGATTAGAGGGTAAAAACTGTTGAGAAGGAAATTATTGTGATTGTAATGAATTGGAAGTGATTGCGGGGGATGAGTTGACATGGTTGGATGATGAGAATAAGTTTGATTGAGAATGATACCTCCTTGGATAGATGCAAGGGTGTGGTTTGTCCCACTTACTCTGGGTTGAGCTTGAAATGAATTGAAAGTGATTGAAGGGGATGAGATGACATGATTAGATGATGAGGATGAGTTTGATTGAGAATGGTACCTTCCTGGATAGATGCAAGGGTGTGGTTCGCCCTACTTACTCCGGGTTGAGATTTGAGACTCCTTGGGTAGATGCAAGGATGTAGTTTGCCCCAATTGGTTTGGGTTGAGAATGAGATTTGAAATTCCCTGGGTAAATGCAAGGGTGTGGTTCGCCCAACTTGCTCCGGGTTGAGATTTAAAACTTTATTGACCCTCCATAGTAAGATGTGGTCGGATACTTAGCCTTTTCCGGATAATTCCTCCAAGGAAAGTGAATACCTCTTCGAGATACATGCACTAAGGGACTGTTCAGGGTTCGCTATCGTACATGTCGGACTTGGCTGTATAACCGACAAATAAGCTCGTTGGCCATAGGGCAGACATGCATCATTTGTATTTGTGTGTATTAATTGAGTGTGCATCTTGTATTTGGCTTTCCTTGTTGAACAATTATATCTATATGCTAATTGAGCTAATTGTATTATCTGTTCTCTCTACTTATTATTCTTTGTATTGTTTTGTATGTGATTGAATAACTAAGAAATCCTTTATGCTGGAAATGGTGACGTTGATGGTTGTTCTTGATGCGATGAATTGATATGATTGGTAATGGAATTGATTGATATTTGAACTATTTAGGTAGACGCAAAGGTTGTGGTTTGTCCTACTTACTCTGGATTGAGAATGAATCGATACCATTGGCACTGAATTTTGATGTAGAATTACTGAATTTGGACAATTATGATATAGAGATAGATAATGACTTGTATATAAAAAATTGAGATTTTGAGATCACTAGTATTACTGAGACTAAGTTTGTTTACCTTATTTGGATTAGAAATGATCCTGGGCTTGAACCTTGTGTTGAATGGAGTTTAGGATTGCCTAACGGGTTCATATCTTTTTACATTGTCTCTATTTGGAATTATTATCCTACTTGGAACCTTAGAGTTCTCATCCGTTGTTGGATTTTATTTTCAGATGCAGGACGTGATGCACTTCGTTAAGCATGTCAGACTCTCTTTGGAAAGCGAAGACTCCTTTACATTTTGTACTTTGTGTAAGGGTCAATCCCACAGAGATTGTCGTCTTGAACCAAGCTATGGTCATCTTGTAAATCTTAGTCAGGCGGATTCAAATGGTTATAGAGTTTTGATAATTAAAAGATAAATAAACATAAAATAAAGATAGAGATACTTATGTAATTCATTGGTGAGAATTTCAGATAAGCGTATGGAGATGCGTTATTCCTTTTGAATCTATGCTTTCCTACTGTCTTCATTCAATCATTCATACTCCCTTCCATGGCAAGCTGTATGTTGGAGATCAGCATTGTCAATGGCTACCTCCCGTCCTCTTAGTGAAAATGGTCCTCTACGGTTTCTGTACGGCTAATCAACTGTCGGATTTCTCGTCTCGGATGAAAAATACCAGGCACAACTACCGCATGGCTAATCAGCTGTCAGTTCTCACTTGTGTTAGAATAGGATCCAGTGATCCTTTTGCGTCTGTCACTATGCCCAACAGTCATGAGTTTGAAGCTCGTCACAATCATCCATTTCCATATCCTACTCGGAATACCACAGACAAGGTTTAGACTTTTCGGATCTCAGGAATGCTGCCAATTGTTTCTAGCCTATACCACGAAGGTTTTAATCTCAGATTCAGATTCCCCATTGTCATAGGAGAAACGATGTGAAGGCACGCGTTCATAAGTGAGAATGGTGATGAGTGTCACTTGATCATCACATTCATCATGTTCTTGTGTGCGAATGAATATCTTGGAATAAGAATAAGCTTGAATTGAATAGAAGAACAATAGTACTTTGCATTAATACTCGAGGAACAGCAGAGCTCCACACCTTAATCTATGAGGTGTAGAAACTCCACCGTTGGAAATACATAAGAACAAGGTCTAGGCATGGCCGAATGGCCAGCTTCCCAAAAGTGATCAAAAGATCAAAATATGATCCAAAGATGCTCAGTACAATAGTAAAAAGTCCTATTTATACTAAACTAGTTACTAGGATTACAGAAATAAGTAAATGCTGCAGAGATCCACTTCCGGGCCCACTTGGTGTGTGCTTGGGCTGAGCATTGAAGCTTTCGTATGTAGAGACTTTTCTTGGAGTTAAACGCCAGCTTTTATGCCAGTTTGGGCATTTAACTCCAGCTTTTATCCTGTTTCTGGTGTTTAACGCCAGAATAGGGCAGGAAGTTGGCGTTTGAACACCAGTTTGCATCGTCAAAACTCAGGCAAAGTATAGACTATTATATATTGCTGGAAAGTTCAGGAAGTCTACTTTCCAGCGCAATTGAGAGAGCACCAATTGGGCTTCTGCAGCTCCAGAAAATCTATTTCAAGTACAGGGAGGTCAGAATCCAACAACATCTGCAGTCCTTTTTAGCCTCTGAATAAGATTTTTGCTCAGGTCCCTCAATTTCAGCCAGAAAATACCTAAAATCACAGAAAAATGCACAAACTCATAGTAAAGTCTAGAAATGTGAATTTTGCTTAAAAATTAATAAAAATATACTAAAAAGTAGCTAGATCCTACTAAAAACTACCTAAAAATAATGCCAAAAAGCGTATAAATTATCCGCTCATCATTGCTCTAGGGATTGACTTGGCTCCTCATGCATGGCACGCCTCTCTTTGAATATATCACGCCTTTTTGTGATTGCTATGAAGCATGGCATGCTATGCACAGCGTGGCACACTCCCTTGCTTGAAGTGGGCTTGTGCGTACGCATAACATGGGATTGTTCCTTCAGGGCATGATACGTCTTGCATAGCATGGCACACTTTCTTTAGTGTGGCAAGTCTTTAATTTTGGCGATCCTAAGGCATGGCACGCCCTGCATGGCATGACGACTCCTTCAAGTTTGGGTACATATGCTACGCACATGCGTACGCATGCGCTAAGAGCCACTCTCTGATTAGTGCGTGCGGTCCTCTGTGTGTGTGCGCACACCTCCTGCTTCTTCAAGAACTTTATTTTGTTGCTCCTTTGATCATCTTTTTTTTATGCTTGATTTGCCTTTCTTCTAATCAAAATTTCTTCAAAACACTTAGCAAATACCTTAGTAGCAAAAGATACTTAAAAGTGACAAGATTAGAAGATAAGACTGTAATTAAACCTTAGAAAACAATGAATTAAAGACAAAAAATAACTCAAGATGTGAACGCATCACCTTTCTGTCGAAAAATCCGACAGTAAATTTACTGGCGCAAGTCAACGCTAAATCCGAAGGTACTCAACATCTTTCTTGTAGTGTAATTAATTTGTAAAAATGACTTACCAAGTGTAGTTTGAAATAAGAGATGTGTATTATTTAAAATGATGGATTACAAGTTGGGATTTCAACTGGATTTTCTTTCACACGCTATAGTTGTATCTGGCTGTGATAAACCGCTATTTTATGGTTTATATTCTGCTCAATTGAGTGGTTTTTATCAAGTCTTTGCTCACTTATTCATATAAATTGCATGGTTTTACAATTCATTCCTTACTCCATAATATATGTGAAAATATGTTTCCTAGACCAAAAAATTATTAATTTTAATTATCTTTTATTACCATTTGATGTCGTGATCCGTGTGTTGAGTATTTTTAGACTTTATAAGGTAGGAATGGCTTAGAGAACAGGAAGGAAACATGCGAAAGTGGAAGGAACGTGCAAAAATGAAGTTTTGAAGGAAATGGCAGCGACGCAAACGCATGCCTAGCGCAAAGCACAAGCGACGCGTACGCGTGACAAGAAAAACTTCCAAATGATGCGCACGCGTGACCCACGCGCACGCGTGACGGACGCCACGTGCAGAAAATTGCAGAAAACGTCCCCAGTGATTTTTGGACTCCTTTTCGGCCCAAATCCAAGCCCAAAAAACACAGATTAGAGGCTATAAAGTGGGGGAATGCATCCATTCAAAAGACAACATGGAATACAACTTTCATATTCACAGTTTTTAGGTTTTAGATGTAGTTTCTAGAAAGAGAGGCTCTCTCCTCTCTCTTAGGATTTAGGATTAGGATTCCTCTTAAAGGTTAGGTTTACTTCTTCTTAATTCCAGGTTCAATGTTCCTTTAATTTGATTTCTCTTCTAATTTAATTTGTTTCTTCTCAATTTTATTATTTATTTAATTGCTTTCAATTTTATTTCCATTATCATGTCTCTTTTCTATTCCAAACTCCCAACAACAAAGATGGTATGCATGATTACAGAGTAGACTCCCAACTTGACTTGGGGGTTGATTAAAAGGAGACACTTGAGTTGGAATGCTCAAGTGATTAGTTAAATTGGAAGTTGTTGGCTAATTCTGTATTTACTAACGCTAGACCTTCCCAAGGGAGAGGACTAGGATTTGCGAATAAGAGTTAGCTCAATCACTTGACTTTCCTTTATTTAGTAAGGGTTAACTAAGTGAAAATAACAACCTTTTGATACTGCACTTGAGAAAATTCCAACAAGGATAGAACTTCCAATTAATCATACCTCCGGTCAAGGCTTTTTAATTTAATTACATAAAACCTCTTGTTAATTTTCATTACTTTAATTTATAATTATTTTTGTGCCCATTGCCCAAACTCCAAATTTCTCACAAAACTCATAACCAATAATAAATTCACCTCCCTGCAATTCCTTGAGAGACGACCTGAGGTTTAAATACTTCGGTTATTACTTTTTAGGGGTTTTGTTACTTGTGATAACCAAAACTTTTGTACGAAAAAATTCTTTGCTGGTTTAGTTCGTCAAAATGGTGCCGTTGCCGGGGAATTGCAAACGTGTGCCTTATTATTGGTTATTGTAAATATTTGTTTTTGCTTATTTATTTGTTTTTTTTTAATTTTTATTAGCTGCTATGAATTCTCACCCTTGTCGCTTTAAGTTTGGTTCCAATGTTGTTGTAAGGAATGGAAGTTATAATGAGAACAGGCATCAAGGTTTGAATAATCAAGGATGGGAGGAGCCACCAGGATTTGATCAACCCTCTTGGCAACAAGCCCCTCCAATACACTATCACCAACAACCATTCTGTGATGCATACCAAGACGATAGTTATGGTGGACCCCTTCGTGACAAACTACCTCCATCCAATTACTATGTCAAGAGCTATTCCGAGGTGCGTACCAAGATGATAGATATGGTGGACCCCCTTGTAGTTACCAACAAGCCCTACCATATGCTTATGAACCACCCCCTCAACATAACTTTGAACCACCTTACTCACAAGCCCCTTTTCACCATTCACCTCCATATGACCCGAACCATCATCCACCATACCAGCCACCTTATGAGCCATATGAACCATACATAAAGCCACCCCAATTCCAACCCAATTACTCCCAAGAACCACCACCTCCATATGCACCATGTCCATATCCATCAATCCAAGAGCACTATGATCCTAATAATGATAGTTGTAAAACCCGGTTAATTAACGGCTAATTAGCCTATAAATGAGAATTTATTCTAGAAAGCCCAAAATGTGATTTTTGTGGCTAAATATGATAGAGGAGATTGAGACGAGAATTTCGGTACCAATTTTATAGAAAACGGACCAAGATTGGACCGAACGGGCCAAACCGGGCCAACCGGACCCAAAGTGGGCCCTTGGCCCAACATAACTAGACCAAAACCCTAGTTTTCAGCATTCTCTCTCCTCACTAAACACACTCACATGCTGAAAATGGAGGCCATGGAGGGAAGAACACTCGCTCAAGTTCTTTCTCTCACTTGATCTTCAAACCACCATAACTTTTGATCTAGAGCTCCGATTGCCGCATCGTTTGCGGCCACGCGTTCACCGAGGAGAGATCTACAAAACCCATACAATTAATCTTGAGGTAAGCCACGTTTTTCTCATCGAAATTCCAGCCTTGTTTTCGAGTTTTATGAGCAAAAATGTTGAGATTTTGGGCTCTTTGATTTTATAAGACCCAACTCTCTTGAAGGAGAAGGTTAATCTTGGCTCCTTGGACCTTGGGTGTGGTAAGATTCTCAACCCTAGTGTAATTTTGTCGTTCTATGATGTTTGGGTATTGAGATGTTGTGTATGGGTATGATGATTGTGGCTTAGGTTGTGTATATGTGAATATTGGAGCTTGATTGGTGATTTTGAAAAGCTTGAAAAAGGGATTTGGTGGTGAAAAATCTGTTCTTGGAGGTATTGAGGCCTTGAGAGCTTGTGGATAAGTGGTTTGGAAGTGCTCCGGTTGAGCTTGGGAAATCGGCTAAGGTATGGTTTCGGTTTCCCGTATCTAATATGTAATGTGGTGGGAAATACTTAGGCTAGAGGCCTTAAGATAGGCATTGAATGGTTGATGTTGTTGAATGATTGAGATATATGATGTGGTCATATATGTGATGATGATTATTGATGCCTTGGTGGTATGATGTATGAGAAATATGCATGTTGTGATATATGCTTGATGATTGGTTATGGTTGAATTGTGGGTTGAACCATGTTGATGGTGAGTATGATATTGATTGTGTACAATGATGATTTATTGGAATTGGTGTTGTTGAGAATTGGCATGAGGAAGAGTATATGATATGTCAATATGTTTGAGTTTGAGCCACTTGGGTGAAGTAGGTTAAAATGATGAGATAGTGATTTTGTAATTTGTGGTAATGTGTCAATGTGTGAGTTGAGGAGGCTTGATGTTGAATTTGATATATATTGATTGATTTCAAAGAAAATGGATGAAATTGGCATGTTTTGATTGGTTTTGAAAAGAGTTGAAAATGGCATGTTTGAAAATGGCACTTTGTGGTTTTTATGAAAAACATGGTTTTTGGGCATACTTTGACGGGACATAACTTGGACTACGGATCTCTGTTTTGTGCCAAATCTATTTAGAAATGAAATTGGATCCGGGATGTCCATGCCGTTCGAAGAACGGGTGAAAAATGATTTAAAATGAGGAAGTTATGTCCGTTGGAAGATTGGGGTTTAAATCTGTGAATTCTGCAGCTTTTAACTTAGAAAATTTTTAGCAGAATGACCCCTTGCGCGTAGGCGCACTTGGCGCGTACGCGCCGTTCTTCCAGAAAATGCCATCCACGCGTGCGCGTGATGTGCGCGGGCGCGCCGATTGTGCTGCACCCAATGCCCAGCCATTTTTCAAAGAGTTGTGTGAAAATTGTGCCAGCTTTGTGCCTGGGGCATGAGAGTACCCACGCGTACGCGTGGTTAACGCGTGCGCGTCGCTTGGCTTATTTTCAATCCACGCGTTAGCGTGCATGACGCTTACGCGTCGATGAGTTTTTGAGGCCAGCCACGCGTGCGCGTGGAGTGCGCGTACGCGTGGACCTGTTTTCATCCCAAAGTTGATTTTTGAGTTTTAAAAGCCAAATTTCATACTTCTAAGCCTCCGATCTCACCACTTATATCTTAAATCATTATGATATGTCTAGCTATGAGAAGAAAGGCTAGTGAATGTGGTAACTTGCGAGTGAAGTAAGGGAAAAATAAATGATCAATGAGGATCAAGCATGATATGTGAGATGCGGAGGATGGTGGTGGAAGTGCTTGTTATGCCATGGGCCGAAAGGCTGTAATTGTTGATGAAACGGCTGGTTATGGATTTAACCGTGAGCCGGGTGGCTGGTTATGGATTTAACCGTGAGCCGGATGGCTGGTTTATTGCCGTGTTACGGCGGGGCCATGATTATGGCTATGTATAAACGCATATATATGTTGTTGAATGAATTGTGAAAGTTGCACTTCCATTATCGGAGATGAGAGTTTCCCTGGGAGAAAGCAGTGGCTAGCCACCACGTGCTCCAGGTCGAGACTTGAAGCTCTTTTGACCCTATGTCGTCAGGGTGGCCGGGCACTGTGAAATTCCCGGACGAGCTCACCCCCAAAAATATTCACCAGTGATGGTGATGGATAAATATTCACCAGTGATGGTGATGGACAAATATTCACCAGTAATGGTGATGGATAAATATTCACCAGTGAGGGTGATGGATATGGATCATGATTATGATCAAGTTATAATGAGCATGACCCAAGTTGGGGAGACACGACAGAGGGACAGTCCAATGGTTAACTGCCAGGACTTGTCGCGTTGGCTCTATAACCGACAGATGATATCATCAGCCACTAGGGACAGGCATTCATCATATGCATACTATATGAATTGTTTGAGATTGCCTATTTGACTGCATATTACTTGCTAATTGTCTAAATGCCTTACTTGTTCCTAATTGTATATTTCTTGCTTGATATAACTGTGTTTGCTACATTATACTCCTGCTGGTGGTTGGGAGGTCTGAAGGAATTGGAAAGGGAAGTATTAGTTAGACTGAAGAATCTTTAGTCAGATGCCCTTTATGGTTTTGCCTGTTTATAAGCTTTGATATTATCTGAAGGAAGTTCTAGGATTGTCTTTGGCTTTTCTCCATTATTATGTATTATATATGTGGAAGCTGTTACCATGCTGGGGACCTCTGGTTCTCACCCATGCGGATTTTGTGGTTTTCAGATGCAGGACGTGAGGTTTCTCGCTGAGGCATGCTGGAGACTTCTATAATTGCGAAGATCCTTTGTTCTCGGGGCTATGTTTTGGTTTATATGTTTTGCTTAGATACTTTTATCTCCATTAAATAATACAACTGTGATGACTCCTCTTATGGGAGATTTTGGAGAATAGGTTTTATGTATTTGTGTCCCTTTGGGTTTCCTTTGGGGTTTTCCTTGTTTTTTTTATCATATGTATATATTGCTATGCTCGGACCGGTTATCTTCGCAGCCGGATTTTGAGTCTTGATATTCTTGTTTTTGACCCTCCTTTGTATATATATAATCACGCGTTGGTTATCCTTGTTCGTTACGTTATCGATCGGAGTGTTGCGCTTTCGAGTTGCGATTTTTGTTTACCCCCTCTTTTTTTTACAAGGGCTCCTAGTTATAATCAATCATTCATACTACTATACGTACTAAATTTTTATTTTAGAGGTCGTAATACCTTGCCATCTCTAAATTATGACTTAAGCATAAGACTCTGTATGGTAGGGTGTTACAATAGCCGAGCGCAACAAGACTCAAAGGATCGTCTCAAGGAAACAGTGGATCAATTTCATGCAACCCTTCATCAACTGGAGCAAGCGATAAATCAATTAGCTTCCCAACGTTCGGGCACTCAAGGAACTCCCACGGCTTCATGTGGAGAATCTACTGAAGAACGCAGCATGAATGAGAAGCTAGAAACTCCGTTGGACAGTGAGTAGCATGACTTTGTATTGGAACAATTGGAGAAAACCAAAATTGTCAAATAAGAGGAAGTGGTTGAAGACTTAGGAGATGCGGAACCTCCATGGAAAACTCAAGTCATAGAGCCTCCTTCCAAGACATTTGAATTTGATGTTCAGGAGGGTGTACAACCTCCAAGGCATATCATGGTTGAAGACTTTGAAGGAGATGATCAAGAGATATATTCAATCATTGATGAATTCTTATCTACATTTGAATCCTCTCTCATTGGACTAGACATGGAGATTAAAGAAGAAGAAGCACAACCTCCTATGCCCTTGGTGAACAATGAAGAAGAGATCAAATTGAAAGAAAGCTCTCAAGAGGAAGAGGTTGATATTGAAGAAGCTTGCAAAGAAGTGGAAGTTGTCAAGGAAGAGCACAAGGGAGTGGAGCTTGCAAGATTATCAGAAGCACCCCCCCCAAAGCCATTACCATCCAATACAACATTCAAGTGGGTGAAATTTCTATCCTTAACCTTTACTTTCCCACTTGAATATGGGCTACTAGAGACGGATGGTCAACTTAGAGCTCTTTGTGGCTTCAAGAGTAAAAGGAAAATGGTTAGTGGTAGGAGTTGTCATGCAAGGTTCAGTATGGTTGTATGCTCCAAGTTAAGATGCAAAGGTTGGTGTAGAACACGATTGAATGGGTCTAGGATGTTGTTTGGCTGCTTCAGTGAAAATTCAGACTGCTTGCCACCCGGATGGAACACTGATGATCAACATGAAGATGGGTGTAGAATCGAGATTTGGGATCCGGGAATATATGATGATCAGTTTTGGGAGCTCAAAGCTTGTGAAGAACTCCATTAAAGCTTGAGAAATTTACTTAGAATAGATAGAGCTTCATGGAAGTCCAAGCATTGGTGAAAATTTCAAGATGAGTTCAAGCACAAGCCACCATGACAAGGAGCTCACCAAATATCCAACTTAAGGACTTTAACTAAAACTGCTAGGTGGGAGACAACCCACCATGGTATAATCGTTCCTTTTATTCCTAGTTTATTTTATTTTAATTTTATTAGTGTCATTCATAATGTTTGCATTAGCATCTGCATACTGCACTATGCATTTTGCATAATCAAATAAAAAAAAGGGAGCAAACCACGCGTGCGCACAGGCCACGCATGGGCGTCGATTGCAGTTTCGCTCCCCCATCCAACGAACAGAAAGTTGTGATGGAATCATGTGGCTGGTTTGATCTGCGCACAATTTGACCCACATGAACGCGTCTATGACGCGAGCGTATCAATTTGCCACAAGGGAAAGCCACGCGTACGCGTCAAGCACGTGCACGCGTGGATAGGGAAATCGGCGTAAATAGTGTGTTAGACAGAAAGTTGTGCTGCCCCTACGCTGGAACTGTGCTAGAGGCACAAGGTCATCCATGCGTACGCATCCCTGACGCGTGTGCGTCCTTTTGCCTTCAAGACCACCCACGCGTACGCATCGCATGGCGAATACAGTTCTCACGCGCACGCGTGCCTTGCGCGCGCGTGTCACGTCCCGTTTTTCATTCCCTCCCTTTTTCCTTCTTCCCTCCTCTTTTCTTACCTTCTTCTTCTTCATTTATTCCCCTTCTCATCCCTATTCTTTTCCATTCTATTTTACTTAATTGCATACTTTCATTCATTGCATTTCAATTGTGTGCATGTTTTTATTTTTCCATTGGTGTTATATTTTCTTATTCAACTGTTGCATCTTTTCTTGCATTATTTCGATGCTTCATGAATTGTTTTATTCTGATTGGGTATTATTATTCATAAGTCAATGCTAATTTTTATAATACTGGTATTCCTTTTGCATTGATATGCACTTATACTATCTTGCATTACCCACACTCTCTCCCCTTGTTGCAACTTTTGCACTGGTATGCCATGTGCTTCTATTATTTTCTCACTTGCATGTTATAGCTACCACGTAATTGAGACCCCCATTATTTGCCATTAACCCACCCATACTTTATTTATTTTCTTCTCTTTATTTCTGGGTTACTTTTCTTCTTTTTCCTCTTCTTTCAGGATGGCCACCGAGGAAGGAAAACGGAAAACCTTTACATGGGCAACAAACAAGTTCCATCTGCACAATCTTTGGAGAAAAGCATCAGTTTAGTAACCCGTCCACTTGCACATCCCAACATGCACCGAGGACGGTGCAATCTTTAAGTGTGGGGAGGTCGATACCGATCTCCATGGGTTAGTTATTTTCTTTCCAACACCAATGTCTTATTTTCTTTATTAGTTCATTATTGCATTTACATGTTTGATTGCATATTTTCTTGATTTTTTGCATATTTTACCACTACTTGGTCAAAGTAATGAATTCTTTTCAAGACTTTATAGTATTTCACTAATTTAAATTAAAATTTTTGTGTTACTTGTTTGAAAAAAGTTTAATTTGGAACATGGTTTTAGAGCCCGAACACACAAAACCAGTGAGATTTTAAGCCTACTTGATTGGTTGCATCTTATCAACCAATATTTTTTTTGTGTGTTTTTCTCTCTAAAATTGTGATCTTTTTCTTGCTTGATTCTATATTTCTATTGTTTAATGTATGCATATACTTATATGATTGAGGCCTTGTTTCACTCAGCTTACATACACATATGGCCTTACCCTTTTATTATCCTTTGTAAACCAATTTGAGCCTATTTTATCCCATTTGTTCCTTATTTTACCACATCACTAACTCTAAGCGGAAAACAATAATGTCCCTAATTTGAATCATTGGTTAGCTTAGACTAGTGAGAGTGCTCATGAATTAAGTGTGGGAAAAGTGGGTTTGAAAATGTTTGGTTTGGAAATTGAGTATGTTAGACTTTCTGTGAAAATGTGAAAAATATTGAAAACATATTTATTTATTCAATACCTTAATCATATACATTGGGAAAAACAAAAGAAAAGAAAAAAATAATACAAGAAAATAAAAGAAAAAAAAGAAAAGAAAAAAATAATACAAGAAAATCAAGGAAAAAGAAAAGAAAAAGAGCAAATAAATAAAAAGGGGACAAAATGCCCCAAGTTAAAGTAATAATATCAATGCATATGAGTTGTACTTAAATTTGGGATGCATGAATATGTGGTAAACATAGTTAATGGGTAGTTAGATCTTGCATTGTAATTACATGGATTGTCTTAAGTTAGGTGGAAAGTTTAGGTTAATTAAGGATTCAGATTTTAGTCCACTTGACCAAATACAATCCTACCTTGACCCTAACCCCATTACAACCCTTAAAAGACCTCTTGATATGTGTATCTGTGCATTAAATTTTTGTTGATTGTTAGATAAAAAACAAGTCTTAAAAAGCAAGGTTAGTAGAGAATTGAGAGAATTGAACCTTAAACACTTGAGGGATTAGAGTGTATACACTTCCAGTGAGGGTTCGATGCTCGATTCTTTGTTCCCGACTTTCATGAGCTACTTTCTTCTTGCAAGTTATTTGTACTTCATTTTATGATTTGAATTAGTGAAATCCAGTTCATGTCTGTTCTTGGAAGATTTATTTACCTTAACCAAGTAGGTAAAATCATTTTTGCATGTAGTTGCATTCATATAAATAGGTTACATTTCATACATCCTACCATTCCTCTTAACTCTTATAGTTTCTCTTAAGCTTAGCATGAGAACATGATAATGTTTAAGTGTGAGGAGATTGATAAATCGCTCTTTTACAGTTTATATTATGCTCAATTGAGTGGTTTCTATCAAGTCTTTGCTCACTTATTCATATAAATTGCATGGTTTTACAATTCCTTCCTTACTCCTTAATATATGTGAAAATATATTTCCTAGACCATAAAATTATTAATTTTAATTATCCTTTATTACCATTCGATGCCGTGATCCGTGTGTTGAGTATTTTCAGGCTTTATAAGGTAGGAATGACTTAGAGAACAGGAAGGAAACATGCAAAAGTGGAAGGAACATGCAAAAATAAAGTTTTGAAGGAAATGGCAGCGACGTACACGCATGGACGACGCGAACGCATGCCTAGCGCAAAGCACAAACGACGCGTACGCGTGACTGACGCGTACGCGTGACAAGAAAAACTTCCAAATGACGCGCACGCGTGACCCACGCGCACGCGTGACGGACGCCACGTGCAGAAAATTGCAGAAAACGTCACCAGTGATTTCTGGACTCCTTTTCGGCCCAAATCCAAGCCCAGAAAACACAGATTAGAGGCTATAAAGTGGGGAAATACATCCATTCAAAAGACAACATGGAATACAACTTTCAAATTCACAATTTTCAGGTTTTAGATGTAGTTTCTAGAGAGAGAGGAGCCTCTCTCTTAGGATTTAGGATTAGGATTCCTCTTAAAGGTTAGGTTTACTTCTTCTCAATTCCAGGTTCAATGTTCCTTTAATTTGATTTCGCTTCTAATTTAATTTGTTTCTTCTCAATTTTATTAATTATTTAATTGCTTTCAATTTTATTTCCATTATCATGTCTCTTTTCTATTCCAAACTCCCAACAACAAAGATGGTATGCATAATTACAGAGTAGACTCTCAACTTGAGTTGAAAAGCTCAAGTGATTAGTTAAATTGGAAGTTGTTGGCTAATTCTGTATTTACTAACGCTAGACCTTTCCAAAGGAGAGGACTAGGATTTGCGAATAAGAGTTAGCTCAATCACTTGACTTTCCTTTATTTAGTAAGGGTTAACTAAGTGAAAATAATAACCTTTTGATACTACACTTGAGAAAATTCGAACAAGGACAGAACTTCCAATTAATCATACCCCCAGTTAAATTTATTACTTTAATTTATAATTATTTTTGTGCCCATTTCCCAAACTCCAAATTTCCCACAAAACTCATAACCAATAATAAATACACCTCCCTGCAATTCCTTGAGAGACGATCCGAGGTTTAAATACTTCGGTTATTACTTTTTAGGGGTTTTGTTACTTGTGACAACCAAAATTTTTGTACGAAAGGATTTTTTGCTGGTTTAGAAACTATACTTACAACGTGATTATTTTTATGAAATTCTTTACTAGCAAAAGTCAGTTCGTAAAAATTTGTAAGAATTTGTAAAAAATTTGTAAAAATTTGAATTTTGTTAATTTAGAAATGATTGAATTTAAATACTTAAAATTATATATTAAATTTTCAAATAATTTTTTTAAAAAAATTTGAACAAGAGAGCTCAATACAAAAAGTGGAGCAAGAACAACAAGAAGCAAACAGAAAAGTAAAAAAAGTACAACAAAAAAAGCAAAAGAAAAAAATTGCAAAGTAGTTCATCAACCATTTTTTGTGTTCATTCTTCCTATACTGTACTCCTAAGTTTATATTCCTAATTTTGTACTCATAAAAACATCTCTAGCCACTCCAAGCTTACTAAAACTCTGTCAATTCGTCTGCAAGATCGATCTCTGAACCATGTAAATTTTCGATCGCTAAGCGAAAGTTCACCAGTTGCATATCTTTTTGTATCCGATTCTTAGAATTGTCCGCAATCGCTGTTAATCTGGCAACATCTTTTCTCCCCTCCACCTGCACAATCTCATTAAATTCTCTTATGGAGACTGACATAACCTTGCATTATAATTCAATTCCTCCCACACAGTAAGTTTCTCTTCTCTTGTATGAGCCCCCATACACCAAAGAAAACACAATTCAAATTATTTTTAATAGGACCCTTCAACACACAACCAACGCTCCTCTTTATGACAGCGACTCATTTTAAACATTATTTCATCCCAAAATAATAGCAAACAACATGAAGCACCTTCCGACCTAATGTATTTTCATCCCGCAGCATTACCATCACTCATTCAAATTCTTATTACATCAAACTTCGTCGCTACCTGCCTCTTAGTCTCAAACAAATCTAACATATTCAATTTAAATTTAAATTTATCGTTAGATTTATTGTTGGTAAATCTACCGATAGTTATTAATAAATAATATATTACTATCGACTTTACCGAAAATAAATTCGACAATAATAAATTTTAGAATTTTACTAATTAAAAGTTTATATTTGTCACTAAATTTACAGGTAATTAGCCATGAATAAAAAATTCACTAATAAATAATTATCAACAAGATTTATACTGTTAAATTTATTTTGTCAAAAATTCGATAGCATTTAACAATTTTTTTATGGCGTTTTTAATGTAAATAATCTAAGGATTAAAATATTCAAAAATTCCAATAGGTTGATTCACCCTCCATTATTTTAAAGTGATATTCGTATCATCTACTAATCTAAATATTAATTAATAATTAAACCCCAAAAAATGGAATAAAAATTTTCTAGTGGCAACATGTGCATCAAAATGTGAGTTGGATGGTCACAAACATAGGTATCAAAGATATGAATTTAAATTGGGTCCACTTGGTTTCATGCGTTAATCATTATTCATTAATGGCATATTTCCTTTTTTTTTTTTTGGTTATAGACGGCATATCTTTTCATTACACTTATATAAATAACAATAATGTATAAATAAAAGTTGGGCATAATCTTAGAAAGCCCCACAATCCAGATTTTCAGTACCTTCAATTCCAAAATATGAGATGATAAGGTGATTTTTCAACCTCCTTTCTAAAGACTTGACATTGTCAAATACAAGTGGCCCCAATTTATTCCCAAATTGTGCCTTATCTAAAATTAAAGAATACATAAAGTGGAGAAATGAGAATAATAATTTAAAAAAAAATCCACTTACATTTTATAGTTTCATTTTGTGATTCTCCCTCTTTTATATATATATATATAGAGAGAGAGAGAGAAAGAGAGAGAGAGAGATATGACATAAACTACGTACAGAGTCTAACTTAGGTAATAATACTAACTATTTTATAAGGAGTAGTTATAATAATTTAAAATTAAATAATAATTAAGCAAACTAACTAAGAAATGAATGCTTATAATCATAACTTTAAAATTAATTGTTTAGGAAAAATAACAGAAGATCGGCCTAAAATTACTTTATTTATATTTTTTAATTATTGTTAGAATAATTAAATAATATTAAATATATAACACTACAAGAAATACCGTTAAAATCGATAACCAAATCAACGGTTTAAACTTTTAAATGTTACATTTATAAAACTATAAATTATCGACGGCCATATAACTGTTTATATTGTTTCTTTTTATTAGTCTAAATTTTTTAGAGGATTGATTTTTGAATATAGTATCAGAGTTCTGTGTTTAAAAGATTTAGAATTCAATATTGTTGAATGAAAAATATAACAGGAGATAAATAAAAAAAAGACATATAAAAATTAAAAGTAATATGAAATGTTTTTATTAAAAAATTCATTCTCCCACCTTCATACATGCAGGGAACCCAAAAAGGTCACATTATTCCTTTCTATCTTCCTATAAAATAAAATAAAATAAAAAAATTGGTAGCTAGTTATCATTTAGGAATGTGGAACAATGGTACTATTTATAAGTGAAATTATTTATGCGGTTGTGTCTCTAGCTATGCTTTTCTAACACAAACACACTGCAAACAAGTCAGCCTCTTATCATATTAAACTATTCCCTTCTTTATTGAATTGCAACTTCAAGTTTCAGCCACTGAAAGCTTTGTCTTTTCATGTTTTCCATTGTCCCAATTAACCTAATTTAAGTTGAAGATTTGGGTCAGATTCCATGATTCACACAATCTTGCTTACGTGAAGCCGCACTTATTGCTCTGCTATACGCCTATACCACACGATCGACTACACGATTATACATACATCTGTATGTGTACATATTTATGTTAACAAGTATGGATATTTGTAAACATAAAATTTAGATGTTTATAATCACATAAATAATAAATAAATTTGTTGTAAACATTAAAAAACATAAGGTATCTAATTATAAATCACGTCAAAATTCAGAAGTAATAAAGTAGATATTGACTTAATAATATATGAGAATTTATTAGACTATGTTTTGATTTGATTGTGTTTATAAACACAAAATATATACACGCAACTGAATATAATATTTGTTTAATTACACATATTGAGATATATAGAAATAGAGTAATAATAGAAAGCTAATCTTTTTCAGTTAATATTAAATATTTTTTTATATTATTTTATTTATTTTAAATTTTAAATTTAAATAATTATAAACTTTTAATTTTAAATTATAAATCTTAAATTCTTTAAAAAATATAAAAATGGTTAGAATTAAAATAACTAAAAAGTTGATTATCTCTACTTTTTCTAAAATTAAAAAGAGACATAACTAGCTAGTAAGATTGAAATATATAATTTTGATATAAATTTAAAAAAAAATTAAAATTTTTACGGTATTTCTTAATCCAATAGGTTAAAAATTATGACTAACTAATAAGTTGTGGAATTCGAATTTTCACTAGAACAATGTTATATGGTTAGCAAATATTTCCATTTTTAGTCGGTATTTAGCGAGTAATAATTTGCACTCATATTTACAGACATTTTGCACACAAGAAATATATAATTTATACCTATATTTATTAAAATTTTGTACACATGAATCAATAAATTTACACTCATAAATCAATACAATTTACACCTATATTCTTTTAAAATTTACATACATGAGTTAGTAAAATGATAATTTAGTGTTTGTTCTAACTAAATAATGATAAAAATATTAAAAATTGCTTAAATAAATTAATGAATCAATTACTACAACAGTTTAAGTTGGTTAATAAATTTTATTTTTTCATATCCTCTCTCTGACTCTCTCTCTCTCTATATATATATATTGTTTGAAACATATCGTTACCGTATAAAAATAATTTTGATTGACATAGAATATGGACGTAGTATTGTATTATTTATATTATATTCTTTATTCATTAATGTGGAGCTTTCCCTCTATATGCCACATACATACATTGCATTAATATATTTAGCATGCATGAATCCTGATCAAATCCATATAATTATTTAATTAATATAGGTCCCTTTAACTTGTGGACATCAGCACATGGCTGTCTAGGTCATGATGGTTGTTTCATAAATTAGTTGAAGTGATATGACGCCTCATGTGTTCCTATATAAACCCCTCAAACTTTCATTCATAATACAAACACACACAATTCATTGAAGCTTGTTTAGTTTCTTCTTTCTCTTCTATTGGCAAAGAAAACAAAGATGGCTTCTCATCAAGTTTGTGAAACTTTGGGCTTCATCAACGGTGACGATCAGGTCATGGAAATCAACGGTGCTCTTCTCATCTCACTGATGGATGAATCATCATTTGATGATGATCATGATGCTGCTGAAAGTGATGATGATCATGATGATAGGTTAAACAGCTTGATCAGATCATTTGAGGCTGAAATAATAACAAGTGGAAGCAATAATACTAAGAACATGGAATTAGGTCATGGTGATTATTCAGAATCATCATGGACCAAGATGGGACACGTGGACGGCCAGGATTACTTGGCCTCATCAAACGATGAATTTGGGGTGGAATGGGTGGATATGGATTTCGTGCCATCCTCACCGTGTGATCATCATGACAATAGCTGCTGGTGTATTGATGATCCTTATGATGGAGTAGTTGTTGAGAATAATAGCTTGAAGGATTATGAAGGGTATGTAATGGAAGAACAAAATGATAGCAATTCATTATTTTGGCAAACAGTTATCATAACATAGTGAGATGAGATTGATTATGCACTGATGATGTTATGTAATTTGGAATTCTCAAATTAATGAAAATAGTGCAGTACTCGTGCCATAATATAAGCACAAAAATTTTATATTAAGGTGTGGTTTCTTATTTTTCAATATACTTTCGTAGGTAAATTACACTGCTAATATGTTCTAAAGTTTAGTGGAATTATCTATATATCATAGTAATTAACCATCAGTATTCGGTAACAATAATAGAGAGTATGTAGGAGAAATTATTCTATTAATTGGATTAGTCAATAGAATGTTGTAGGTATACAATGGAACTTGAAATTCTAATATTTGCTTAAACAAATAGGTGAATTAATCACTCAATCCATTTAAATTAATTATAATCCAATGATAGTTATTGTTCGAACAATTTGTTAATTTGATTAAATATTCAAATGACTTACTCTCAAAAAATTTATTGTACTAATTGGTTAATAACACAATAATTGGCATGTTTAAAATGTTAGTTCTGATAAAAAATTAAAACATCAGATGATCCAATAAATATAAACATTAGAAGAGATGGGTTAAAGATTTAACGCTTGAAATTTACCCTAACTAAAAAATTTAGGAGAGTGATAGAGAAGCTCGTGATCCCAACTCAATATAGTTTTGTGCATAGACGTCATAATTCTGATAATATTATTATTGTTCAAGAGATTTTTTACTCAATAAAAAATAAGAAAGGAGTAAAGGAATGGATGGATATTAAGATCACTATAATAATATAGATTATCTTTTAGGATTATATGTATTAAAAAAAATTAAAATTAGTCAAAATAACAAATTTTGACACTATTTTAACTATAGAAATATGTGCATAAAAATTTTGTCAAAAATAGTATTTAGTATTTTTAACATATAAGTAATTATAAAAAAAGGTTAAATCTTATTTTGATAAATATTGGCTGTCAAAAATAATTTGTTAGAAAAATATGAGAATATATTTTTTGTGACACTTATTTACCGTCAAAAATACTATTTATTTTGACGCTTATTGACCATAAAAAAATTCTCAGTAAAAATTTTCAACAAAGAATGAGATGAGATCTTGAAACTGAAGAATCAACTGAGATTTTGAAGATAAAAAATGAGTAGTATAATCCCAAATTGAGAGTAGTATGATGCCAAAATTGACAGAGCTCAACGAAAAAGAGGAATAATAGAGTAAGTTGAAAATAAATGAGTGTCAAAATTGAGGATAAATTTTCTACAGTCAAATTATTCATCAAGAAAACATAGAGAATTCGACATTTATAATATTTGTCAAAAATATATATTAATTTTTACACTTAACTATCGTGTTAAAAAAAGAGTGTTAAAATAACTCTCTTTTCTTGTAGTGGATTGATCTACAAAAGCATAGGCTCAAGCAGAGCTTCATCAGATATATTCTTTTTGATATAGGGGTTCTTACTAACTTTGTTGAACTGATTGCTAGTTGTATTTTCATATACTAAAATGAGGGTATTATTGAATGGTGAACTCTTGGATGAATTTTTTTCTTCTAGAGGAAATCGGAAATGTGACCCCATATTTTCTTATATATCTTTGTTTTGTGCATTAAACTAGTGTCTCAGCTCATTTCTCGACTACTATTGACCACGATTTCTAGAGACTCATATCCATCTCAATCAAGAGACCCCTACTCTATCACATTCTTGCTTTGCGAATAACTTGATTCTCTTTGATGAAGCTACTATGGAATAGCTAACATTATTAGCAAAATTTTAGATGCTTTTTATTAGAGTTTGGGGTCAGAAAGTGGATAATAAGAAAACTTTCATCTTCTTCTTTAAGAATGTGAAAAACCATGTTATGAGTGAGATTAATAATTCACTGAACTTTGCAAGGACGGATGATTTTGAAAAATATCTTGGTGTTCCTCTTCTCTGCTCCAAGGTTAACAAAGTACATTGGGATCATTAATAAGATGAATCATGGGTTGAATAGTTTGAAAGCATCCTCTCTATCCTTGCATGGGAGAGCCACTATGGTAAAATATATTCTGGCAACTCTTCTCTCTTATAGTATGCAAATTGTCATTGTTCCCATTTCTACTCGTAATATGCTTGATCACAAATATAGGAACTTCTTGTAGGTAGAAGTTGAGCAGTTCAAAAAAATTTCATCTTTTAAATTGGAAAGAAATTAGCATGCCAAGAAGCTCGAGAGGGCTTGGCATAAGGCACGAGAGGGATGTCAACTACACTTTTATGATGAAGATTGGATTGGGTTTAGTTGAGAAGAAAGACTCTCTGTGGGTTTGTGTCCTTCGATATAAGTATAAGTATGGGAATGATATCCTACCAGAGGTTGATAAGAAGAAGTGACGCTCCAGCCATTGGATCAAAAAGGCGTTTGCTCCACCTGAGAGGAAGTTAAGAGTAACTATGTTTGGCAGATCGAGAATGGAAGCCTTATTAACTTCTAGAACCACAATTGGGTGCCGAATCTTGGAGCTCTGTCTAACCACTCCACATAGACAAATACATCCCCTGACCTATATACTTCCTTGATGGATTTTCTTCTGGTTTCAGGAGCATGGGATGAGAATGAACTCAAAAAGTGACTGTTGGATGGCATTGTTAGGAAAATTGCTACACTTTTCCTCTCTTCTTATGGAAGGGAACCAATTGGATTGCTTGGGCATGTTCCTCTGATGGAGCCTTCAATCAAGTCTGCTTACCAAATCATTCATGGCGTGCTTGCCACTGCTGACTACAAAGTAATGATCCAAAGCAAAAGAGTACGTTAAATTTGAATCCAAAGGCTTCCCCCAGTTAAGCGCCTGTGGCATTGACGAATGGATTCTTGCGTGGTCTAGAATTTTACAAATAAGCTCTCGTTGAAAGTATGCTTCTAAACCAACAAAAATTCTTTCGTACGAAAAACTTGTTTGTCACTAAAGTAAACCCAGTAAAATTTATAACCGAAATATTTAAACCTCGGGTCATCTCTCAAGAAATTGCAGGGAGGTATGATTTATTATTGGTTATGGAAAAGTATCCTTTGGGCTTTTTGAAAGGTTTGAACAAGGAATTTAGATGGCAAGAAAATAAATTAAGAACTAGAAACACTTTTGGCAAGGTATGAGAATTGGAAATCCCATCCTAGTTATCCTTATCAGTTGTGATGAGAATTGTTTATTGCTCCCACTTAGTTAACCCTTACTAAATAAAGGAAAGTTAAGTGGACTAATCAATTTGATTCCTCAAATCCTAGTCAACTCCTATGGAAAGACTAGCGTTAGAGGAATCCAAATCAATCAGTAAATTCCAATTTTCAATCAGCACCGAGTTTGATAACTCAAGTGTCACCACTTACTCAACCAAAGCCAAAGGGGGAAAAATCCAAATTATTTATATCATAAATAAAAGAAAGCAATCATAAATCTGAAATACCTCAAATTATATTAAATATAAAATCAAATCTAACATGACAATTCATAAATCAAAGTAATAGAATAAATAAAAATGGAAGAAAAACCAAAGTAAAGGAACATTGAACCTGGAATGAAGAAGAAGTAAACCTAACCTAAGAGAAATTCTAAATCCTAAAAACTAAGAGAGAGGAGAGAGCCTCTCTCTCTAGAAAACTACATCTAAAACTAAAATTGTGTGAATGATAAGTGTATGATGAATGAATGGATTCCCCCACTCTATAGCCTCTAATCTATATTTTTTGGCCAAAAACTGGGTCAAAAACAGTCCAAAAATCACTGGGGGCGATTTCTGATACGTACAGGTCGCGGCTTTGTCACGCGTACGCGTCACTTGTCTGCGGCACAATCCATGCGTACGCGTGCTTTACGCGTGCGCGTCACCCAACAGCCAGGAAAATATGGAAAATTATATATCGTTGTGAAGCCCCAGATGTTAGCTTTCCAACGCAACTAGAACCGCCTCATTTGGATCTTTGTAGCTCAAGTTATGATCGATTGAGTGCGAAGAGGTCAGGCTGGACAGCTCAGCAATTCCTTCAGTTTCTTGTATTCCTTCCACTTTTGCATGCTTTCTTTCCATCCTCTAAGTCATTCCTACCCTGTAATCTCTGAAAATACTTAACACACATATCAAGGCATCGAATGGTAATAAGAGAGGATTAAGATTAGCTAAATTAAGACTAAAGAAACATGTTTTCAATCATAGCACAAAATCAGGAAGAGAAAATGTAAAACATGCGAATTCTATGAATAAGTGTGAGAATAGTGGATGAAATCCACTCAATTAGGCACATCATGTACTACAAAATAGTGGTGCATTAAATCTCCCCACACTTAAATATTAGCATGTCCTCATGCTAAGCTCAAGAGAAACTATAAGAGTGAAGAGGAATGGTAGAAAGTATGAAATGCAACCTATCTATATGAATGCAACTACATGCAAAATGCTTTTACCTACTTGGTGAAAAATAGATAAACCTTTCAAGAAGAAATATGAACTGGATTTCACTAATTCAAATCATAAAAATAAAGTACAAATAGACTTGTAGAAGAAAATAGCTCATGAAAGCCGGGAACAAAGAATCGAGCATCGAACCCTCAATGAAAGTGTACACTCTAATCGCTCAGGTGTTTAAGGTTCGATTCTCTCAATTCTCTACTAACCTTGCTTTCTAAGACTTGCTCTTCTTCTACCAATCAACAAAATTTAATGCACAAATACACATATCGAGAGGTCTTTTAAGGGTTGTAATGGGGTTAAGGTCAAGGTAGGATTGTATTTGGTCAAGTAGACTAAAATCTGAATCCTTAATTAACCTAAACTTCCCACCTAACTTAAGATAATCCATGTAATCATAATATAAAATCTAACTACCCATTAACTATGTTTTCCACATATTCATGCATTCCAATTTTGAGTACAGTACATATGCATTGCTATCACAATATACTTTGGGGCATTTTGTCCCCCTTTTTATTTATTTGCTCTTTTTCTTTTCTTTTTTTCTTTCTCTTTTTTTTCTATTTTTCTTTTCTTTTGTCTTTCTCAATGCATATGATTAAAGTATTGCATGCATAAACATGTGTTTAACATTCTTTTTCACATTTTCTCAAGAATATACAACACCCAATTCTCAAACCAAATATTGGCAAATCCAATTTTTCCACACTTAATTTGTGAGCACTGTCACTAGTCTAAGCTAACCAAGGATTCAAACTAAGGACATTATTATTTTCCGCTTAGAGTTAGTGATGAGCTAAAGTAAAGAACAAATGGGGTAAAATAGGCTCAAATTGGTTTCCAAAGGATAATGAAAGGGTAAGGCCATATGGGTATGTAAGCTTAGTGAAACAAAGGCCTCAATCATATAAGTGCATGCATACATCAAACAATGGAAATATAGAATCAAGCAAGACAAAGATCACAATTTTAGAGAGAACAACACACACAAGAATAAGATATTATGGTTAAATAATGTAACCATTTAATTAAACTCAAAATCTCACAAGGCTGTGTGTTCGAGCTCTAAACCATGTTCCAAAATACATTTCTTCCAACAAGTTTAGCAAAAATTTTAATTTAAATTAGTGAAATGCTATAAAATAGTTTCTTGAAAAAAGAAATTATTACTTCAACCAAGTAGTGGTAAAACATGCAATCAAACATGCAAATGCAACAATGAACTAACAAAGAAAATAAAAATTGGTGTTGAGAAGAAAGTGACTAACCCGCAAAGATCGGTATCGACCTCCCCACACTTAAAGATTGCACCATCCTCGGTACATGCTGAGATGTACAAGTGGACAGGTGGCTCCAATTGATGCTTTTTCTCCAAAGACTGTGTGACAGACTTGTCTATTGCTCCAGTTAGAAGTGTTTTCTTCTTGGTGGCCATCCTAAAAAAAGAGAAAAAGGAAGCGAGAAAAACCCACAAGCAAAGATATGAAAAGAAATAAAACAAATGTGGACTAGTGCCAAATAATAAGGTTCTCAACTACATGGTAGCTACAACATGTAAGTGAGAAATAAATAGAAGCACAGGGCATGTCAACGAAATAGCAAACAAGTCAAGCAGCACCCAAAATAATGCAAGAAATATGCAACAGTTGAGTAAGAAAAATTTAACACTAATGTGAAAACAAAAAATATAGAAAAGAAAGGGAGAAGAAACAAGGAAGTTAAAATGCCATTAATGCGAGTATGCAAACGTAACAAATAGAAGAAAAGAAAGGGAATAAGGTTGAGAGAGGAGGAGAAGAGAGTGGGAAAGGAGGAAAGAAGGAGAAAAGAGTAAAGAGAAAAGAAGAAAAAGAATGGAGAATAAAGAAGAAAGAAAAAGAAAGAAGGAAATTAGGATTTGGAAAGATAAAATAAGAAGAACAGGGCTGTGCAGGGTTCTGGGCGTGTTGCGCGCACGACGTGCACGCGTGCTCCACGCGTACGCATGGGTCGCAAAAATTGGAAGGTGACGCGTGGGCATCGGTCACGCGTACGCGTGACCGTGTTTGTGTTACTCGCGCGAAGGCATCCTTACGCCCGCACAACTCTCTATTTGTCTTGGGGTGTGTGCCAAAATAGCATGTGACGCGTGCGCGTCATTGACGCGTGCGCGTCATTGACGCGTACGGGTGAGTGGTCAGAATTTGAAAATGGTGCGCACGCGTTAGGGACGCGTACGCGTGGGTGAATTTGTGCCTTGGGCATAGTGCCCGCACCAAGCCAGCACAACTTTCGGCCTGACACCTCTTTACGCCGATTTTTCTAGGTCACGCGTTCGCGTCATTGACGCGTATGCGTGAAGTGCCAAATGTTTAAAATGACGTGCACGCGTAAGGGATGCGTGCGTGTGGTGATGCTTGTGCGATTGGCACACTTTTTGCATTGCTCCCACGTAACTCTCTGCCACTTTTTTTTTATGCAATATGCATATGCAAATGCAGAATGCAGGTGAATATGCAGAAATTATGAATGAACACTAGTAAAAATAAAATAAAATAAGATTAAGAATAAAAAAGAACGATTATACCATGGTGGATTGTCTCCCACCTAGCACTTTTAGTTATAGTCCTTAAGTTGGACATTCAGTGAGCCCCTAGTTATGGTGGCTTGTGCTTGAACTCATCTTGAAACTTCCACCAATGCTTGGACCTCCAGTAAGCTCTATCAATACTAGGTAAATTCCTCAAGTCTTGATGGAGTTCTTCACAAGCTTTGAGCTCCCAAAAGTGATCCTCATATATTCCCAGATCCCAAATCTTGATTCTACACCCGTCTTCAAGTTGATCATCATGATTCCATCCGGGTGGTAAGTGATCCGACTTCTTACTAAGGCATCCAAACAACTTCCTAGACCCATTCATTCGAGCTCTACACCAACCCTTGCATTTAGATTTTGAGCTCCCAACCACAACAAACCTAGGATTGTGTTGCCAACCACTAACCATCTTCCTTTTACTCTTAAAGCCACAAAGAGCTCTAAGCTGATCATCTGTCTCAAGTAAACCATATTCAAGTGGAAAAGTAAAGGTCAAGGATAAGAATTTTACCCACTTGAATGTTGTATTGGATGGTAATGGATTTGGGGGAGAGGTCTCCAATAACCTTGGCAAGGTGATCTCTAGCTCCATTCCCTTGGGCTCTTCTTTGACAACTTCCACCTCTTTGCAAGCTTCTTCAATTTCAACCTCTCCCTCTTGGTAGCTTTCTTCCAATTCAATATCTTCTTCATTACTTACCAATGGCATGGGAGGTTGTGCTTCTTCCTCTTTAATCTCCATCTCTTGATTAACCTCTACAAAGTCTTCAACCATGATCTATCTCGGAGATTGTACACCTTCCTCAACATCAACATTAAACATCTTGGAAGGAGGCTTTATGACTGGACTGTCCCATGGAGGTTCAGCAACTCCTAACTCTGCAACATCTTCTTCCTCTCCAATAATTGCTGCTTTGTCCAGTTGTTTTAGTATAAAACCATACTCCTCCTTGATGATTTCCTTTCCATGACAACTCCCTTCAACTACTCCTTCATCTGCAAGGGTTTCTCCTACCTCCACAGTTTGGGCCTCCTCTTGCTCTAAGACAAAATTAGACTCCTCCTTGATGTCTTCCTTCACTAATTCTTCAACCACTCCTTCGACTTCAAGGGTCTCCACTACCTTCACCTGTAGGGCCTCCTATAGCTTCTTATAAAGTATGAATTTGCGAAGACGATCCATTCTCTCTTGTTCCATGTCAATAGCATAACTGGGATCATCTTGCTCTTAGATTGATGGATGTGGGTGCTCTTCCATGGAAGATGGTGATGGGATGGGAAGATCATTATGTGGTTGAAAAGGAAGCGCACTAAAGTTTGAGGGTTGAATATTGGAGGTAGAGGGTTGGTTCATGCGGGATATAAGATTTTGGAGTGTAGAGGTGAGACCAATGATATTAGAGATGAGTGTGTTGTTATCCAATGGAGGTTGGGGTGGATAGGAAGATTCATTTGTTGGGAGAAAGGGCTCATAATACGGAGGTGGTTCTTCTTGATAAGGATATGGAGATGGTGAATATTGAGGTGGTGGTTCTGGGTGTGGTTCATGTAGCGATTGGTGTGGTGGATGTGGGTCAAGGTCATATGGGGGTGTTTGGTGGTAAGGGACTTGTGAGTTTGGTAGTTCAAAGGTATGTTGTGGAGGTGGTTCATAAGCATAGGGTGGGGCTTGCTGGTAACTACAAGGGGGTCCACCATATCTATCATCTTGTTATGCACCTCGGAATGGCTCTTGACCATAGTAATTTGGTGGAGGTGGGTTGTCACGAAAGGGTCCACCATAACTATTGTCCTGGTATGTATCACAGAATGGTCGTTGGTGATAGCTGACAAACCCCATTTGTAGGGTTTATCTAGTATTGATTTTAGGGGATTTTATAACCTTTTACCCACATTTATCCATTGAAATAGCATGGTTTTATAACTTCTCCCTTAATTGTGCTTAAGAGTGAAAACATGCTTTTTAGGTCTTAAAATGAATAAATTTAATTCACCTTGATTCCATTAGATGCCTTGATATGTTTGTTAAGTGATTTAAGGTTTAGGAGGCAAAGATTGGATCAAGGGAATGAAGAAATGAAAGAACCGGAAAGCTGTCAAGCCGACCTCTTCGCACTTAAACGACCATAACTTGAGCTACAGAGGTCCAAATGATGCGGTTCCAGTTGGGTTAGAAAGCTAACATCCGAGGCTTCGAAACGATATAAGATTTGCCATAGTTGCTACACGTATGGTGGCGCGCACGCGCAAAGTACGCGCACGCGCCGTTGGTGCACGTGATCACCTCATGCAAACTCGTGGCTAGCGAATTTACAAGCCTTGTGGGCCCAATCCAACTCATTTCTAATGCTATTTAAGCCAAGGATTGAAGGGAGAATGAACATACTTTACCATAGTTAGTTATCATTAGTCATAGTTTAGTTTTAGAATTAGTTTCTAGAGAGAGAAGCTCTCACTTCTCTCTAGAATTAGGATTATGATTAGGATTAGTTCTTAGATCTAGATTTAGATTCATCTTCTTCTACTTCTATCTTCTCAATTCTTTGTTGCTACATTCATCTTCTTCTATTCTTTTATTGTAATTTCCTTTATGTTGTTCTTATACTTTGTTGTAGATCTAGTATTGTTCCTTCCATTTTCTTTCAATTCAATAAGAGGTAATTCATAATAATTGTTCTTCTTTGCTTTTCTATTGTTGATCTCTTGCCTTTGTAGTTAGATCTCTCTTTAATTCTTGCAATTTATGTTGTTTACTTCTATTGCCTTTTATGTGTTTGTTGAAATGTCTCTTTTAGTTTTAGTGTAGATTTTGTTCCTCTTGGCCTAGGTAGAGTAATTAGTGACACTTGAGTATCTAATTCCTTTGTTGATTGATAATTGGAGAGATTGCTAATTGGTTTGGAGTGCACTAAAGCTAGTCTTTCCTTGGGAGTTGGCTAGGACTTGTGGCTCAAGTTAATTCATCCACTTGACTTTCCTTTATTAGCAAGGGTTAACTAAGTGGGAGCAATGAATAATTCTCATCACAATTGAGAAGGATAACTAGGATAGGACTTCTAGTTCTCATACCTTACCAAGAACCTTTTATAGTTGTTAGTTTATTTTCATTGCCATTTACTTTCATGTTTCTTATCCAAAACCCCAAAACACATCACAACCAATAACAAGACACTTTATTGTAATTCCTAGGGAGAATGACCCGAGGTTTGAATACTTCGGTTTATAAAATTAGGGGTTTGTTACTTGTGACAAACAATCTTTTGTATGAAAGGATTTTTGATTGGTTTAGAAACTATACTTGCAACGAGAATTCATTTGTGAAATTCTAAACCGTGAAAAATCCGTTCTCAATAGCACATTGGAGGGGTTTGTTGCCAAGAGGGTTGATCAAATCCTTGTGGCTCCTCCCAATTTTGATTTTTCCAACATTGATGCCTGTTATCATTATAGCTTTCATTCCTTACAACAATATTGGAATCAAACTTAAAGCCAGAGGGGGGAGAATTCATAGTAGCTAATAAAAATTAAAAATAAAAACAAATATTTACAATAACCAATAATAAGGCACATGTTTGCAATTCCTCGGCAACGGCGCCATTTTGACAAATGGATTCTTGCGTGGTCTAGAATTTTTCAAATAAGCTCTTGTTGAAAGTATAGCTTCTAAACCAACAAAAATCCTTTCGTACAAAAAACTTGTTTGTCACTAAAGCAAACCCAGTAAAATTTATAACCAAAGTATTTAAACCTCGGGTCATCTCTCAAGGAATTGCAGGGAGGTATGATTTATTATTGGTTATGGAAAAGTATCTTTTGGGTTTTTTGAAAGGTTTGAAAAAGGAATTTAGATGGTAAGAAAATAAATTAATAACTAGAAAAACTCTTGGCAAGCTATGAGAACTGGAAATCCCATCCTAGTTATCCTTATCAGTTGTGATGAGAATTGTTTATTGCTCCCACTTAGTTAACCCTTACTAAATAAAGGAAAGTCAAGTGGACTAATCAGTTTGATTCCTCAAATCCTAGTCAACTCATATGGGAAGACTAGCGTTAGAGGAATCCAAATCAATCAGTAAATTTCAATTTTCAATCAGCACCGAGTTTGATAACTCAAGTGTCACCACTTACTCAACCAAAGCCAAAGGGGGAAAAATTCAAATTACTTATATCATAAATAAAAGAAAGCAATCATAAATCTAAAATACCTCAAATTATATTAAATATAAAATCAAATCTAACATGAGAATTCCTAAATCAAAGTAATAGAATAAATAAAAATGGAACAGAAACCAAAGTAAAGGAACATTGAACTTGGAATGAAGAAGAAGTAAACCTAACCTAAGAGAAATCATAAATCCTAAAAACTAAGAGAAAGGAGAGAGACTTAAGAGAAATCATAAATCCTAAAAACTAAGAGAGAGGAGAGAGCCTCTCTCTCTAGAAAACTACTTCTAAAACTAAAATTGTATGAATGATAAGTGTATGATGAATGAATGAATTCTCCCACTCTGTAGCCTCTAATCTGTGTTTCCTGAGCTGAAAACTGGGTCAAAATTGCCCAGAAATCACTGGGGGCAATTTCTAATACGTACAGGTCGCGGCTCTGTCACCCGTACGCGTCACTTGCCTGCGACACAATCCACACGTACACATGCGCATCACCCAACAGCTAGGAAACTATGACAAATTATATATCGCTGTGAAGCCCTGGATGTTAGCTTTCCAACGCAACTAGAACTGCCTCATTTGAATCTCTTTAGCTCAAGTTATGGTCGATTGAGTGCAAAGAGGTCAGGCTGGACAGCTCAGCAATTCCTTAAATTTCTTGTATTCCTTCCACTTTTGCATGCTTTCTTTCCATCCTCTAAGCCATTCCTGCCCTGTAATCTCTGAAAATACTTAACACACATATCAAGGCATCAAATGGTAATAAGAGAGGATTAAGATTTGCTAAATTAAGACCAAAGAAACATGTTTTCAATCATAGCACAAAATCAGGAAGGGAAAATGTAAAACATGCGAATTATATGAATAAGTGTGAGAATAGTGGATGAAATCCACTCAATTAGGCACAAGATGTACCACAAAATAGTGGTGCATCAAGCGTTTATGTATCCAGTGGTAATACGGGAAAGCATAATGCCTAAAGTCACGGCAAGGCTCAAAAGGTGCAAAGCACCAAAAGGAAGCTACATTCAAGAATCAAGAAGAGCTTAAAGAAGAGAACCAATAATATCATCTAGATTCTAATTCTGAGAGATGCCAATGCCTCTGAGCTTCAAAGAAAAGTGAGATGCCGAAACTGTTCAAAAGTAAAGAACTATTAGCCCCACTCAGTGTTTGGAACTAAGCTTCATTGAAAAACTTTAAGACTTATTGTTTCTTTCTCTTCTTTTTAGTCTTACTTGTTTTTGGTTGCTTGAGGATAAGCAACAGTTTAAGTTTGGCATTCTGATGGGTGGATATTTTATATACTTTTTGGCACTGTTTTCTTAGTATTTTTAGTATATTTTATTAAGTTTATTATGTTTTAGTTGGTTTTAATGAAAAATTCACTTTTTGGATACTACTTTGAGCTTTTGTGTTTATCCTATTATTTCAGGTCATTTCTAGCTGAATTTGGCAAGTTTTGGCAAAGTTTGATTCAGAGGCAAGGAAAGCATAGCAAATGCTATCAGATTTTGACCTTCGTGCATTCAAACGAGCATTTATGGAGATACAAAGATCCAATGGACACGTTCATAATGGCATTGGAAAGATAGCTTCTAGAGCTTTGCAGCAATATATAATAGTCTATACTTTTATTTGGATTGGACTGCCCAAGATGGCCATTGAATGCCTAAACTATACCCTTTCTGGCATTAAATGCCCACGGAGGACTCAAGCCAGCGTTGAACGCCCAAACCCAGCATTCAGTGTCACAAGGGGAGCAAGGAAGAACCATAGTTATCCCCTAGTGGGCGCTCAATGCCCACTCCTTCAAGTTAGACGCTAAGCTCAGCCCAAACACTCACCAAGTGGGCCCAGAAGTGGATTTTCATACCTTTCTGCTTAGTTTAATTCATTTTTGTAATTTTTGATTATGATATTAGTATTTATAGGAGAAGATCACCCATGTTTAGGATCTTCAACCCCTCAGAACTTATCATACATTATTTTCTGTAAAGTATGAGCAACTAAACCTCCTAGGTTAAGGTTAGGAGCTCTGCTGATTCTTATGGATTAATACAATTACTTTTCTACTCTAATTTATGCTTGATTCTATTCTATGATACATTTTCGTTCTTCATCCTTATGAATCTGGGGTGGAACTGACGTATGACCCCTCATTCTACATGAGTTCTTGCGAGTCCTTGATAGGATAGTATTGATCTACAGTTTGAGAGGGCATCACAGATTTCAACATGTATCTGGGCCAATTGGGATAAATGACATAAAATCTCGTTAGTCATGGGTGACTGAGGTTTTTGTGGCGCTAAGGCTAGAACCGTAGATCTTCATTCTCCAATCTGGAAGATCCAACCTTGTCTGTGGCATTTTGAGTAGGATCATCAGAGATTGAATGCGTGAGCTTCACCCTCGTCCAGATTGAATGACCATTGACCCTGGCGTTTGGTTTGGATCAGAGGAGATTAATGACCACTGATCCTGGCTTTAATCACTTATAGCCTTTCCCTTGAATGAATCATTCGTTGTTAAAGTAGACAGTGAGAAGTATTAATCCGGAAGAACAAGCATCTCTGGGGCCTTAACTGATTCTTTATCATTGTCTTCACGTTAGTTTGTTATTGCTTTCTTTATTATTCTATTTTATGCGCCTACAACAACAATCAAATTTTTATTTGCCTAATTAAGATCAACGGGATAACCACAGGTTGCTCAATCCGGCAATCCTCGTGAGATTCGACCCTTACTCACCTGAGGTATTACTTGGACAACCCGGTGCACTTGCCGGTTCAGTTGTGTGAGTCACAAATTCATGCACCACATTCCGAAAATTCGTGAAATTGAGAATATTAATACACCTATATCTTCATAACTACCACACTCCGGTCCCAAAAAGAACCTCATTACCAGGCACAACCTTTCTAAAGCAAGCCGCAATAGAGGTGTCTTCAAACGAGTCAATAAATCGAGGGTCTAACATATGCCAAAGACTCTTGAATTTAACTTAGTCCCGCAGGCAATGTTCAATTGTCTCCTGAGTCGCATTGCATCTCTGGCACAAATCCAAACTAGCCAGATGCCGCCTGAATCGGAAAGCATTCGTCGGGAGATCATTATGAGGCCCAAGCCACATGATGAATTTGATCTTCTCAGGAAGATTTAAATGCCAAAACCAGCTCCAATAACTATTTACATTCCAATTTACTTTATGCTTCACCAACCAACTGTAACCTTCTCTTACACTGTACCTTTTTGCCCTTGCAAGCCACGAACTCTACCCCGGATCCAAATCTGCTGAATTATTGTAGCAACCGTACTACCACCCAAGATCCATCTGACAAAAGAAAAATTGTGTGTCGGTATAGAATTTCATAAATGAAATCTCGTTGCAAGTATAGTTCTAAACCAACAAACAATTCCTCAATAAAAAATTTGTTTGTCACAAGTACAAACTCCAATAAAAATAAATCGAAGTATTTAAACCTCGGGTCATCTCTCAAGGAAATTTAGGGAAGTGTTCTTGTTATTGTCTAGAGAGCTATGTTTTGGGGTTTTTGGAATAAGGGACAAGAATTGTAAATGGCAAAGGAAATAAACTAACAGCTAAGAAGGCTCTTGGCAAGGTATGAGAACTAGAAATCCTATCCTTGTTATCCTCATCAATTGTGACAAGAATTATCCATTGCTCCACTTAGTTAACCTCTAACTATGAAGAAAAGTCAAGTGGATATCAATTTGAGACCACAAGTCCTAGTCAAATCCCAATGAGAGACTAGCTTTAGTGGCATTCAAATTGACTAGCAACGTCTAATTGTTAATCAACAAAAGAGTTTGATAACTCAAGTGTCACAAATTACTCAACTCAAGTCAAGAGGAGAAAAGTCTAACTCATAACTAAAAGAGACATTTCATCAAACACCTAATGGGCATAAACATAAAGCATGGTAACTTGCAAGAATTAAAGGAAAGCTATAACCAATCAAAGTAAGAAGTCAACAATAGAAAACTAAAGCAAATATAAAAAGACATGGAAATCATAAATTGCATTAAAAGAAAATGAAGATCTACATAAGAGTTCATAAACTAAAATTAACAATATAAAAGAACTACAAGAGAAGTAGCATGCTAGAACAAGTAAAGATAAAAAGGAAAACTAAAGCAAAGGAAGAAGTAAATCTATATCTAAAAGGAAAATAAAAATAAGAACCCTAATCTAGAGAGATAAGAGAGCATCTCTCTCTAGAATTCTATATCTCTCTCTAAAACTAAGTGTATGAGTGATCCCCCCCCCCCTTTGACCCCCTTGAATTCTGCATGTAGTAGCCTCAGAAATGAGTTGGATATGGGCCTTGGCAGCTCAGAAATCGCCCTCAATGTTTTCACTTTAATGAGGTCACGTGTGAGCAACGACGCATACGCATGGGTCACGCGTACGCGTCATTTGGCATTTTGCTATCCATGTGTACGCGTTATGTCACGCATACGCGTTGCCATGCGACTTCATATTCACGCGTGCACGTCTGTTACGTGTGCGCGTCGATGTATGCACTCCAAATCCTTGATTTTCCATGAGTTCTCCAACTTGCATGCTTTTCTTTTTACCTCTTTGATCCATTCCTAGTCTTTTCAACCTGAATTCACTAACAAACACATCAAGGCATCTAGTGGAATCAAATGATGATTAAAATTAGTAAATTAAGGCCTAAAAAGCATGTTTTCACACTTAAGCACAAATTAGAAGAAAATCATAAAACCATGCTATTTCATTGAATAAATGTGAGAAAAGTTGATAAAATTCTCTAAATTAGGCACAAGATAAACCCTAAAATGGGGTTTATCACCATCACACCACAAATCAACCACTATGAATTCCGACTCATATATGTGAATATAGGCTGCGTTTGTTTACAGAGACAAGACACTGAGACACAAAATCGTGTTTGGCAAAGGAGATATGGACAGAGACAATGTGTCCAGAGACACTGAATTAGTGTATTTTGTGTCCATCCTGACAGGAAGGACACGGAGACACTAACAAGGGACACAACTTATTTTTTATTTTTTCTTTCAATATTCTCGTTAATTTTTTATAATTATATTTTTTATTGTTATATTTTTCATCTCAAATTTTTTGAATGAAAAAAAATGAGAATAAATTGAATTTTTATAATTTGTTTTAGTTTATCACCAAACAGAATACAAGAACACAAAATTTTGTATCTTTGTCCATCAGTGTCTTGTCCTGTCCTGTTCTTAGTGTCTTGTCCTGTCCTGTTCTTAGAAACAAACGCAGCCATTGGGAACAAGATCATAAAGTCTTCCAAACGAGGTCCATTCATCATACCACACAGATTATTGCACATCCTCTACATTCCACTTAAAACTATCTTTAAGAGCCTCATATGTTTTTAGAATGTTCTTCCAAGTGGCCGACGCATTTTGTCCATGACTGCCACCAAAACAATTAAAATTCTGGAGGTATTTTTGCATCACAATCTGCATCCATAGTTTGTTTCTATTATTGTAGCATTCCCAAACCAACTTGCCAAGAAGCGCTAGATTAGCATAGTATGTATCTCTTACACCTAAACCACCTGCCTTTTTGGGAGTAATAGCTACTTCGCACTTAACCAATGGTAACCCTCTCCCATTATTATGGCCTCTCCATAAGAAGTGTCGCATTAGTGAATCAATATTTTCACATGCATACTTTGGAAGGAGAGTAACCTACATATTGTAGACTGAAATAGAAGTCATTACCGACTTAACCAAACAAAGGCATCCTGTGTTATTCAACAGACACCCCTTCTAACTAGCAAGCTTGTTCTGAATTTTTTCAATGAATTCTTGAACCGTCCTCCTGGAAGACCATTCATGCCCAATATTAACCCCTAGGTAGCTTTTCAAATCCTGAAAAAATTGAAAACTAGAGACTCCTCAGAGCATCTCCTTCCTTCTCACTCTCAGGCCTGATGCTTTGGAGAATAAGTCCATGCACTTCATAACTTCCTCTACCTGAGCTTTCATAGCTTTACAGAATAGCAGTAGATAATTAACAACCATCAAATGATATTTTTGGGACATGTATGAAAACTGACACTGGTATCCACAAGCCTTAAGAAACCTGATGGGCAATAAAACAAACAAGACACTCCATACAAAGCACAAAGAGATACGTGGACATGGGATCCCCTTGTCTGAAACCCCTTTAGGGGTTAAAGCTTTGGAGTTTATCATGGTTCCAGAAAATAGACAAAGAAGATGACGTCACGCAAGCCATAATAAGATGAATAGTAGCCCTCAAAAAGCCAAACTGAACCAAAGAAGTTTCAAGAAATTTCCAGTCCACCCTGTCATAAGTCTTCTCTAAATCAATCTTAAAGGCCATAGTCCCTTTCCTATACTTAGTGTTCTCATGAAACTCATAATTTCCTGCACAATGATGATGTTCTCCGTAGTACCTCTTCCTAGGATAAAACCAACCTGAAGTGGTCCAATGATCTTCAAAAGAAAGGATCTAACCCTGTTCACCAACACTTACATAATGATTTTGTAAAGAACATTACATAAACTGATGGGGTGAAAAACCCTTAAGAAAGTAGGAGCTTCAACTTTAGGAATTAGAATAACGTATGTCTCGAAAATTGCACCATTTAAAATCTTCCTCAAATACTCTTTTGACTAAATTCCACACATCATAGCTCAGAAAGTTACAAAACTCCTTATAACACAGGGCCTAAAAATCATATGGTCCTAGAGCTTTGAAAGAGGTCATGGTCATTAAATCTCTTTTCACCTCTTTTGTTGCCACCGGTTCAACCAACATTTGATAGGCCTCATTACTAAGGGAAAGACTGAAAAATTCTTCCATAGCATTTGGATCAATATTCTCTCATGTTGAAAAGAGCTTTTTGAAGAATGGGTTTGTTTCTTTCTCTAGCTCCTGCGGCTCAATATCCCAAGTTCTATCTTCCAAAATCAGTCCATGAATCTTGTTTCGCTTTCTCCTTATGATCGTTTACAAGTGAACAAACTTAATGTTCCTATCACCATACCGAATCCACTACTTTCTCAATTTCTAATACCACATAAGCTCTTCTTGGAGAAGGATAGTATTTAGCTCATCATGAATACCTTGTTTTTCACCCTCAACTCCAGAACCTCCATACACTAAAGAGAAATTTGAACACCATTCAATTGCCTCTCCAACTCCTTTTTTTAACAAACACATTACCAAAGGTTTCCTTATTGAAAAGAAGAGCATCCTTCTACACCTCGATCAAACTTTTAACAACATCAGGGGCCCCTTTATTCCAAGCTGCACAAACAACATTGCTAAAAAGTGGATAAGTCATCCAAGCAGCTTGGAATATAAATGGTCTCAAACCCCTCTTGGCTTTCACAGCCGGTGTACATCTGACGCGCAAAGGACATTGATCAGAATAAAGACGCGCCAAAACCTCATTATAAGCCTTAGGAAACAACAATCGCCACTCTTGATTAATAGCAGCTCTATCCATTTTTTTGCAACCTACAAACTCCCTCTAACCTTCCTGTACCAAGTAAAGCTTCTTCCAATAGCCCCCATATCAAACAAATGGCAGTTTTCCAAAGTCTCTGCAAAAACTCTGCCCTAGCCTAACTGAAAGCACCCCCTCTAATCTCACTCTATATCAGAATCTCGTTAAAGTTCCCTAACATATTTGAAATCCTGATCAAATCATTCCACAAACCCATTTGCCTATGAACATGTGGATTACCATATATAACACTACAATAACTAGAAGCACTGCCCATAGAGATTTTAAAACTAATATATTGGTCAGTTATATCTATCATTCTGATAGTCAGCATAGAATTAGAGCACATCACCCAAATTCTCCTACTGTGAACTCTAGCCTCCACAATCCCAACATCACGATAACCAAGTTTACTCCAAAAGAGTTTTATTCATTCAAAAGACACGAGTTTCATAAAGAATAAAAAAAGTTGGACTAAATTTACGAACTAACTCTTTGCAATGCACCTGGGCTATTTTGTTAGAAGTCCCTCTAATGTTCCAAGATAAGAAATTATATCTAAACGATCCATAAAAATAAATGGGCATAAATGGAACCAACCTCAGCAGCGGACCCATAGTGAACTGATGAAGGACCAGTAACCTCTCGTGTTCCTTGCTTCCCGGCAAAAATGGATGCTCAGGAATGCTCCCCATCACAACGAAAGCCACCGTTGGCATGTTATCTTGCTGCTGCTATTTCGGCGTGCTGTCACTATCCTGGTGTGACGGCGAGTTTTGCAACAATGCTGGACTGCGTCTCTTGTGGTCATTCTTGAGTGTGTCGGTAGTCGAAGACCCAACTGTAGATATGCCATTGAGCTTCCCCTACTCAACACAACCTTCTCATGAGTCTCTCTTCTGTCCTTTGGGCCACCCACACGGTCCAACTGGTGTCTAAAAAGGGGGGTGTCAAGCCTTTAGCCACCGCTTGGGCCTTAGCTTTCTGGACCGATTTTCCTCTACCCCTTCCAACAAGTTTGGTCCAGCCCCTTCTTTATCCAAGCTCCTTCACATCTGTTTTTCCATACAACGTAGTTGCCTGGATCTTCTCCGCAGCATCTGCTACTGTCGCAACATTAATGGGTGCAATTCTAAATTCAAAAATCTGCTGATTCTGGTTCACCGGATGGCTCTCATGAACAACTGGTCCAACCACCAAAGGAACCATAGATGTGCTACATTCCCCTGCTATATGTCCAAAATAATTACACTTCTCACATGTTAATGGCATACATTTATACTCCACACTATATTCAAAGTCATCAACAACTGCCGAATAACTGGCAGCCCCAAATTCACTTATACACAAGCCCTAGCAAACTTCCCCCTCTCTGCCGACTCGGTTACGAGATCCACCTTGACAGGTTTGCCTATAGCTGAAGCGATCCATATCATAGCCTTTCCATGATAATACCATATGCTCAACCCTGTAATACGTATCCACACCATTGTGTCCCTAAACAATGCCTCACATGGTTTAAAATTTGGAGTCCATGACTTGACCGCAATGTAATGCTCTAACATCATCCATGGACCCCCTAATAACACCTTCTCCTTATCCTCCTTAAGATCACATTCGACTAAGAAATAATCGAAACCAACATCCAAAACTTCATAGCCTCCTTTAAGCCTTCATAAACCTTTCAATTTATGCACCAATCCTATATAACTAAAATGCTTCCCAAGGACCTTAATCATGATGGCCTCCTTGTAAGGTTCAGATAGAGCGTTTCCATCCTCCTCAAAAACTGCCCTTTGGAGGCATTGAGTTGCCTTGTTTTTTGTGCGCAAAATTGAACTCGCATAACTTCACCGGCAAGTGCACCGGGTCGTCCAAATAATACCTCAGGCAAATAGAAAGATAGTTGTTGTTGTTGAGTGTGAATAAACAAGAAAATAAAGAAAACAGTAAAGAGTTAACCTAGAAACAATAATGATGAAACAGTTAAGGCCTCGAAGATGCTTTATTTTTCTGCATTAATACTTCTTACTGACTACTTTAACAATGAGTGATTCATTCAATGGCAAGGTTGTAAGTGATTAAAGCCAGGGTCAGTGGTCATTAATCTCCTCTGATCCACACCAAACACCAGGGTAAGTGGTCATTCGATCTGAACGAGGGTGAAGCTCACGCAATTCAATCTCTAGTGATCCTACTCAAAATACCACAGACAAGCTCAGATCTTCTGGATCGGAGAATGAAACTGAGGATTCTAGCCTTAGTGCCACAGAAACCTCAATTACCATGACTAATGAGATTTTATGTCACTTAACCCAATTAGACCAGATACTTTGTTGGAACCTGTGATGTATTCTCAAGTTGCAGCTCAATACTATCTTGTCAAGGACTCGCAAGAATTCATGTAGAATATGGGTCATACTTTTGTTCCACCCCAGATTCATAAGGATGAAGAACAACAATGCATCATAGAATAGAATCAAACATATATTAAAATAGAAAAGTAATGATATTAATCCATCGGAATCAGCAGAGCTCCTATCCTTAACTTAGGAGATTTAGTTACTCATGTTTTACAAAGAAAACAAAGAAGAAAGTGCAAAGTAATGTGTTTGTGCTTCTCCCCTCCTGGGAGGAATGATCTTCAAGAGGAAGGAAGTCCCTTATCTATAATAAAAACTCTAAGACTAAACCTAACAGATATTGTTCTTAATTAAAAATTACAAAAAGAAAATAAAATAAGCTAAGTGCTGAAATCCACTTTGGGGCCCACTTGGTGAGTGTTTGGACTGATGCCTGGCGTCCAACTAAGGTTCTGGGCATTCAACGATGATCCTTGCTCCCTGGCTGGCATTGAACGCCAGTTTGGGCGTTCAACTTGGGAGGCTGGTCCTTCTTGGGCATTGAACTCTAGAGGTGGGTATTCAATGCCCTATTTGGGCAGTGATTCCAAATGGAAAGTATAGACGATTATCTATTACTGAAAAACCTTAAAAGTTAGCTTTCCAACATCATTGAGAGCTCGTCAATTGCACCTCTGTAGCTCAAAATATGCTCGTTAGAATGCACGGAGGTCAAGATTTGACAGCATCTGCTATCCGTTCTTTGCCTCAAAATTAGCCTTTGCTAGATTTCGCCAATTTCACCCAAAAATCACCTAAAATCAAAAGAAAAAAAACAAAAATTTAAAGTAGCATCCAAAAGATGAATTTTGCACTAAAACACACTAAAACATAATAAAATTAAATAAAATACTACTGAAAACGCCCTAAAAATACTATGAAAAATGGTATAAGATGCTTAGTCATCAGTTTTCTCGTGACAACCGCCATTGAATCCCCATTGGTGTAGAATTTACAATCCATAACTACCGGCAAGTGCACCGGGTCGTACCATGTAGTAAACTCACGACGAGTGAGTGTCGATCCCACGAGGATTAACGGACTAAGCAAGTAATTGTTGATTAGCTATTCTAGTTAGACAAGTTGGAATAAGAGTTCTGGTTGTCAAATAGCATAAGAAGCAACAAATTAAGAAAATTAACAATGAATAGTTGAGGAAACGATATGAGAATAGAGTTAAGGTTTTGGAGATGTTTAAATGTCTAGATTAATATCAATTGTTAATAACCTTGATCATGTAATGATTATGTTTACAGCAAAGTCTAGGTGGTTAAATTCTTATTCCGAGGCAATCCAATCTCCTCTAATCCAATTGATCATCAATTTCTTGATCAATCAATTGTATTAGTGGGTTAAGTTTAATTTCTGATTTATGAACCACACAACCCTAAGAATCCTGAATCAGAATGTAGTTATATATCACGTACCACATTAAGTCCAGATAATTAGAAATTATGAGGAGTTGGTCTCAAGCTGTAATTCTAATAATATAAATTTTCTAAGACTCAAATATAATTCAAGTAGAATTAGAATTATTTTCTAATAATCACTAATCCCTAGGATGAAGAACAAAACCGATCCTTAAACAATAATCAAGGCATAAATCAAAAGTAGAAAAATAAATATTTATTAATCCATTCAAGTAAATAGAGCTTCTAACCTTAACAATGGAGGTTTAGTTGCTCATGGTGTAGAAAACCCTAATAGAAAAAAGTATGAAAAGTGCAAAATGAAAGTTAGGAGGAGAGAGCTCCCGCGTGGACGGATCTCAATCCTATTTATAGTCCTAATTAAAATAGGTTTAAAACTCAAATAAAATCCTAAAAGATCTTTTCTAATAGTCATGTGATTTACTAAATCAAATCCCCAAAAGCCTTCTTGACTTGTTATAAATGTGTGGTCCCCTCTTGATTCTTGCACTCGGCGCCAAACCCCAGGTTTTGGACATTTGGCACCACCCAGGCAGTGGTAGCTTGTACGCAAAAAATAGGCTTGGGCGTTAAACGCTGGGTCATGGCGTTTAGTGCCAGGTACCTAGAGAAGAATTGATCCGATTGAACTCTTGTGGTTGTGTGTATGCACAACGCATGCGTATGCACGATCTCCCTTTTCGCTCCATCCATGCGTACGCATGGTCCTCTTTTACTTCTTAATGCTGTTTTCACTAATTCTTCACCAGAATATTACTTGAAATCAATCAAAAGCCACAAAACTCAAAGTAGTATTCAATGGGGGCTAATCTACTAAAATTCTCTAACAAATCAACAGAAAAATCATATAAATTACATAGAAAAGATACCAATGATGTTCACACAACACAATACTAAACTTAAAGTGTTGCTTGTCCTCAAGCAACTTGAACAGTGAAAATTAAGAATGGATCTAGCTAAAAGTAATAGTTCCAGTGAATCTCATACTTATCCTAAGAGTGGGGTTTAACAATGTCGTAATCATGAGTGCATCCTTATTCTTCATTGTTCCTTGAAACTTAGGAGTGTCAACAACTCAAAGGAACTAGAACCAGATGATGTTATGAAACCTCACTCTGTTAAGTCTGGATTGATCCTTGAATTCCTTTCTTTTAACTTTAGAGAAAATTCTTTTGTTGACAACTCCAAATGCCCCATCTCGAAGCAACTCTTGATAGTGAGCTTTTGATCGGTAATCCCAAACCAATTGGTCCAAGTCATCGGGTGATAAATTACCCCACGGATCTAGTGACTCAAGCCTCTCCTTGACACGGTCGCACCACAAGCATATAGTTGAAATCTCAACCATTGATGCTCAGAGCCTTGCAACTTAGCTTTTTTTGGGGAGGGTGCTTTGCACCTTGAGCCTAGTGATGCGTGAGCATCTTTTCTATATTTTCTTATTATTTTTATATCAGTTTATTAAGTTTTATTGAGATTATAGTGTTTGAAGCCTGTTTGGATGCTACTTTGAGGAGCATTATGGTTTTACTTATTTCAGGAAATATCTGGGCGAGTTTAACAGAGTTCGTGCAGAAGGAAAAGGAAGAAATGTGAAGCTGCCAAGTTGGCGCTAAACGCCACTACTGGGCGTTTGGCACCAAGCGTCTCGTGCTACATGCAAGGTCTTTGACAGGTAGGCGCTAAATGCCAAGCTTGGCTTTTAGCGCCAGGAAGACCGCAACACACGCAAAACTCTCTTCCTCAGCGGCGCTAAACACCGAGTCTGGCGTTTAGTGCCAACACCGCATTTTGGACTTCAAGGAAAGGGCTTCATTTGTGGAAGATTTTAATAATAATTAGTTTTAGTGTGATTTTTTTTGTTTGTTATTAGTACAAAACACAATCTTTTAGTTTTAGATATTATTTTATTTTATTTTATATCTTTTATTTTATTTTTCAAATCAATTAGGTTAGATATAAAAAGGAAAAAAATTCAACCCTTCATTCTTTTTCTTCTCTCTCTACCTCATTCTACACTTGATGGTAAGATTTTGATCGGTTTAGAAATTTCATCAATAGAAAATCAATTATTGTCATAGTATAGTCCTAGAACGACGTGTAACCCCACGATCAAATTTTGATTTGGTTGTCACAAAGTCAACCCCAATAAAAAATAACCGAGAGTATTGGTCTCGGGTCATTCTCAAGAGAATGGGCAAACATGTGCATGAATATTGGTTAGAATTCCGGGGTTGAGAATCATAAAGAAGAATTTAAACTACTAAACCTTAGCATGCAAGAATCTTAAAATGCAAGAAACTAAATCAAAGCAATTAAAATAAGGTATGAGTAAATGCAATCTAGCAAGGGGACATATAAATCTATTTATACTCTAAAACTATGTAGACAACTAAACTAACTAAAACAAAAATCAAGAAATTGGGATTTTTGGGTTTCAAATATGAATTATAAAAATGAACTCTTGGCTAGGCATAGGAATTGGGGTCACCATCCTTGTCTAATAACCATGTATTGACAATTATGAGGAGTCAAGCTCATTAATCTACCTCTACAAATGAAGTACGTCAAATAGTTTGATCAATTTCAACTCATAAGTCCTAATCCAACTACTAATTGGCTTAGAAATAGATTAGTGTCAATAGGTATCAATTTGACCACTAAGGGTTCTCAAATCACCAAATCAATTAGACCCAATGACTCAAGTTCACCTAATTCCCTTAACCTAGGCCAGGAGTATAGAAAACTACTCCATAATAAGAGAAAACATTTCATCAAACACATGGTATGCACTAACTAAAGACATGTTTAAATTGCGAAATCAATTGAAAATTACAAGTACCCACTAACAATTATCAATAGAGAACAACTAAAATAACACTATCAATCATAGAAAACATTAATACACAAATAGAAATTCAAAATCCACAAAGTTCATAAAATGAGGAAAAAAGGGGAAATGACAAGAAACATAAATTCAGCACAAGATCCAAACAAAATTATAACTAGAGAACTAAAATTAAGTGATTAAAACTAGAAATCAACAAGACCCAGTTCAGAATTTCAACAAAAGAAGATCAAAATAAACTAAATATAGAGAGAAGTAATAGTTTTTTCCTCTAGAAAACAAGAACCTAAAACTAGCTAAAATTATGTGTATTGTGTCAAAAATGAGTGGCTCCCCTTTCCCCCTTGGTTCCTTGGGTCTTTTTCATGCAGAACTGAGCTCAGATTGGACCTAGAGCCTCTCAAAAATCGCCAGCCACGATTTCATTAATGAGGTCACGTGCTGGGTGTCACGTGTGCGCGTCGGCCACACGTGCTCGTCATATGAACTCCTCAGGCCACGTGTACGCGTTGGTCATGCATACGCATCGGTCGCTGCTGCGCCAATCCATGCGTATGCATCAGCCACGCATGCGCATTAGTGCCAACTTCATGTAATAAAAGAGGATTAAAATATAGCCATGAGCAACTAAACCTCCATTGTTAAGGTTAGGAGCTCTGTTTATTCTATGGATTAATATTATTGTCATTATACTTTCAATCAGTGCACTTATTTATATTCAAGGATTACTTTTGTTCTTCATCTTATGAATTTGAGTTTATTAGAAGATAGCTCTTTTCCTACATGAATTCTTGTTGATTATTGGAAAAGTTAACTCACTTGTATAACAACTTGAAAGTAACTCCTCCTAAATCACGAATTGCCTAGACTTAATATGATATGTGGCATATAATTATCTTATATTTGGGTAATTAGGGTTTATATGGTTAATAAACTAGAATTGAACCTAAACCTTTAATCTTAATTAAGTGACAAAGGAATTAGCAGTTGATTAGGTTAGAGGAGATTAAATCACTAAGGAATTAGGGTTTAATCAATTAAAGTTTGCCATGAATTGAATCTTGCATGATTAAAGTAATTGGTAAGAACCATTAATCCGAAAAAATAAATATCTTTGAGACTTTAACTATTTTCTCATATAATCTTTACAACCTGTTTATTGATAGCTTTCTTAATTTCTCTAAGTACTGTTTAATGCATTTGAATCCAAAACACTCTTTTCTATTTGTCTGACTAAGTGAATTACTCAACTATTATTTCTTGGACCATCAATCCTTGTGGGATCGACCCTTACTCACTTGAGGTATTACTTGGTACGACCCGGTGCACCTGCCGGTTCAGTTGTGGTATTCTAAATCCACACCAAATTTTTGGCGTCGTTACCGGGGATTGACTGTGATTGACAACTACCCGTTGTTTGATTGCTTAGATTAGACGTTTTTGCTTTAATTTTGTTTACTTTCTTTCTTTGAATTTTCAAAAATTAGCTTTAAATTATTTAAAAAAGTTTCCTTTAATTTCTAAATTTAAGTTTGGTATCCCTTTAGTTGTTTTATTTTGTTTTTCCTAATTATTTTTTTCTTTCATTATTTTCGAAATTGGTAGCTTATTTCTATTTATTAATTTTTGAAATTTCAGTTATTTATTCAGTTTACTTTATTTTATTTCCTTTACTCAGGTTACCTTATTGGGAATTCTCTTCACTCTGATGTAGAAATTCCCATTTTTTCTTATTTTTCGTTTGTTTATGAGCAGGAACAGAAACAAGGAACCTCCTATTGACTTTGATCCTGAGATTGAGAGGACTTTGAGGATGCATTTACAGCAGGCTAGAGCTTACAAGGTTGTTGAGAATCTCAAGGATAATTTTGAGAAGAAATCTGAAGAGGTCACTATGGAGCTGAACAACAATAATGTTGTTAACCCCAATGTTCTCAATGCTCCCAACATGTCTGAGTAACTGATGATTGGATTTTTGACGGTTTAGAATTTCTCAAATAAAATCTCGTCGAAGTATAGTTTCTAAACCAAGCAATAATCCTTTCATACAAAAAGTTGTTTGTCACTAAAACAAACCCCTAAATTTATAAACCGAAGTATTGAACCTCGGATCGTTCTCCCTAGGAATTACAATAAAGTGTTTTGTTATTGGTTGTGAGTTATTTTAGGGTTTTGATAAGGAACATGAAAGATAAATGGCAAGAAAATAAACTAACAACTATAAAAGGCTCTTGGCAAGGTATGAAAATTAGAAGTTCTATCCTAGTTATCCTTCTCAATTGTGATGAGAATTGTTCATTGCTACCACTTAGTTAACCCTTACTAAATAAAGGAAAGTCAAGTGGATGAATTGACTTGAGCCACAAGTCCTAGCCAACTCCCAAGGAAAGACTAGCTTTAGTGCACTCCAAACCAATTAGCAATCTCTCTAATTACCAATCAACAAAGGAATTAGATAACTCAAGTGTCACTAATTACTCTACCTAGGCCAAGAGGAACAAAATCTACACTAAAACTAAAAGAGGCATTTCAACAAACACATAAAGTGCAATAGAAGTAAACATTATTAAATGCAAGAATTAAAGGGAGATCTAACTACAAAAACAAGAGATCAATAATAGAAAAGTAAAAAAGAACAATTATTATGAATTACCTCTTATTGAATTGGAAGAATGTAGAAGGAACAATACTAGATCTATAACAAAATATAAGAACAACATAAAGGAAATTACAATAAAAGAGTAGAAGAAGAATGAATCTAACAACAAGGAATTGAGATGTAGAAGTAGAAGAAGATGAATTAAAATCTAGATCTAAGAACTAATCCTAATCCTAATCCTAATCCTAATTCTAGAGAGAAGTGAGAGCTTCTCTCTCTAGAAACTACTTCTAGAACTAAACTATGACTAATGGTAACTAACATCTAAAGTATGAGAGTCTCCTCAATCCCCCTTCAATCCTTGGCTTAAATAGCATCAGAAGTGAGTTGGATTGGGCCCACAAGGCTTCTAAAATCGCTGGCCACGTGTTGCATTAAGTGGGTCATGTGCCACCATCGGCGCATCCATGTACCGTGCGCGTGCGCGCCCCTATGTGCGATGCAACTATGGCAAATCTTATATCGTTTCGAAGCCTCGGATGTTAGCTTTCCAACCCAACTGAAACCGCATCATTTAGACCTCTGTAACTCAAGTTATGGTCGTTTAAGTGCGAAGAGGTCGGCTTGACAGCTTTCCGGTTCTTTCATTTCTTCATGAGTTCTCCAACTTTTCATGCTTCTTTCTTCATTCCCTTGATCCAATATTTGCCTCCTAAACCTTAAATCACTTAACAAATATATCAAGGCATCTAATGGAATCAAGGAGAATTAGATTTAGCTATTTTAAGTCCTAAAAAGCATGTTTTCACTCTTAAGCACAATTAAGGGAGAAGTTATAAAACCATGCTATTTCAATGGATAAATGTAGGTAAAAGGTTATAAAATCCCCTAAAATCAATACAAGATAAACCCTACAAATGGGGTTTATCAGTAACCTAGAAGGACACTTGGCTCATACACTACTCCTAATCCCAACTTCTATGGGAATAGCATTATTGTACCTCCTGTTGGGACTAGTAACTTTGAGTTAAAGGCTCAACTCATCACTCTGGTACAACAAAATTGTCAGTTGCATGGATTTTCACAGGAAGACCCAAACTTGTTCATCTCAAATTTTTTACAAATCTGTGATACTGTGAAGACCAATGGAGTCCACCCTGATGTTTATAAGCTGCTTCTTGTTTACTGTACGAGATAGAACCAAGCAATGGCTTGATACACAGCCTAAGGAGAGCTTAGACACATGGGACAAGTTGGTTAATAGATTTCTGACCATGTTTTTTCCACCTCCAAAGCTAGCTAAGCTGAGGATTAATGTTTAGACTTTCAGGCAGAGAGAGGGTGAGTCTCTCTATGAAGCTTGGGAGAGGTACAAGATAATGCTCGGAAAGTTTCCTCCTGATATGTTCTTAGACGGAGTTATTGAAGCCGTCAAAATGTCTCTAGATAATTCTGCAGGCGGGTCTCTTCACATAAAAAAGACTCCTGAGGAAGCTCTTGATTTGATTGAAATGGTTGCTAATAACCAATGTCTGTATTCTTCTAAAAGGAACTCTATGAGAAAAGGAAACATGAAATTGGATGCTTTGGATACTATTCTTGCTCAGAACAAGGCCATGTCTCAACAGATTAATGCTATTACTCAACACTTGAGTGAAATACTCAAAATACATCCTATGACATCCGTTAATACTCAAAATACATCCTATGGCATCAGTGGTGGCTTCCCTCAAAGTGAGACTTATGATTATACTCAATTTCTTCCTGAATAGGTTAATTACATGGGTAATTCCTCTAGACCCCCCCCCACCTCCAATAATGATCCTTTCTCTAAGACTTATAATCCGGGATGGAAGAATCATTCTAATTTTAGTTAAAGAAATCAACCACAGAGGCAAAAGAATTTTGTGAACAATTCTCTGGGCAATTTCAATCAGAACAACTTCAACAACCATTAGGGATTACTTTCGTTCTTTATCTTATGAATTTGAGTTTATTGGAAGATAGCTCTTTTTCTACATGAATTCTTGTTGATTCTTGGAAAAGTTAACTCACTTAAATAACAGCTTGAAAATAACTCCTCCTAAATCACTAATTGCCTGGGCGTAACGTGATACATGACATAATCATTTTATATTTGGGTAATTAGGGTTTATGTAGCTAATAAACTAGAATTGGACCTAAATCTTTAATCTTAATTAAGTTACCAAGGAATTGGCAATTGATTAGGTTAAAGGAGATTAAATCACTAAGGAATTAGGGTTTAATCAATTAAAGTTTTCTATGAATTGAATCTTGTATGATTAAAATAATTGCTAAGAACCATTGATCCATAAAAATAAATATCTCTGAAACCTTAACTGTTTTCTCATATAATCTTCACAACCTGTTTACTGATTACTTTCTTAATTTCTTTGAGTACTATTTAATGCATTTGAATCCAAAACAATATTTTCTATTTGTCTGACTAAGTAAATTATTCAATTATTGTTGCTTGGTCCATCAATCCTTGGGGAATCGACTCTCACTCACCTGAGGTATTACTTGGTATGACCCAATGCACTTGCCAGTTCAGTTGTGGTATTCTAAATCCACACCACCTAGCCGTGTCTCTAAATGCTTTATTTTCAAGCTTTTGCTTGATACATAAGCCACTACAATCTATTAAAAATTCTATTAAAATCAACGGCAGAAGTGGTCGCTTTTAAGCTTGTCGATTTTTCAAAATTCTATTAAAATCGACGGCTTGCCAAGATGTCGATAATAATCTAATAAAATTGACAGTATTTCCGTCTATAATATGAGTTTGAGAATTTTTCTTGCTTAATAAAATCGAAAATTTTGCCGTCGATATTATTATATAAAATCGACAATATTTTTGTCGGTATTTAATTCAATAAAATCGACAAAGGGGCCGCCGATTTAATTATTTAGATATTGACAAATGCTTAATAAAATGGAGAACATTGCCGTCGATATTATTATATAAAATCAACAATATTTTTGTCGATATTTGATTCATTAAAATCGACAAGATTGCCATCGATTTAATTCTTTAGATATCGACAACTTCTTTGTCTGTATTTTGTTTTTTTTTCTCTATTTTATATTTAAAAAGCGACAACATTGCCGTCGATTTTAATAGCTATATTTTTATTTTTTTTTTCTATTTGAAAAATAGTAGACAATTAATACAAATAAACTTTTAAATATAGAAATAAAATTTATACAAAATATTAAATAAATAAACTTCTAAATATAAAAATAAAATTTATACTAAATATTAGATAATGAGTTTACAAACTTATCAAAATAATAAATAATCCTCTAACATAAAGACTCAAGACAAGATAAATAACTAAACTTAGACTTATATTCGTTTAAACTGTAATCTACTAATAATACAAAATATTCAAAACAAAGTAAATAATCCTACTCATACTCATCTAAATAATGATGTATTATGTTTGGGGGACCCATGAAAATTGTGTTTCTTCTTGTTGCAAGGTATAGCCTCCAGTTGGTATCAGTCATGAATTTCACCTGAATCTATATATTAGAGATTAACTAAAGAATCCATATATAAAAGCTTAATAGTAATAATAAATATGAGAAAAATGAATTAGGGTGAAAAACAAATTTTATATTATACTGTAAAATACGGGTTAAGTATCTTACCTATGAACCGTGAAGGCATGAATAAATTAGAATCTAACAAGAAGGTATCTCTATAGGCAAATACTATAGTTGTTGATTCAAAAGAAATAAAGAATCACACACTATTAATCACTCAATTCATTAGGAAACCATGTGTTATTATTATTTTTTATCACAGGTACAAGACCCAGTTTGCAGCAATGTTAAAAGAGATCATTACAAATTTTGCTACAAATATTTTATTGCACAACAACTACAAATGTTCATCACAGCTTTAAACTAGTTGACATTATGATCGAGTGCCACAAATGTAAAACTACCAAAAAAACCTGAACTTTATCTTAATGGTTTTTCAATTTAGATCATAATGATGTGCCTAATGTGTTTTCATCATAAAACACAATTAAAACATTTTTTGCAAATAACTAGTCCCATGCTCCTATACATGATAAGTTTTGCTCATAAGGACGATATAAGAAAATAAAGAATGCATTTGGGCACACCCTTCTACCTCCCGCCCTTATTACCTCTAAAGATTTTGATATATCTCAATTGTTTTAGTAGGCAAAACGCAAATTTTAAGCCAATAAAATCTAATGCAAGAAACTAAATAAAATAAAATCTCAGCAGGAAAGCTTCATGAATCAGATCCTGATATGCACTATATTGGGAGGCAATGGCTTGAGAACAAATTCCTGCATTGTGAACCAAACTACCATGACTGTATAGTTCATCATATTCTCCAAGTGATCAATGCACAACAGCAAACAGTTCACAGTAGAGTCAACTACACATTTTTCAACCAAAGCAAAAGAGAATGAGATTGGAAAAGAAGCCAGCAGAAAAAATTACAATTGAGGTAATTTACGTACCTCCTTGCCATGTTTAGCAATGCATCCATTATGGCCCAAAGTTACCACATTCCTTTTGCAATACTTAGCTAGAAATTCTACAGCAGCAACTGGATCGGCATTATACTCATCCCTAAATGGATGTAATGTATCAAAAGAGTGAAAAAAGACTAGAGAATACATATGAAAATTATGACAATTAATAGCATAGAAAATGGTTTATTTATTCATTTGGGGTTCAAGAACCTCCTATATGCTGTAGGGTACAATCCAAATCCAAATCCAAATGACAGTCACCCCACTTTTGAAGTTCTGTTGCTTCATCCTGATTGGAAAAACAGAGGTCTATATTACCAGACTCCAATAACTTCATAAGTGGTAGCTTAAATTTCCTCACCATCTTGTCAAAGAAAAGAAGTATTAGAAAACAATTAGCTTGATTAATTTTTTCATAGAAGAGAATAATAAAAGAAGAAGAAAAACAAATTGTGGTGGTTAGTACCTCAAAACTGGCCAAATCTAAGGAAACAAGAAGACCTTCTTGTTTGGCCAAAGAGATTGCTGCTTGAATAAGTTCCAAATTGAGAATTGCATACCTCAAAACCAGCCACAAGTGCTACAAAAAAGAAATAAATATGATTGCTTCTTTATAATACAGAGACATTTTAGGAAACCTGTGTAGAGAATTAGTGAAAAATTACTCTTGAGAAACTTCGATGCATTTGGAAATGTCTTCAATAGATGAGAAGTTTCAGAAATAAATATATGAAAAGGATTGATCACATTTAATAAAAAATCATGCTTTGTAAGAAGACACTGATGTAACAAATAATTTTAGTAGAAGAACCTTGGGTATCTTCTTTTTTTCTACAAAAGCAATTAAGATCTCTGCATGGCATATAATAAACTCCACTGCTCCAGCACCTAAGCATACACATACATATGAATGCTAGTAAAAGTCAAACTTTGAAAAAGAAAGATTAAAATACTAATACAAAAGATATTCTTGGTATGAAAAGAACACAGGAACAAAAGTTATAAACACTAAGGCTTCTGATATAGTATATCTATTATCAACGAGATTCTGTGTTCTTTAAACTTGGGAAAATGAATTCAAAGTTAAAAGGATTTTTTAAATGATTAGTCATGCTAAAGAAGATAAGGACTCACCTAATGTATCATACAAAGGAACACAATAAAATCCTTGAGCATTACAGGCCTATAGTTATATTGCACTTAGTCAACAAGAAACATTGAGAGGATGACGAAACAAAATGTGAAAGCGAAAAAATGAAAATGAACCTCCATGCTTATTATCCACCCAGGGCAATTGGCACCATAGATACCGCATTTCACTCCCTGAAAATTGGCATCATATTGACTAATCGCATATTGCAAGAGATGATTCTTCCCTAAGAAAAATAAAATAACTAAATGATCAATTCTAAGCTCTTCATGAAAAGATAGCAGCAGCATCAAAGAAGTACCATACAAGAGCATTGATCAAAACAAGTGGAAAAAAAGTTTTCTTTTGTGGTAAATAGGAATAGGTGACTTACTTGCCCGTAACCACAACTGCGGATAAAGCTTCCAACTTTCTGTATCATTTCGCACACTTCTTTGTAAGTTTGCCACTTGTACTTGCCAGCCTATAAATAGTGACACAAAATTCACAACACAATGGCATCAGAAATGATCAGTAAACTTTTTATATAACTCACATGTCCTTATGAAGAAGCTTAAAGTGTCTCTAATGTCCCTAGTAAAAAGCATTGTAAGACACTGAAGTTCTTTACAAATTTCTTCAACATAAAACAAGGTTACATATAGTTGATCCGCACATTGAATCTAACTTAATAAAAAATTAGAGAACTAACACCGAAAATATAATAGAGAAGAATCCTATAAATCCATGTCAGTCATGAAGAAAGAATACAAAATTATAGGATAACACAGAAAAATGAACAAAAGTAGTGATAACACCCGCAATGCCTTTCTTCCTTCATCAATCTTTGAATTGAAGACCTATATCATTAAGAAAAGTAGTGAATTATCTACAAATCCTGGACAAATTTTTTATGGATGAAAAAAAATCAATTGAAGAACAAAAGAGAGAGAGTAACTGATTTTGATTGAGCACGGTCAATTGAAGGCAGCAACAACAACGGCACAGAGAGACGAAGCGTGTAACAACCCGGTTTTTCGAGTACGCGAGATCTTTTCTGAAGGAACGAATTTCTCTGGAAGATCAGTAAAGGAAACACCTCTACTGTATCATCAAGCATCTCAGTCCTCATTGTCATTATGTCATCCTTAAGCTATAACCCCTTCTGAGGCAAGCTCGATAACGCAATCACGAAGAACCTAGTTTTTGAACCATATCGGTTAGGAGTTTTGGTTCTAGTTTTCGTAAATAGTCTCTGTTTGACGAACCGGACATGATTCATGAGAGAAGAGAGATAATAGTATAATACTATCATTATAGTAGTATTAGAAGATACTTGATTGATATTATAAGGTTACCTGGTCTGTTTTAGTTAAAAACAGGAAATCAGTTTAACCGAGTTCACAGTTTACTAGTGCAGCTTAGCACAAGCACTCTCTGAAGACTTTAGCAATGCTAAGGGCTCATCATTCATGTTCTATTCTCATATTAAATATATTACTAGTGTCATTTATGCTAGTAGCTCAGAAAAGAATTTTTAGTGATGTTTTTACAAGTGTTCCGATATATCTAGTTTTAGTAGTTATACACTTGAGATATTTAATATTATTTTAATCCACCTTCAAGCCAACTAATCACAACTCACCCTACACCCCCTAGACACTCCAAGACTGGTCATTTACTCCCTTTGGCCGAAAATGAAAAGAGAGAAAAGAGAGAAACTTTCATGACACTTAAATATTTAAAGCTTGATTTCTTCTGAACTAAAACTCAAATCAAAACTCCGATTTCACCAAAATAATCATCTCTTCTTCCTCTACATAACCATGTAACTTATCAAGGCTGAAAATAAGGTTATATGGCTGTCCCTTTCCCCTTTGAATTTGGTTTTCAAGAAAACATGCTTAAACATGTGTTTTCTTGATGTTCTTCCTTAGATCTCTTGCTTAGCTTGACTTGTGAGCCAAGAATCTTCAATTCCTAGCACGTCTAAGGTGAGGAATCCTGTCCTAACATGTTTATTAAGGTTTGTTAAGTTGAGGTTTTATGGATTCAAAGTTGTTCATGATGTGATTTAGGAGGAAAAAGTGCTTAAGGACCACCTGAAAGTCTAACCGAATTAGGAGCAACAAAACCAGGTCGGGTTTGGCGAAATTAATCTTGATTGATTGTGTTTGAGTTGTGTGATTATGATATGGTTTGGCTGTGCTTGAAATTGATGGTTTATATGAGTGATTCTTGTTGAAATTTTGGTGAAAATTTGATGAAATTTGATGATATTCAACTTTGAACTTATATTCTTCATGGCTTCTGGAAAAACAAAACCCTAGGCCCTGAATTGGGGTTCAATTTGTGTTAAAATAATATAGAAAAGATGGGGTTTTAGTGGCTGGGAATTTCTTTTGAATTATGGTAAAAATCGGTTGCTGAAAAGACTGAAAAACGGGTAAAAACAGAGAAAGAATCTAAAAAATTTATGAATAACACGAAGAACACTTTGAGTGTGATAAATAACATGGAAGAACAGGCCTTAGATCTTGAAAAAGGTAAGGAAGTAAAATTTTTGGTGTTTGGGAGATTATTTGGTCATTTCTAAAAGTTAGGGTGGTTAAAGTAGAAATATTAAAAGTTACGGGTGGTAAAAAATAAATTTTAAAGGTTAAAAATTAAAGTGGGGTAATTTTCAAAAATTTAATGATAAAATAATAAATAATAATAAAATATTAAATAATAATATTTAATTAAAAATAATATTTTAATAAAAATAATAAAATAATACGGAAAAAGTAATTTTCTGTAAAGACCTTAGAAAGACAACTTTAAGTGTAGAATCTCATAGTTACTTTCATAAAACACTTAGGGAGTGGTAATAACATTTTAGTGAGGCAAAGATAAATGAAAGATAAAAATCGAAGAAAAAATTTGTAAAATTTTAATAACAAAAAAAAAACAGACAGAGATTAGTGAACGAACCAGGGAAACATAGTTAGTCTTTAAGTTGCAACTAGGGTTAGGTATTATATGAAAAGTTAAATTGTTTCAATATAGACTTAATGAACCTATACTTGGGACAGGCTAATTATTCATACCAAAATTTACATAAGCTTTAAATACATACGTTAAACAGAGAAATTAGAGCAGAGTAGAGAAACACAAAGAACAGAGTAACCAGAGAAAAGTAAAGAGATACAGATAAAAGAGTAACCAGAGCAGAATAAAGGGATTTAGAAAAAAGAGTAATCTGATATAGAGAAATGGTTTGAGTTAAGATGTTGTAAAAGTAAAAGCTGTAGAGTTTGTATAGCATGATTAAATAGAGAAAGAAAGAGGTACTGCATAAGAATGTGAAAGTGATGATGAATAATGAGAATGATAATGAATGATGACAATGAGAATGATTGTGTAAGAATCTGCTGCAGAGAGGCAGTCAGATAGATGGTGGTACGACCATTAAGAGCGCTTTCCTGGGATACTTAGCTATAATGCTATTCTATAAGTCAGAGGACTCTTACAGAGGTATCAAGAAAACACAACTAGCATATACTCCTGTAAGTCAAAGGACTCTTACAGTGAGAGTGTATGTGTGCTCCTATAAGTCAAAGGACTCTTACAGTGAGTGTGTTGGGCAGATATAAGTTAACTAGCTCCACCATGCAAGTCAAAGGACTCTTGCAGTGGTTTGCCTCACAAGTCAAAGGACTCTTGCGATGGGCATTACCAACAGGGAAGCCTTACCTGGTCAGAGGACTCCGGATAACGTCGAGAGCGGGTACGTAACCGACAAATGAGCTCATTACCTGCACTAGGGCTAGACATGCATCATACTTGGTTGCGCATTTCCTCTGTTATGATTGTTGTTTGAATGTATGCTTTCTTTGTTTTCATTCTATTCTCTGTGTCTGTTTTTTGTTTTCTTGTATTCTTTTGTTTGTGTTTTTCTTTCTGTTTTCTTTATTTTCTATATTTATCTATTTTTTTGTTTACTTATTCTTGGTATTCTGCTATTTATTTGCTAAACAACACGGAATTAACGATCTTAACTAATAACCCCGGCCCTACTAAGAACTCCCTATTTCTTACCCCTTCTCTTTCCCTTCCCCCTTCAGATGGAAATATGAGTACTCTTCCGTAGTTCGCTGACGATCGTTCGCAAAAAGGATTCTGCTCTAGGTAGTCTTCTGAGTCCAGGGAGAATCTCGTTCTCTGTTTATATGTATATATCGTGAGGCCAGCCAACGTCTGCACCCCGTTCGTATGCGCACTTTAGCCTAAATCCTGTGTACGAGACTCCTGTTGTGTGGCTACTTGATGAGGTACCAGAGAGAGGTCATATGGCAATGTCTAATCGTGCAGAGGAGTAATAGATGATGTTCTACCTTTTGATAACGTTCCACCTGACTTGAATTTCAAAGACTTAGAACGTACTTTCCCTCGCTTTAGTAGTTTAGAGGGACTAGGTGAGTATAGAGTCTAGGCTAGCCTGGGTGCCAGCTTAGGGACTTCTTGAACAGGTCAGGGCCTGGGATGTTGTATGTATATATATGTATATAGTTATTATCTAGCTATATCTAGGGGTGTTCTAACTAAAAGTCTATACTCTAATGAAGGCTGAATCACTAAATGTTGTCAATTACTTGTGATGTATGTATGTGTGGTTGTTTATAACTATTTTATCTTTTATTCTTTGTGAATTGATTATGAATGATTCTCTTTATTTACCCAAATGTTTTCAGAAAAAAGTACCTCGCAAAATAACTACACTCTTAACAACGATTCATACTCATATAATAAATAATAGATAATAATTAGGAAGACTAGTTGGTAGCGCTCAGTTTCCGGTATGATCTAGACATACTAAAAATTGGGTCATTACAAAGCGATTGACGAAATGTGATGAATTGATTATGCTAACTAGGTTTCAGTAATATTGATGCGATTATTATTAACAAACGCAAATTCAGAATTTCATTATGAAAATAGTAGATACAACAACTGCGAAAATAAGTATAATAATCAGAGAGATTGAGAGGAACTTACATGAACAGGATGGCGTAGCGGCGGGCTCGGCGGAGGAGGAGAAGAAAAAGAAGAAGCTATGCTCTCCGACAAAGGATGGCGGGTTTTCTCAATTGTCGGAGAAGAAGAAGCTCTACTGATCTACTTTCTGCCTCTCTTCGTGACAGTGACTCCATCTCTGGTCTCTACTCTCAAGCATTGAAGATGAAGAAGCAGCAATAGCTTCACTCTGAACTTTGATTCTTTGGAGGTTTGTGGTTAATGTTTGGGAAATTGATCGAAACGAAGGATGCAGGTAATAAACGCGGGCATAATTTTTTGTTGACAAAAATCGACAGTAAGTTCGTTGATTTTAGTTAAAACAAACATCAACATATTAACCGTCTATTTTATATAATAAATTTACACCATCCATCCTATTTTAAAAGAAGATCTCCATCATTTAAATTTATCGACGGTAAAAGTTGTTGATATTATAATTATTTAAATAGACAACTGATCCGTCGATTTTAAAGAAAAACAATTATCACCCATTATCTCGTCGGCAATGTGACGATAAAAGGAAGGTGTTGAAAGTTGCTAAAATAATACAGCATTGTCATCGATTTTAATATTTTATTTTTAATAATTTTTTTTATCTTATTGACGTCAAGCCATCGAAGAATATCGGCAAAAAGTTTGGCCATCGATTTTTGGCATCGATAATTACATTATTTCTTGTAGTGAGCACCACAAGCACTTGACTAGGATGCTCTTTGAACTTATTTTTCTTTCAATTCCTTAGTTAGTGGTAGTCAGAGCCTTTGCTTCTCTTTCAATCCCTCTTTTTTTTCTTTTTTTTCTTGCTCTTTCTTTTTCTCTCTTTTTCTTGTATTTCCTTTCAATTTCTCCAAGGTTCAACCTCTTTATCACTTATGGAAGTTTTATAATAATTCTCTAAATTCTTGTTCCTTAAGAGTAAACATTTTTCTTGTTCAAGGACTTTACGCCTTATTCTCTTAGTGCACTCAGAATCACAACATATATAACACCAAATATAATGGAATAAGAAAATAATAAAATAAACTCAACTTTTACTCATAAACACCACTTCTTTTTCTTTTTAAATTACTACTTGAGGACGATACATAATACACCATTTGAAATTAAAAACATAAACTAAAAACAAACTTAAAACTAAAGGAAGTAGAAACTCAAAGCCATGCATTAACAACTGGAAAGCAGGAAATAGGAAATAACATAAGGAAACGAAAATAGAAATAAGATGAAAAGAACTCAACCACCTGAGTCATGTCGGTGGCCATCTCCCTCCTTAGGCTGTGCTCCATAAGGTCCTCTTAGACGCTCTATGTCTTGCCCTACTTGGCAAAGCTCGTGGCGCTAACTCTCTTACTCAGTCATAATTTGATGGAGGAGGACGTTGTGGCTATCCTGAGTGATCCTCATCTGCTCAAGGGACGAGGTCAACTGCTGCCAGTACTCTTGAGGTAGGAAGTAATGCTCCTGAGGCACAAAAGGTGCTGGAGGTGTTTGTTGATCCTCTTCCTCGGGTTTCCTTCTCGGGACCCCTATGTATTCTCGTGCATGCTCTATGGTCTTCTTCGAGATAAGCCGCTCAATGAGGTTCGGAAAATCATTCTCAATGTGGACTCCAGTGGTCTTACAAAACTGGTAAATGAGATGAGAAAAGGCCAACTTGGCATGAGTATTGGCGACGGAGTCAATGTTGTAAATTTGCTGCGGAATAATATACTCCACCGCCACCCCATAACCAATCATGATGCAGTGGATCATCATGGCTCTATCCACCGTACACTCAGAGCGGTTGCTAGTCAAGAGGATAGAGTGTTGGATAAATTCTAACCATCTCCTAACAACCAATTTGAGGTCGTGCCGGCTCAACTGGTTCAATCCTCCATCCAAACTCAACCCTACTAAGCTCCCAGGAGGCAAATATCAGCAAGTACTTGATCTCACCTCTGGTCTCGGTTCACCCTCTCACTGTAAGATTCCAAACCATGAGTGGGAGGCGGTAGCCGAAGGGTGGCTCTAACCATTCCTAGATTGAAATCCAAGACCTTCTCTCTTACATACATTTGGTAGTTCTTCTCGTTTAGTCCCTGAACAAGGTCCTTATAGATGATCCACGCATTATGTCGAAATTCTAGACCTTTAGCTGGCCCATCGGTATGTGAATTACATAGGAATTGCCAACCTCTCCTCTCAATTTGTTCTCGAATCTCTGGATATTCATCCGACTTGAGGTCAAACTTTACCTCTGGAATCACCTTCTTCTTGATCATGATCTCAAAAAATACTCCTCGTGTAACTTAGAGGAGAACCTATTTGAATCATAGTCATCAAATTGTGGTGTCTTGCCTTTCCTCTTTCTTGAGAATGACTCACCTCTCTTTGGTGCCATTGATAGAAATAAGGAAACAGAGCGACACGACAACACCAAACATAAAATTTGCTCGTCCTCGAGCAAAAAGGAAGAGAACAAAAGGGGAGTAGGTTCGGTTGGGGTAAGAGGGAAGAGGAAGGAGAAGAGAAAGTGGGAAGTGATGGAGAGAGGGATTCGTGTGCTTAAGCTGAAAATGGAGGGGGAGTGGTAAGAATGGAAAAAGAGAAAAATTAAAAGAAGAGGATAGAGAGTGAGGGGATGCAGTGGAGAAAGAGGTAAAATAAAGAAGAAGAAGAAGAAGAAGAAGAAGAAGAAGAAGAAGAAGAAGAAGAAGAAGAAGAAGTTGGGGTGTATATAAGGAAGGGGTGGGGGACAAAAATAGAAGGAAGGAGTGGGGGACAAAAATAGAAGGAAAAAGAAAGAGAGGGAAAGGGCACGGATAAGTGGGTAGAGGGGGTTGGTGGGTTGTATGGGGAAGAGGAGGGAATCTTGGAGAAGAGGGAGGGATGGGATTGGTGAGAGAAAGAGGTGGGATTTGATTGGAAGAGGGGAGGGTTTATGGGGAAGAGAGTGATTTGATGGTAGAGGGGGTGTTAGGAAGGAGGGAAGGGGAGAAAATCAAGGAGAGTTGTTGGTGGTTTGAATTCAAACAAAAAAGGGGAGAAGGGTTCAGCGTACCTGGCGCTAAACGTCGGGTGGTGGGAATTTGGTGCCACCCTCCCGATGCCTTTCCACACCAATTCGTTCCTTCGGCACTAAACGTCGAGTCCTTGGTGTTTAGCGCCAACTCCCTTTTTCTTTTTTCTTTTTTTTTTTTGTGGGGATACCCCTGGCGCTAGACGCTCAAGATTGGCGCTAAATGCCAGGGGTCCAGCAACAAAAAAATCACAATTGGCCACCTTGGCGCTAGACACCCAAAAGTGGCACTAAATGTTGGACTGGAAGTGAGTTCTTTCCCCTTTTGCGTGCTTTCCAGTGCTAAATTACAGGCCCCGGCATTTGGTGCCAAGCCTCCTGAATCTAACTTTTCCCTTTATAGAGCTCCTAATTCCATTCTCAACGCACCTGCTCCTATTCTATGCAAAAGGAATGACTCAAATATAGTTAAAAACAGAAAAAGCTTTGAGATATGAAAACTAAATAAATAAAACACAATGAACAAAACACAACTAAAGGATACTAAGAGTATTGGGTTGCCTCCCAACAAGCGCTTCTTTAACGTCACTAGCTTGACGGTTCACCCCCTCTGTTAGGGAGGAGGTTGATTATATTATTTCAACTCTTCTCCTCTTATTGTAAATCTTCTCCCTGTATACTCATGAATTACTTCAACATGCTCAAGAGAGAGAATTCGGCAAGTACACCAGGTCGTATCAAGTAGTAAACTCATGGTGTGTGAGTGTCGATCTCATGAGAATTTATAGACTAAGAAAGAAATGGTTGATTAGATATTCTAGTTAGACAAGTTGAAATAAGAGTTTTGGTTCTCAAAAAGCATAAGAAGCAACAAATTAAGGAAACTAACAATGAACAGTTGAGGAAACGGTATGAGAACAGAGTTAAGACTTTGGAGATGTTTAAATGTGCGGATTAATATCAATTGTTAACTACTTTGATCATGCAATGATTATGTTTATAGCAAATTCTAAGTGATTAAATCCTTATTCCTAGGTAATCCAATCTCCTCTAATCCAATTGACTGTTAATTTCTTGATCACTCAATTGTATTAGAGGGTTAAATTCAATTTCTGATTTATAAGCCACACAACCCTAAAAATCCCAAATCAGAATGCAGTTATATGTCACGTACCATATTAAGTCTAGATAATTAGAAATTATGAGGAGTTGGTTTCAAGATGTAATTCTAATGATATAACTTTTCCAAGACTCAAATAGAATTCAAGTAGAATTAGAATTATTTCCCAATAATTACTAATTCCTAGGATGAAGAACGAAACTAATCCTTAAACAATAATCAAGGCATAAATCAAGAGTAGAGAAACAAATATTTATTAATCCATTCAAATAAATAGAGCTCTTAACCTTAACAATGGAGGTTTAGTTGCTCATGGTGTAGGAAATTCTAGCAGAGAAAAAGTATGAAAAGTGCGAAATGAAAGTTAGGAGGAGAGAGTTCCCGCGTGGGTGAATCTCAATCCTATTTATAGTCCTAATTAAAATAGATTTAAAACTTAAATAAAACCCTAAAAGATCTTTTCTAATAGTCATGCGATTTACTAAATTAAATCTCCAAAAGCCTTCTTGACTTGTTATAAATGTGTGGTCCCCTCTTGATTCTCGCACTGGGCGCCAAACGCCAGGTTCTGGGTGTTTAGCGCCATCCAGGCAATGGTAGCTTATACGCAAAAGATAGGCTTGGGCACTAAACACCGGTGGCTGGACATTTAGCTCCAGGTCTCCTAAAACAAGGCACACTTTACGAGGCTTTAGGCGCTAAACACTGGGTTGTGGCGTTTAGCGCTAGGCACCCAGAGAAGAATTGATCCAATTGAGCTCTTGTGGTTGTGCGTACGCACAGTACATGCGTACACACGATCTCTCTTTTCACTGAATGATGCGTACGCATGTATGATGCATACGCATGGTCCTCTTTTGCTTCTTAATGCCATTTTCACCAATTCTTCACCAGAATATTATCTAAAATCATTCAAAAACCACGAAACTCAAAGTAGTATTTAATGGGGGCTAATCTACTAAAATTCTCTAACAAATCAACAGAAAAATCATATAAATCACATAGAAAAGATACTAATGATGCTCACGCATCACCCATCTAAGGCATCAACCCTAATAAGCCCCAAGGTGTCAGAGGAACCGACCACCTTATCACGGAATGAAACCTTCATAACAACCCTAAAACTATTCTGTTGAAAACCCTCCTTGTTAACTGGTGCAGCTTGTTAACTGGTGCAGCCCTCCCTGCACTCTCCCCCTAATCTCCTTGATCAAGAAAGCCTCAATATGTTCTGCCATCGGACACTCCACCCGACTCTTGCCACTCAATCTTCCCTCGTTCATTTCAATTAAAGTAGCTCAAGAGTATTTAGGGGTACTTCCAAATTTGAAATTCAAAAATAAACTTCTTTTACAGTCATATATTGTTATATTTCAATTATTAATACAAAAAATTTGCTGAAATTTTAAATTTGAAAGAACCATTAGTGTATATGGTTGAAAGTGGATCAAATTGGGTGATTGACGCATATATAGAAGCAAGCAAATTGCTAGAGGTGAAATAAACTTTTTGTTGAGGTTGAATTGAGCTTTTCATTGGAGCGAAATGCAGCATTTTCTTAAAGTCAAATTAAAATGTTCTGTTGTGGGCGAATTACTTTGGCCAATAATTTTTTTAATTATTTGCAATCACATTTTGCTAGGTGCAAATTATAGCAAGGTTCTAATAAATTTAAAGATTTTAATATAGAGAATAACATTTTTTTTAAGAATCATTATCAAACTTTTGTTTCATGAAGCTTTTATGTTAAAAAGAAAAAGAATGAGCGAAAGAAAAAGGAACATGTAAAAAGTGGACCAAGAACTTATGTTTTGTGATGAATTTGTTTGTTCTAATAAGTATTACTATTTTCTTTTTCTAGGTTTTAAATGTTTTATGTTATTTTTTTGAAAATCTAATTAAATGAGTGACTATAGGGTTCCTTAAATATGAACTCCTTCTCCTTTCTATTATTTTTCACTTTCTTAAACATATTTATCCCACTCATCAATTTTCATTCAACCCATTTATATTTACGTACTATGTTACCCGTATGATCACTGTATGCAGCACACATGTATAACTCCATCCTTTTCACCCCCAATGAAAAACAACAATCAACAATATTATAGTTTAATTATAGTCTTTTATACTATGTTACCCTTTGTAACTTTGTGCAAAACAACATTCAAGAGTTAATTTAAAAAATAAAAAATAAAAACTGCAAAAAAAAAGTTATCTAAAATACTATATAATTAAAAAAGACATCAAATACATGTTAAAAAAATAAGATTATACTTTAATATTAATAAAATATCCAAATGTTATTATAATTTATCATAAAAAACTCTTATATTTTATCTGCTAATATGTGCCGTAAAATTATATGTTAAACTTATTAATAATAAAACTTTTAAAACATTTTACTATAATAAATACATAACAAATGCATTAAAAGCTTATATTTTGTATTTTTTCTATAAAAAAAAGTCTAAGTTATAACTTTAACATATACTTTTAAATCACATATTAGTTAAATTTAAAAATATAAAATTAAAATATCTATGTATTTCATGTTGTATTATTTCTACTTGTCATGCATCATATGGGTAGAGGCGGCAAAACATGTTGGCCCGTCCCGATCCGCCAAAGTCAGTTCAAATATGGGGCGGACTGGCCCGCCCCGCCAAACTAATATGAGTTTAACTTGCTACCTGTCCCATCAAAGAGCGTACTGGCGGGTTGGTGGGCCGGCCAACCTCTCTTATTTTTTTAAATATTTTTTAACAAAATTCTTTTTTGTATGATGAAATTCAATTTAACATACTAACGATTATTTTATTTTATAATAAAATTATTTCATCCGGTTAGTTTTTTAATATATAGAGTAATATATTAAATTAATTATTAATCCATAAAAAACTTTAATTAACCATAATAATTTTTTTATGTGACATTAACAATAATAAAAATAACTTAACAAATAATAAGCTTCAAAGTCTCAAATATAAGTACATAACAATAATAAAACAAACACATAATCCACACATAAATTCATTTCAAATAATCCTACTATTATACTTAAAATGTAACACACAACATAATCCATAAATCAACAAGACACCCAAAAAAATTCATAAATTAACATACATAAATCAATTATCAACTTCCAAATCAATAAAATTTGAATCTGATTCAAAAGTTGAAACACCACTTTACCTAGCACCTTGAGGAATCACATCTTCACCTTCACCGTCACCTACAATTTGAAGAATATCCAAATCTAGAATAAGAAATAAATATTTAAATATTATATAAATATTAAATTAGTAAATATCAATCTAATTACTATAAACAAAGCCTTTCTTCCAATTGCGAGTACAAATCACAACTTCAACATTTTCTAGCAACATTCGACTTCTATATTTGTTAATGACATGAGCTCCAATACTCAATAAGTCACGCGCCATGATTGATAACTTCAGATAACGATTCTCATATAATTTTCACTATTCCAAAACATCTAAATCTTCAAAACAATCCTTTGACAAAAGTGGTTCCTCCAAATATGTATCAAGTGGATTCTTTCCACTAGAGACCTTAGCTTGATGGTTATTGATGCGTGATTTAAATGTTCGTGATATGAAGAGTTCAAGTATTATTTAGAAGATATTAGTTTATATTTTTAGAATATTTTAATTTAATTTGATGTATTTTGATTTATGTATTTAATTACTAGATTGGATCATATATTTGTGGGCTTAGGGTTTCTATATTTTAACCTAGTAAGAGGTTATACATACCTCATAAACTAGGGTAGTCGCAGTATAGAATTATTTAGAGATTTCAAAATCCCTTTTTGGTTTCGTGATGAAACTATGGTGTAGACAATTGAGGTTGAGGAGTCCCTCTCTTGTTGCATCAGGGAATTGGGTAGAAGGTTGAGGAGTTCCTTCGATTCAATTCCCAAACTATAGCATTGATAAGTTAGGTTGAGGAGTCCATTTCTTGTTACGTCAAGAAATTGAGAAAAATGTAAAGTGATTCTCTTTGTATTCAATTTCAATGTATCTTTTTTTTATTCAGTTTGAATCCTTATCTTGTTTATCTTTTAAATTGAATAAAAAAAGATACATTGTAATTCAAATAAAAACAAATAGGATAGATTAAAATTAAGTACAAAGAGAATCACTCTACTTTCTACTCAATTTCTTGACGCAACAAGAAAGGGACTCCTCAACCTAACTTGTCAACGTCATAATTTGGCAATTGAATCGAAGGGACTCCTCAACCTTCTATCCAATTCTCCGATACAACAAGAGAGGGACTCCTCAACTTCAATTGTCCACATCATGGTTTCATCACGAAACCAAAAAGGAGTTTTCACACCTTTAAAATCATTCCGTGTTACGACTACAATAGCTAATGAGTATTTATAACCTCTTATTAGGTTAAAACAAAGAAAATCCTAAAGCCAACAAATATAAGGCCCAATCTAGTAATTAAATAAACAAAATCAAAATACATTAAGTTAAATTAAAACATTCTAAAAATATAAACTAATATCTTCTAAATAATACTTGAACTCTTCATATCACAAACATTTGAAACACGTATCAGTTATGTTTCATTAATTTCTAGCAAAATAGAAATAAACTATCTTATTAGGATAGAATAATGACAATTAATAATATAAGAGAAATCAAAATATGTTAAACATTACTTACACCAACAATTGCAAGTCGTTTCTTACTTGCACTTTCAGGGATATGGGTCATAGATGAAGATTGAATACTAGTGCTTCAATGGTTGAACAAGAATTCTTGTCATATTTTTCAAAAAGTTTGTATAATTTCTTTTTCACATATTCCACATTTTCTTTTGCAGGGAACACCGAGAAGTGAGGACCACGAGACTGAGGAAAGCCCGCCGCGCTGGGAGGAGCAAGTGAAGAGGCAGCCAAGCTACTGAAGCTCAGGGAGTCAGGGTCATTAGGTCAGGAAAGGGATGAAGGATGGCTGTGGGATCTGGGGTGTGGCTGTGTGGGATTGTGGGCTATGGCATCATCAGGCAGAAGGCAACATGTGTGATGTGTTATTTGTATAAAATAAAAACCCTAATTTTCAATTTATACCTATGTAAATTTACTGAAATATCCCTGAAAAAAGGATGATAGCCCCAGGCCCGCTCGCCCACCCTATCTTGGCCCGCGGTTTTGAAAGATTTTTAAAATTTGACAGGTTCAAAATCTCGTCCCAACCCACCTTTTTTGGAGATTTTGGTGGTTTTGGCTATTTGACCTGTCGAGTTCGACCCATTTTGCTACCACTATATTTGGAAAAATAAAATGTGTTTTGAACATTTCATCTTGGATATAGATTAGAAACATTTGATTATCTATTTTTTTTTTTGGACATTATTTAAGTATTCATTTGATTTGTAGTTGAGAGTGTAAAGAATAAGATAAAGAATTTCAGTTTTTTTATATTTTTGTCAAGAGAAAGACTAGGAAGCCCAGTTCAAATAGCAACAAAATTACGCACATCAAAATTGAACCTCGCCAAGTCCTAAAAAAATTGAACCTCACCTAGCAACTCTATCGTACTACATAGATTGAAACTTGGGAGTTCCCTTTGCAAAATATGAATGACATCATCTACTTCCAATAATTGTTCTAGTTGTGTTCATTGTTACCTACTGCTATGAATCAGTGATATTAACGACTACCATATTCAAATAGAATGGTAGCTATGATACCACCTTCTCTAAGTAGTTAATCTGATGTCTTTATCCAATTTTAACTCACCTCTCTATAGCATGTTGCAACACGGCTATTCCACACAGCTTCCTCCAACTTCGTTCTTATCGGATGGGAGATAAAAAGAGGTTACAATTCGAGGAGTTCATTGTTGTGCCTAGGTGGATTGCTGCTGCTACTATTGTTTCTTCAACTCTACCACTAATGTTAGATGAGTTGGGTTCTTCGATCCTCGTGCCGAAAGGAAAATACAATTGGTGAGCTGCTTTATTAGAAAGGGCTACTCTCAAATCCTCCTTTTGATAAGAATAGTTCGCTGATTCTATACAGCTTTCGTCTGATCTAAAAGTTGCATTTATAGTCTCTGCATCCGCCAACCTTGTGTACAAGAAAGATTTTGCCCTTGTTTTCTGCCCGGTTCTATTTGCTACCTACCTTTCTTCATGAAAAATTGTACCATTTACTATCGTCCATTGCATTTGGCAAGTAGTTGTGATACCACTCCTGGTTAAGGGAACATCGGTGAAGAGTAGCTCGCTACTGGTTAACTTAGTCTTGGTTGTTGTTGCTTGACTCTGGTGTAGTCTTTTTTATTATTTTTTTTGTTTGTTAGATAAAATAGACAATCATTAATCTTAAGTATTAAAACATCACAAATTCACACACACTACACATTCACATGTCCGACATTTCAAGGTTCTTATCCATTACTTGACCTTGCCAACTTTGAAGCCAAGTACAACATATTAAGAAGAGGCACTATGTGATATGGAACGGAATCCAGGATAAGATGAAAATCAAAGAAAAAGACTCTTCTATCTTAATTTGATTTTTTTATACAACAATTAAGAGAATCACTCTACCTCTTCTATTCACACCCAATTTTCTCAAAAAACCTCAAAAATTTTTCATTCATAAAATAAATAAGAAAAAAAAGTGGCTACAAAGTTTTAAGATTTTTATACTTCTTAGGTTTAAAACCCTAACTCATAAGTTTACTAAAATAAAAATAGGTCAAATCATATTTGGGCCTAAAACAAACAAAATAAAATAAAATATAAGATAAACATAAAATAAGTCTTAAAATAAATACTAATAAAGTGATGCATATTTGATTCAATTTGACTAACGAGAGTCTTTAATATAATTTGTAAATAGTAAAACGTGTAGATTTTCATAACTATTAACCATTGTCTTAGCCAATTTTTTATGTATCTTTTGAACAAATGATTTAGTCATAATTGCAAAATCTTTTTTTATTCTTTTAATTGTTGTTCTTATAATTAGACCAATTAACATATGACAATTCTCAATTTGTCCCACAAAAATCGTATCATTATGATTTGCCACTTTGACTAAAGCCTCTGTTACTAAGAATATACATGGTTAAGATCAACCAAAACACTAAACCTCATTTTAGTTAATCAAAATTTTGGTTGAGGTTAATAAATCAAACTGATTTTAAATAGAAAAACTTATTATTAACCAATTATAAAAGTAATAAATCGATTTGATTTAGATTAGTAAATCAAACTGGTTTTAAATACAACTTTATTACTGGTTATAAAAATAATAAACTAGTTTTAAAAATAAAAAACCAATTTTAAAAATAATCGGTTGTTTATTTAAAAATCAATTTTTCTTCTAAAATTTGATTTTCCCCATTAAAACTAGTTTTTCCTGTAAACACCGATTTTTTCATTTAAAAAGTGATTTTATAAAAAATTAATTTTAACTTATAAACCTATTTTTGATACTTAAAAAACTAATTTAGCTTTTTTTGCCTATTATAAAACCAATTTAAATTTATAACATATTTATATTAAAAATCAACTTTATAATTTCAAACCATTAAAAATGGTTTTGAATTGGTTAACCAATTTTTACCAATTCGGTTAACTGCTTTTTTAAAACGTGATTTTAATTTATTAACCATTTTAGAAAACCAGTTATTTAAAATTTGGTTAAAGTTTTTTAACCGGTTAATCAGTTTATTGTTTTTTGACGAATATCTCTGACATCTGTTGGTGTAGTCCTCCCTTTTTTTTTTCGTGGGTATGCTGGTGTAGTCTTCCTAATCCTCGAAAAGATAAGTTTTTGTTTTCGTCATGCTCTAGTAGATGCTTGTTTTAGACTTGTTTCTCTGTGTTGGGCTTCCAGGCCCAGGCTATGACCAAAAACAAAATAAAACATTTCACGTTTAAAACTTTTAATTTCGATGGTCTTCTTTTTTTCACCCCGATAACAAGAAGTAACTCTAATCAGCGGTAAAAAGTTAAAAAAAATTACATAGATCAATAAAACCGAAGAATGGAACGACGGCAACAGAACCCAATCAGTAACGACAGAAGAGGGCGGTTGTGGCGATCGATGTCGACGGCGGGATCAGCCTCCGCCGGCAGTGGCACAAGAGAGGCTCCGGCAAAGGCTATGGTGATGGAACAGATCTCTCAGGCGGTTCAATCCTCCGCCAACCTCCTCCACCTGATGCAGAACTCTTCTCCGGCTCAGGTACTCTCTCGCTCTCCCTCACAAACACAAATTCGCCGTGATGACAACAATGTTACTATCATTATAAATTCCATATCCTGCATCAAGTTTCATTTGTTTTTTTTTTTCCTTTTTTCGGTAAATTGTTTTGTATTATTTTATGCCTTGATTTTTGGATGAACAGTAGGGCTGTAGGGGGCTTCATTTGTAAAGTTAATGGATTGGGAAAAAACCTGAGGAGATTAGTAAAGAAAATAATTTTAGTGAAATTGATTAAGGAAACTGATAGAGTATATTGAGATTGGGGAAAAGTGGAAATAAAGTCAGGATTAATTGTGATGCTAGCGTGAGAGAAGTAACTTACCTGGATTTGGCTGTGTCATTAGAGATGTAAATCGAAGATGCCCTCCCCTTTTCTAGTGACCTCCGGTGTGAGTTTTTTTGCTATTTGGAGAGGCTTAGTGTTGACCTGAGAGTGCGGTTGCCAGGAAATTATTTGTCAGGCTGCAATGTGGATGCTTTTCTAGCATCCCAACCCCATAGACTTCATGAAAATGCAGCTGATAGGGATTTGATTCAGAAAATCCATGATACTCTTCTTTGGAATTGGACAGCAGAGGTTAAATTAGTGCAGAGGACAGCTACTGCAGTTGCAGATTTATGGCCAAGCATGCAGTGAGAAGCTCGGTGTGGTTAGAGCCGTGGAGCAGTTTAGCTAATTTAGTCCATAAGTATTCGTGGAGCCTAATCTGGCTGTGTTTCTTCTCTTTTCTTTTGACACCAAAAAAAAAAAAATAAAATAAAAAGAAGAAAACAAAGAAACTTAGGGGCTATAAAGTTCCCAAACATGTTCCTCTGAATCAAGGGACATACATCATCATAAGGCTGCACAGATTCATTGTAATGAATATCACTATGAGCACCCTTTCTTGCCATGAAATCTGCAGCAGAATTCGCAAAGTGAGCCACAAGGCAAAACCTAACAAGCCACCTCTTGGAAATGATTTCTACAATTTTTATTAATTCCGAAAGCCTCTATATGATACAAGTTCATTCTCAAACCAGTTAAATATCTAAAGCTTTGGGACAATAAGTCTCACACTATTGATCGATGACCATTCTCCCAAGCTAAATTCAATTCACATCAAATATCTAATAACTTAGAATGAAGTACCTGTAACTCCACACATTTTCCATTGCAACCCCAAATCCATTTACCATTGTTGTCACGTAGGATGCACCCAAACCCAGCAGTCCCATATCCCACAAAACACTGCCATCACTGTTGAGCTGAGATTGCCTGACTCAACTTGATGTTGCAGTTTTTATATAACACTTTTTTCTTCGCAAAAATAAGCTAATTAGAGAGCACATATTTTTGACATTATTATCGTTAGTATAAGATGTATGACTCCTTTCTTCGATCATTTGTAGGCCAAACTCACTAAACTTCCCAAGAACCTTATGGCAAAGGTTTCTACTATGAAGAATACAGAGCAGGTGCACATTTGTATCTGATGCAGGGTAGTGGATGACTGCAAAAACAAGTTTCTAGTGTGTGTAATGCTGGTTTTTTGCTTTTCGAATTGCAGATTTTAGAGCAACTTCCTCGGGTGATATCATCTTTGGATGCATATATGGATAATGGATTGCAAAAGTTAGAACTTCCTCTTATCTGATTGGCTATACTTACATGTTTAGAAATTGGAACCTCCTTCTTAATCTATGTTTGATTTTTCTCAACTAGAATCAAATTCTTGTCTCTAGAATCAATTTGGATCAAAGTGAAAATTTTTACTGTGTTAGAATTACATTGAGAGGAAGTAGCAGACATAAAAACCAGTTATGTTAGAATTAATTATACCTAAAATCAATTATACAAAATTGTATTTTGACAATGTTGCTTGTGTAGTTTTATGAGCTTCACTGATGTGCTAAATTGCTAATTATTCTTGTTGTGCTTGACTAAATATGCCTTGCATATTTGGAGAGAAAAGAATTTTTTATTTTGAATTATTATTGTCAGTGTGCTTGACTAAATTATAAAAATATTTTGCATATGATAAGTCTTTGAGTTACAATTATGCAGCATGGCACATTTGAAGACTGTGGTTCAGTTAATGGAAAACATGCAAAGCAGCCAGCTTAGTTCACTCTCCACCGCTCTTCCTTCCCAGAAGGTATAATAGTTTTGTCATGGAGACAGTCATGAAAGTCTATTTAAATTTAAATTCGGATATGCACTTTGGTCTCCCCAGCATGTTAAGTTCTAAATAGGAGAGTTTTGGATGTAGGCATTTCAGAAATCTCTTGTTTATTAAAGTGAAATGCTACAAGGTTGTGTGAGAGTTAGATCTCCTTTATATATGGCCTTCATGCTAATGCGCTATGTGTGCCTAATTAATAATTACTGTCAATCCTTTTTCCCTTATCAGGAACTTGAACAACGAAGCCAAACTGAAGGGCCAGGTTAAGGGAAATCTTTTTTCTTTGGAGTTTCACCTTTGGTATATTGATGCAAAATTTTCAGAAGGATTGGAGCCTCTTTAATTTCATCGGGTTGATTTATGCTTCATCGTGTATCTTCTGCAAATCGAATGTACAAATGTTCTTTTCACCTTGTAAGGTTGAAGGTTATTCAAGTGGAGAAATATGTGAGCACTAGAGATAATGTAGCATAAACTTCATGATGTGAATTTTGAAATTTTATTGATTAGATTAGATTAGCGTCACAACTTTGGACACGCTTCAACATTCGACACTTTGACAGTTAGATTTGTTCAATCTCTTAAGACAAAAAAAAAAAGGGTGTTTTAGTGGCTAAAACACTATCAGTGTTTGTTAAATGTACATGGAAATATACATCCAAATTAATGGTTTTCACCCTATATATAATCATTCACTTTTTGTATGAATTAAATTTAATGGGTCCAGATTAATTGTTATTAGAAATATTTAGCATATCTATATTTTTCTAAATACTTTTAGATAACCTAAATTACTTCTTTTTACACATTTATATTTATTTAGAATGTTCTAAGACTTTTTTAAGACCTAGGGTCTTTCAACATTTTTCAGAGTATTTTCGAACCTTTAAGTATTTTAGAAAATCGTCTAAAATATTTTAGATCTTTTAAGTTTTAAATATATATCGTTAAGAGTAATATTCTAAAATTTACAGGTATAACAAGCTATTGATGGAGGACAGCTTCATAGTGCATAATTTGCATGCAAACATTTTCTAAATGCAATAAGGCCAAGAGTTGCACATGTTGGAATTTTCTCATAATTTCTTAATCCAAAGATTATCCATGTTAAATCATTAAGAAAGAAAATACTAGATGCTTCATAAAACATGAATCATGATCGAAAGAGTTTAGATCTTGTGGTTCTTTCGATCTTCCTCAACCAAAGTCTTCTGTATTCCTAAGCGGTTGAACTGCAACTCTTTTGATGGGGAAAGAGCAATAAAGGCGGCTTTGGTATATTGGGAACCGAAACCCTGAAGATCTATTTATATTTGAGCATGGCACCCATTAAACCCTAAAGCTCAAATAAAATAGTATCTAAAGCCCAAAAGATAATATATCTAAAATCCAAAAAGATAATTATCTAAGGAAATAATATCTGGTTTTCTTTTCATTTAATTCCAAATCAAAAGTAATAATGACTTATTCAATTAACATTTATAACAATAAATGAGATCATCATTATATAAGTCATTTAATTCAAAATAGCATAATTTGTGATTATAATTAATATATTTATTGCTCACAAACAAATTAGGAAATTAAAATAATTTCCTAACAATCTCCCACTTGAGTTATACATATATTCTTTCTTGACATAATCACATTTTATAAACTTTATGCGCGCATCTGAATGCTATTTCTCTTATTACTTTAACAATCTAGTCCGTTTCATACATTAGATATGGAACTACCGCAGCTTTTATCACATTAATATCGTGACTAAACCACGACAATCACCATCCTAATATACTTAACGATATAGATCAAATTTGGATGAGTAATATAGAAATTACATGCCAAGTATCTCATGCATGTCTATTTTCAGCTGGTCCAACTTTATTGAGATCAAACACAATGCAAATATTGCAAAATGAACATTTCATATAACATGAAATAAACCATCAACTTAGTTCTGCAGAAAAATAATTCAATATCTGTCATAAAACATATAGCATAGAATAAACTCCCACTAAACCAAGGCATCACAAATATTGACTCCCATTCGAGCAGTGTGCTCATGAAAGACTTTAGGGATCAATCCCTTGGTTAATGAGTCTGCTAGCATATACCCTGTTCCTATATGTTCTATGAAAATCTATTTTTTCTTAACCTTTCTCTTTGACAACTAAAAAATTGATGTCTGTATGCTTCGATTTTGTCAAGCTCTTATTGTTATTGGAGTATAGTACTGCTGACTTATTGTCACAAATTATCTTTAATGGCCTTTCAATGTCATCTACTATATGAAGTTCAGTGACAAAGTTTCGCAATCATATGCCATGATATCGGAATCAGGGTACCTAATGATCTCCAAATTTTCTTATCTCCGAAAATAAGCATGTAATCCTTTGTTCTCTTTAAACAACGCATTACGCGTTTTAACAGCTATCCAATGATCCATATCCGGATTGCTCAAGTATCTACCCAACACTCCCACTATAAATGATATATCGAGACGTATGTAGACTTGAGCATACATTAATCTCCCTAGTGCTGATGCATAAGGTTTATCATGCATTGATGTCCTCTCAAGATCATTTTTAGGGCATTGCTTGAGATTGAACTTGTCTCCTTTAATTACGGGTGTGTCTATTGCTCTACATCTTTTCATGACTTATCTACTTAAAATCTTTTGATATAGTTCTTTTGTGATAATCCAAGAATACCTTGAGAGTGATCTCTTAGCATCTCGATTCCTAATACAAAAGAGGCATCACCAAGATCTTTCATTTCGAATTTGTTCGATAGAAATTTCTTAGTTTCATGCAACAAGCCTATATCGTTACTAGCAAGTAGAATGTCATCAACATATAAGACCAAAAAGATGTATTTACTCCCACTGAACTTGCAGTATACATATTTCTCTATAATATTTACCTCAAAACCATATGAGGTAATAACTTGATGAAACTTGTAATACCATTAACAGAAAGCTTGTTTGAGATCATAGATGGATTTTTCCCTTTTTCTGTTGGATCTCATTAATGGTACTTCTTGAGGTTGTTGAGCTTGCTGTATGGGTTGGGGTTGAGGAGGATTCTCATTATTTTTCCTGTACTGTAGCAGTATCTTGAGCAACAACGATATTCTCATTGTTCTTTTGTACTATAACTGGATCTACACTAGAATTCTCATTGTGCTCTTGTACTGTAACTGTATCTTGAACAATAATGGGCACAAAGACCTGATCATTGTCAGTTATAGAATCTTCATCAAAAGCAACATTCCTAGTATTTTCTCCCCCCAAACTCAACATCCTCAAGAAATCTCACATTTTCTGTTTCAAAAAATAGAACTTGATGCAGGATTATAAAACTTGTACCCCCCGTGAACGCTCAGGGTAACCAACAAAGTAGCAACTAATTGTCCTTGAGTTCAATTTTCTTTCATACGGCATATAAGGTCACGCCTCAGGTGGACATCCCCAAATATGCAAATGCTTTATACTGGGCCTTTTCCCAGTCCAAATTTCATATGGAGTTTTGTTAATTGCTTTGCTTGGCACCTTATTAAGGATGTATACTGCGGTCTTTAAGGCTTCTCCCCAAAGTGATTCAGGTAAGGAAGAATGACTAATCATACTTCTCATCATGTCTTTAAGAGTTCGGTTCCTTCACTCTGCAACACCATTCATGCTAGGTTTGCCTGGCATGGTGTATTGCAGAACAATACCACACTCCTCTAGGAAAAGAGCAAAAGGCTGGGACGTTGTTCACCTGAACCGTCATATCTTCCGTAGTATTCACCACCACGATAAGATTTGACAGCTTTAATTTTCTTTCCAAGTTGAAATTCAACTTTAGTTTTGAAAGACTTGAAAACATACAAGGCTTGGGACTTTTCATGAATTAAATATAAATACCCATAACGAGAGTAATCATCTATAAACGTAATAAAGTACCGTTGTCCATTCCAAGAGACAGTAGGGAATGGGCCACATATATCGGTATGTATCAGTTCTAAGACATCTTTAGCTCTCTCGGCACCTAATTTCCTTTCGTTTTTCCTTTTCCCCTTTATGCACTCAATCCAGACTTCAAAGTCTGCCAAATTTAAGGGTCCAAGAATTACATCTGACACGAGCCTCTGAATTCTCTATTTAGAGATATGGCCTAGGCGTTTGAGTCATAATGATGCCAAATTCTCATTTAGTTTTCGTTTTGTATCCGTTTACATTATTTCATTATTATAGAAATTTAAGTCAAGCCTATATAGATTATCCACCAAATGACCAGAGCAAATATTATTCGAATTATAGAAGAGACTAACTTTATTGTCTCCGAACGAACAAAAATAACCTGATTTGTCCAAACGAGAAACACAAACCAAATTTCATCTAAATGACGGTACATAAAATGTCTCTAATAAATCCAAGTAAAATCCACTCGTGGAACGTAATCTAAAGGTTCCTATATCTTCGACTGCAACTATATTGTCATCTGCCACATAGATGTATCTTTTAGCATCATTTGGCGGTCAGCTCCACAGGCAACCCTGCATAGTAACACTTACATGAGTAGTAGCAGCAGAATCTACCCACCAAGTATCAATAGGTGTATAACTTAAACTAACCTCAGAACAAACAAAAGTAAGAATTATATCCTTCTTTACATGCCAGGTGCCATATTTGGTACAATCCTTTTTCATGTGTCCCACCTTCTTATAGAAGAAACAAGTTGAAACTTGATCTTGTTTCTTAGCCTTTTTTCTGCTGAGAAGGCACATTCGCAGTAGTATCACGCTTTTTTTATACTAAGAAGAGGAAGCCATGTGAGCACTTTCAGTCTTATCTTGCTGTAGCCTCTCTTCTTCTTGCACACAGTGAGATATATGCTCATTTAAGGACCAAGTGTCCTTCAAAGTGTTATAACTCCTTTGAATTGCCCAAAGTGTGCAGGAAGAAAAATCAAAATAAAATGCACGAGTAAATCTTCAGATAACTCTAACTTTAGTGCTTTCAATTTTGAAGCAAGATGAGACATTTTCATAATGTACTCCCTTATGTTCCCTTTACCTTTATACCTCATGGAGACAAGTTTGCTCAGAAGACTACTTGCCTCTGCCTTTTTATTCTTAGTAAAGAATTTTTCAACATCCTTTAAGAACTGTTTGGCATCTTTATACTCAGTAATTGAACCTCGAAACACCTCGGGAATTCAGCGTTTCATGATCATAATGCTCATTCGATTGGATCTCTCCCACTTCTCTATTTTAACCTCACTGAGATTTTTCGGAGTGGAAGTGTGTTTCTCCTCTCGAAGAGCTATATCTAGATCCATACAACCGAGGACAATCTCCACGGTATCTTTCCAAACTTTAAAGTTTGAACCATTCAGTATAGGAATACTACTAATTTGTGTAGAAACATTGGTAGCTAAAGCCATAGTTTTTGGATTAGAACAAATAAACATGCAGTAAACATTGGTTAAATAATGGAAAAAAATCTATATTTAGATATCTAGAACAACATTAATTTTCAATCTTTGGATAGAAAAATTAACTGTAAGTGATACTCTCATTGCAGTAATCAAATATTGTCAAAATTCATGTCACACATGAAACCTTTCTTTGGACGGACTTAATGTGCACATGGAGACTTAAACTTTGCAACCTATTTATTACCGTAAATATTTTCTATTAATTGGCCAAACAATAACCTTTCTTTGGGCCGATTATTATTAACCGCATAATTCATAGAAAATAAACAAAAGTGTGCAATGCTTATTATTTGGCCAAACAATAAACTTCCTTTGGACCGATTATTGTTCGCATAAATAATAAGCATTACTTTATTCTTAATTAGTTACCCAAATATTTATTTACCATCAATATGTGTATGTAATTCGGCCAAATACAGACCTTCCCTTGGGCTGACCAATATTCGCATGAATTACATATCACCATATTCCTAATGTTTTGAATAAATTAATTTTCACAAAAGAGACTACTTTAGCAGCATAATGTTCAATCAATTTATTCCAAAACCAAATCTTTATAATAGATGGGTATAATAATCTAAATTATTACTAATTACCTTATATAACAATAAAAAAATACTTAAATTCCAAAAAAAATTAAATTTTAATGGTGTCTTTTCAGATCTTTAAAAAAATATGATTATAATTATACAACAATTTATATGCCAAAAAATTTTTTTGATTCATTAATATTAGAATCAATCTTATGATTCAATTCATACAAAAAAAATTAATGAATTTGCCAAAAAAATGAATCCATATAGAATTATATAAAAAAAGGTAAACAAACAAAGAAGTTTTGTTAAAAAAAACTGGATTCATATTCATAGATTAAATCATAGTGCATACAAAAAAAAATTATGATAAATATGCTCATTCTATGGATGGGCAGTGTCCATAATTAAAAAATTAATTAAATTCTTTTAATTTTATAAATCAACAATTCCAATATTTGGAATCAAGGCACAGACACAAAAAATGATATGCACAAATATAAAAGAATGCAATAATCTTTTTTATATATATATACCTTTTGTATATTTTATGTGCTCTTTATGTACTATTTGTGTACTCTTTATGCACTTTTATGTACTCTTTCAGTTTTATTAGCATGTGCTATGCAATCCAAATGCAGCACATATTTGAATCTAATTTCACAACCTCAAATTAAGATTCAAATTCAAATAAAATAAATTTATAATTTTTTAATGATTTAATTATAGACGACTCTGATACCACTTGTTGGAATTTTCTTAGAATTTCTTAGTCCAAAGATTATCCATGTTAAATCATTAAGAAAGGATGCGGAAGCGTACCTGAATTCATAAAACATGAATCATGATCGAAAAAGTTTGGATCTTGTGGTTCTTTCAATCTTTCTCAACCAAAGTATTCTGTATTCATAGGCGGCTGAACTGCAACTCTTTTGATGGGGAAAGATCAACAAAGGCGGTTTTGGTATATTGGGGACCGAAACCCTAAAGGTCTATTTATATTTGAGCATGATACCCATTAAACCCTAAAGCCCAAATAAAAAAGTATCTAAAACCCAAAAGATAATATATCTAAAATCCAAAAAGATAATTATCTAAAGAACAAAAGATAATATCTGGTTTTATTCTCATTTAATTCTAAATCAAAAGTAATAATGACTTATTCAATTAGGATTTATAACAATAAATGATATCATCATTACATAAGTCATTTAATTTAAAATAGTATAATTTGTGATTATAATTAATATATGTATTATCCACAAACAAATTAGGAAATTAAAATAATTTTCTAACAGCACATTCTTGTAGCTATGGAATCTTTTTAAAATTTCTGAGATGAGGTAAATGTTGTAAAATAAACAAGGAAGAAGTAATAAAATAAAAGTATAAATAGAAAACACTATTATTAGTATTTACCAATACTATTATACTACTATAAAGATAATATATTAATATTATATTAGTAGTATATGAAGAAAGAAAATAAAAAAATGCTTTATATAAGAGAGAGAGAGAGAGAGAGTATTAACTTTTATTGCTGAGTGTATATTTCATTTGCCTCGTTCATGCTTTTATAGGCAAAAAAATACAACTTTCCACATTTCATTAATTGAGCTTTTCATGGGAATGGGCATCCACGTCCCATTCTTATCACAACACTCCCCCTTGGATGCCCATTTAGGATTATTGCCTCATTAAAACTTTACTAAAGGAAAACCCTGTGGGAAAAAAACCTTAGTGAAGGAAAAAGAGTACAATATCCTTTAATGATAGGGACTTCCTCATTAAAAACCTTGTCATGAAAAACCCAATGGAAAAAAAACCTGACAAAGGAAAAAAGAGTACAGTTTTCCTCTCTTGTCGACATCAGTTGATGTCTCGAAATCGGCGCATCCCAATCTCATGTACCAATCTTTCAAAGGAGGATTTTGGGAGTGACTTTGTAAATAAATCTGCCAGATTATCACTTGAGTGGATTTGTTGGACATCAATTGTCTCTTGATTTTGAAGATCATGAGTGAAGAAGAATTTGGGAGAAATATGCTTTATTCTATCACCTTTAATGTATCAGCCTTTAAGTTGAGCAATGCATGCTGTATTATCTTCAAACAGGACAGTTGGAGCTATCTTATGATCAATCAGTCCACATGATGACAGGATATACTGGATCAAACTCCTGAGCCAAAAACACTCACGACTTGCTTCATGAATCGCTAGTATTTCAGTATGATTAGAGGATGTTGCTGCAGTCGTCTGTTTCGTGGACCTCCATGATATAGCTGTACCACCATATGTGAACAGTTATCCTGTTTGAGATATCCCTTTGTGTGGATCAAACAAGTATCCGGCATCTGCATAGCCAACTAGTTGTGACTTGGATCCGTAGGGATAAAACAATTCCATATCAACCGTTCTATGAAGATATCAAAAGATTTGCTTGATTCCACTCCAATGTCTTCTGGTTGGAGAGGAACTATACCTTGCTAGTAAATTCACAGCAAATGATATATCTGGTCTTGTATTATTAGCAAGATACATTAGCGCTCCAATGGCACTAAGATATGGTACTTCAGGACCAAGGATATCTTCATTTTCTTCTTTAGGACGAAATTGATCCTTTTTCACATCTAAAGATCTTACGATCATTGGGGTACTTAATGGATGTGACTTATCCATATAAAAACTCTTCAAGATTTTCTCTGTGTATGTTGTTTGATGAATAAAGATCCCTTTTTTATATGCTCGATCTGTAGGCCGAGACAAAATTTAGTTCTTCCAAGATCTTTCATCTAAAACTCTTCTTTTAGAGTTTTTATAATTGTTGGAATCTCTTCAGGAGTTCCAATGATATTTAAATCATCAACGTACACAGCAATTATAATGAATCCAGATGCATATTTCTTTATGAAAATACATGGACAGATATCATTATTCTTAAATCCATTTTTGGCTAGATATTCAGTAAGACGATTATACCACATTCGTCTAGATTGTTTTAGACCATATAAAGATCTTTGCAATTTGACTGAGTATAGCTCTTGCAAATGTTCATTGGATGGTTTAGATATCTTTAGTCATTCAGGAACTTTCATATAGATATCCTAATCTAGTGAGCCGTATAAATAGGCTGTTACCACATCCATTAAATGCATATGCAGTTTATGATATGCAGATAAACTAACCAAATAACGCAATATTATCGCATCCACTACAGGGGAATACGTTTCTTCATAATCTATACCAGGCCTTTGTGAAAAACCTTGTGCCACAAGTCGGGCTTTGTAGTGCACAACTTCATTTTTCTCATTTTGTTTTCTCACAAATACCCACCGGTATCCAACAGGTTTTACATCTTCTAGTGTACGGACTACAGGTCTAAAGACTTAATGTTTTGCAAGTGAGTCTAATTCAGCCTTCATGGCTTCTTTCCATTTTGGCCAATCATTCCTTTGTCGACATTCTTCGACTGATCTTGGCTCAAGATCCTTACTTTCATGCATGATATTTAATGCCACATTATATGCAAATATTTCATTGACAATTGTCTTATTTCGGTCCCATTTTTCTCCTATAAAGACATAATTTATCGAGATCTCGTCATTTTTATAATTTTCAGGTACCTGAACGTCTTCTGGCGTTATATCAGAATTTTGGACAACTGCAGGTGTCTTTACTATGTCTTTTTCAACAGGAATCGTATTGACCTCTTTTCTTTTTCGATGATTTTTGTCTTTAGAACCGACAGGCCTGCCACGCTTCTGGCGTGTATTTGCTTCAGTGGCAATTTGTCCAAATGGGACATCAATTCGAATTGGGACATTTTCCGTTGGTATATAAGATTTGGTTATCCTCTTTGTATCGGAAAATACATCAGACAATTCATTTGCTATTCTTTGCAAATGTATAATCTTTTGAACTTCTAGTTCACATTGCCTTGATCGAGGATCTAAATGCGTCAATGATGACGCATTCCAATTAAGTTCCTTTTCAGGAAGCTTATTCTCTTCCCCTAATGTTGGAAATTTTGATTCATCAAAATGACAATCCGTAAACCGGGCTTTAAATACATCTCCAGTTTGTATCTCAAGATACCTCACTATAGAGGGAGAATCATATCCAACATATATCCCCAATTTTCTTTGGGGTCCCATTTTGGTGCGATTAGGTGGTGTAATGAAAACATATATCGCACACCCAAATATTCTTAAATGGGAAACATTTGACTGTTGGCCAAAAGCTAATTGCATAGGAGAGAACTGATGATAACTCGTTGGCCTCAAACGGATAAGTGCTGCGACATGTAAAACAGCAAGCCCCCAAACCGAGGTTGGGAGATTTGTTCTCATAAGTAAGGGTCTAGCAATTAATTGGAGGCGTTTAATAAGTGATTCTGCTAACCCATTTTGTGTGTGAACATAAGCTACTGGATGTTCAACACTTATTCCATTAGCCATACAATAAGCATCAAAAGCTTGGAAAGTAAATTCACCAGCATTATCAAGACGAATTGCTTTGATTGGATTTTCTGGAAATTGTGCTTTTAATCGAATAATTTGAGCCAGTAATCTCACAAACGCTAGGTTGCGAGAGGACAATAAGCACATATGTGACCATCTCGAAGATGCGTCTATTAGGACCATAAAATATCTAAAAGATCTACATGGTGGATGAATAAGTCTACATGTATCACCTTGAATCCTTTCTAGAAATTCAGGGGACTCAAATCCAATCTTTACTAGTGATGGCCTTAAAATTAACTTTCCCTGAGAACATGCAGCACAACAAAATTCACTGGATTTAAGAATCTTCTGGTTCTTTAGTGAATGTCCATGGGAGTTTTCAATAATTCTCCTCATCATAGTTGTTCCCAGATGACCCAATCGGTCGTGCCAAGTTATGAATTCATTTGGGCTAGTAAACTTCTGGTTTACAGTGGCATGTGATTCAATTGCACTAATCTTGGTATAATATAACCCAGATGAAAATGAGGGTAATTTTTCTAATATGACCTTTTTATTTAAATCATGAGTTGTGATACATAAATACTCATGATTTTTCTCATTCATAGTCTCAATATGATATCCATTTCGGTGAATATCTTTAAAGCTTAACAAGTTTCTTCGAGACCTGGTAGACAACAGTGCATTAGTTATTATGAATTTTGTTCCTCCGGGAAACAAAATTATAGCTCTTCCGGAGCCTTCAATCACATTGCCTGAGCCAATAATAGTGTTAACACATTCTTCTTTTGCCACAAGATGGGTAAAATATATATATCACTTTTGAAAATAGTGTGCGAACTAGCACTATCCGCAAGGCATACATCTACATTACATATCATTTCCATTCTCTTCAAAGACAAATAATAATAAAATGAGTAGTATGCACAACTAGATTGAATACTTGATCAGAATTATTTTTCTAAGAAACACTGTACATAAAATAATGTCATATACTAAAATTTTATTTTAAAACATGGCACATTTAATGATTTTAAAATTCATAAACATTAATATTTTATTATTTATATACATCATATTTGAAACTTAAATACAATAAAATTTAACAATAAGTTCTTTACATTATTTATTTACATGAATGCTTAACAATCTCACACATTAAACTATTTCATCATTGATCAAATGACCAATATTTCCTTCAGGATCCTTGACGTTAGGATTTTTTCTAGTAAAGAATTTTATAAGAATAGTTGCGTTGTAGATATAGTTTCTAAACCAACAAAAATCCCTTCGTGCAAACGTTTTGGTTGTCACAAGTAACAAACCCCTTTAAAATTGATAACCGAGTATTTAAACCTCGGGTCGTCTTCTCAAGGAATTGTAAGGAGGTATGTTCTTATTATTGGTTATGAAAAAGTGTGTTTTAGGGTTGAGAGTGAGGAATGAATATGGCAAATAATTTAAATGGCAATTAAAATAAATAAATACTGTAAAGCAAACCCTTTGGCAAGGTATGAGAAATTAGAAGTCCAGACTTAGTTATTCTTATCAATAATAATGAAAGTTGAATCTTAATTCCACTTAGTTAACCTTTGCTAAAGCAAAGGAAAGTCAAGGGAATAATTAGTTTGACCTTCGAATCCTATTTATTTCCTAAGAAAAGGTTGGAATTATTGAAGTTCAGTTCAATTAGCAAAGATAACAGTTATCAATTATGTTGAGCAAAGTTAACTCCTGAGTTACTGATTTCTTAACCAAGACCAAAAAGGGAAAAGAAAATTAATTCTACTGGAATGAAAATGTCTTCAGATTGGGAATAATCAATGGCATAAATAAAAGAAGGCAATATTAAACTGAAATACCTCAAATAACATTAAATAAGAAAATCATCATGAACGTGGCATAAGGCAACATAACTAATATAAGCATTAAAGTATCTGAAAATAAGAAATAAATATAAAGTAAAAGAACATTGAACCTGGGATCGAGAGTCACTCTTAAAACTAAGAGAAGTCCTAAATCCTAATCCTAAAGAGAGAGAAGAGAACCTCTCTCCAACTAAACCTAAATCATGGAAAGTGACTAAAAATTTGGAGATTCCCTGAATGGATGCATTCCCACACTTCATAACCTCTGGTTTATGCCTTCTGGACTTGGATTTGGGCCAAAAAGGGCTTCAGAATCCGCTATGAGCGTTTTCTGCAATTTCTGGTGCATAGCCTCTGTCACGCGGTCACGTCAATTGGAGTTTTCCTTGTCACGTGGTCGCGTCAGTCATGCAGCTGCGTCGCTGCTTCTTCGCGCTTGGCATGCGGCCGCGTCGTCCATGCGGTCGCGTCGCTGCCAGTTTCTTCACAAACTCCGTTTTATGCTTTCCTTCCATTTTTGTATGTTTCCTTTTCCATCCTTTAAGTCATTCCTACCTTAGAAGATCTGAAACTACTCAACACACTAATCATGGCATCGAATGGAAATAAAGGTAATTAAAATAATTAATTTTAAAGCATAGAAAACATGTTTTTCACATACATCACATAATAAGGAAGGGAAAGTAAAACCATGCAATTAATATGAATAAGTGGGTGAAGGATTGAATAAATCACTCAAACTAAGCACAAAATATATCATAAAATATGGGTTTATCAACCTCCCCACACTTAAACAATAGCATGTCCTCATGCTATATCCAAGGTAAAAAGTAAGGTTAAAGTGGTGGAATGCCATGCAATGCAACCTATGAATGTGAATGCAACTAGATGCAGAGATGATTCTACCTACTTGGTGAAAGAGTAAATAAATCTTTCAAGAATAAATATGAACTGGATTTCACTAATTCAAATCACAGAATGCAATATGAATAACTTGCAAGAAGAAGATAGCTTATGAAAGCAGGGAACATAGAATTGAGCGCTGAACCCTTACTGGTAGTGTATATCACTCTAACTCTCAAGTGTCTAGGGTCAATTCTCTCAATTCTCTACTAATCTTGCTTTCTATGGCTTGCTCTTCATCTAACAATCAACAAAAATTTAATGCACCAATACACAAATCAAGAGGTCTTTTAAGGGTTGTAATGGGGTTAGGGTCACGGTAGGATTGTATTTGGCCAAGTGGACTAAAATCTGAATCCTTAATTAACATAAACTTTCCACCTAACTGAAGACAATCCATTTAATTAAAAATGCAAACTCTAACTTTCCATTAACTGTGCTTTCCACATGTTCATGCATCCTAAAATTGAGTTTAGTACATATGCATTGATACCAACACTTACTTTGGGGCATTTTGTCCCCTTTTTATTATTTGCTCTTTTCTTTTTCTTTTTCACTTTTTTTTTCTCAATGCATATGATTAAAGTATTGAATATAATAATATGTGCTCAATTATTATTTTGCACATTTTTACTAAAATATACAACACCCAATTATTCAAAGCAAATAATTTCAAATCCAACTTCCCCACACTTAAATCATAAGCACTTTTACTAGTCTAAGCTAACCAAGGATTCAAATTAAGGACATTATTGTTTTCCGCTTAGAGTTAGTAATGAGCTAAAGTAAATAACAAATGGGTATATTAGGCTCAAATTGGTTTGCAAAGGATAATAAAAGGGTAAGGCCATATGGGTATGTAAGCTTAGTGAAACAAAGGCCTCAATCATATCAGTGCATGCATACATCAAACAATAGAAATATAGAATTAAGCAAGACAAAGATCACAATTTTAGAGAGAAAAACACACACCAAAAATAAAATATTGGTTGATAAAATGCAACCAATTCAAATAGGCTCAAAAATCTCACAGGTTTTGTGTGTTCGAGCTCTAAACTATGTTCTAAAATAATATTTCTTCAAACAAGTTTTTCAAAAAATTTTATTCAAATTAGTGAAATACTATAAAAATTTCTTGAAAAAGAAAATATTACTTTAACCAAGTGGTAAAATATGCAAAAATCAAACAAATATGCAATCAATCATGCAAATGCAACAATGAACAAGGAAAATAAACCATTGGTGTTGAAATAGAAGAGTAGCTAACCCATGGAGATCGGTATCGACCTCCCCACACTTAAAGATTGCACCGTCCTCAGTGCATGCTGAGATGTGCAAGTGGACGGGTTTCTTCAACTGATGCATTTCTCCAAAGATTGTGCAGATGGACTTGTTTGTTTCCCCAATAAGAAGCTTTTCCTCTCCCTTTGTGGTGGCCATCCTGAAAGAAGAGGGAAAAGAAGAAAAAGTAACCCAGAAATAAAAATAAGAATATAAATAAAGTCTGGGTGGGTTAATGCCAAATAATTGGGGTCTCAATTACATGGTAGCTACAACATGCAAGTGAGAAAATAGTAGAGACACATGGCATATCAATAATGTAAAAATTTGCAAAAATGAGGGAAGAGAGTGTGGGTAAGGAGAGATAATATAAATTCATGTCAATGCAAAAGTGATACAGGTATAAAAGATTGGCATTGATATAAATAATATTACCTAACCAGAATAAAACAAGTCACTAAGCACTCAAAATAATTCAAGAGAAGATGCAATAGTTAAATAAGAAAATTCAACACCAAAAGAAAAATAATGAATTTAGAAAAAAAGGATGAATATACACTAAATTAAAATGCAATGAATGGAATATGCAAATAAATAAAATGAAAGATAAGAAGAATGAGAAGGGAAAGAAGTGAGTAAGAAATGAGGGAGGGAAAAAATTAGGATTGGGAAAAAAAAGATAAGATATTTGGCAAATTAGGATAAGCTGTGCGGCACAAGCGACGCGGACACGTGGGACACGCGGTCGCGTGACTTGCGCTTATACAGATTGACGCGGTCGCGTCGGTCACGCGGTCGCGTGACCCGTTTTATGCCACTGGCGCGAGGGTAGCCTCGCGCTCGCACAACTCTTTGTTCAAAATCATTAATTGCCAAAAATTGGGTGACGCGATCGCGTGGGGCACGCGATCGCGTGAGTGGGCTTTAGAAGGGAATGACGCGGACGCGTGAGCCATGCGTCCGCGTGGGTAGAATTGTGCGTTCAGCACCAATCCAGCACCACTCTCACACAATAATTCGTTGTGCACCCTTTTTACGTCGAAAATCAGGGCACGCGGCCGCGTGGGTCACGCGGTCGCATGGGAGACCATTATTCCCATGTGACGCGGATGCGTCGGCGACGCGGTCGCGTGGGTCGATTTGTGCCACTGGCACGCCTCCAGCCACGCTCTCGCGTGACTCTCTGTTCAATTCTTTTCTACCCAACGCACTAGTGACGCGGACGCGTCAGCGACGCTGCCGCATCGCGTGCGTGTTTTTCCTTTTTTTTTAATATGCAGTATGCAGAATGCAAAATGATATGAATGTTATGAGTAATTCCAGGTTCAATGAAAAATAAAATAAAACTTGAAAACAAATAAAACCAAATAAAAATAAAAAAGGAACGATCATACCATGGTGGGTTGTCTCCCACCCAGCACTTTTAGTTAAAGTCCTTAAGTTGGACATTGGATGAACATCCTGTTATGGCGGCTTATGTTTAAATTCATCCAAAAATCTCCACCAATGCTTGGAATGCCAATAGCTTCCGGGGTCCCAAACTAGGCATGTGAAGCTTCTGAGTAGCTTCAAACAGATTTTAAGACTCTCGGGGTGATGAATATCAGAGTATTTTCCAGGATCCCAAACTTTGGTTCCAAATCCGCCTTTGTTTTGATCTATACTTTTCCATCCGGGCAGTTTGGAAATTAGATTCTCACCAAGATGACCAAACATTTTCCAAGATCCTATCAAGTGAGCTTGACACCAACTTCTGCACCTCAAATTGAAGTGCGAAACCTCATTGGATCTTGCATACCAGCGCTGAGTGCGAGTCATTTTCCTTTTTCTCTTAAAGCCGCAAAGAGCTCTAAGCTGGCCATCTGTTTCAAGCAAACCATATTCAAGTGGAAAAATAAAAATAAGAGTCAAGGATTTTACCCACTTGAAGTCTGTATTGGGTGGTAATGGCCTTGGAATCAGTGTTTCCAGTGGTTCTGCAAGATCTATTCCCTTGTGGTCTTCAGTGGATTCCTCCACTTCCTTGCAAACCTTTTCCATTCCAGCCATGTTCTGGTCAAAGTCTTCCATATCTTCCTCATCACTTGAGTCATAAATAGGAGGATGAGAAAAGTCGACCTCTGCATCATCTTCGTATTCACTTGGGGAAGATTCTTCTGTCTCAGAGAATTCACTCGCGGCTGCAAGTTCTTCACTAGGAGGACTTGACTGGTGACTATCATCATCAAAGAAACATGCGTCTTGAGTTACTCCGTCCAGTTCTTCATAAGATATCCGCATTGAGGTTGTGCAACATCCTCTTTAGCGTCAGTTGTAACATCCTTGATGGGGTTTTCCATGACTCTGTATTCCCTAGGAGGTTCAGCATCTCCTAAATCTTCAACCAACTCTTCTTCTTCTACAATGACAGCGTCCTCTACTTGTTCCAGTACGAAGTTATGCTCTATGCTGTCCACTGGAGTCTCTTGTGTCTTCTTCACAATACATTCTTTATTAGATTCTCCACATGAAGCCATGGGGGTCTGTTGAGTAGCTGAACATCTGGAAGATAGTTGATTTATTGCTTGCTCCAGTTGATGAAGGGTTGTATTGAATTGGTTTACTGATTCTTCGAAGTGAACATGTGATTCTTGGCTTGATGGATATGAACATGGTTTGTAGGAGAGTGGTGGTTCTTGGGAGTAATTGGATTGGCGTTGGGGTGGATAAGGATCATACGGTGGTGAATGGTGAAAAGAAGCTTGTGAGTATAGTGGTTCGAAGTTATGTCGAGAGGATGGTCTCTGAGCACAGGGTGGGGCTTGTTGGTAGTTACAAGGTTGTCCACCATATCTTTCAGCTGGGTATGCATTGTAGAATGGTCGTTGTCCATGATATCTTGGAGGGTGTTGTTGCCTAAAGGGTTGATTAGATCCTCTTGGCTCCATCCATCCTTGATTGGTCTGACCTTGATGCATATTCCTGCTGTGGTTTCTATTTCATTCAACAAAGTTAGAACCAAACTCAAAGCGAGAGGGGTGAGAATTCATAGTAGTTATCAGAAATAAGGGGAAAAAAAGGAGAAACAAATAAACAAGTAAAAGAAAAATATTTTTTTTTTTGAAAAATATTTACAATAACCAATAATAAGGCACACGTTTGCAATTCTCCGGCAACGGCGCCATTTTGACGTTAGGATTTTTGCTAGTAAAGAATTTATAAAAATATTCGCATTGTAGATAGAGCTTCTAAACTAATAGAAATCCCTTCGTACAAAAGTTTTGGTTGTCACAAGTAACAAATTCCTAAATAAATTGATAACCGAAGTATTTAAACCTCGGGTCGTCTTCTCAAGGAATTGCAGGGAGGTATGTTCTTATTATTGGTTATGAGCTTGTAAATCGGGGTTTTGAGAATGAGGAGCAGATATGATAAATGACAAGTAAACTAAATAAATAACTGTAAAATAAACTCTTGGCAAGGTATGAGAACTGGAAGTCCTATCCTAGTTATCCTTATCAATTGTGATGAGAATTGGATTTTTCTCCCATTTTGTTAACCTCTAACTATGAAGGTAAGTCAAGTGAATGAATTAATTCGAATCCTCAAGTTCCAGTCTTTCCTTGGGAAAAGTTAGAGTTATTGGATCTCGAATCAATTCTTGAAGAATTCCAATTTTCAGTCAACAATGAGTTTGATAACTCAAGAGTTACCAATTAATCAACCAAAGCCAAAAGGAAATAAAACCTACTTGAATGAAAATAATTTGGATGGAGCACAAGCATCAATAACATAAGTTAGAGAAAACAATCATAAATCTGAAATACCTCAATTGCATTAATAAAATAAAATCAATCCAAATATGAAGAGTCATAAGCCAAATAAGCAACATCAATAATCAACAATTAAGAGGAGTCAAAATAAAAAGATATTGAACCTGATGAAGAGTTGAAATAAATCCTAATTTCTAAAAATCCTAATTTCTAAATCCTAAGAGAGAGGAGAGAGCCTCTCTCTCTAAAAACTACATCTAATCCTAAAATTATGAATTATGAGAGCATGATCATGAATGGATGCATTCTCCCACTTTATAGCCTCTAATCTGTGTTCTCTGGGCCGAAAACTAGGTCAAAAACAGCCCAAAAGTCACTTCCAGCGCTTTCTGGTCTGTACAGGTCGCGGCCAAGTGATGCGGAGGCGTCATCCACGCGTCCGCGCGGATTGCAGTTCACAGATGCGACGCGGGCGCGTCATTCACGCGTTCGTGTCGCCTACCTTTGGGGAAGCTATGGCAAATTATATATCAAATCGAAGCCCTGGACGTTAGCTTTCCAACGCAACTGGAACCGCATCATTTGGACCTCTGTAGCTAAAGTTATAGCCGTTTGAGTGCGAAGAGGTCAGGCTGGACAGCTTAGCAATTCTTCCAACTTCTTGTATTCCTTCCACTTTTGCTTCCTTTCCATCCTCTAAACCATTCCTGCCCTATAATATCTGAAAACACTTAACACACATATCAAGGCATCTAATGGTAATAAGAGAGGATTAAACATAGGGAACTTAAGGTCAAAGAAGCATATTTTCAATCAAAGCACATAATTAGGAAGGCAAATGTAAAACTATGCAAATAGTATGAATAAGTGGGTAAAGAGTTGATAAAATCCACTCAATTAAGCACAAGATAAACCATAAAATAGTGGTTTATCAATCCTCAAAAAAATCAGATACATCATAATGAGTGGTGGAATTTTCAGCATCATTTGAAACAAAATTTGACTCTTTTCCCTTGTCGTCTTTTTTCAAAGATACTTGGTAAAGATCGACTAGGTGCCTTTGGGTACGGCAGGTACGTGACTAATGGCCCTTTCCACCACAACGGAAACACTTATCCTCTGTTGATTTATTCTGCCCGATATTTCTTTCTTTATCCCACTTCTGGTGAAATCCTCTCTTTTGAATATAATTCTTTTTCCTTCCATAATTTTTCTTGTTATTAAAACCTTGCCATTTACCTCTTCTGGGGTAATTTGCCGTATTTACTTCAAGAAATGGGGCGGCGCCAGCTGGGCGCGCTTCATGATTTTTCAATAGCAACTCATTGTTGCGTTCAGCAACAAGAAGGCAAGAAATTAACTCAGAATATTTTTTAAACCCTTTTTCTCGATACTACTGTTGCAGGAGCACATTCGAGGCATGGAAGGTTGAGAAAGTTTTCTCCAACATATCATGATCAGTTATCTTTTCCCCACATAATTTCATTCGTGAGGTGATTCGAAACATTGCAGAATTATATTCATTTATAGATTTAAAATCTTGTAGACGCAAGTGCGTCCATTCATATCGGGCTTGAGGAAGTATTACCGTTTTTTTATGATTATACCTTTCTTCAAGGTCTTTCCAAAGATCTGCAAGATATTTTAATGTGAGATATTCATTTTTCAATCCTTCATCAAGATGACGACGAAGAAAAATCATGGCTTTGGCTTTTATCCTTCTGGGATACATTATTTTCAGCCTTAATGGTATCTCCAAGATCCATTGAATCAAGATGAATTTCAACATCTAGTATCCATGATAAATAATTATTTCCAAATATATCAAGAGTATTGAATTCAAGAAGAGAGAGTTTTGACATAATGAAAATTTGTTACCAGAGTCTTCCTAAAAATTTGATCAGAGTCTTGTGCTGATAACGTGTTGTAAAATAAACAAAGAAGAAGTAATAAAATAAAAATATAAATAGAAAACACTATTATTAGTATTTACTAATACTATTATATTACTATAAAGATAATATATTAATATTATATTAATAGTATATGAGAAAGAAAATAAAAAAATGCTTTATATAAGAAAGAGAGAGAGAGAGTATTAACTTTTATTGCTGAGTATATATTTCATTTGCTTTGTTCATGTTTTTATAGAGAAACAAATACAACTTTCTATATTTCATTAATTGAGCTTTTTATGGGAATGGCATTACATCCCATTCTTATCACAAGTAAAATTAGTTTAAGTTTTTAACTTGTATAACGACACTTATGCTCCCCAAAAACAAGACAAGCATTGTATTCAAGTGGTCTCATAGGAAAAGTCACGTGTGAACTTTAAACACACCCCATGTACCATAGCATCAATTAATTACATGACCCATTTTTCCTTTTCCTTAGAGACAACGTTACATAATTAGCCTTAAAAGAGGCAACATTCACGGTACTTGTGAGGAGGACAATGATGAACCAAATCATAGAGAAAAAAAAAAAGTAGGTCAAAAATCAACCTTCTAAAAGTTCAATATACCTTTTCATCAATTTCATTCAGAAGTGGTATTAATGGCAGTGATGGTGGTGTCGATGGTGTCGGTAGTGGTGGTGGAGGGTGTTAGTATGATGGCACTGCACATTATAGTGGTGTTGAAGATTTAGAGAGTGTGTATATGTGTGCAAAGAATAATTTAAAAATTTTATATAATTTTTTAGAATTTGGATAATTTTGTCTTAAGAAATCAATTTTTTATATGTATAACTTTAATTTTTATTTTTTATGAGTAAAAATATCAATATTTTTATCTTTTATGGATAAAAATAATAATTTATTCAAATCATAAATTATATTTAAATTATTTATACTAATAAATAAAATATTTATTTAAATTTTTTTTCTTTCTCAGGATTTGTGTGGAGCCTAAAGCAAGATTTCATTTCGATATGAAAAATTCTTAATAAAATATGGGGGAATATTTTTTATTTTTTGGTTCTTTTCTTTTTATTAATAAGATTCTCAAAATCAAATCAACGGTATTAGATGTTTAAAAATTTAAATAAAGTTTTAATGCGAAAAAAAAAAAACTAAGGAAAATGTAATTGAAGTTAAATCAGATATAATAAAATAATTGTTTATTGTATTATTATAAATTAGATCAATTTGATCGGTTAATCGATTTTGACTAATTTTTTGTGAATTAATTTTTAATGTATATCAAACTAATTTAGTGTCTAATTCTCAATAAATTCGGTAGAACTGATTAATATGATTCAATTCTTTAAATTATATTTTTTTATCTTTATTTTATTTTATATATTACGATCGTAAGACTTATATATTATATCTTAGGGAATTATAGGGTACAGATCAAAATTTAAAGATGTGCTTACGTGGCAAAATTCAAACCATACATTCTAAAGCCACACTTTTTACTTAAAACCGTAACTCTTTATAAAGAAAAGCGTCACCTTATGGAAAAAAGTAAATTAGAAGATTTAAGAGAAGAAATAATTAAGTTATCAAAATTAATAGATCAAAAATTAATGATTTTAACTAATGTTAATTGTAATGACACTGAATTCCTAAAATCAATACAAAATGATTTTTCTCAAAATCTTTATTTTACTATAAGTTTTATTGAAGGACTTAAAAAACCTGAAAAAACTTATTTTTCACACGGAATTTCTAAAAAATGTTACCATGGAAATAATTCTCCACATCTTTATCATACTTTTAACCCGCAATTAAATTCTATAGTAGATATGCTTGAAGAAATATTAATATACATAAAATTTCAAAGAAATAAGGAAAAAGAGAATCCCAAAGAAGAAAAATGTCAAAATATAATTAACATAACAGATTTAAAAGTAAAACCACCATTGAAATTATGAATATTGAAGAAAAATTAGAAGAAGTTACAATGCTTTTTAAACAATTAAAAATGGCTCAAGAAAATAATATTATGGAACATGGATTTCAAATAGAAGAAGAATTAGTAAATTCTGAAAATATAGAAAACGAAGAACACATCCTAGATTATTCAAGTGACGAAAAACCAGCAATTCCAATACAAGTAAAAAATGAAGCTGGAACATCTAAGGATAATCAATCTCAATTTAAATGGGAAACATGTTTCGATAATTATGCTTTTAAAAAAGGATTTATAAATAAAGATTCAAAATATACAAAAATACCGTCAAAATACGTTCTTAAAATCCAGGAAATGGAAGGAGAAAGAATGCTTGACTTAGATTGTAAAAAGAATGAAAAAGAAATTTTTGAAAATTGGTTGAATTCCTTTTTATTAGAAGCCTTTACTAATCCAAAACTTAGTGAATTGTCTGGAAGAGATATTTGGAATTTCATAGGGTTTCATACTAAAGGAACTATAAGAGACTATATGACATCAATAGAAAACCAAATAATAGAAGAATTAGCAACAAAAACAACAGCTTATGATAAGATATTATATATAATGATGATTCTATACAAAGAATTTTTTGGAAAAAATATTATAAATCATAGACAAGAAGTCTATAATAAAGAATATCAAGAAGCAAAAAATCATTTAGCTAATATTCAGATATATGATCTATGTAATGTGGAGTCTTATATATGTGAATATAGAATACATTATTACAAATTAAAAAAGAAGATAAAAATCATTATCTTAGTATGTATATAACAAAACTTCCATATCCTGCTAATGAATTTATAACGGGAAGATTTATAAGAGAAATAAATAGAGGGACAATTGAAAATAATTTTGGTGGAGCAACCTCTGCAATAAGAGAGGAAATAAAAGAACGTTGTATGCAAGAAGCAACTCAAAAAAGATTTACAAATATAATTAGAATTTGCTGTCAGGATAATGAAGAGATACCCCAAAAATATGGGCTTAATAAAAATTTTCAAAGAAAAAGAAAATACCAATTTAGAAAAAGAAAATACTATCCAAACTGGAGAAAAAAGAGGTATTTTAGAAAAAGAAATAACAATAAAAATAAAAGACAAAAAAGTGACTATTGCCCGAATAAAAAAGAAAACTGTAAGTGTTGGTATTGCCAAGAAGAAGGACACTATGCAAATGAATGTCCGAAAAAGAAGGATAAAAAGGATCTTACTAAACAAATGGAAATTGCTAAGTCTTGTTTCATGAAACCTTTAGAGGAATCTGATGATAACTTAGACTATATTTTTGAATATGTCTCAGAAACAGACTCAGAGACTGAGTAATAATGTCATATTTATTACTATAAAAATAACAGAAAAGTTTATAAATGCTTTTATAGATTCTGGAGCAACACAATGCTTTGCTAGTTCAAATATAAAACTTGATTGGAAAAAATTAAAGAAACCTTTAAGAGTTAGAATAGCTGACAAATCAATACATAAAATTGACCAAAAAGCAGAGATGGCTGAAATTTTTATTCAAAATTATAGGTTCATTGTTCCATCTATATATGTTAGATTCTGGAATGGATTTTATCATAGGAAATAACTTTTTAAAGCTATATCATCCATTCATTCAAGAATTAACATATATAGTTTTAAAAGCTCCACACGATTCTTCAATAAATCAAAAATCAAAACGTATAAAAATACCAACTACTACTATAGATAAGATCTTAAAATTTAAAATATTTTCTATATTAGAAACATGTTATTTAAATTTATACTTTCAGATAAACATTCCAAAAAATAATCTTGAAATAAAGATAGAAGAACTTTTGGATGAAATTTGTGCTGAAAATCCTCTAGATATTAAAAATACAAATAACGAATTAATAAGCATTAAATTAAAAGATCCTACAAAAGAGATAAATGTTCCAAATAAAATTCCTTATTCCGCACGAGATAGAGAAGAGTTCTCATTAGAATGTAGAGATCTTTTGGAAAAAGGAATTATAAGATTAAGTAAAAGTCCTCATGCGGCTCCAGCCTTTTATGTCGAAAACAATAATGAAATTAAAAGGGAAAAACGAAGAATGGTTATTAACTATAAGAAGATGAATGAAGCAACTATTGGTGATGCTAATAAACTGCCAAGAAAAGATTCTATTATAGAAAAAATCAAAGGAGCAACTTGGTTTTCATCTCTTGATGCAAAATCAGGATATTGGCAACTTCGTTTAGACGAAGAAACAAAGAAATTAACTGCTTTTACTTGCCCAACAAAAGAATCAACAAGTGTGTTGCTCTATGAATGGAATGTATTACCATTCGGATTAAAACAAGCCCCAGGTATTTATCAAAGATTTATGGAAGAAAATCTAAAAGAGTTAAACGAATTTGTTTTGGTATACATTGATGATATACTAATTTTTACAAAACGGGATAAAGAAGATCATCTTCAAAAATTATTAATAGTTTTAGAAAGATGTAAAGAAAAAGGATTAATCCTTAGCAAAAAGAAAGCAAGAATAGCAAAACAAGAAATAGAGTTTCTTGGATTAATTCTATCCACTCAAGGAAAGCTAAAACTTCAACCAAATGTTCTAGAAAAGGTAAATTTATTTCCTAATAAAATAGAAGATAGAAAACAATTACAAAGATTTTTAGGGTGTATAAATTATATTTCTGATAAAGGATTTTTAAAGAATATAATGGAATACACTAAAAACTTATTTCCAAAAATAAGTACTAAAAAAGTATGGAAATGGGATGAAAAAGATAGTATGCAAATTCAAAGAATTAAAGAACTATGTGAAAAACTTCCAGAACTTTATATTCCAAAAGAAAATGACTACTTAATAGTAGAAACAGATGCTTCAGACATAACCTGGTCAGGATGTCTAAAAGCTAAGAAAGCTATAAAAAGTTTGGAACAAGAAAAAGAATCACTAGATTCTAAATATTCCCTAAAGGAATTACTTTGCAGATATATTTCAGGGACTTTTACTCCAACAGAACAGAGATATACTACTCATGAAAAGGAAACTCTAGCAGCAATTAAATCTCTTAAGAAATGGAAAATTGATTTACTACCCAGAGAATTTACATTAAGGACAGATTCAAGTTACCTAACAGGTTTCATACGATATAATTTAAAAGTTGATTATAATCACGGACGATTGGTAAGATGGCAATTATTTTTGTTACAATATCCAATAAAAAGTTGAATATATTAAGGGTAACAAAAATGTTATTGCAGATACATTAACAAGAGAATGGAGTTCGTCTACAATGCATTAGATCAAGAAATTCAAAAATATGAACGAGAACTCGAAAAATGTAAGCATTGTCAGCAAATAAGGACACAGATCCAATACCTCAAGAAGGTCGTCGAAGCAATGAAATCAACACAACAACAAAAACCATCAGAGTTCAGCCAGCTAAGCGTGGTGGAGGACAAATCAGGTGAAGAAAAAATTTCAAAAAATAAAACAATTGCTGAAATTATCAAAAAATTCACCCAAGATAAAAAAATATTATGTAATTTATAATGGCCCCATGAAAGGAGTATATGATGCCTGGGAAAAAGCAGCACCATTTACACATCAATCAAGGATAATTCATAAAGGAGGGTTTTTAACACTAGAAGAAGCAAAGGAATCCTTCAGGGAATATGAAGCTCTTCATCCAGAGCAAACCATAAAAAGAGCAGATAAAGCTCCAATTCAAACCCAAAGAACATGGATAATAAGAAATATTCCTACAAGGGCTGAAATCAAAGAAAAGAAAAGGGTCTGTAGATCAAATCTCAGAGAAACCCTTAACATAGTCCTGAACTAGACTAAAGAAAAAAGGGCAATCTTGGGATATTATCCTATTGCCAAAGAACAGCTAACAAAGCTAGTTATATTTCCAGATGCTTCCCCATCTGACACCTATCAGTTTTTCCAGTATGGATTAATTGATACAATTTTAATTTTTAATGATCTAAAAATTATTAGTGAGTTTTCTGCAGGATTCGTTGATGCAGTAAAGAGATTTAAAAATATGATTGACAACGTAAATCCAAGGGATATATCCCTAAAATTTACAAACAGTCAACCTATTTTTAATGAAGAAGAAGAATGCTTGGTTCCAGCACACCAAGTAATATTCATGTCCATTTTTCCAGGAAATTTTCAACCAATTGATCAGATTCAAGATTTAACAATTTACAGTCATGAAGGAAGGCTAGCCAGCACGTTAGCAAGGGTCTTTGAAAGAACTCAAAAAATAACGAAGGAATCTCACACAAGGATTAATTATAAAAGTAGAAATACTCTGCTTGTGTCCAGTAAAAGGAATGAAATTGAAGAAAGAGAGATGAGACTCTTGGTGGAATTTGAATCAGCATTCTATAACTTATCTGGACTTTTAGAAAAGCTCCCCGAAGGGATAAAGAGGAATCTCTGTTATTTGATAAAAGATAGAGAAGACCACAAGTGCCAGCTATGTGTCTCAGAGTTATCTGAAGAAAGCAATAATGAAACGGAATCAACTCACATGACGAAGGAAGAAGACAATGCATCTGAGGGTAACATGATAAAAGAGGGGGACAGTGCATCTGAAGCATCTCTTAACATTATTGCATAGTGACGTAAGCACTTAGGTCATAGAGCACCAACAATGTAGCTGGTGTAAGAGAACAAACAATGACGTAAGCAATGACGTCATAAGAAGGGTAAGGATGGAAATTGTCCATCAAACCCAACTATTATAAATAGGTTACTTAGGCAATTGTAGAAGCATCAGACAATAGAAAGCAGAAGGCTAAGAGTACTCATATGCTAGGAGAGCAAGGAGGAAGCTGCCGAGGCAATTCTATAGTCTGAAGAAGAATTCCCTTAGGAAAAACCAATTCTAAACTCCCATCTGGAGTTAGTATCTACAATCTCCCCTCTGAAGATAAAAACATCTTATGTAAAATATTCTAAATAAAAGAAGTTTTTCTCCAGAAAGGTACGCCTTTATCCTAATCTCTTAGTTATGAATTATTTAGAAAGTTTAGAATTAACGGAAGAATCTGATTATTATAGATTATCTGCTTTATTAGATAATGAAAAACAGGTTGTTCTAAAAACAGAATTAAATCTCAAATCAAATGAAAATTTTAATAAACAAAATCTTTTAAAAGAAGTTTTTAATAGAAAAAATATAATATACTATGGAAAAATTCAACTTGAAGCCCATATAAAGATAAAATCCGCCAATGGAGAACTTGAAATAGCTTTGATAAATGATGAAGAATTGAGTAAACAGATTGAGAAAATTAAGGATCAACAAAAAAGATCTAAAATTGGATGGATTCATATTAGTACTATACAAGTCTTAATCAAATCTACATATACGAAATGAATTAATTCACTAATAAGCTTAGCAATCTGTGACAAAAGAATTACTGATGACCCAATAGATCAAATAATTGGAATTGTTCATGGAAACTTGGCAAACATAAATGTTAAATTCAATGCCCATCTTGGATATGCTATACCTTTATCAACTAAAAACCTTGGAAGATCTATAAGTTTGGCTTATAAATTTCACAGAAAGAATCTAATGGAACAAGACGATGAACCATTTTCAATTACATATGCAATAAATTATGCTTTAACAAATAGCCATCATAGTATAATATTTAAAAACAGAGAAAGAATTTATGTTGATGAATTATTTTAGAAAATTGTAAAAACAGAAATACCAAAATATAAAGCTATTGAAAATCCAGTTCTATTATTAAAAGAACCATCAGGAAAATTAGTTTCATCGAATTTTCAAATAAGAGAATCTAAAATTAATAGCCCTTTAAGTTTATCCAAGTTAAAGATTAAAGAAGAAAATTCTGAAATAAAAGAATTAACAAAAAAGGTCGAAAAATTAAATGAAACCCTAAACATTAAATTATGACAATAAATAAAGAAAAAATATATGTAACTTATCAAGACAAGAAACAAGAGCTCTTTGAAAGAGAAAATCGGTTGAATTATTTACAGTTTTCTGAAATAAATCAAAGAGCATTTGAAGCTCTAAAAATAATCTATGACAAGTTAAAAAGAGAAGTCGAAGAGCTAGAAAAATTAATAGAATCTCTAGAAAATAGTGATGAATCGATGATAGAATTTGCAGAAATTCTAAGATAAATAATGAAGCATACAAAGATTGAGAGACCAGAAAATAAAATAAAAAGAAAAAGGGCGAAAAAATTAAAAAGTAAAATAAAGGAGTATAAAAGGGAATTAAATAATCTTCAGATCGAAATTGATGACCTTATAATAAAAAGGATAGAAATAAGAATAAATATAAACAAGTTGGAGTTAAACTTAAAAAATTTATAAATGCCTGGAAAACCATATTATGACTTAAAAGAATTAAAGCTGTTAAAAGAAAAAATGGAGAATGAAGTTGAAAAATTAAAAAGATATTTAGAAACAACAGAAAGTGTAGAAATAAAAGAAGTTTTTGAGGATTTAAGAAAATATATTAAAGAAAAAGACAAACAGATAAAAGATTTTATATACAATAATCCATGCAAAAAAGAATATTATAAACTAAAACAAGATTGAAAAACTATAAAAACCGGAATTATGGTCAATACTTTTGATTATGAATTGGCAAATTATTCGAAAAAATTTTAAAGTCGTTTTACTTTTAAAAATTGGTATCAGAATCAAGTTAACGATTAAGAGTAACACTTTTTCTTTAAGCAACACTTTTAGTGACACGCTTTTCTATAAATTTGTACAAACATGTATCTGTACAGTAGTAGATGGACCCTTATATCTTTGGTTAAGTTTAAAAAGTTATAAAAAAGAGAAAAAACATTGTTATAATTTTCGTAAAATTTAAAACCTCTCCGTGGTAATAGTATCCTATGCTGTCGACTGTTTAATAAGGTATCATGTGCGGGGTATATGTAAAACGAGCTTAACAATTATGTGCTTATTAAATAAGTCATATTTATATAGGCCATTAGATTTTATTAGATAAAAATTAAAAGCTAATATAAAAGAAGAGCATTGATGGACTCTAATAAATATAGAATATTCTATTACATAAATAAATGTTTTAAATAGCAATATTTTAATACACAATACTTTAAATAATAACAAAATCTTTTATTTTTAAATAATTAAATATAAAATATATAAATATAAAATATATGAGTATTTTTTATTTAATAAAATTAATTATTATGCAAAAAATTTTATAATATTAAAAAATTATATTAAAATAATATTTTAAACTGTAACATAAAAATATAAAATAATTAAAATTTTATTTTATATTACTTGATAAATAATTAGATTATTATATTCAAAATTTATTAACTAACTATTTTTATTAAAGATATTATTATATAATATAATTTTTCATAAAAATATTTTAAAAATATAATTTATTTAAAATATTATATATAATACATAAAAATATTAAGTTTTTTTATTTTTTATTTTTTTAAAAAAAACAAAATAAATAATATAATTTCAAATACATACCTAAATAAAAAATTAATATTTTCATGTATTATATAACTTTTTAAATAAATTTTATTTTTATAAATATTTTGATAAAAAATTATATTATATAATAATATATTTAATAAAGTAATTAGTTAATAAATTTTAAATATAATAATCTAATTATTTGTCAAGTACGAACCGGTAAATATTTCTGCTACGAAAAAAGACTGTGATAAGAAATGCTCAATTTTTTGTGTTTTTGCTACAGTTAAGCGATTTTCTTCGGATAATTCGTCTAACCCAAAGATAGTTATAATGTCCTGAAATTTTTTGTAACGCTATAAAGTTTGTTTAATTTTTTGCGCAGTTTCATAATGTTCTTGGTCGTTGTAGTTTAAAATATCATTTTAATATTATAAAAAAATTTTGTACATAATTAATCTTAATGAATAAAAAGACTTATATTTTTTGTATTTATTTATTTTATATTTTTTAGAACAAAAAATTTCTATCTTTATATAATAAAATATGCGATAATCTTCTTATATATATATATATATATATATATATATATATATATATATATATATATATATATATTAGGGTGGTAAAATGGGTCGAATTCGTCGGGTCGACTCGCCGAACTTGCTAAAAAAGGTAGGTCGGTCTAGAATTTGAAACCTGTCAAATTAAAAAAAAAACTCGCCAAATTATATATATATATATATATGTTCCAATTATGTGACTTTATTTATTTTATTTTACAATTTCGTATATATGTTCAAATTATATGACTTATTTTTTAAAATAAAGATAGTTCTATTGACAAATATTATTTTGAACAAATTTATTGAAATTAAAAATTAAAAAAAAGTTAGTAAAAAATTTATATTTTAATTTGTCTATTTTTTATTTGTATTTAATTTTTTAATTATTATTTTTAGTTAATTTTAATTAATTTTATTTAAAAAAAATAAAGTCAAACGACTAGCATTTTGTACCCACTTTAGTTGGCGGGGCGGACCGACCCGTCCCACTTATGGTGCAGACTTAGGCGGGACGGCCCGTATTGCCACCCCTAATATATATACTATCTAATAATTTTTTTATATATTAAATTATTATAATCATATAATAACATTGAAATCAAAAAAACATATTGAATCTGTTACAGTATATCAATTTAAAATATTATTTTAATATAATTTTTTAATATTATAAAAAAAATTTGCATAAAAATTTTGTAAGTTTCACGAATTTTTTTAATTTGACAGGTTTTAAATCCTAGTCTGACCCACCTTTTTTATGAACTAATTACTTTATTAAATATATTATTATATCATATAATTTTTTATCAAAATATTTGTAAAGCTGTAAAAGTAAAATTTATTTAAAAAATTATATATAATACATGAAAATATTAACTTTTTTATTTAGGTATATATTTAAAATTGTATTATTTTTTTCTAAAAAAATGAAAAAAATAAAACAGTTAATATTTTTATGTATTATATATAATATTTTAAATAAATTATAATTTTAAAATATTTTTATAAAAAATTATATTATATAATAATATCTTTAATAAAAGTAGTTAGTCAATAAATTTTAAATATAATAATCTAATTATTTGTCAAGTAATATAAAATAAAATTTTAATTATTTTATATTTTTATGGTACAGTTTAAAATATTATTTTAATATAATCTTTTAATATTATAAAAAAATTTTGCATAATAATTAATTTTAATAAATAAAAAATACTCATATTTCTTATATTTAATTATTTAAGAATAAAAGATTCTATTACCGTTTAAAGTATTATGTATTAAAGTATTGTTATTTAAAGCATTTATTTATATACTATGATATATTTATTAGAGTCCATTAATACTCTTCTTTTATATTAGTCTTTGATTTTCATCTAATAGCATCTAATAGCCTATATAAGTGTGGTTCATTTAATAAATACATAATTATTGAGCTCGTTTTAGACATACCTTCATGTGTGATAATCTAGAATTTAATAACAAGGTTAGAATCTGTTACGGTGGGTAATCGGAGATTGATGGGCTGGATGGCGTTGGTTGGCCCAAATGTGTGAAGAAGGAGGATTCCGAATGGGTATGCAACTCGGGAGACTCCGTCCGACTTGTTTGTACGAAGAGATGGGGGTGGTACCTGCAAAAGCACTCCGATGCCTAAGTTAGCAAAGGTGTGAGCAGGTCTAGAGAGTATTGGACTTAGAGATACCTGAGGGGTGTCAGTGTATTTATAGTGGTGAACCAATAACCACCGTTGGAGTAGTGCCATATTTTTAGGGTGTTAACCGTCCCATTATCTTAGGGAGGTTAAGATATGGCTCGTGGAAGTGGTTAGAGAGATTCTAGGGGCAGTTACTCATTTGAATGAGTGTTTATCCGCCAGCTAATCTCGTGCCCGACTTCTTTAGAGCAGGTCGTGGTGAGTACCGACTTCATAGGATGAAGATTGGTACTGGTGAGGCCCAACCCTTTGGATTAGGTCTTTTGCTTGATCCTGGGCCTTTGTTATTAAGCCAGGGTATGAACAATGCCCCTACTCGAGCCCAATTTTCTTTCAAGATTTGGGTTCGAGTATTCTACTCGGGGTCGTAGCTGACTTGTAGGAGGACCGACGTGATGGTCCAAAACCGACGTGACTTTTCGTAGCCTTTCGGTTCTGACAGTTACGTCTAATCAAGCATCGTGTTCGTTTAGGGATGTGCGTAGGGAGTGATGGTCTTAGTAACGGTGCATTCTCATTAATGACTGCCCCGTTTTTACCATTGTATCCCCCACGTACTTATAAATATTCTCCCTCTCTTTCATTGTTTCGTTTCTGCGATTTTTCAACTTTTTCCCTTTCACTCGTTCGTGCTGCATTCTCGTGTTTTCGAAGGCTTTTTTCCTCCTCCAACCCTCATTTTCAGATAAAGGTTAGCTCTTTCTGCAACATGCTTTTCTATTTGCATGCTTTTATTTGTAGATAGATAGGTTGGTTTGTGGACTTTAGTTCCGTATTCCCTCCCTTTAGAGACCGTGTTTTTTATTTTTCTTTTCTTTTCCTTTGTAGGTTTTTGTCACCCTTTTTAAGAAAAGAAATGGCTTCCGTAGATGTTCTTTCTCTGTGGGTTGATGTCACGGTCCTAGGGGAGGAACCTTTGGTCGATACCGAGTTTATCACTCATCTTCGTACTCGCCACAGACTTTGTACCTCTGAGGAAGACGAGCCAAAGTATGAGTTGGTGGTCCCGGGTCCAGAAGACCGGGTTTGTTTTGGGAGGGGTGACGAGGCGGCCCCTCATTTTTTCTTTATGTATGAGTGTATGATCACCCGTTTGGGTGTTTTTCTTCCTTTTTCAGATTTCGAGATGTCTGTTTTGCATCACTGTCAAGTTGCCCCTACTCAGCTTCACCCCAACTCTTGGGATTTTTTGAAAATTTATCTTTATTAGCCATGCTTTAGAGTTCCCGACCTCTTTGAAGATTTTTTTCTATCTTTTTCATATGACCAAACCCTTTAGTGGGCTAAACAATAAACAACAGTGGGTGTCTTTCCGAGCCATACAAGGTCGGAGAGTTTTCACCCTTTTTGATGAATCTTTCCATGACTTCAAAAATTATTTCTTCAAAGTGCAAGCTGTAGAGGGTCACCACCCCTTTTTCCTGGATGATAATTCTTCTTCCCGTTTTCCTTTATACTGGCTAGAGGCCTCCCCCTGCGAGAAATATGGTCTGGACGACCTGGATGAGGTAGAAGCATCCATTGTGGGGTTCCTCCGAGAAGCATGGGGGAGGGCCCCATATTTGGACACTAAAACATTTCTCCAGGGGTCTCCGACCTTTGTTCAGGCACAGATAGGTAGTTTTCATTTGTTTGTTTAGGGTTCCGACTTGTCTGACTGACTTTTCCGACTTGGCTTAATCTATCATCTATTGTTTTTTCAGAGATGGTGAAGACAAATGCTCAAGAGTCTTATCAGAGAGTCCAGGAGGCTAGAGCAAGGTCTCGCGCCAGGACTGGTGGTGCTAGGGCGGTTATCTCTCCTCCTCCTCCTCCTCAGGACGTTGGGACTTCCTCCCAGCCCATTGTGATTTCTTCTTCGGTTTCCTCTCAGCCGCCCCCTTCGCTCGACCTTCCCCTGAGCCAGAGAAGAAGAAGCGCAAGACTTTAGAGTCTGGCTCTTTCGAGGTTAAGGCGGATGCTCTTACATTCGTCCGAAAGAACATCTATCCCCATGTTCGCATAAGCATGGATGATGTCTCTGTTCGGAGCCACCTTACCACTCTGGTTGAGGAGAGCCTTAAGGCGGCGGGTGTTTGCGGTAAACTCTTAGACATTTTTGAGAAGGTTCCCCTCAGCTCTTTGGGAATGACCTCGAAGGTCGAGGAGCTGGAGGGGAGGCTTCGTATGTTTCAAGAGCATGAGAGGGAGTTGAAGAAGGAAGTTGCCAAGTTGAAGGGGGAGAGAGATAACCTCCGAGAAAAGGAGAGGAAGTTGCAAGCTCGATGCAACATGGAGATGGACTTGAGGAAGACAGCGCAGGCTAGCTATCAAAGTTTATTTGAAGATCTTGTGTCTGTAAAGAATGATCTGCTGAATTCTCGGAAGGCATATACCGAGTTGGAGGACTCTATTGCTGATGGTGCCGAGGAGGCTTGGAGGATCTTTAAGGAGCAAGTCGGAGTTATTGCTCCCGACTTGGATCTTTCTCCTTTAGATCCTGACAAAGTCGTTATTGATGGCGTAATTGTGGATCATCCTGCCCCCGTGATCGTTTCCGAGTCAGAATTGAAGACCCAGGGGCAGAGGATCATTGAGTCCCCTCCTCATTCTAAGGATGCTCCGAGCTCTTCTGTTATTCCTCCGACTTCCTCTTCATCTCCTGTGGATGCCTCTCTTCCCGGTCCTGGTGGCGCTCCTCCTGACTCTGGTGGTGGTGATCCGTCTACTCCTCTGCAGAAATAATTTTATGTGGCTATATGGGGGCTCGGCCTGTGGGTCCCCCCTTTTTTAAACTCTTTATATTTGTTTGTTGGTGGTATTTGTTGAACAATTTCTTTTGGCCTTTCAAGGCCGTAAACAAAATATTTAAAAATACCCTTTTTTAATGAGGGTTTAAATTAACAAAATAAATACCCTTTTTTGGATAAGGGTTTAAGTTACCTTATGCGTGTATGCTTTTTTGATTTTGATTTTTCGAAGTCCCCTTGATCTTTTTCTGAAAACCTTTCCCTTTGGCTTGTCTGTTTTTTCTGAGCCTTTTTGTTTAAGGACTTTAGGATAGCCTTTAAACTTTTCCTAGGTTTTCAATCTCTTTTTGTTATTCCTTATACTCAACTTTGTTTTATTGAGTTCTTATGACTTAGGTTATTTTTGCGATGCGTTTTTCTTCTACTCGGTTCTTCACTCCGATTTACGGGTCGAAGTGTTTCCGAGCTTCTCTACTCGGGTTTTCATTTCGACTTATGAGTCGGGTTGTTTCCGAGTTGTTTACGATCAGCTTATATAACCTCTTTACACCGACTTGTAACTCATCGTTTTATCCTGATGACCATCTAGATCGGTTCATGGGATTTACACGTTTTGTCGAGCTTAAGTCGGCGCGTTTCGTAGAAAGATATAGAAAATAGAAAGGAGTTTATAAGAGATATTGTAAATGAAAAAAGATCTTTATTGATTGGGGAGGTACCTTCTTGCTACTAAGGGTTTTTAATAACCTATTTTCCTTTAGTCTCTACTATGATGCCTCGTTAAAAACCCTCCTCCAGAAAAAACCCTTTGATATTGGGAAAAAATCATGAAGTTGGGAAAAGAGTACATCAGGGAGTAGAGTTCGCTTTTAGCTGTAGTACCTTTTCATATTACAAGCATGCCACGACCTTGGGAACTCAATGTCGTTCAGGTCGGTCACTCTGTAATAACCTTTTCCTAAGACCTCATTGACTTTGTATGGTCCCTTCCAGTTTGCGGCGAGCTTTCTTTCCCCTGATTTATTGACTCCAGTGTCGTTTCTGATTAAGACCAAGTCACTTGGGGTGAATGCTCTTCGAATGACTTTTTTGTTGTATCTTGTAGTCATCCTTTGCTTCAACGCCGCTTCTCTTATCTGGGCTTCTTCTCAGACTTCTGGGAGTAAGTCGAGTTCCTCTTTGTGCCCCTGTATATTTCCGATCTCGTCGTGGAGAATTACCCTTGGGCTTTGTTCATTGATTTCTATTGATATCATGGCTTCCACGCCATAAACTAGTCGAAAGGGTGTTTCTCCAGTGGCGGATTGGGGCGTTGTCCAGTAAGCCCATAGCACTTGTGGGAGCTCTTCAGCCCAGGCTCCTTTTGCTTCTTGTAACCTTTTCTTTAGCCCTGCCAGTATGACTTTGTTGGCTACTTCGGCTTGCCCATTGGCTTGCGGGTGCTTCACCGAGGTGAACTGATGCTTGATTTTCATACTGGCTACTAAGCTTCTAAAGGTAGAGTCGAGGAACTGGGTTCCATTATCTGTAGTAATGGAATGAGGTATCCCATACCTTGTGATGATATTTTTGTAGAGGAACCTCCGACTTCTTTGTGCGGTGATGGTGGCCAATGGTTCTGCTTCTATCCACTTTGTGAAGTAATCTATTCCCACGATTAGGTATTTGACTTGTCCTGGCGCTTGGGAAAAGGACCTAACAAATCCATTCCCTATTTTGCGAAGGGCCATGGAGAAGTGATACTGATGAGCTCTTATGGTGGAGTCACGTGGAAATTTGCATGCATCTGACATGGTTGACACTTTTTCACAAACTCTGTGGCATCTTTCTGCAAGGTCGGTCAGTAGAATCCAGCTCGGATTACTTTCCTGGCTAGTGACCTTGCTCCGAGATGGTTTCCGTAGATCCCACTATGTACTTCCTCTAATACCTCGGCAGTTCTTGAGGTCGGTACACACTTTAATAATGGTATCGATATCCCCCTTCTGTAGAGAATATTTTTCACCAAGGTGTAGTGTTGTGCTTCCCTTCGGATCTTTTTAGCCTCTTTCTCCTCTTTAGGGAGGATGTCGAATTTCATGTATTCGACCAAGGGGCTCATCCATCCGAGGTTTAAACCGACTACCTCAAGTACTTCTTGTTTGTCTTCTGTTTTTACTACTGAGGGTTCCTGGAGGGTTTCTTGGATCAGGCTTCTGTTGTTCCCTCCCGGTTTGGTACTTGCTAACTTGGATAGGGCGTCCGCTCTGCTGTTTAGATCCCGAGTTATGTGTTTGACCTCGGTTTCTGCAAAGCGCCCAAGGTGCTCCAGAGTTTTCTCCAAGTACCTCTTCATATTTGGGTCCTTTGCCTGATACTCTCCACTTATCTGGGAGGTCACCACTTGTGAGTCGCTGTATATCATCACCTTTGTAGCACCGACTTCTTCTACCAACTTCAATCCAGCAATCAAGGCTTCATATTCTGCCTGATTATTTGAAGCTGGAAATTCAAATTTTAGGGAAACCTCTATCTGGGTTCCTCTTTCATCTACCAATATTATGCCTGCGCCGCTTCCTGTTTTATTGGAGGATCCATCTACATAGAGTTCCCATGTAGTTGGTTTTTCCTCCTGATCCCCTGCGTATTCTGCAACGAAGTCGGCGAGGCATTGGGCTTTGATCGCTGTCCGAGTTTCATATCTTAAGTCGAACTCGGAGAGCTCTATTGCCCATTGAACCATTCTCCCTGCAACATCCGTCTTTTGGAGGATTTGCTTCATGGGTTGGTTCGTACGGACTCTTATTGTGTGGGCCTGAAAGTAAGGTCGTAGCCTTCGTGAGGCTATTACTAAAGAGTAGGCGAATTTCTCTAGTTTGTGGTACCTTAGCTCAGGGCCTTGTAGAACTTTACTGATGAAATAAACTGGATGTTGTCCGACCTCGTCTTCTCTTATCAGGGCTGATGAAACAGCTTTGTCCGCTACGGATAAGTACAGGACGAGGTCTTTTCCAGATACTGGTCAGGTCAGAATAGGAGGTTGGCTTAAAAGCTTTTTGAACTCCTGGAACGCCTCCTCGCATTCAGGAGTCCATTCAAACTGACATCCCTTTCTCAATAAGAAGAACAGTGGAAGGGATTTTAATGCCGATCCTGCCAAAAATCTGGAGAGGGCTGCAAGTCGGCCATTCAGCTGTTGGACTTCCCTCAAACAAGTCGGGCTTTTCATCTCTAGGATGGCTCTACACTTATCGGGATTGGCTTTGATCCCTCTTTGTGTTAGCATAAATCCTAGAAATTTTCCTGCCTCCACCGCGAAGGCGCACTTTGCGGGATTTAGTCTCATCCCGTGCAGCCTTATGGTGTCAAAGACTTGTGAGAGGTCGAACAAGAGGTCGACTTCTCTCTTGGTCTTTACCAGCATGTCGTCGACATATACTTCCATTAGATTCCCGAGGTGAGAAGAAAACACTTTATTCATCAACCTTTGATATGTGGCTCCTGCATTCTTCAATCCGAATGGCATGACCACATAGCAAAAATTAGCTCTGGGTGTGATGAATGATGTCTTCTCCTAGTCTGGCTCATACATTGGGATTTGATTATATCCCGAGTAGGCGTCCATGAATGATAAGTATTGATACCCCGAGCTGGAGTCCACTAGGGTATCAATACTTGGCAGCGGATAAGGGTCCTTGGGACATGCTTTATTTAAGTCGGTATAGTCGACACACATTCTCCATTTGCCATTTTGTTTTTTGACTAGCACTACATTGGCTAGACATGTTGGGTATTTGACTTCTCTGATGAAGCCAGCTTTCAGGAGTGCCTGTACTTGTTCTTCTACTACTAGGGCTCGTTCCGGGCCGAGCTTGCGTCTTCTTTGTTGTACAGATCGGGACCCCGGGTAAACCGAGAGCTTGTGGGACATGAGCTCGGGGTCTATCCCAGGCATGTCGGAGGCCTTCCAGGCGAAGAGATCGGAGTTATCTCTTAGGAGTTTAGTCAACCCTTGTTTTAGGGTTTCCCCTAGGTTGGCTCCTATGTGAGCATTTTTTCCTTCCTCTTTGCCGATCTGTATCTCCTCCGTTTTTCCTCCCGGTTGTGGTCGCAGCTCTTCTCTGGCCCTTGCACCTCCGATCTCTATTGTGTGAACTTCTCTGCCCTTTCCTCTCAGATTTAGGCTTTCATTGTAGCATTTTCTTGCCAATTTTTGATCTCCCCTTACCGTTGCTATCCCCGCTGAAGTCGGGAATTTCATGCAAAGGTGGGGTGTAGATACCACTGCTCCGAGTCGATTTAGAGTAGCTCTACCGATTAAAGCGTTATATGCTGACCCTACATCGATGACTATGAAGTCTATACTCAGAGTCTTTGATTTTTCCCCCTTTCCAAAAGTGGTGTGGAGGGGCAAAAATCCCAGTGGTTTTATTGGCGTGTCCCCTAATCCGTATAGGGTGTCGGGGTAGGCTCTTAATTCTTTCTCATCCAACCCTAGTTTGTCAAAAGCGGGCTTAAAAAGGATGTCCACCGAGCTTCCTTGGTCCACTAGGGTTCTGTGGAGATGGGCATTTGCCAGGATCATAGTTATTACTACTGGATCATCGTGTCCAGGGATTATTCCTTGCCCATCTTCTTTTGTGAATGAAATGGTAGGGAAGTCGGATGACTCTTCTCCGACCTGGTAGACTCTTTTGAGATGTCTTTTGCGAGAGGATTTGGTGAGTCCTCCTCCCGCGAACCCTCCTGAGATCATATGGATATGTCTCTCCGGAGTCTGCGGCGGTGGGTCTCTTCTATCCATATCATCTCGCTTTCTCTTCCCATGACCGTCCGACCTTTCTATGAGATATCTATCAAGCCGACCTTCTCTAGCCAGCTTTTCTATCACATTTTTAAGGTCGTAACAGTCATTTGTGGAGTGACCATATATTTTATGGTACTCACAGTAATCGTTGCGGCTCCCCCCTTTTTTATTTTTAATGGGTCTAGGGGGTGGCAGTCTTTCAGTGTTACAAATCTCTCTGTATACATCCACTATAGAAACTTTCAGAGGAGTATAAGAGTGGTATTTTCTTGGTCTCTCGAGGCCGAGTTCTTCCTTTTTCTTGGTTTCCCTTTCCCTCTCTTTTGTTGAGGGAGGGAGCCCAGGGCGCCAACTCAGGTCTCTCAACTTAGCGTTTTTCTCCATATTGATGTACTTTTCAGCTCTTTCCTGTACATCACTTAGAGAAACAGAGTGTCTTTTAGATATGGATTGTGAGAAGGGGTCTTCTCTGAGTCCATTGACTAACCCCATTATGACTGCCTCTGTGGGCAGGTCTTGAATCTCTAAACATGCTTTATTGAACCTTTCCATATAGGCTCGTAAGGATTCTCCGACCTCCTGTTTTATTCCCAGGAGGCTCGGTGCATGTTTCACTTTGTCCTTCTGGATTGAGAACCTCATCAAAAACTTCCTTGAGAGATCTTCAAAACTAGTAACCGACCTTGGGGGGAGGCTGTCGAACCACTTCATCGCTACTTTCGATAGGGTGGTCGGGAAAGCTTTGCATCGCGTAGCATCGAAAGCATCAGCTAGGTACATCCGACTTTTAAAATTGCTCAAGTGATGCTTTGGATCCGTGGTTCCGTCATAGAGGTCCATATCGGGGCTTTTGAAGTTCTTCGGAACTTTTGCCCTCATTATGTCCTCGCTGAAAGGATCCTCCCCTCCTAAGGGTGGCTCTTCTCGTTCGTCACGAGAGTTGTGACCTTTGAGGGAGGATTCTAACTTTAAGAGTTTTTTCTCTAACTCTTTTCGTCGTTCCATCTCCTCTTTTAGGTTCTTTTCGGTTTCCTTTTGTCGCTCCCGTTCTTGTTCTAATTGTTCTAGGAAACTGTGGACTAATCCCATGAGTTCAGTTACATGGGATGGCCCCTCTTTCTCTGATTCGCGCCCTTCTGAAGAGTTTACCTTCGGGTTTTTTACTCCGGAGGTACCTTCCCTGTGTTAATCATTAATTCCCTGGTGGAGGGTCAAGTCTGCATCATTATTGCCTGTGTCTAGATTCTCTTGTTCAGAATCTGACTCCACATGACCCTCTTCGGGGGATCTGTCCGCCATCACTGGTTGATCTCTCGGGTCCCCGGCAACGGCGCCAATGTTACGGTGGGTAACCGGAGATTGATGGGCTGGATGGCGTTTGTTGGCCCAAATGTGTGAAGGAGGAGGATTCCGAATGGGTATGCAACTCGGGAGACTCCGTCCGACTTGTTTGTACGAAGAGATGGGGGTGGTACCTGCAAAAGCACTCCGATGCCTAAGTTAGCAAGGGTGTGAGCAGGTCTAGAGAGTATTGGACTTAGAGATACCTGAGGGGTGTCAGTGTATTTATAGTGGTGAACCAATAACCATCGTTGGAGTAGTGCCATATTTTTAGGGTGTTAACCGTCCCATTATCTTAGGGAGGTTAAGATATGGCTCGTGGAAGTGGTTAGAGAGATTCTAGGGGCAGTTACTCATTTGAATGAGTGTTTATCCGCCAGCTAATCTCGTGCCCGACTTCTTTAGAGCAGGTCGTGGTGAGTACCGACTTCATAGGATGAAGATTGGTACTGGTGAGGCCCAAACCTTTGGATTAAGTCTTTTGCTTGATCCTGGGCCTTTGTTATTGGGCCAGAGTATGAACAGAATCGACGATTGATGAAATTATAACTATTTTTAATAATGTCAATGTAGTAAAATTAAATTTATCTGAGAAGAAAAACTAACTATCAGATAAACAAACAATAAGCTAAGATTTGAATACTTGTTAATTGAAAAAATTTTACTCTTCTCTTTTATGAGATATTAAAATGATACTCTCTCTCCCTCTATTTTATAAATGTATATTTTTCTAGCTCCCTTCTAACCTTTCAAAATCTTTTTTTTAATCCATTTTAAATATTTTGTGTTAACTAATGTTAACTTTATCCATTCTTTAAGAAAAAAATAAATCATTTTTTAAAAAAATATGCATTAGCAAAAATTTTATTTTTTATCATTAAATTTTGCTTACTAAAATACTCTTTAATAAATTATTCTTTTATTGGTTAAATTGTATTTTTAAAAAAAATTTAATAATTATATTATTTTTTTCTAAAATACCCTTCAATAATTTTTAAATTATTAAATTATAATTTTACCAAAATTTTCGTTAACAATTTTTTTATATTTTACTATTAATTTTTCGATATTTATATATATTATTTTAACATTAAATAAAAATTTTTAGTAAGATTATTTTTCAATATCAATATATATTAATTGTTATACATATTAACAGTGATAAAATTTTTTAATTTAATGTTAAAATAATATATATTGATATCAAAAAATTAATAGTAAAATATAAAATAATTGTTAACAAAAATTTTGGTAAAATCACAATTTAATAATTAAAAAATTATTGAAAGGTAGGTATCTTTGAAAAAATAATTTAATTATTAATTTTTTTAAAAATATTTTAGTAAAAATACAATTTAATCAATAAAAAAATAATTTATTAAAGAATATTTTGATAAATAAAATTTAATGATAAAAAATAAAATTTTTGCTAATGGATATTTTTTTTAAAAATAATTTAATTTTTTTTTAAAATTGATAAAGTTAATATTAGTTAACACAAAAAATTTAAAATAGATTAAAGAGGATGTTTTTTAAAAGTTAGAAGGGAGAAAAATGTATATTTATAAAATAGAGGAAAAAAATATCATTTTAGCATCTCGTAAAGAAGAAGAGTAAAATTTTCTTTTGTTAATTTATTTTTTCGTTCGATTGTTTCGATCATATAGAAATGAATAAGAATTAGTGTTTTAACTTTTAAGTTTAAGGAATAATACTCGTACATTAAAAATTGTATATACACACGTGAATCGTTTTTTTTTAAGGTTCAAATGCTGATAATATTAAAAATTCTTTTATGTATTTATATAAAAAATTTAAAAGTTATCCACCTAAATTTCTAATCTCAACAAAAATCTTCTTTAAGTTTACGTATATTTCTATAATTATACTGGTATATATCATTGATCACTAAAATTAATTATTAGTATAAAATACATATTAAAATATAAAATATATATTAAAATTAAATTAAATATATAATAAAAATATAATAACTAATTTTAATATATATTTAATATTTTTTATTTTTATTATTTTATTATTTTAAAAAAACTAAAAAATATTAATATTATTATTTTTCATTATCATTTAATTATTAATTAAATTCTTTAATCTAATAATTCAATGACATACTTTAACTTATATTTTTAAATATTAATAATTAATTAATAACTAAAAATAATAAATTTTAATAATATTCTAAATTATTTTGTGTGCTGTAGAATTTCATTGTAGCCTTATTTAAAAGCCACCCAAGTGGCATAGGCAAGTATCATCCAAGTGAACTACATTAATTCACTCTCTGGCTCCCTCTTCCACAACCCCAAAGAAACAGGAACATGATAAGAATATCTTCCCCAACTGCAATATGTTTCATCATAGTGGTTCCATTGGTTCTTCTATGGGCATGGAAGCTTCTCAATTGGCTATGGCTGAGGCCAAAGAGATTGGAGAAGCTTCTAAGAGCTCAGGGACTTCAAGGCAACAAATACAGGGTTCTTGTCGGGGATTCAATGGAGATGTTCAACCTGATCAAGGAAGGTGCCAGATCTCAACAACACAGCACTCTTTCCAATGATAAAGATGTAGCACCACATGTCTTCTCTTTTATCCATCACACTGTTCAAAAATTTGGTAATCTTATTTATCTTTTATGTTGAAGATTTAATGTTATTTTCCTTTATGTATAGAGTTTTAGATTCAAACTTCATTATTCTCAATATAACAAGGAAAAAAAATGCTATTTTTCTTTTTTGAAAGCAGCTACTTTAGCTATTTATTTGATCCATATATCGAACTAACTTTTTATTTAAATAAAAGAAATATATGATTTTTCATTCAAACAAAAATGGAAAAAATTACCTATTTATGTTTCGTGATTGATATTGGTGTATGATGGAGCACAAATATGTAAACCCCCCTCCCCTCTCTTTTTCTAAATTGGGTAAATTTGGTAAATCATATATTCAATTTATTTAAAAAAAAAAACCTATTAGGCAGTTGTATGAGTTATATAACACAGATCATCAAACATGTCCATGTATGTGTAGGTAAGAATTCTTTTGTCTGGGAAGGTACAACACCAAAGGTCATAATCACAAATCCTGATCAAATCAAAGAAGTCTTTAACAAGATCAATGATTTTGAGAAACCCATGTTGAACCCTCTTGTCAAGTTATTGGGCAACGGACTCGCAAACTATGACGGTGAGAAATGGCAAAAACATCGAAAGATTATCAACCCCGCTTTCCATTTTGAAAAATTAAAGGTAATATATATTTTTTTAAAAAGGATGATTTATACTCTATTTGATTACTAGATATAGAAGAATTCATTAATATTTCGAGTCTTAAAACTATTTACTTTATTTAATATTAAGAATATGTTTTAGAAGTAGAAGGTTTGTTAAGTGATGAAATTAATATTTAAATTTGTCTAAGTTACACTCTTACTTCAATCTAGTTCTCAAAGTTTTGGTTGAATCAATTTAGTCTTTTAATTTGGCATTTGTGACTTATATTAGTGTGTGATATTATTTTTATCACAGAATCATTAGTAGCATTTTGAAATGGACTATAAGTTATCATATTAAACTCTCAAACGGGTATTTGATTGGCAATTGAAATTTACTTTAATGTTTTTTTTCGGATTCTTTAAAATCTTAATATTAATTTTAATTAAAAATTTTAAAGGCTTTTTAGAAAATAAATTGAAGTAAAAACTTTTAATTATTACATTAGATAGTTATTATGAAGTTTACTGTAGTAGTCTAACCTATATCCCAATACGCCATTATTAGTGATTTTGTGGCAGAAACCAAGGACTAACATGAGTTATGGATATTAAATTGGGGGATCAAATTGAGAATATTGAAATGAGGAGTGTTAGAGCCAGTAACTTTTGTGTTTTGTAACCATTAATTGACTATTAATAATGTTTTTAATGGTGTGAGATTATTTAATTTTCTTTTGATGGTTAAATACTAGCCAAATTTTAAAAAAATTGCTCACTCCCCGAGACTTTCCCTAATTAAAAATCAAATTGAGGCTCAACTTTAAGAATGAAGTTGAGTATTAACTCGTTAAGTGATACTCAGCATTACTATTTTAATTTTTTTTTCATTTATACTTACACTTCACGTTTGTTGTAATGATTACAAAGTAATTATGCTAAAATTATCATGTATTACTTCATAGTCCATATATATTTGATTATTCTTCTTTTCACCCAATCATGTCTATAGGTAATGTCATCAACCATATTCGAATCCTGTGATGAAATGGTTAGAAAATGGGATGCGATGCTATCTTCCGAAGAAAAATGTGAAATCGACGTATGGCCATTTCTTCAAAATTTGACTTGCGATGTTATTTCCAAGACAGCATTTGGAAGCAGCTATGAAGAAGGAAAACGAATATTCGATCTTTTAAGAGAACAAACTGGACTTATTATGAAATTACGAAATGTCTATATTCCGGGATGGTGGTAAGACTATTAATATAATAATAGTTATAAAAATTATCCATCTTTTTTCTTTCTTTGGTGAATATATATGTAAGAGCCAAACTTACATATACGCCTTGAAAATTAATAGTGATTTCACACATTATTACTAGGGGTACCCCATCAATGTATACAAATTGATTTGGGAGGATAAACTAAAGTATGATATAGTACACAAATTAGAATTTAAGTGAGGAATATGTGTAATAATAATGCGGATTCTGAATTGATATCCACATGTAATTAGGTAATTGACTGACAAGAATATAATATGTATTTAATTCTTAGGTTGATACCAACAGCTACGCACAAGAGGATGAAAGAAATTGAAAAAGATAAAAAAGCTTCGCTCGAGTTTATCATCAACAAAAGAGAGAAAGCAATGAAGGTAGGGGAAGTCATGAACAAAGACTTATTAGGCATACTTTTGGAATCAAATCATAGAGAAATACAAGAACATGGAAACAACAAAGTTGCGGGAATGACAAGCCAAGAAGTAATGGATGAGTGCAATGCATTCTACCTTGCTGGCCAAGAAACCACCTCAGTTCTTCTAGTTTGGACAATGGTACTATTGGGTAGGTATCCTGATTGGCAAGCACGTGCTAGAGAGGAAGTTTTGCAAGTTTTTGGCGATCAAACTCCGGATAGTGAAGGGTTAAATCGCCTTAAAATTGTAAGTATGACTTGATTTAAACCTAAAACCTTCAAGTCGATCGGTTCCCTATTTTTTTTCTTACTCAGCATTGCAAGCCCTTTAATAGTTTAATTAGGGGACGTCTATGGTGACCATAATAAAGTAGTGACTAAGGTGGCCAAGGATGAATATCCAATTAAAAGGTTATGCGTGGCAGATTTGAAAAGAAAAGACCAGAGTAGTTAACATGGTCAATAATAGTGAAATTCTTAATAAATTATATATTTTATTTATAAAAAAATCAATCAATAATCTAAATATAGTAAAAAATAATTAATTATTAAATTATGAATATAAAAATTTAAATATATAAAATATTTAATTGTATAGTCTATTGAGTTTTTTTAGTTTTATTAAATTTGTAATTAGATTTTTATATTATTTTTTTAATTAAATTTTTATACTATTTTTAATTTTGTAATTAGGTCATTTTCGCGTTAAAATATTAAAATTAATGAAATAATTTTTTTTTTGGAAAAAATGTGGTCAAAGATATACTATGGGTATCTTAGTTTGTGAAAAAATATTCTGTTAACTCTAATATTTTTTACATTGGCAATGACCTAATTGCAAAACTAAAAGCAATGTAAAAACTTAATTGAAAAAAAATATAAAGATTTAATTATAAATTTGATAAAATTATAAAAATTAATAGAGTAATTAAACTTATGTAAAAATGATGAGTGAAAAGAATGATAATGGTCACATTTTTGTGCAAGTATTTGGATTATTTTTGTGGTATACATCTATTTAAAAAATAATTAATCAAAAAATTAAATTAAAAAAATAAAATATACTCAATTATAAATTTTAATTATAAAAAACTAATTAAGAAATATAGCTAATATATAATAGAAACCAAATTATCAATATAAATATTTGAATAGAAAAAAATAAACTTAAAACTTTATAATATGACAAATTTTGATTTCAAGTTTTCAGCTCCTTTTTATATTATCCATTTAAAGAAAGAATCAATAATTATTAATAGATATATAATAAAAAAATAAAAAAATCAAAATATAATGCAATTAAATGAGATTTTACTCAATTGGTTGATTTGGAATTCAATTACAAAAATTTAAAAATAACAAAAAATAATATTTTTTATAAACTTTAAATTAGTGTCGTAGTTTCTTATTTTTTATTTTTTTTTACTTGGTTTCTCATTTTTATTAACTACACTGTTTTTTGTTTATTCCTTTTTCTTTCTTTTTTGTTTATTTCTTTTTTTTCCCGGTGTTTTTATAATTTTTTTTCTTATAATTTAGCTTTTCCCATTTTTTGTCTACATCGTCGAAGGTCCACAAAATTTTTTTTTTGGAAATTTGTGAAAATTATGACTTGCTTGCTTTAATGTAATTCACAAAAGTATATTTTTAAAATGATTCTCATTATAATCAACCATTTCACATGTCAATTTCTTATTTATGAGTCAATCTTTTAGCCACAACTACCTTGGTCACGAGAGAACTCCGCTTTAATTAATACACTTTTTCTTTCACAGATGACAATGATTTTATACGAGGTTCTAAGGTTATACCCTCCAATTGTTTACTTCAATCGTGCTGTCTACAAAGATGTGAAACTTGGCGACCTTTCCCTTCCAGCAGGAACACAAGTTTCCTTGCCAATACTCTTGATTCATCATGATCGCGATATTTGGGGCGATGATGCAACAGAGTTCAAACCAGAAAGATTCTCTGAAGGAGTTGCAAAGGCAACAAAAGGCCAAGTTTCATTCTTTCCATTTGGATGGGGACCTAGAGTATGCATTGGGCAAAATTTTGCTTTATTGGAAGCAAAGATGGCTTTGTCATTGCTCTTACAACGTTTCTCATTTGAGCTCTCCCCATCTTATGCACATGCTCCAACTACTGTACTCAGTCTCAATCCAAAGCATGGGGCTCATGTTATCTTACATAAATTGTAGCTTTATCGTTTTTATTCTTTTCCACAAGTATCTAGACTCTCGTATTAAGAATCGACTAATCAGGCATGAGAAGTAATTTTCCTACCATGACCAATCTGATGTGTTGGTCGTACTGTTACATAAATTCATCAATTAGGTGGCGTACCGCATATTAATTTGCATGATGGCGTACCAGTTTGTCTTTGTATTAAAATATCATATGCATATTTTTCACATAAAATATTTTAGGTACAGCGTATCGCCTACTTGTTATCTATTGAAATGTATTGCGTTCTATGTATTTGTTGTAGTACATTTAGGAGAAGTCGTATGTTATTTGTTTTTTCTTTGCATGTTTTTCCTTTTATGTGTGTCTAATGTTTGAAGTCCTTATTAAACAGGCCTATAAGAGATTAAGAGAGTTTTAGGGAATCTCACTAATTAAGATAAATCTGAAGTCAAATAGCCACTCGGCTTTTAACTAGTTCTATAATGACGAAGGAATAAGAATATAATAATGAATTATTACCTAAATTATTTTGAAAAAATATAGAGTACTAATAAACTATCTGTCAACTTATTGTCAACAATAATTAATATCAAAGACACTTTTACTAGAAAGAAACATGTATAAGGAGACATATTTAAGAGACACACTCACAAAAAAGATATTTTTATTAGACACATTGGTACACGGAATTGTGATCACACTTTTCACAACTCCGGTACAACTAACCAGCAAGTGTACTGGGTCGTCCAAGTAATAAAATCTTACGCGAGTAAGGGTCGATCCCACGGAGATTGCCGGTTTGAAGCAAGCTATGGTCATCCTGTAAATCTTAGTCAGGCGGATTCAATTGGTTATGAGTTTTGATAATTGAAAGATAAATAAAACGTAAATTAAAATAAAGATACTTATGTAATTTATTGGTAGAAATTTCAGATAAGCGTTTGGAGATGCTTTGTTACTTCTGAACCTCTGCTTTCCTATTGTCTTCATCCAATCATGCGTGCTCCCTTCCATGGCAAGCTGTATTTTGGTGGATCACCGTTGTCAATGGCTACCATCTGTCCTCTCAGTGAAAATGGTCCAGGTACAATTTCTGTACAGCTAATCAATTGTCGGATCTCTCGTCTCGGATGAAAAATACCAGGCACAGCTACCGCACGGTTAATCATCTGTCGGTTCTTACTTGTGTCGGAATAGGATCTCTCTATCCTTTTGCACATTATCACTGCGTCCAACATCCGTGAGTTTGAAGCTCGTCATAGTCATCCCGTCCTAGATCCTACTCGAAATACCACACACAAGGTTTAGACTTTCCGGATATCGAGAATTCTGCTAATTGGTTCTAGCCTCTACAACAAAGATTCTAATCTCACGGATTCGAATGCTCTGTTGTAAGGAGAGGCAAGTCAAATATGTGGATCAGAGACCCAAGAGACTATACTCCGGCTGTCGTCCAATGACTACGTTGAACATCATGTAAACCACTTGTGGTTGTCAAGCACGCGGATATTGGCTAAGCGAGTAACGAAGATAGTGGGTGATTATCACGGGTCACCCCTTCATTCTGACTTAACTGAATTAAGTATGAGAGTATATCTTGGAGAAGAAGTAAGCGTGAATTGAAAGAGAAACAATAGTACTTGCATTAATTCACGAAGAACAGCAGAGCTTCGCACCTTAATCTATGAGGTGTAAAAACTCCACCATTGAAAAATAAATAAGAGAAAAAGGTCTAGGCATGGCCGAATGCCCAGCCTCCCAAATGTGGAAAATGGCATCCGATCCCTAATACAATAGTAAAAAGTGCTATTATACTAAACTAGTTATTAAGGATTACAGAAAATAAGTAACTAGGTGCAAATAGTGTAGAAATCTACTTCTGGGGCCCACTTGGTGTGTGCTTGGGCCGAGCATTGAGCTTTACACGTACATAGGCCTTTTCTAGAGTTAAACGCTAGCTTGGATGCCAGTTTGGGCGTTTAACTCCAGTTCTGGTGCCAGTTCCGGTGTTTTACACCAGAAAAGGGTCTCTGGTTGGCGTTTGAACGCCAGTTTGGGCCATCAAATCTAGGGCAAAGTATGAACTATTATACATTTCTAGAAAGCCCAAGATGTTAGATTTCCAGTCCAATTAAGAATGTGCCAATTGGACTTCTATAGCTCCAGAAAAACGCATTTGAGTGCAGGGAGCTCAGAATCCAACAGCATCTGTAGTCCTTTCTCAGCCTCTGAGTCAGATTTTTGCTCAGGTCCCTCAACTTCAGCCAGAAAATACCTAAAATTACAGAAAAATACACACACTCATAGTAAAGTCCAGAAATGTGATTTTTGCATAAAAACTAATAAAAATATAATAAAAAGTAACTAAAATATACTCAAAGCTACCTAAAAATAATGCCAAAAGCGTATAAATTATCCGCTCATCACAACACCAAACTTAAATTATTGCTTGTCCCCAAGCAACAAAAAACAAAATAAGATAAAAAAAAGAGAAAATACAATAAATTTCAAAAATATCAATGAAGATTAGTTTTAATTAGATGAGCGGGACTAGTAGCTTTTTGCCTCTGAATAGTTTTGGCATCTCTCTATCTATTGGAGTTCAGAATTGTTGGCCTCTTTAGGAACTCAGAAATACAGATAATGTTATTGATTTTCCTAGTTAAGTTCTTTTTGATTCTTGAACACAGCTACTTTATGAGTCTTGGTCGTGACCCTTAGCATTTTGTTTTCCAGTATTACCACCGGATACATAAATGTCATGGACACATAACTGGGTGAACCTTTTCAGATTGTGACTCACCTTTGCTAGAGTCCCCAGTTAGAGGTGCCCAGAGTTCTTAAGCACACTCTTTTGCTTGGGATCGCGACTTTTACCACTCAGTCTCAAACTTTTCGCTTGGACCTTCATGACACAAGCACATGGTTAGGGACAACTTGATTTAGCTGTTTAGGCCATGATTTTATTCCTTTTGGGCCCTCCTATCCACTGATGCTCAAAGCCTGGGATCCTCTTTACCCTTGCCTTTTAGTTTAAAGAGTTACTGGCTTTTTCTGCTTGCTCTTTCTTTTTTTCTTTTTTTTCGCAAGCTTTTGCTTTTCACTGCTTTTTCTTGCTTCAAAAATCAGTTTTATGATTTTTCAGATCACCAATAACGTGTATCCTTTTTCATTATTCTTTCAAGAGTCAACTTTTCTTAATTCCAATTTCAAACATGCACTGTTGAAGCATACATTTAGAAAGCAAGAAGTATGTCCACCACATCAAAATAATTAAACTAATTTCAAGATAAATTTCGAAATTCATGCACTTCTTGTTCTTTTGCCAATAAAAACATTTTTCATTTAAGAAAGGTGCGAGATTCATGGAATCATTCATAGTTTTAAGACATACACACTAGACACTAATGATCATGTAATAAAGACAAAAACACAGACAAAATATAAAACATAGGAAATGAAAAACAGAAAAACAAATAATAAGGAAATTAAAGAACGGGTCCACCTTAGTGACGGCGGCTAGTTCTTCCTCTTGAAGATCCTATGGAGTGATTTAGCTCCTCAATATCTCTTCCTTGCTTTTGTTGGTCCTCCCTCATGGGTCTTTGGTCCTCTCTGATGAAGGAGACCTCAGGGATCACCCTTTTCTTGGCCACAATTTCATAGAAGTGGTCTTGATGGACCTTTGAGATGAATCTCTCCATCTCCCATGACTCGGAGGTGGAAGCAACTGCCTTCCCTTTCCTCTTTCTAGAGGTTTCTCCTGCCTCAGGTGCCATTAATGGTTATGGAAAAACAAAAAGCAAAGCTTTTTCCCACATCAAACTTAAAAGGTTTGCTCGTCCTCGAGCAAAAGAAGAAAGAAAGGAGGAAAAGAAGAAGAAATTGAGGAGATAGAGGGGTGTTTTGAATTCGGCCAGAGGGGGTTTAAGTGTTTATGATGTGTGAAATTAAAGGTGGTAAGGAGGGGTATTTATGATGGGTTTTTGAGGAATAGTGGATGGATGTGAGTGGTGAAGAGATTATGGGGAAGATGGTAGGACTTGATAGGTGAATGGTGTTTGGGGAAGAGTGTTATGGAAAGGTGTGAATAGGGGAGAGAGTGAGTTAGGGTAGGTGGGGATCCTGTGGGATCCATAGATCCTGAGGTGTCAAGGAATTATGGTCCCTGCACCTTTCTGGCATTTAAACGCCCCTGGACAGCCCTTTCTGGCGTTTAAACGCCAGTCTGCTGCCTGATGCGTGAGCATCTTTCCTATCTTTTCCTATTGAATTTGAATCTAATTTGTTGAGTTTAATTAAGAATTAATTATATTTTAGCCACTATGGATGCTATTTTGAGTTTTGTGCAATTTTATTTATTTTAGGTAGCATTCGGATGGATTTGATGAAGTTTCTGCAGAGAAAGAGAAGAAACCAAGGAGATGGCAGCGAGGAACGACGCGCACGCGTGCCTAACGCGTGCGCGTGATCTGGAAGTATCCATGGCGATGCGTACGTGTGACTGACGCGTACGCGTGATGTGAAGATTTACTCAGCGACGCGTTCGCGTGACCGACGCGTCCGCGTGACTCGCAAAAAAGACCATCGACGCGTCTGCGTGACTGACGCGTACGCGTGACATGCGTCACATGCAGAAAATGCAGAAAACGCTTGGGGCGATTTCTGGGCTGCTTTTGACCCAGTTTTCAGCGCAAAAAGCACAAATCAAAGGCTGCAGAGTGAAGGAATCAAGTGGTCTCCATCCATCAATTGAAGACTTGCGGATTACTATAATTAATTCTGATTTAAATTCAAATTTGATTTTAAATTAGGAAAAGATATTATTTTAGTTTTAGATAATAGATTTTAAATTAATTAGGATTAGTTATAAAAAGGGGATTCTATTAGTTAATTATTCATTCGGGGATTGGATCCCATCATTGGGGATTAGACATTTTACCTGAATCCTTATTTTCCATGAGCAACTAAACCTCCACTGTTAAGGTTAGGAGCTCTGTCTATTGTATGGATTGATTCATTTGATTTTTCTAATTTGATTCATGTTTTGATTTATATTTCAATAATTGTTTTTGTACTTTATTCTATGAACTTGGGTGGAACGGAAGTATGACCCATGTTCTAATTGAGTTCTTGTAAAACTTGGAAAAGCTCTTTTCTTGAACAACAGCTTGAAAACATATTATCCTGGATTTTTAATTGTTTGTATTTAACGGGATACGTGACATATAATCCCCTTATCTTTGAATAATTAGGATTCTTGTGGCATATAAACTAGAAATTGATTATCACCTTCTAATTGGAATTAATTGACCAAGGAATTGGCAGTTAATGAATTTTAGAGGAGACTAGGAAGGTCTAAGGAATTAGGGTCTAGTCACAAATAGTTTGCCATGAATTAAATCTTGCATGATTAAAATAGTTAGTAAGAAAAGTCAATCCAGAAAATAGATAACTCTGAAAACTTAACTGTTTTCTCTATATTTTATTCCTCACCTATTCACCTGTGTGTTTTCAAACTCTTAATTTACTATTTAATGCTCTTTGAACACCCAAACACTATTTTCTGTTTGCCTAACTAAGCCAATCACTCAATCATTGTTGCTTAGTCCATCAATCCTCGTGGGATTGACCCTTACTCACGTAAGGTATTACTTGGTACGACCCGGTGCACTTGCCGGTTAGTAGTGTGGGTTGTAAATTCCGCACCACTGCCTTTCCTTGGGTTAAACGCCAAGCTAATGCCCTTGTCTGGCATTTAACGCCAGCTTGTCTACCAATTCTGGCGTTTAACGCCCAGAATGCTGCTAGACTGGGCGTTAAACGCCCATTCTGCTATCCTTACTAGCGTTTAACGCCAGCCAGACATCTTTTTCTGGCGTTAAACACCAGTCTGTCTGCCAATTCCGGCGTTTAACACCCAGAATGCTGCCAGACTGGGCGTTAAACGCCCATTCTGCTATCCTTACTGGCGTTTGAACGCCAGTAAGCCTGTCCTCTAGTGTGTGCTATTTTTGATGCTATTTTTAATTCCTCTGCAGTTGTTTTTGTGACTCCACATGATCATCAACCTAAAGAAAACATAGACTAACAATGGAAAATGAAATAAAAAAGTAATTAACATAGATAAATAAGATTGGGTTGCCTCTCAATAAGCGCTTCTTTAATGTCAATAGTTTGATAGTAAGCTCTTACAGAGCTTCACAGATACTTAGAGCATGATTATGGCCTCCCAACACCAACTTAGAGTTTGAATGGGGGGGCTCTGCTTGACTCTGTATGGAGAGAATTGGATGAAGCTTTTCATGCTTCTTTTCCATGTTTACAGAAGAAGATTCTTGAGCCTTAAACACAAGGTAGTCCTCATTCAATTGAAGGACTAACTCTCCTCTGTCCACATCAATCACAACCCTTGCTGTGGCTAGGAAGGGTCTTTCAAGGATGATGGATTCATCCTCATCCTTTCCAGTGTCTAGGATTATGAAGCCAGCAAGGATGTAAAGGCCTTCAACCTTCACTATGACATCCTCTACAAGTCCATAAGCCTGTTTCATTGATTTGTCTGCCATCTCTAGTGAGATTCTTGCAGCTTGTACCTCAAAGATTCTTAGTTTCTCTATTACAGAGAGTGGCATGAGGTTTATACCTAACCCCAGGTCACACAGAGCCCTCTCAAAGGTCATGGTGCCTATGGTACAAGGTATTAAGAACCTTCCGGGATCCAGTTTCTTCTGAGGTAATTTCTGCTGAACCAAGGCATTCAGTTCATTGATGAGCAATGGAGGTTCATCCTCCCAAGTCTCATTACCAAATAACTTGGCATTCAGCTTCATGATTGCTCCTAGATACCGAGCAACTTGCTCTTCAGTAATATCTTCATCCTCTTCAGAGGAAGAATACTCATCAGAGCTCATGAATGGCAACAGTAAGTTCAGTGGAATCTCTATGGTCTCTGTATGAGCATCAGATTCCTTTGGTTCCTCATTAGGAAATTTCTTAGTGATCAGTTGATGTCTATTGAGGTCTTCCTCACTAGAAATCACTGCCTCTTCCTCCTCTATAGGTTCGACCACTTTAGATATATTGATGGCCTTGCACTCTCTCTTTAGATTCTCTTCTGTATTGCTTGGGAGAGTACTATGAGGGATTTTAGTAACTCTTTTACTCATCTGACCCACTTGTGCCACCAAATTTCTGATGGAGGACCTTGTTTCAGTCATGAAACTGAGAGTGGTCTTAGATAGATCAGAGACTATGGTTGCTAAGTCAGAGAGGCTCTGCTCAGAATTCTCTGTCTGTTGCTGAGAAGATGATGGAAAAGGCTTGCTATTGCCAAACCTATTTCTCCCACCATTATTATTATTGAAGCTTTGTTGAGGCTTCTGTTGATCCTTCCATGATAAATTTGGATGATTTCTCCATGAAGGATTGTAGATGTTTCCATAGGATTCTCCCATGTAATTCACCTCTTCCATTGCAGGATTTTCAGGGTCATAAGCTTCTCCTTCAGAAGAGGCTTCTTTAGTACTGCCAGATGTAGCTTGTAATTCAGTTAGATTTTGAGAAATCATATTGACTTGCTGAGTTAGTATTTTGTTCTGAGCCAATATGGCATTCAAAGTATCAATCTCAAGAACTCCTTTCTTCTGAGTCATCCCATTATTCATAGGATTTCTTTCAGAAGTGTACATGAACTGGTTATTTACAACCATTTCAATGAGTTCCTAGGCTTCTGCAGGGGTTTTCTTCAGATGAAGAGATCCACCAGCAGAGTGGTCCAATGACATCTTGGACAATTTAGACAGACCATCATAGAATATACATAAGATGCTCCATTATGAAAGCATGTCAGAAGAACACCTTCTGATCAATTGCTTGCATCTTTCCCAAACTTCATAGAGGGATTCACCTTCCTTCTATCTGAAGGTTTGGACTTCCACTCTAAACTTGGTCATCTTTTGAGGTGGAAAGAATTTGGCCAATAAAGTATTGACCAACTTTTCCCAAGAGTTCAGGCTTTTCCTAGGTTGTGAGTCCAACATATCCTAGCTCTGTCTCTTACAGCAAAGGGGAAAAGCATAAGTCTGTAGACCTCAAGATCAACCCCATTGGTCTTAACAGTGTCACAGATTTGTAAGAATTCAACTAAGAACTGATGAGGATCTTCCAATGAAAGTCTATGAAACTTGCAATTCTGCTGCATTAGAGAAACTAATTGAGGCTTAAGCTCAAAGTTATTTGCTCCAATTGCAGGAATTGATATGCTTCTTCCATAAAAGTTGGAAGTTGGTGCAGTAAAGTCACCAAGCATCTTCCTTGCATCTCCACCATTGTTCTCAGGTTCGGCTGCCATGTCTGCTTCTTTTTCGAAATTTGCTGTAAGGTCTTCTCTGGAGTGTTGTGCTTTAGCTTCTCTTACCTTCCTCTTCAGAGTCCTTTCAGGTTCAGGATCAGCTTTAACAAGAATGTCTTTATCCCTGTTCCTGCTCATATGAAAAAGAAGAGAACAAAGAGAGTAGTGGAATCCTCTTTGTCACAGTCCTTTATGTGTCAGAGGAAAAGAAGAATAGAAGAATGAGGTAGAGAGAGAATAAGAAGAATTCGAACACAAAGAGAGGGAGAGGGCTTGAATTATTAGATGAGTAGAAGAGAAATGTTAGTAAATAAATAAAATAAATAGAAACAGATGAGAGAGAGTATTCGAATTTTAAGAAGAGGGAAAAGAAAGATATTTTTATTTTTATTTAATTAATTAAGTTAGTTTAAAAAATTTGAAAAAAGAAATACAAGAAAATTAAAAACTAAAACAATTAGTTAATTAAAAAGATTTTTGAAAAAGTGGTTAGTGATTTTCGAAAATTAGAAGTGGAAAAGTAGTTAGGTGGTTTTGAAAAAGATAAGAAATAGTAAACTTTTTAAAATTAAAACAAACAAGTCAAGTAGATGAAAAAGATTTGAAAATAAATTTTGAAAAGATAAGAAGTTTAGAAAAAGATTTTGAAATTCAAATTTTAAAAAAGATATGACTGAAATTTATTTTGAAAAAGAATTGAAAAAGAAATTAAGAAGATTTGATTTTTAAAATTAAATTCGATGACTTGACTAACAAGAAACTAAAAGATATGATTCTAGAATTCAAAGATTGAACCTTTCTTAACAAGAAAGTAACAAACTTGAAATTTTTGAATCAAAACATTAATTGTTAGGAAGAATTTTCGAAAATATGAACTAAAATTAAGAAAAAGATTTTGAAAAATTAGTTTTAAAATTTTCGAAAACATTAAAAGAAAAATGAAAAAGATTTTGAAAAATTTTAAGAATGAAATTCGAAAATCATAAAAAAATGAAAAAGAATTGATTTTGAAAAAGATTTGAAAAGATAAAGTTTTTAAATTGAAATTTTGAGTTGACTAACAAGAAACAACTAAAATTTAAAATTTTTTGACCAAGTCAACTCAAAATTTTGAAAATTATGAGAAGAATAAGGAAAATATATTTTTTTTACTTTTGAATTTTTAATGAAGAGAGAGAAAAACAACAAAATAAAATAAAACATAAAAATTTAAGATCAAAACAAATAATGCATGCAAGAACACTTTGAATGTCAAGATGAACACCCAGAATACTTTGAATGTCAAGATTCATCAAGGGCATATTTTTGAAAATTTTTAAGGAAAGCAAGACATGCAAGACACAAAACTTAAAAACTTTTGTACTAGGGACACTAACAATTCGAAAATGCACTAGAAAAATAAGAAAAGACACAAAACAAGAAAAATTAAAGATCAAAACAAGAAAAATCATCAAGAACAACATGAAGACCAAAGAAGAACACAATGCATGAATTTTTGAAAATCTAAGAAAAATTAAAAACATGCAATTGACACCAAACTTAAAATTTGACACTAGACTCAAACAAGAAACACAAAATTTTTTTGGTTTTATGATTTTATTAAATTTTTTTTGTATTATTTTATTTTATTTTATTTTATTTATAAACTTTTTGAAAAGAAAATAAAGGTTGAAACAAGAAAGAAGGTTACCTAATCTAAGCAACAAGATGAACCGTCAGTTGTCCAAACTCGAACAATTCCCGGCAACGGCGCCAAAACCTTGGTGCACGGAATTATGATCACACTTTTCACAATTCTGTACAACTAACCAGCAAGTGCACTGGGTCGTCCAAGTAATAAAACCTTACGCGAGTAAGGGTCGATCCCATGGAGATTGCCGGCTTGAAGCAAGCTATGGTCATCCTATAAATCTTAGTCAGGCGGATTCAATTGGTTATGAGTTTTGATAATTGAAAGATAAATAAAACGTAAATTAAAATAAATATACTTATGTAATTCATTGGTGAGATTTTCAGATAAGCGTTTGGAGATGCTTTGTTACTTCTGAACCTCTGCTTTCCTATTCTCTTCATCCAATCATGCGTGCTCCCTTCCATGGCAAGCTGTATGTTGGTGGATCACCGTTGTCAATGGCTACCATCCGTCCTCTCAGTGAAAATGGTACAGGTATGGTTTCTGTACGGCTAATCAATTGTCGGATCTCTCATCTCGGATGAAAAATACCAGGCACAGCTACCGCACGGCTAATCATCTGTCGGTTCTTACTTGTGTTGGAATAGGATCTCTCTATCCTTTTGCACACTGTCACTACGCCAACATTCGTGAATTTGAAGCTCGGCACAGTCATCCCATCCCAGATCCTACTCGGAATACCACAGACAAGGTTTAGACTTTCCGAATCTCGGGAATGCTGCCAATTGGTTCTATCCTCTACCACGAAGGTTCTAATCTCACATATTCGAATGCTCTGTTATCAGGAGAGGCAAGTCAAATCTGTGGATCAGAGACCCAAGAGACTATACTCCAGCTGTCGTCCAATGACTATGTTGAACATCCTGTAGACCGCTTGTGGTTGTCAGGCACGCGGATCTTGGCTAAGCAAGTAACGAAGATAGTGGGTGATTGTCACGGGTCACCCCTTTATTCTGACTTAACTGAATTAAGTACGAGAGTATATCTTGGAGAAGAAGTAAGCATGAATTGAAAGAGAAACAATAGTACTTGCATTAATTTATGAAGAACATCAGAGCTCCGCACCTTAATCTATGAAATGTAGAAACTACACCGTTGAAAAATACATAAGAGAAAAAGGTCTAGGCATGGCCGAATGGCCAGCCTCCCAAATGTGAAAAATGGCATCCAATCCCTAACACAATAGTAAAAAGTGCTATTTATACTAAACTAGTTACTAAGGATTACAGAAAATAAGTAACTAAGTGCAGATAGTGCAGAAATCCACTTTCGGGACCCACTTGATGTGTGCTTGGGCTGAGCATTGAGCTTTACACGTGCATATGCCTTTTCTAGAGTTATATGCCAGCTTGGACGCCAGTTTGGGCGTTTAACTCCAGTTCTGGTGCTAGTTCCGGTGTTTTACACCAGAAAAGGGTCTCTGGTTGGCGTTTGAACGCCAGTTTGGGCCATCAAATCTCGAGAAAAGTATGAAGTATTATACATTGCTGGAAAGTCCAAGATGTTAGCTTTCCAACCCAATTGAGAGTGCGCTAATTGGACTTCTGTAACTCTAGAAAAACGCGTTTGAGTGCAGGAAGGTCAGAATCCAACAGCATCTGTAGTCCTTTCTCAGCCTCTAAATCAGATTTTTGCTCAGGTCCCTCAACTTCAGCCAGAAAATACCTGAAATTACAGAAAAATACACACACTTATAGTAAAGTTCAAAAATGTGATTTTTGCATAAAAACTAATAAAAATATAATAAAAAGTAACTAAAACATACTCAAAGCTACCTAAAAACAATGCCAAAAAGCGTATAAATTATCCGCTCATCACACATCCACAAAGACATTTCCATTAAATACAACCACATAAACAAAAGTTAGCAGGAATTGGTAGAATCTTTGTTGATTACATAGTGGAATTGAATTATTTTTCATTAGTAATAGATATAAGCTCAATTGTAATTAGTTACTCATTTTAGCGTATGTCAATTAGAATAGAAATTAGTTTAGCTTCTAGTTATTGAATGTATAGTTGTAATTAATTTTATAGTCGGAGTATATAAGAAGTACATAAGGTTAAACATCTAACAAATACTTTTTTTTAGATTTTCATTTTGAAAATTTTTTAAAAAATGAGAAGAGTTCATTTTTTCTCTATCTCAATCTTCACTCTTCCTCTTTCTCTTTGGTTTATCAAACCATCAACATCACTTTAGCTCAGAGCATGAGATTTATTCATAGTGCAGTGAGTGTAGAGAACAAACAAACTGTGAATCGAATTGAAAAGGTTGTAAATTGAGATCCAATCATTGCCAATGTCGTTGTTTTCCTTCTTTTCACTCTTTGGATTGTGAAGATTTTATGGGAAAACAGTTAAAGTTTCAGAGGTGTTTATTTTTTCGGATTAACAATTCTTACTAACTACTTTAATCATGCAAGATTCAATTTATGTCAAACTTTAATTGATTAAAGCCTAATTTCTTAGTGATTTAATCTCCTCTGATCTAATTAACCGCCGATTCCTTAGTCACTTAAGTTAGATTAAAGGTTTAGGTCCAATTCTAGTTTATTAGTCATATAAACACTAATTACTCAAAGATAAGAGATTATATGTCACGTATGACGTCAAATCCAGATAATCAGAGAATTATGAGAATTTACTTTCAAGCTGTTATTCATTTGAGTTAACTTTTTCAAGATTCAACAGAACTCAAGTAGAAAAAGAGTGATCTTCCAATATATTCTAATTTCTAGCTAGGACAATAAAGAACGAAAGTAATTCTTGAATATAAATTAGTACATTGATTGAAAGTAAAATGACAATAGTATTAATCCATAGAATAAACAAAGCTTATAACCTTAACAGGAAAGGTTTAGTTGCTCATGGCTCAGAGAAAACTAGGATTTTCCAAAAGTGTGTAAAGTGCGGAATGGGGAAGAGCGAAGAGAGAAGTCCGAAGAGTTAAATCTTTTTTCTTTTTATATTTAACCTAATTTGATTTGAAAATAAAATAAAGTAATAAGATTTGAACCCTAAAAGATTGTGTTTGGTAATAATAATAAACCAAATAAACTAAAATAAAAAATAATTATTAACTAAATCTTCAACCAAGAAGTCCTTCTTTAGGATCTAATTTCGCGCTATTGGCTCGGCATTTAGCGCCGCTGAGGCAGAAAGGTTTTATGGTGTTGCTGTCTTCCTGGCGCTAAATGCCAGGCTCAGCATTTAGCGCCACCAACGTGTGACTCTGGCACTGATTTCGAGGCACCTGACGCTAAACGCCAGATCGTGGCATTTAGCGCCAATCCAACAGAAGGCTTGCACGCATTACGAAGTGGCTGGCGCCAAATACTCAATAGCAACGTTTAGCATCCGCTTGGCAGCATCAAATTTTTTCCTTTTTCTTCTACACAAATTTTGCCAAATTCGCTCGAATTTTTCCTGAAATAAATAAAATCACAATGTGTCTCAAAGTAGCACCCAAATAAGTTTCAAACACTAAAATCTAAATAAACTCAATAAATTCATATATAAATTTATAAGAAAATATAGAAACTATGCCTACACATCAATAGATGCCCCAAAGTAGAATCATTGCATGAAACTGAGCGTTGCCTTACCAACATAAACTCACTACGGATTAGTGATTGTCGAGTCCTACAGCACAGATACTCGATTGAAAGTGGAGAATATTGGCCCAAGATTGCTCACATCCCAAACATACGCATAGACTGAGGTTGATCCCTCAAAAGGTGATAGCTAAAACCTTTTAGGTAAGAACTATTTATCTGATTTCAAACTATTTTCAACAAGACTGATTATCACACATTTCCATTTTTTATCATAAGTGATGTATACAGCAAAGTCTCTTACTTCCCTAACTTGGTATATATAAATTCTCTTATTTCCATTTTAGCTTATACTTCGAAGACAACAATATGTTTGATATGACACTAACTTTGCATGTTTTTGTGTCCTTTTTTTCTCCTAATATTTTAGTAACAATGCCGTATTCTTTGAATAAACAAGGGTATAATCATACTTTTTAAGGCACATAAGGGTATAATCATACTGCATGTCAGCATCCAAGTTACCGTTTTTGCATTGTTATTTTTTGTTTTGTTTTGTATTGTAGATCCACTTTCAAAACAATTACCAGAAACAGGATGATTGGGAAGTTTCTAAAATTACCACGTACCCATTTTGTCTCATAAACAGATTGATATTCTTCTGGAGTGGCACACCTTTGTTAGCTTTCATACTCTAAACTTCCCTTTGATTGCTGAAAATGTCTGGCCTATTGTTTGCAGTTCTTGGCAATGGCATATGGCTAACTCTTTATTGCTCTGGCTCTTTGGGGCATTCTTCGATTCTGCTTCTTTTATGTAGTATATATCAGCATTCTTCCATTTCTTTGTTTATAATTTATAATTGCAAGTTATTTCATTCTCTAGATATCTTCCCAGTTTTCAGCTTCTATGTTAGTTATTTGCTGATGAATTACAGATTAGCAATGCTTTTTACTCCCTGATAGCTGAAACACTAACAGATATGATTAATCATACATTCATATGTACTTTACATTGTGCATATATTTCGTTGTATTCACTGGCTGAAAGTTTAATAGGCAATGCTTGACTCCTGAGGGAGTCTGAATATACTTGTGAGAAAAATATATTTTATGGACAACAAGAAAAAACTATCGGCATACATGTGACTTAATTCTTACTACAAATAATTCACTATTTGCAGATTGCGTGGGGTGATGCTCTATCATAAAGAAAAGGAGATTGGAGCAGCAAGTTCAACTTGGAAAAAGAGAGACCGAGCTAACAATCATATTTTATACAATTTATGAGGATTCATGTGCATACATTGTACTCCTTTTCTCATTGCTGATTTTGGTTTTTTGTGAATCTTGCTTGTTAGTGTGTGCTAGTGAGAGCTTATGCTTGTGAAAATTGTTCTTGGCATGCATCTGTGTGAGAGTTTGTGAGAAATTTTTTGTAATAGAAAAAGGCTTTGTGTGTTGAGTGAAAATACTAAGACAAAAAGAAAAGTCATTGTTAATGTCCCGGATTTTTGGTTCTTGGAATTGTCAGTGCTTGATGAATTTGTAACTTGGATATTGATCATAGTTGAAAAATCTCACCACAAATTGTGATTGGGACCAGATGTAGGTTTCATTTTGGAACTGGACCAGAATAAATGACTTGGGCGATCTTCTTTTAACACTTTTTCATACTATAATTAATAGTTGCATGCAGAAGTAACTGTTTTAGTTTATCTCGTGCATACATGAGACAAAATTGAGCTTCAATTTTCTAAACAAAAGTGAAAACCTCAATATTTCAGAAGAACTCCAACTTAATATTTTATACTTCGAATTTTAATATTTTGTTATTGCTGCGAGTCCTTAGCATTGCCATATAGCTTAATTTATCTTTTTTTTTCTTTTTCTTTTTTTTTTGTACTAAGTTCTATTATCCCAGCATGCTCAAGTTGCACAGGAATTTCTCTTATACACTTACCTACTTCACAAGTTCTTGTGTTTAATTAGCAATGGAAGCTTTTTACTACTTTCATTCATATATATCCGTTTCTTCTCTACGAACAAGAAAAAAAAAATGCACCTTTACACTATGTTTGGATATAAAATAGAAAAGGGTAAAATATACTTTTTATCCTTGAAATTTGATAAAAATTTTAAAAATACTTCTAAAATTTTATTTTGTTTTAATTTTGTCCCAAAAGTTTTCGATTTACATCAAATATACCCTCAACGGCTAAATTTTCAAAAAATTTAAGACCAATCTAACAATAATGCATAAAAATTATGCTTAATTTGCTTGTGTTAAGAGTGGTTCTTATGAAATTGTTGTTGAATTGGTCTTAAATGTTTTGAAAAATTATCTTTCAGAAGTATATTTAATGCAAATCGAAAATTTTTAGGATAAAATTGAAATAAAATAAAATTTAGGAGTATTTTTGAAATTTTTTTCAAACTTCAAAGACAAAAGATATACTTTATCCAATAAAAAATAAGAAGAAAGAAAATGAGAGGAAAGAAAATAAAAAAAAAGTAAATTTTTTTTGTATTGTTTAGATGAAGAGAAAATGAATAAAAAAATAGGTGAAAATTTTTTTTTATTTGAATGAAAAAAAGAAAAAAAATTATAACAGAATAAAATTACATTAATACCTTTATCTATATTATATATAAATCATAATATATTAGTGTAACACAAAGGATAAATTTGTAATCTTACCCTTATTTGCAAATTCTCTTTAGTTTTCTTCGCATGGATGGAGTGAAAAGTTGGATATAGGTCCCACGTCATTTTTTCTCTTTGCACCCAATTTTTCTTCTTATCCAGTTAAAGGAAAACTAACTAAGTTTTCCATTCATTTTCCTTTTCTGCATTTCCTTTCCTTTCAACTTTTTTGATCCAAACACAGTGTTAAAGTCTGTATTGTATTCCATAAAAGCAGTAGCTTGTTGAGATCTGTATTTTCTTATGAAACTCGAATACTTTATTGAGTTGCTATATCCACGTAGGAGATATATTTCGGACATGATTCTCATCGATACTTGTCCAATACACGTGTTTATGTCCAACTGTGTCTTAATAAAAAATAAAAAATTCTATTCCAGACATGTTTAGACACACTTAAATACCATCACAAGTCAACGTGTATATCTAGCCTTAGTGTTCATGCATTATAGGGAAGATTCATAGTTTGAACATTGAGCAGTAAATGGGAAGATTCACTCATCTTCGTGATGTATGTTTTTAAATCTTCTCGTCCAGCACACCTTTGTTGTCATCACATCTCTTTATTTAGTTGGAACTGCCTTTCAATCTTTGCGATGTTTGTTGAGAAAGAAAAAGGTCGCTTTCCGTTGCTATTGGAAACATATCAATTTTTATGCTTTCAAGTCTGTTACATAGTTGAGATATAATGTTATCTTCTTTGCAAATATTCCAATCATCTCCACCGCTTGTGCAGAATGTTGAATTCTATAAGATGGTCAAAATTTGCTTAACTTCGCCTAATTTGTGTGCAGTAATGATTCAAATTTTTTGCTTTTGTTTCTTCTTTTTTCTTATTTAAAAACATAATTATTACACACCATGTTGTTGAATGCTGGAGATGGTAAAAATTTGCAACTCATGTGATAAAAGTCTTATTTTATTTTTTGTTCTCTTTGCTTTTAACATTCAGAAGTTTGTAGCATACTAAAAGATGCAATAGATGCTACAAAATGTAACTCCTATTCTTAAGATAAAAAATGAAATTCTCAATATTTTGATGCAAATTCTAAGACTATGTAACAATACCATTATACTAGCTAACCATGAAAGTTAGTGGAGTAGACAACATAATTGTTTAATAAGAAACTCATCCTGCTTGTTTTTCTTAGTTTAAAGCAAAGAATTTTAACTTTCTTTCTCATACCACAGGTCTCTATATGGAGGAAGTGTTTTCTTAATATCAGTAACATTAAATTTGCACGGAGAAGCAAGAATAATAGGCCAGTCTCTGCCTCTGTCACGTGTCCCTCTAACAAGTAACAAGCACTAATTATATGCGCTTTACATATCTTTATTTCAGTGCTACCATGTATTACTTCTGCGTAGCTTCTCTATTTGATTTCAATTTGTCTTCCTTTCTTCTTTAATTTTATTAAATAGGTACGCATTTTTGTACATGTCGAACGTGACTACGTGAGAAGGGTAAATTCATTATCCCTTCAAAATGCCTTTCCACGCACCTTGTGGATCCATGTGTATATTGATGAGAAAGTCCAGGGATCTAATACTTTTATTAAAATTTGACCAGTATTTAACTAGCAAAAGAAAAGTGAGTAATCTTACATCATGGAATAAAATCTCGTATCATTAGAAACACCAATAATGACTAGATGATGACTACGAATCACAAAATTTGTTGGCCCTCTAATACTCCTCTTTTGGTAGTTGTTTTTGGCATACTCTATTAGATGCTTCTATTAGGCCTGTTTCTCTGTGTTGGGCTTCCAGGCCCAGGCTATGACCAAAAACCAAATAAAATACTTCACCTTTCAAACTTTTAAGTTTTAACTTAGGACTTAGAAGTAACTCTAATCAGCGGTAAAAAGTTAAAAAAAATTACATAGATCAATAAAACCGAAGAATGGAACGACGGCAACAGAACCCAATCAGTAACGACAGAAGAGGGCGGTTGTGGCGATCGATGTCGACGGCGGGATCAGCCTCCGCCGGCAGTGGCACAAGAGAGGCTCCGGCAAAGGCTATGGTGATGGAACAGATCTCTCAGGCGGTTCAATCCTCCGCCAACCTCCTCCACCTGATGCAGAACTCTTCTCCGGCTCAGGTACTCTCTCGCTCTCCCTCACAAACACAAATTCGCCGTGATGACAACAATGTTACTATCATTATAAATTCCATATCCTGCATCAAGTTTCATTTGTTTTTTTTTTTCCTTTTTTCGGTAAATTGTTTTGTATTATTTTATGCCTTGATTTTTGGATGAACAGTAGGGCTGTAGGGGGCTTCATTTGTAAAGTTAATGGATTGGGAAAAAACCTGAGGAGATTAGTAAAGAAAATAATTTTAGTGAAATTGATTAAGGAAACTGATAGAGTATATTGAGATTGGGGAAAAGTGGAAATAAAGTCAGGATTAATTGTGATGCTAGCGTGAGAGAAGTAACTTACCTGGATTTGGCTGTGTCATTAGAGATGTAAATCGAAGATGCCCTCCCCTTTTCTAGTGACCTCCGGTGTGAGTTTTTTTGCTATTTGGAGAGGCTTAGTGTTGACCTGAGAGTGCGGTTGCCAGGAAATTATTTGTCAGGCTGCAATGTGGATGCTTTTCTAGCATCCCAACCCCATAGACTTCATGAAAATGCAGCTGATAGGGATTTGATTCAGAAAATCCATGATACTCTTCTTTGGAATTGGACAGCAGAGGTTAAATTAGTGCAGAGGACAGCTACTGCAGTTGCAGATTTATGGCCAAGCATGCAGTGAGAAGCTCGGTGTGGTTAGAGCCGTGGAGCAGTTTAGCTAATTTAGTCCATAAGTATTCGTGGAGCCTAATCTGGCTGTGTTTCTTCTCTTTTCTTTTGACACCAAAAAAAAAAAAATAAAATAAAAAGAAGAAAACAAAGAAACTTAGGGGCTATAAAGTTCCCAAACATGTTCCTCTGAATCAAGGGACATACATCATCATAAGGCTGCACAGATTCATTGTAATGAATATCACTATGAGCACCCTTTCTTGCCATGAAATCTGCAGCAGAATTCGCAAAGTGAGCCACAAGGCAAAACCTAACAAGCCACCTCTTGGAAATGATTTCTACAATTTTTATTAATTCCGAAAGCCTCTATATGATACAAGTTCATTCTCAAACCAGTTAAATATCTAAAGCTTTGGGACAATAAGTCTCACACTATTGATCGATGACCATTCTCCCAAGCTAAATTCAATTCACATCAAATATCTAATAACTTAGAATGAAGTACCTGTAACTCCACACATTTTCCATTGCAACCCCAAATCCATTTACCATTGTTGTCACGTAGGATGCACCCAAACCCAGCAGTCCCATATCCCACAAAACACTGCCATCACTGTTGAGCTGAGATTGCCTGACTCAACTTGATGTTGCAGTTTTTATATAACACTTTTTTCTTCGCAAAAATAAGCTAATTAGAGAGCACATATTTTTGACATTATTATCGTTAGTATAAGATGTATGACTCCTTTCTTCGATCATTTGTAGGCCAAACTCACTAAACTTCCCAAGAACCTTATGGCAAAGGTTTCTACTATGAAGAATACAGAGCAGGTGCACATTTGTATCTGATGCAGGGTAGTGGATGACTGCAAAAACAAGTTTCTAGTGTGTGTAATGCTGGTTTTTTGCTTTTCGAATTGCAGATTTTAGAGCAACTTCCTCGGGTGATATCATCTTTGGATGCATATATGGATAATGGATTGCAAAAGTTAGAACTTCCTCTTATCTGATTGGCTATACTTACATGTTTAGAAATTGGAACCTCCTTCTTAATCTATGTTTGATTTTTCTCAACTAGAATCAAATTCTTGTCTCTAGAATCAATTTGGATCAAAGTGAAAATTTTTACTGTGTTAGAATTACATTGAGAGGAAGTAGCAGACATAAAAACCAGTTATGTTAGAATTAATTATACCTAAAATCAATTATACAAAATTGTATTTTGACAATGTTGCTTGTGTAGTTTTATGAGCTTCACTGATGTGCTAAATTGCTAATTATTCTTGTTGTGCTTGACTAAATATGCCTTGCATATTTGGAGAGAAAAGAATTTTTTATTTTGAATTATTATTGTCAGTGTGCTTGACTAAATTATAAAAATATTTTGCATATGATAAGTCTTTGAGTTACAATTATGCAGCATGGCACATTTGAAGACTGTGGTTCTGTTAATGGAAAACATGCAAAGCAGCCAGCTTAGTTCACTCTCCAACGCTCTTCCTTCCCAGAAGGTATAATAGTTTTGTCATGGAGACAGTCATGAAAGTCTATTTAAATTTAAATTCGGATATGCACTTTGGTCTCCCCAGCATGTTAAGTTCTAAATAGGAGAGTTTTGGATGTAGGCATTTCAGAAAATTTCTTGTTTACTAAAGTGAAATGCTATGAGGTTGTGTGAGAGTTAGATCTCCTTTATATATGGCCTTCATGCTAATGCGCTATGTGTGCCTAATTAATAATTATTGTCAATCCTTTTTCCCTTATCAGGAACTTGAACAACGAAGCCAAACTGAAGGGCCAGGTTAAGGGAATGCATGTTGCTTTGGAGTTTCACCTTTGGTATATTGATGCAAAATTTTCAGAAGGATTGGAGCCTCTTTAATTTCATCGGGTTGATTTATGCTTCATCATGTATCTTCTGCAAATCGAATGTACAAATGTTCTTTTCACCTTGTAAGGTTGAAGGTTATTCAAGTGGAGAAATATGTGAGCACTAGAGATAATGTAGCATAAACTTCATGATGTGAATTTTGAAATTTTATTGATTAGATTAGATTAGCGTCACAACTTTGGACACGCTTCAACATTCGACACTTTGACAGTTAGATTTGCTCAATCTCTTAAGACAAAAAAAGGGTGTTTTAGTGGCTAAAACACTTTATAAGTGTTTGTTAAATGTAATGGAAATATACATCCAAATTAATGGTTTTCACCCTATATATAATCATTCACTTTTTGTATGAATTAAATTTAATGGGTCCAGATTCATTGTTATTAGAAATATTTAACATATCTATATTTTTCTAAATACTTTTAGATAACCTAAATTACTTTTACACATTTATATTTATTTAGAATGTTCTAAGACTTTTTTAAGACCTAGGGTCTTTCAACATTTTTCAGAGTATTTTCGAACCTTTAAGTATTTTATGAAATAGTCTAAAATATTTTAGATCTTTTATGTTTTAAATATATATCGTTAAGAATAATATTCTAAAATTTACAGGAATAACAAGCTATTAATGGAGGACAGCTTCATAGTGCATAATTTGCATGCAAACATTTTCTGCTTAATATTAAATGCAATAAGGCCAAGAGTTGCACATTCTTGTAGTTATGGAATCTTTTTAAGATTTCAGAGATGAGGTAAAATTAGTTTTTAAGTTTTTAACTTGTATAACGACACTTATGCTCCCCCAACACAAGACAAGCATTGTATTCAAGTGGTCTCATAGGAAAAGTCACGTGTGAACTTTAAACACACCCAATGTACCATAGCATCAATTAATTACATGACCCATTTTTCCTTTTCCTTAGAGACAACGTTACATAATTGGCCTTAAAAGAGGCAACATTCATGGTACTTGTGAGGAGGACAATGATGAACCAAATCATAGAGAAAAAAAAAAGGGAGGTCAAAAATCAACCTTCTAAAAGTTCAATATACCTTTTCATCAATTTCATTCAGAAGTGGTATTATTGGCAGTGGGCACAACATAAATTTGTGCAAAACGTGAACAAATAACATGGCAGTAGATGTCGATTTTTTAAAATTTGAACCACAGGAAAAATAAGTCATCAATAATTGTGTTATTTGTTCTGACTTCTGTGTGTTAAAATTAAAAACAACACATGCGCGCGCACGCTAAATATTCTCAAAAATGAAAAAAAAAAAAAAAAAGAATAAGTGCGTTGTTAATGGCTAGCACTTTATCTTGTCAATAAATGTTAGTGTCCTAACATTTATAACTTTTGGTCCAATGGAGAGTGATGGATCTAATAAGTGGAATCAAGTGTGGCGAGAACAACATTTGTTTTATGGTTTTGTTTTAGATGGGAAAAATATATTTAGGTTTTTGGTGATCTAGAAAAAAATTATAAAATAAAATAGTAAATTAAATAAATATTCTTATCTTCTTTTTCTTTTTACATTTTTTTAGACAGAAGCTCTCGCGGATTCTATCAGCGGTAGCTCTGACCACTGCTACCCAACAGCGGTGATGGCGATCACCGTGACAGCTTCTGCTCCCATTTCTCGTCGCAGTTCTTCCTCTCCTACTGAACAGCGTCGACGGCGACGGATCTCTCTCCCTCGCGCTCGTTCTTGACAACACTGGAAGTGGCGAACGGCGATAGCCTGGCGACTCCATAGATGGCGACGGCAGGACGCGGATGAATGATGGTGAGGACGGCGCACGCAGAGACAGCCCGCGAAAATGACGACAATGACGGCTCCTCGTGGCGGTCGTGCTCCACAGACGACGACGGCAAGATGCGGATGAACGACGGTGAGGACGGTGCATCTCGTGAAGATGACGACAATGGCGAGGACGGCGCACGCAGAGGCAGCTTGAGAAGATGACGACGGCGGCTGCTCTTTGTGGCGGTCGTACTCCACTTTTCAGCGACGTCAGCGGCAACAACGAGGGAGTGATGGAGAAAAAAAGAAAAGAAAGGATAAAGAACAAAAATGTAATTTTAAAATAGAAGTATTTGTAAAAATATTTAAATATAAATATAATTATTATATTATTAATAAAAGTTTTAAATCTTAGTCATCGATTCAAAAATTCAATGGCCATTATTTATAGAGAATTTTAGACCACCAAAAATCTAAATATACATGAGAAAGGTATGAAGAAAAAGATAGTCAATGGCGGCCAAAAGCCATCTATCCAAGTCCTCATCTTGTTTCAATTATTGTAAGACCAATTTGATTGTTCATAGTTACCACAGTTTTAGTTTTATATAATGACTTGAACAAGGCAAAACTTGTGCTTATTATATATTATCATATGTGTGGCATTTTGGTGTACTTATTTCAGGTTATAACTAGTTTTCATCAAATAATAAATCTTCTGACAAAATAAAATAAAATACAGTTAAGTGTATCTAACACCTACCACTGTATAAACAAATTAAATAAATTCATATCAACATCATACAGATTGTTTTTAGATCATTCATACAAACTCGACCCTTAACGAGGAGAAAAACAAAAAATTTGTAATCCATTCCATCACATTGTCATTAAAGACATACGAAAATTCATATGAATTTTTAATTATAATAATTACAATTTAAAATATACCAAACATAACACACTGAAACAACCCACACCAAACATGCAACACATTAATAAGTTCGTAAGAAAAGCATTATTCTACCATATTAAAGAAAACTATTGAAATTATGAAGCCCTGCCCTGCAATCAAAATCAACACTACTTCAAGTCCGTTGGTAGTTCTCAAAAGTCGTTTCTTATATGCCTATTCTACCATATTGCCTTGAGCTTTTTAGATTTAAGCATACCACTACCTCATAACATGCATGTCTCGGTCTAGCTATAGCCACTGCACCCAATTGTTATTATTATTACTCAGCTTCTTGTATCCATTTCTTCCTCTCTTTGAACTCATCTTTTTTCCTACATATATTTTGAATGTTCCAACACCTAATGCAGGTTCTTTGAGTAACAGGACGGATCCAAAAATGTTTTCATAGGGTCAATAACACATATAATATTAAAAATTATATAAAAAATGATATAATATAAGATGTATTACAAAAATATATCGATAGAAAATATATTTTAAAGTACAAAAAATATGTATGTACTTTTTACTAACGAAGTGGTCGATTTTTCGTATCATAAAATTCATCGATAATCAAATTTGTGTCAAATTTTTCAGTAATTTTCTTTTCGGTATAATTAAAAGACAATTAACAAGAAATTAGTTATTTTTCACAATATTCATAATTGAAAAAAATCTTTTAGTTGTAACAGTTGAAACAGAAAAAATTAATACCAAATGAATAAAAAAAATGGTCACAAAAAAAATAATTCACTTTATAAAATTTGAAAATTTTTATTTAATTAAAAAATATTATTAATAATATCTTTTTCAAATTTTTTTAATATTATTATTTATCATTTAAATATTAAAAATTATTAATATTTAAATTGGATGAAATTTTTATTTATATTAAATTAAATATTAAATAATTTTTTTTAAATTAAATTATACACAATAATTTATTACTATTAATTTTTTAAAATAAAAATTGGTGAAGCCGAGACCTCCACTCGCCCATGATGCTTGTCCCTGCTTGAGTATGAAGTTCTTAAGCGGTACCTGCATGAACTCACACCCCATGCCATTCACATAACACCTATATATATATACTAGCTTCGTAAAGACTCCTACTGCAGCCACCTAAACACATTACACCTCTCTCAAACCCATTGAACCAACTTTTTTTTTTTAAAATTAGTTTCTTCCAGCTCTCGACTGAGAGAAACAAATAACTATGTACCAAAAGTCAAATAATTAATCCCTTTTGATATTTCCATCAAGGATCAATTATTTACCGTTTGTAACATTACAATGTACATGAAAAAAAGAAGACTTCAATACATATATGAAGGTTTTAGAATAGCATAAAAAATATTGGGTTGAATTTATGGTATCATTCTTTTTGTGTTTTTTTGTTGTCTTTTTTAAAAAATTTCGTTGCTAAAGTATGTCAAGTAAAAAATTAAGAGATAATTTTATTTTGTTTCTTCATAATTCGTTCAAAAATAAAATAATTTATTGGTGTAAAATAGTTCTGATATTTGAGAATCATACAAAGCAGGAGACATTTTTATTTTGTTTCTTATTACAAAAAATTAGAAGAGAGTAGAGAAGAGAGAATCACACAGCCATGTATCTTGATTCAGTCACCATGTGCAATATAATCTATATCCAATCTCCTCCATATCAGTGGTAAAATTTTTGTAAAATTCAATAAATTAATAAATAATTAACTAATATATTAATTATGAGTCAAAGAAATTAAATTTTTTTTATAATTTAAAAAAGTAAAAATAATTAAAATACGAATTAAAACACTAATTTTAAAGATTTTGGTTCAAAATTGGGCCAATGGACTAAATTAATTGAATCGGACTCAAATTGGGCCAAGCCCAACATATAAAACCGTAGCTCAACGACTCTCCCCTTCATTCATAGAGAAACACGCCGAAGAGGAAGAGGAGAATCAATAAACAAACCCTTATCCACTTCAAATTTCAATCTCTCATAACTTTTTCTGCAAAGCTCCGATTTGTGTGCCGTTTACGGCCATGCGATCACCTCGCCGAACTCTTTAATTATATTCGAACAAAGTGGTAAGAATATCTTAATTTTGTGCCTAGTTCTCCATTTTCCTTATTTATGCGAATCTGGTTTGGATATTGAGCAATTTTCATGATTTTGGTGGTTTAGGTGTAGTCTGCCATTGGGTGATTGTTGAGTTTTGCCCCAATTATCGGTGGGTAAGGTGATAAACCACTAAATCCTTGTGAATTGATGAATTAATAAACCCTAGTATTTAATTTTGATACATTGTATGAAATTAGATTGAGTACATGTGAATTAGAGCACTTGGAATAAAGTTTTGGTGGCTAAAACTTATTGGATTTGATTCGAAGTCTTGGACGCTTGAATTGTGATGTTTTGAGCTTGGAAAAAATTGGTCAAAGTATGGTTTCGGTTTCTTGTATCTAATATATAATGCTGTGTGAAACTTAAGCTAGTGACCCTTAAGATAGGTTTGAATTACATGAATTGGTTAATTGATTATTGAAAATTGTTGAATTTGGTGTTAAATGTATAAATTGTGAAGTTGGTAGTTTTGTGAGTGAAATTAGTGAATGAGGTTGATGTTGAAGATTGAAGTTGATAAAGTAAAATAGGATATGATGAATAATGATTGTGGTGTTATTGAATGATGATAATTTTGATTTTTTATGATGATTGATGGAAATTTTGATTGAACTTTGAATGGTGGATTGAATTGATTTAAAAGTGAGTGTTTAGATTTGGGTTGAATAGGTTGATAATTTGAAAATAATACTTGTTAGGTGTTGAAGGGGTTGAATTTGGTATGGTTGATATTGATTTGGGTATAGTTGGGTTGATTTTGAATTGAGAGTTTTGAAAACTAGAGGATTTGGCAATTTTTGGTAAAATTCTATTTTTAACTAACTTCGACAGGTCATAACTTGGTTTTCGGACCCCCAAGTCTTGTAAAATTTGTCTTGAATAAAATATTTTTAACGAAAAAATTATGTGCGATTGAAGTTTAGTGTGAAAAATTGATTTTCTGAACTTAACAACTTTTAGCAAAACTGATATGCCTGCGTACACGACAGTGTCACGCGATGCGAGTATTGGGCTCTGTCCAGATATCTCGCGTTCGCGGCATTGAAAAATATGCAATCTCACGTATGCGGTAGTGCCACATGACGGGGGGATTACTCCCTGCCTCATGAGCTCGCATACGCGGGTGGCATGCGTACGCATGGCCCCTGTTTTGCTGAAATTGCAATTGTGAGCTTTCAGCCTTTCCTCTAGCTTTCTAAATCTTCGTAAACACTGCTTAAGATTCCCTAGCTAGTGCTTAGCCTTTGTGGGACGAGCGAGAGAGTATTGGGTGAAATAAAAGGGGTATTTTGGTTATGAATTTAGAGCCAGTGACTTAGGATTGTAGAGTATTGTGGATGGATTAGCTAGAATATTTTTTGGTGTGTACTGAGTAGATTAAAGAAGACATATCGAAGTATAATGGAGATAAATTTGAAGAAGCATATTTTGATTATGAAACTATTTTTTGATTATGAAACTGAATTGGGCATGGTTGTTTCATCTTGAGCACTCTTTCTCGAAAGTGCGACCCCATTGAGATGGTGGAAGGTGAGGATCTCCTTCTTTTGTTCTTCCTAGTATTGTAAAATCACCTCCAGCCAGATAGTGGGAGGTTAGGATCCCCTCCTTTGTACCTCTTGGATATATGAGAACATACTTCCTGGATAAATGCAAGGGTGTGGCTCGCCCCACTTGCTCCGGGTTGGTTGTTGAGGCTCTCCAGGTAGATGCAACAGTATGGTTCGCTCCACTTGCTCCGAGATCAAATGATTTGAGCTTCTTGGGTAGACGCAAGAGTTGTGATTTCGTCCCACTTGTTCCAAGTTGGTAATTGATATTTATCCGAGTCACGAGTCTCCCTGGGTAAACGCAGTAGCTCGCCCCCACTTGCTCCAAGTTGATATTTGAGATTCTATTGACTCTCCGTTGCAAGATATAGTCGGACACTTATATCTTACCGGATGAATCCCCCAATAGACTCTTAGAGATGCATACATGCAGGGACTGTCTAGGATTCGCTACCGGACATGTCTGGTTTGGTTGTATAACCGACAGATGAGACTTATCGACTATAGGGTAGACATGCATCATGTGCATTATATGATTTGTTTGAGTATGCATGTTAGTGTTTGGGTTGGTCTAATTGTTTATCTATATTTATATGCTATGTGACTTAAATATTGTATCTGTTTTCTTAATTATGTATTATTTGTATACCTTGTATATATTTGCTTTGAGAGATCCCTCATGCTAGTAGAGGTGACACTGAGGGTTGTTTCAAACTGGCGATTGGGATGTTTGTAGAGAACTAGAATTGAAGAGATAGATTAGAATTTCTAAGTAGAATTACCATATTTCTTGTTAGTGAGAATTCTAAGCTTTGATCTAGGTTGTAGAAATTTAGGATTACCTTTGGCTTTTTGGAGCCTTATATCTTATCTATTTGGTACTGTTACCATACTGAGAACCTCCGGTTCTCATTCCATATGTATTTGTTGTTTTTCAGATGCAAGACGTGAGACACATTACTGAGCGTGTTGGAGACTCCTTCAAAAGCTTATATATATATTTTCCACTATTGTATTAAAACTTGTATTTCCCTCCTCGAGGTTGATTTAGATAATTAGGATTGGTATTTTATCTTTTGGTTTAATTTTGGGTTGTATATATATTTTTCTAGCCGTCCTTTGCTTCCCAAGTCGAGTTTAGAGCTTGATATATATATATATATATTCGATTTTTTGTATAAGCCTTCTATCTTAACTCCTCTCGAGTGTGACACGTTTTCAGTGTTGCTTTGTTCATCTTTTTCTTTCAAGGTTCCTAGATATACTATCTTTGCTTTATATATATGTATGTATTTTTTTTTGTTTTTAGAGATCGTAGCATCTCACCACCTTTAGTTTACGACCTAGGCATAAAGCTCTGTGTGCTAGGATGTTACAATTTTCACAGTTATTCAAATATTACAAACACCAATTTTTCTAGGAATCAACCCAATCTTATTTGGAACAAACCCAACTCCTACCCAAGCCAGATTTGACTAGGTTCACCTCCTAGATTTTCAACCACTAAGTGCTTACCCAACTTAGTAAGGGAATCCCCTCAGGGTCATGAAAACAAAACAAAAAAACATAAAAAGAATTTCTGAAATAAATATTCGGCTTTTTTCTAAGTCAAACTCCCTTTGCCTTTTCTCTCTATCGCTTTTTCTTAATTCCTCACATTAATGTCGTTTTCCATAAAACAAAGAAAGATAAAACTGAGAAAGTAGAATATTTGATGAGCGGATATTTTATACCCTTTTTGGCATCATTTTCATATAGTTTTCATTATGTTTTATTTAAGTTTTATTATATTTTCATATGTTTTAGTGCAAAATTTATATTTTTGGATTCTAATTTGAGTTTTTGTGTTTTATGATGATTTCAGGTAAATTCTGGTTGAAATTGAGGAGTTTTGACAAAGTCTAATTTAGAGACAGAGAAAGGACTACAAATACTGTCAGATTCTGACCTCTATGCACTCGAATGAGCATTTCTGTAGCTCCAGAATTCCAAATGGTGTGCTCTCAACGGCTATAAAAAGCTAACTCCAGGGCTTTCTAGAAATATATAATTGTCTATACTTTGCTTTAGAAATGAAGGCCTAAAACTGGCATTCAACGCCAGCCACCAACCCCATCCCTGGCGTCCAACACCCAAAAGGAAGCAGCTGACGTCCCACGCCCATTCAGGAGTCCCAAGCTGGCGTCCAACTCCCCAGAAGGAGAACCAACTCATGACTTCACTCAAGCTCAGCCCAAACACTTACCAAGTGAGCTCAGAAAGTGGATTTTTGTACTACAAGACTAGTTTATCTTATTTCTATAATGCTTAGTTATTAGATTAGTATATATAGATAAGAGTTCACCCTTGTTAGGAGTTCTTGGCCACTCTACACATTTTACATTACTAGTCTGTAAGCTATGAGCAACTAAACCTCCTAGGTTAAGGTTAGGAGCTCTGCTGATTCTTATGGATTAATAATATCACTATTCTATTTCAATCTATGCTTGATTCCATTCTAAGATGTATCTTCGTTCTTCATCCTAATGAATTGGGAGTGTAACTTGACCGTCATCCCTATTTCACATGGGTTCTTGCGAGTCCTTGACGGGATAATACTGAACCACAAGCTTGATTATACATCTCTTAGACGGCTAATTCACGACTTGGTTGGGTATTTGCAGACATCAGTGCAGCCAAGGTGCGGGGTGATTAGGGCCTTTGTGGTATAGGCTAGAATCATTGGAACATCATTCTCTGATCTGGAAGATCCGACCTTGTCTGTGGTGCTTTAAGTAGGATCACCAAGGGAATGGACTGCTAAAGCTTCACCCTCATTTAGATTTGATGAATGTTGACCCGACATTTGATCTAAAGCAGAGGAGATTAATGACCGCTGACTTGGCGTTAATCATTTACAGCCTGCCATGAAATGAATCATCAAAATTTGATGTAGATAGTGAGAAAAGTTGATCCAGAAGGAGGAAGCATCTCCGAAGCCTCAACCATTCTCTTATCAATTGATTTCACATCTATCCAGTAATACTTTATTTATTCTGTTTTTATGCGTTTTTCCACAACAACTATATTTTCTATCCGCCTGACTAAGATCTAAAAGATAGTGATTTCTTGTTCAAACCAACAATCTCCATGGGATCGATCCTCACTTTCCTGAAGTATTACTTGGACGACCCGGTGTACTTGCCGGTCTATCTGTGCAAATATTGTGGAGTCAATTTCGTGCACCAATATTCAACAGAGAACCAAGAAGGAGAAAAAGGTCTAGCTTTGTAATAAATCCAAACTTTGTGCTCTAACTCCTTGCTCAAATCCTTGGCCATTTGCCCATTTAATAGAAGAGTAAAACTTCCAAAGCTTGAAACTTGACTTCAGTATATTTGACTTCTTCTCCCCAAAAATCAACAGCAGTAGTGATTGAACCATACATGCATCCACACCTTCTATCTTCTCTTTCATCTTTTTTCATATTTCTTCTTGAATCTGAGCCGTATATCAAAGCTTTGGCTTCAAATTGTTTTCTTGTCCATTGATCTGTTGCAAAGCTCCATAACATCCATTTGAATCAGATTTTCCATTTGGTGCATACAAAAAGAGGATTTCTTCAACAATCTTCAATGAAGCACAAATGAGAAAAACTTTCTCTGATGTAGTCTAAGGATGTGATCTTTTCTTGAAGCCCAAGCTAATTGACTTGCTTGATTTTGGTAATCCTCTCTTTAGTTCGGTGGCTTGTGTTTAGTTCAAATGCAAATGGAGCTTCATTTTTTAGTTAGTAACCAAATTAAATGAATAAAATTGGATCACCAGTTGGGCCCTATACTTGTGTTTGGTCCAATTCATTTCTTCACACCAGCCATCCAGATTTCTTATTACTCTGGGCTTCATTAGTTTGTTGTTGGGTCTGTTTGTTTTCTTTGGATTACTGATGATTAGATTTTTGACGGTTTAGAATTTCACTAATGAAATCTCATTGTAAAGTATAGTCTCTAAACCAACAATAATCCTTTCATACAAAAATTTGTTTGTCACAAGTACAAACCCCTAAAATCTATAAACCGAAGTATTTAAACCTCGGGTCGTCTCTCAAAGGACTTGCAAGATAGTGTTCTTGTTATTGGTTATGAACTTGTTTATTTTGGGATTTTAGATGAGAAACATGAATAGTAAATGGTAATGAAATTTTATTAACAAAATGGTCTTGGCAAGGTTTGATGATCAAGGACTTATATCATTATCACTAATCACAATTATGATAGTTACAAGGATCAATTTCACTAAGTCATCCTCTAACTAATAGCAAAGGAAAGTCAAGTGAATTATATCAATCCACATCCATAAATCCTAGCTTTCCACTAATTGAATTAATGAAGGCTAGAGTCAATGGCTATCAACTATCAATCACTTGGATATTAGTAATTCAAGAGTTCCTAAGTTATCTTCCCAAGCCAAGAACATAAAATTCTATTCTAACATCCTCCCAAGCATTTCATCAAACACTTGGAAGGTACAAAAGAAAAATATAGTAAATCACAACAAGAAAGAATTCTAACTACAATTAAATGCAAAGAATTAACAACAACAATCAAGAAAATCACAATTATCATGAATTACCTCAAATTGCATTATTGAAAGAAAACAAGAGAACAAAGATATATCCACAACAAAGTGAAAAATTACAAGAATTAAAGTACAAAACTAGAGAGAGGAAGAAGAAAGGAGTAACAATTGATAGAGGAAAAGCAAATCAAAACATGAATTAAACCTAAATCTAAGAGGAGAGATTAACCTAATCCTAATCCTAATCCTAGAGAGAAGTGAGAGCTTCTCTCTCTAGAAACTACTTCTAAACTAATCCTAATGTGTATGAATGAGTGAAAAGTTTCTAAGTGTGTCAATCCCCTTCAATCCTTGGTCCTTTAAAGTACTTTGGCGCCAAAATTGGTTGTAACTGGGCCCCACAGCTTCCCAGAAATCGCTGGGCACATTTTCTGTTTAAAACTCACGTGCGGCGATCGGCGCGGACACGCACGGTACGCGTACGCGTCCCTGGCCAAATTCGCAATGTGCGCGCGAGCGCCTTGTGCGCGTGCGCGTCCTTGGCCGAGGTTACTTCTTTGGCTTTTTATACTTCTCTCCACTTGCATGCTTCCTTCCTTGCTCCTTTGATCCATGCCTAGCCTATTTTAACCTGAGATTACTAGAAAACACCTCAAGGCATCTTATGGAATCAAGGATGAATTAAAATTACCAAATTAAAGGCTAAAAAGCATGTTTTTACATTCAAGCACAAATATGGGAGAGATTACAAAACTATGCTAATTCATTGGCTAAATGTGAGAAAAGGTTATCAAAATGCTCTAAATTCAACACAAGATAAACCCTAAAAATGGAGTTTATCAATTACTGCACCACTAACAAATTAAATTACACACACAATTGGGCTTTTAACACCAATAATAATATTTAGTCATCATTAAATAATCGTTATTAGTTCTTCAAACTCAACAATCTCCCCCTTAATGACAAACATTATAAAATAAATTCTAGAAATAAATGAGAAGAGTTTTAAGGAACTTTCCTTTGATGATACAATCTTTGATGTAAACTCCCTCTTTCTTTTATCCACTTGGCTCTTATACGTGAGCATCTTTCTTATCTTTTTCTAGTGAATTTGCATTCAAATTGTTGAGTTTAATCAAGAATTAATTATCTTTTAGCCACCATAGATGCTACTTTGAGTCGTGTGCAATTCTGTTTATTTCAGGTAGCATTTGGATGGATTTGATGGAGTTTCTGTAGAAAAAGAGAAGAAAGCGAAGGATGCTGTTAACCCTGACCTCCTTGCACTCTAACCTGAATAACTAGAGCTACAGAGGTCCAATTGATGTGATTTTAGTGGCATTGGAAAGCTAACTTTTATATCTTTTCAGCAATGTATAATAGTCCATACTTCTTCTCTAGAAACTCAGCAATGGTGGTGCCTAACTTGAGGTTTCTCAAGTTAGGCGCCAAGATGAACATAATCCATGAATCCAAGGCTGCACAAGTGGCACCTAACTTGGGTTTTACCAAGTATGGAGCCAGGACAAGGAAATCTTTATGCATGACACGGCCAAGGTGGCACCTAACTTGAGGTTTCTCAAGTTAGGCGCCAAACACAACAACAACACTCATTCCTCACTGCCAGCATGAAGTTAGACGTGACTCTCAACCAAGTTAGGCACCAACATCAACCACAACAATCAATCCAATTCGGCCACCTCCAAGTTAGGCGCCACTCCCTTCCAGGTTAGGCGCCAACAATAAGAAGCAAAGTGGTCCCCTTTTCATCCATCAAGGCTTGCGCGAAGATCTCTATTGATTTTTTATTTAACTTTATTTTATTTAAAAATAGGAAAACATATTATTTAGTTTTAGAAAACATATTTTACATTAATTAAGATTATATATAAAAGAGAAAAGAATCAGCCCTTCGGGCTCTGCTCTTCTCTTCTACCTCATTCCACAATTTACAGTTTTTCTGAATCTTAGTTTTCTCTCTGAACCATGAGTAGCTAAACCTCCACTGTTAAGGTTAGGAGCTTTGTCTATTGTATGGATTGATACTATTATTTTCTATTTTAATTCATATTCTGATTTCTATTTCAAGAATTGTTTTCGTTCTTAATCTTATGAACATGGGTGGAACGGAAGTATAACCCTTGTTCTAATTGAGTTCTTGTATAACTTGGAAAATCTCTTTACTTGAACAATAGCTTGAAAATAATTTCTCCTAAATTTCTAATTATCTAAACTTAACGAGATACGTGACATATAATCCTCTTATATTTGGGTGATTAGGTTTTTTGTGGCATATAAAATAGAATTAAACTTCACCCTCTAATTGGAATTAAGTGACCAAGGAATTGGCAGTTGATGAAAGTTAGAGGAGACTAAAAAGGTCTAAGGAATTAGGGTTTAGTCACATATAGTTTGCCATGAATTGAATCTTGCATGAATAAAATAGTTAATAAGAAAAGTCAATTCGGAAGATAGATATCTCTAAAGTTTTAACTATTTTCCCCATATATACTTCACCTCAACTTACTGCTTGTTTTCTGATTCTCTGAACTACTGTTTGATGCAATCGAACTCTCAACACTCTTTTCTGTTTATCTAACTAAGTAAATCACTTAAACATTGTTGCTTAGTCTATCAATTCTCATGGGATCGACCCTCATTCACTTGAGGTACTACTTGGTACGACCCAGTGCACTTGCCGGTTAGTTTGTAGTTATAAATTCTGCACCAAGTTTTTGGCGCCGTTGCCAAGGATTGACTGTGATTAACAACTATTAGTTGTTTCATTGTTTAGATTAGGCATTTTAGTTTCATTTTATTTAATTTTTGCTTTATAATTTTCGAAAAAAATTTAGTACTATTATTTTTCCTTAATTTCTGAAATTAAGTTTGGTGTTACCTAGTTAATTTTATTTTGATTTTCCTGTTTAATTTTCTTAGTAAATTTTGAAATTTCTAACTTAAATTTAGTCATCATTTTTGAAAATTTAGCCTTAATTAGTAAGTGTTTTATTTCATTTTTTTTTACACAGGTTACCTCATTGGGAATTCTATACACTCTGACGTAGAGAATCCCACTTTTCTTGTCTTCTGTCTATTTATAAGCAGGAATAAAGACAAGGAACCTCTTACAAATTTTGATCCTGAACCTGAAAGGACTTTGAAGCGGCGCTTGCAACAAGCTAGACTTTATAAGGCTAGTAAAAATCTGAGTGAAACTCTTGAAAGGGAAGCTGCAGAGTCCACCATGGATCTTTAAAGCACCACAACTTTCTCTTCGGAACTACGATTGACGAGCCGTTTATGGCCACACGAAATTCTCATTGAGCTCTTTGATTCTATCTAGTTATTATAGTGAATATCTCGAAATCATCTGCCCAATTTTGTTTTCTCTTTTCAATTCATGTTTTGGTTTGGATTTTGAGAAAATCTTGTAATTTTGGTTGAAGAGGGGAAAGCATATTATAACTATGCTTGAAGAGGTGAGGTGTTATATGATGAGCATCATTGCTAGAAACAAGAAGGCCTTGGTGGAATATAATGGAGTCATAACTCCTGTGTAGCAGAGTAGGTTGGAGAAAGAGAAAAGAGAGAGTAACAAGTGGAGGCCATTTTCCACTGAAGATGCTCTTGGAAACATCTATGAAGTTTAGAGCTTGCCACACAAATTTATGGTAGATATTGGAAAGAGGACATGTAGTTGCAGTTTTTGGCAACTGACTGGGTTGCCATATAGGCATGCATGTGCTGCCCTTGCATACCAGAATAAGAGACCAGAGGAACATGCACACAATTGGCTCTCTATGGGGACATATAATAGCACATATCAGTTTGTTATCCAGTCTGTTCCAAGTCAAGAATACTGGCAACATGTTAATCTACCTCCTATATTACCCCTAGTACACAAGAAGCAAATTAGGAGACCAAAGTTGAAAAGAGACAAAAGGAACGATGAACCAAAAGATCCCAACCCAGATCCTCATAGGGTTCCCAGAAAACATGGCCCCATCACCTACAAGCATTGTTCTGAAAACCGAACCGGACCGACCGGTTCAATCAGGTTAACTGGGAACCGGTCATCTGGTCGGTTCGGTTCCACTGTAAAACCGTTCAGCAAAAAATCGGACTGAGAACCGGCCGAATCGGCGGTTAACCGGTGAACCATCGGAACCGACTGGGATTTTTCAAGATTACCGGTTTTTTTATAATATATATATAAAACCCAACCCAACAGATACCCAGCCCACCCCACCCCTACCCCCACCCCCACCCCACCCTTCCCCCTTCTCTCCCTCTTTGTCTCTGAGAAACCCTAAACCTAGCCGCCATCACTCTTCCACTGCCGCACTCTTCTCACCCCACCCCACCCCTCCCCTCCCCTTTCTCTCCGTCTCTGAGAAACCCTAAACCCAGCCACCATCACTATCCTACCGTCGCACTCTTCTCATCGTTCTTCTCCTCGTCGCCGTCTGTTGGTCGTCGTCTCTTCGGATTGTTACTCTTTTTGTCGCCGTTGGCCGGTCGTCGTCTCTTCGGCAATCTCTCTCTGTCTCTCTCTTCAAGGTCAACAACACCTATTATCGTCACCTCCCCTCGACGTCGAGTCTGAACTGTTGGCATCGCCACCGCGAAGGACTGCTTCGTTGTCGTCGCTGCTCGATTTGTAAGTGTCAGTCTCTCTCTTCGAGTTTTCTCTTTGTTTGAGGGTCGGAGCTCAACGTCCTTTCTCTCTATCTCTCTCATGGCGATTTGTTATTTGTTTGCTGGATTCAAGATTTGATTTATTTGTTACCTGTTCATGATTTATTTGTTTGTTGGATTCATGATTTTGATTTTTTATTTTCTGAGATTATTTGTTTATAATTTATTTGTTTGCTGCTTCATGATTTTGGTTGCTGAATTATTTATTTGTTCATGGTTTTCTGAGGTTATTTTTTGTTTTTGATTTTTCTATTTTTGAATTATAAGAAATTATTTTTGAAAATTTTCTTGTTTTATATTTTTGTTGCTGATTGATGAAGATGGCTGATTACTCGTGAGGATTCAGGGGAGAATAATGTTGTTGCTACCTCTGTTAATTGGAGAACTTGACTTATTTAAACTTGTCACATGCTGGATTTGCGGGACAATTCCAATAGAGATTTTTTAACTTACATGCTTGGTTACTCTTGATCTTTCACTATCTTTCGACATGAATGGTTCAATGCTTTGTTGTTATTGCCTCACCTCCAAGAATTGAGCATGTGGCACTTTGCATTGATGGGAACATTTTCTCCAGAGATCTTTCATATTGACATCCCAGTAACTCAAGACCTCCATGGTTTCTTTTTGGACTTTTCACTCAATGCATTTCTTCATACCACAATAGTAGGTCACACAAACTTTAGTGTGTTAAGTTTTTGGTTTCTATAATTGTTATGTAATTGGAATAATTGTTGATGGTTGATTTCAGTGAATCTGGGATAATTTTGTTCTGCTGTTTTACTTCTCTTAAATTTTGATGGATGATAGTTGATGGTGTTTTGTTAAATTATCTGAAATAATTTTATTGATGATTTTTTTAAAATTTGAAATTATATATTTAATTTTTAATAATTTTATTTAATATTTAATTAAACTGGTTGAACTCCGGTTAAACTCCGGTCGAACCATTAAACCAATGAACCAGTCACTCTACTGGTTCTTTAACCGGTCTGGTTCTCGTAACCTTGCCTACAAGTATTACTTAAAGGTATACAAATTCATAGCTTCTTACATTAGTCTCATAATTGATGCCACGTTTATGTTCACCATGTAAGACTCCAAATTTTTAAAAAATTAAATAATTAGTTATTTATGTGTTATTATATTTATCACAATTTTGTTTTTAAAAAAATTATTATTTTACCAAAAATAATCAAATAAAATTTTATTATTATTGAAGTTTAATTTAATTATGACTTATTCTAGTAAATTGAATTATTTATTAAAAACTATTTTATATATAAAATTTACATTGATTATTATTATTATTATTATTATTATTATTATTATTATTATTATTATTATTATTATTATTATTATTATTATTATTATTATTATTATTATTCAAAAAAAAAAAAGAAAAGAAGAAGAAAGGCCGAAGCCATCAAGCTAAGGAAACAAAAGGAACGTTTCTCCGGAGCTTTCGATGATTTTGATTTCATACGAAGATAGGAAATTTTATTTTTTAAATTATAAATTTTTAATTTAAAAATGCCAAAAAGCTTATTGAGTAATTACAAATAATTTATACGTGCTTTCTGTGTCTAATTTATGGGAATTGATTGTAATTGTGAGTGTTGGTTAATTTGGTGTTGCTTCTTAAATTAAAATATGAATTGAGTTTATGAATTGGAGTTGAATTGAGACTGTGTTTGATGTTGGGATTTATGGTTATGAAAGTGGATGGTAACTGATTTTGGTGTTAGTATGATGGTGAATAGGTGCTGATGAAGGGCTGGTAAAAATACGTGAGCAGGTGATTTTGGTTGGTATTAAATGTTAAACGAGTTTGGTCGGAGGGATTTATAAAGTCTGAATGAAGAAATGAATTTCCTTAAATTTCAAAAGCAAAAGATTTGAATCGAGCTAATTTTATTGAAATAGAAAGAGGCTTAGTTTTGGAGAAAATGATTTGTTATTTGGAAATGTTTTGAAAAGAATTTGAAAGGTGGTAAGGTTGGAAGCTTGAAGGGTGGAAAAGCCTGAATTTTAGAAGAAATGCTGTCGAAATTTTACAAAATCTGAGGTTTTATTTGAAAAATTATTTTAAAAGATTTGGTTTTGGAAAATTAAATTATTTGAGATTTATTTAGTTGAGAAAAGGTGTATTCTATTTTTAAACTCAATTTATTATGAAAAACCTAATGTTTTAAATTCAATTTTGTAAGGAGATATTTTGTTTTAAGTATTGTTTTGAGTTCGGTTTTTTTAAGAAAAGGAATCTCTGCCCCAAGAAAGCAGAGAATAAAGATTTAAAGAATATATTAACTTAAAGAGATTGTCTGCCACAGGAATCTCTGCCATCGGAGAGCAGAGAACAAGGATTTAAAGAATATATTAACTTAAAGAGATTGTTTACCACAAGAGAGTAGATGTGACATTGTTTGGGCCTTAGTGCCAAATGTAAAGTGGGGACGCCCACACACCGAGAACTGTTTTCCAGATGTACGCTTATTGATTTGGAAAGTCACATTGCATGCGGCCTAGCTGTACGACTTAAAGTCACACTGTATGCGGCCTAGCCGTACGACTTATAAGCACACTGTATGCATCTGAAAATCCATATCTGGGACTTGTGCCCGGGTAATGTCGAAAGCGGGTAGGCAACCGACACATGAGCTCATGGTCTGCGTTAGGGATAGACATGCATCATGTTGGTTGTACATTTGCATTTGATTGTGCTTGCTTGTCTTATTTCTTTGTGATTGTGCTGTTTGTCTTGTTGTGACTTGCTTGTACATTGAATTGAATCTCTTGCTTGTACTATTTGTTTGTAAATGTATTAAAGTGATTACGAATTGATATTTGACTGAGGATTAACTATGTGGCTGAGTGACGGTTAATGTAACTAGTTTTATATTTAGAATTTGTTTTGAGTTTAGAGATTTTTAAAAAGAGGTAATTGGTTAGCTAAAGTAGAACCAAGAGTATTTTCAAAGGGTTTGATAAAAATATAGTTTTATTGAGTAAAGTTAATTATTTGCACTTTATTTCATTACTTTTATGGCATTTCCATTCCCTACTGAGAACGTGTGGTTTGTTCTCACCCCAAAATCTTCCACCCTTTCAGTGACACAGGTTTGAAGACTAAGTTTAAAGCTGCGGACGGTTATTAGTTTTATTTGAGTTAAGTTATTTGTTGAGTTACTTTCGTAGAATACCCTCGCCTTTGTTATAAAGATTTTATTTTTATACAGAGGGATAGAAATTGTATCTGAATTCCCTTTTGATTTCTTTTGTACAATATTTATTATTATTAATAATTATGTGATTGTTATTACTTAGTGTTCTTTGATGATTGGGTTTGATTAATAAAAAAATACAAGTTTTTGGAATGTGAAATCGAACTAAAGGCTCAATATTAATTAGTAAATAAGAAAAACAGGTTAGTAACGCCTTACTTTTGGTACGATCATAACGTGCTAAAAGTTAGGGTATTACACACCAAATTTGTGTTGTAGAATGGTCACAATAGTCGTAGCTATCTCAAGAAGAAGGAGGCAATGGCTGGGAGTGCTGGAGGACAAAGTTTAACTCAACAACCTTCTGCTGATGGCGCTGTTGTGGATGATGAAGAAGAGGCAGCAAGACTAGAAGAGATGTTATGGGAAGAAACAATGGAAGCTGTTGAAGCAGCTGAAGCAGTAGCAACTCAACCCCCCGGAAGTACATCCAGTAATGTGCTTGAAAAGTTAATTTTATAATTTGTTTTTAAATGACACTAATATATACCAACTATTACAGGAAGCTCTAACAGTTCCATATCCTGTTCTTAATCCAGTTATGCCTCCTTCAGTAAGGCCACTAAGTGCAAAAAGACCCCCTAAAAAGAAGAAGAATCTAAAAAGACCCCCACCAACTACTTAGCAACCACCATGTGCTTAATCACTGTCAAAGCCACCAACACTAAATGTGCAACCATTAGTGAGGCCATCACCTCTAACTACTGATCATGTGCACCCACTATGACACCTCAAACCATGCAAGCTGCCTCTCAGAAAAATACTTCAAGGTTCATGGACTTTATGCCAACTCCTGGAATTAGAGGATCAAGTTCAACTAGGTGGCCATAGTCAGGCTTTCATCCACCAGCAAGAAAAGAGTCAACCACTGCACAATTGAATGGAGGATCAAGCAGAAGCAACAATTCTACTCCAAATCCAGGAAGCAAATATGTTTAAATTATGTTATTTTGTTGGATATGTAGTTTATGTTATTTTTGTTGGATATGTTACATACTTTACTCTATTTTGCTTATGTTTTGGTTTTTGGTTTGGATTGATCATCATGATTGATACTCAGACTTATTTTTCATGTTTCAGTAACTCAGTTACTACTTATATAGCATGTTATTTTGCTTATGTTTCATGTTATTTTGGTATACCATAAAAGTTAAAACAAAAATACTGATTATTAAGGGATATATTTTGTAAGTTATATATTTTGTAAGGCTACATTTAACATTATTTAAATTTGTCGTGTGTATAAATGTCCATCTCTCAATCGAGTATGGGTATTTTTATCATGATAAAGAGAACACAACCAGGACTAAACAGACATAAAACTACTAGCCATGGTATTGCATAATCATACACGAACAGTTATTTAGATTCAAAACCTGTTTAAAATCAGATACATATTACACACAAAGCTGAACACCACAATGATTGACATAGTCACAAGCCACAACCTAAGTCTACTAACTTCCGCTTCAATCTTCCCTAACTTCATGAGCATTGTCACTTCAGCCTTAGCCTCAAGAACATCTTCGTGCATCATTCTTTCTAAAAATGCTCTCCTCAAACCCTCTCACTAACCTTTCGATTTTGTCTACCAATACAAAATAGCTGCAGTCTGAAGTCTATTAATGGCAAAGAAAAATTAGATCAGAGACATATTCACTTTGAATAGAACAAAGTGTACAAAAGGTATACCTTCCATTTGGGACAACGGACGAACCACCTCCTAGGATTTATTGCCGTCTCTTACTACAACAAGGTCACATCCAACCCACAAAAGCATCTCCCATTGAACTTCCTATCATGCACCCGCTTTGAAATTGAGCTTCCAGATACGCTACAACTCCCATTTGAAAGTGGGGTAAAGAGTCTTCGCCTTGACATTGGAATATCTTCGAAGAATTTTGTTAACCTAGGGGTAGGGTTCGTGTTTGGGATGAGAAAAGTTTTGAATTTGAAAAATTTTGAGATTTAGGGTTCATTATAACGGTCAAACAGCTCATCAAGCCACGTATGAAGACCCCCAGCCCACGTAATGTCGTAATGTGCCACGTAGGGAGCGTCACTAACGCGGAGTCAATGCCGGAATAATAATTGGTTAATTTTGTCCCATGGATCTCGTTATTCATGGGTACATTTGGTAATTCCTTTCTTCCATGGGTAGATTCGTCAGCGTTTTCAACTTTCATGAGTAGAAATGATAGTTTACTCTCCAAAATAACTCATGGACATGAATTGTTGACTATATGTTGCAACTTGACATACACAAAATCCCTATTTGAAATTCCAACTCTTGCCGTTTGCTATCGGTCCTACTCTAACTAGTCTTCATTCTTGTCTAAGCTCTCTATAGGTTACATTTTAGAGTTGTAAGTAACACATCCCTCTGCAGTAACTATTCCTGGACAATCAGATTATCTGTCCATTGTGGTTTGTATCTCAATAGTGGTGGTGGGTCTCTTTTAAAAACCGTTTTATATGGAGTCATCCCGATGGGCGAATAGTAAGAGATGTTATAACTATACGCAACCTAAGAAAGCAACTTGTACCAATCCCTTGGGTTCCTTGAGCGTAACATTTGAAGTACATTTCCAAGAACTTATTCAATACATCCGTTTGTCGATCCATTTCTGAGTGGTATGTCGAGCTTCATGCTAGCAAGATCCCCTTACTCGGCGCAGTAATACTCCCAAAATTTACTTGTAAAAAAAATTATCATAGTCTGAAACTATTGATTGCACAATATCATTAATGCTCACTATATGCTTAACAATCACTTTTGCCACCTTTGAAGCTGTGAAGTTAGTTAGGAGTAGGATAAAATGAGCAAATTTAGACAATATATTCAGTACAACCAAAATGACCAAACACCCTTGTATTGTTGTTAAGCCAAAGATAAAGTCCATTAAAATATCTTGTTAGAACTTCAATTCCAACCCCAACCATACAAACATAAACACATCCACCACCCTTATTACCTACCTCGCCCAAACCTGGACTTAGGGGTGTGCAAAAAAACTGGTTTCACTGAATTGAATTGAAACTCAACTGAAACTATTTTAAATAAATCAGTTTTTTTAAATAAAAAACTGAACTAGAACTATAGTTTTTATGAAAACCAGTTTATTAAAAACCAATTTTTATGCTTCAATTTAGTTTTAAACCAAATTAAAACTGATTTTATTTAAACTCCAAAATTAGTTTTTACATACTCTTTCTCTCTCCCTCCCTTCACTCTCTCTCTCCTTTTCCTCCTCTCCCTCTCTCTCCTCCCCTCTCTCTTCCTCTCTCACTCTCCCTCCTTTTTCTCTCTCTTTCCTTTTCTTTCTCTCTCTCTCCTCTCCCTCCTCTTTTTTCTCTCTCTCTCTCCCCCCTTTCTTCCTCTCTCTCCTTCTCTTCTTTCTCCCCCTCCTCTCTCTCTCTTCTTTTTTTCTTGCTCTCTCTTATTGTTTATCCTTTTCTCCTCTCTCTCCCTCCCTTCCACCCTTCTCTCTCTCTCCTCTCCCTTCCCTCTCTCTCCCCCTCCCCTCTCTCTTTTTCTTTCTTTCTTTCTCTCTCTCTCTCTCTCTTCTTTCCCTTTTTTCTTTCTTCTCCTCTCTCTCTTTCTTTTCCCTTCTCTCTTTCTTTCTCCTCTTTTTTCCTTTTTATTCTCTCTTTTTTTCTCTCTTAGCCTTTTTCTCATTATATATCCCTCTTCTCTCTCTCCACATCTTTTCTCCATAACAAGAGAGAGAAAGAGAGAGAGAAAAAAGAGAAAAAAGAGGAGAGAAAGAGAGATAAAAAAAGAAAGAGAAAGAAAGAGGAGGAGAGAGAGGAAGAGAGAGAGGGAGAGAAAGTGAGAGAGATAGAGAGAAGGAGAGAGGGAGAGAGAGAGAGAAAGAGAGAAGAGGGGGCGATAAAAAGAGAGAAAGATAGAGAGGAAGAAGGATCAGGGAGAGAGAGAATGAGATAAAGGGATAAAGATGAAGAAAATTGAGAGAGAAAGAAAGGGGAGGGGGAGAAAGAGGGGCAGGGGAGAGAGAGAAAAGAAAAAAGGGGAGAGAGAGAGAGGAAGAGAGGAAGACAAAGAGAGGGGAGGGAGAGAAAGAGGGAGGAGAGAGAAAAGAGGATGAGAGAGAGGAGGGAGAGAGGGAAGATGAAGAGAGAAAGGAGAGGGAGAGAAGAGGAAGAGGGGAAGGAGAGAGAGAAAGGGATAGAAGGAAGAGAGAGAGGACGGGGAGAGAGGGAGAGAAGGAGAGAGAGAGAGAAGGAGATAGAGAGGAAAAGAGAGAGAGAGGGGGATAGAAAGAGAGAGGAGCAGGAGAGGAAAGGAGAGAGAGGGAGAGAGGAAGAGGCATAGGGAGAGAGACAATGAGAGAACAGGATAGAGAGGGAGAAAAGGAAAAGAGAGAGGGAGAGAAGAGAGAGAGAGGAAGACAAAGAGAGAGGAGGAGAGAAAGAGGGGAAGGGAGAGAGAGAGAGAGAGGAGGGAGAGAGAGAAAGGAGGGGGTGAGAGGGACAGAAGAAGAGGGGAAGGAGAGAGAGAGAGGAAGAGAAGAAGAGAGAGAAAGAGGAAGAGAAGGAAAAGAGAGAGAGAGAGAGAGAGAGAGAGAGAGAGAGAGAGAGGAAGAGGAGGAAGAAAGAGAGGGAGAGAAGGAGAGAGAGAGAGAGGGAGAGAGAGAAAAAATGTAAAAACTAATTTTACATATGTTAAAAGTTAAAACCAGTTTTAACTTATAAACCAGTTTAAACTAGTTTTTTCAATTAAAACTGGTTTTAATTTTATGAACTGATTTAAACTGGTGCACTGTATTGTAAACCGATTTAAAATGAGTTTCTTATGTTACAAAGCAGTTTGGTTCAATTTTTAAACTATTTAAAATGATTTAGTGCAGTTTCAGTTCAGTTTATAAAAAAACTGAACTATGAACACCCCTACTCGGACCCATGAGAAAGCTCTCACCCGCAAAAATTCAATTTAAAAGAGAAAAGGAAATCTTCTTCACTTATGATGAGATATACACACCAAGCTAAGCCATAGATGTGTAGTCAAATAATACTTCATTATACAATCAGTGGAAGAACTACTACCCAAAGAAGACCTTGTGAAAATGATGGAGAAAAATATACGACTGAAAGTGATAGATCTATGAGATAGAATTTGTGAATATAATACCAATATCTAGTATCTGATTATATTTACATGCATATTAGGTTAGATAAATATCTGATAACCTAGTAAATCAGGTATTATTTTCAGAATCTGAATGAATATGCAAATCAAATGGATTGTACATAGTTGATATTCATATTCTTCTTTTACTCTTTTTTTTTTGTTAACAGTTAATATCTTCTAAGTTTCAACATAGAGGCCAAGTAGATATGATATTCGAAGTGTGAAGAAATTCTGCTGGATTTTTTAAATTGTTAGATACAAATTAATTTTCATAATGTACATGCATGTACGATATACAGTAATATGAAAAGAAAGGCATAATTTTAAAAATATGTTGTAATGAATAGAAGTAATTGAACCCTTTAATTTTACAAAATAAAAAAATTGATAATATTAAAATTCACCTTTCATATTTCACACTTTACAAAATGATTTTTGAACTCTTACATTTTTACTTTTGTAAAATTAAAAAATTTTAAAATAATTTAAAATTGAAATCAGGCTCTGATTTCCATTCTTAGAAAATTAAAAAAATTTAAAATATTTTTAAATTGAAGCTAGATCCTCTGATTTTACTTTCACAAAATAAAAAAATAATATTAAAATCAATTTTTTTTATTTGAGTTTTGTTAAATAATTTCCATATTTTGAAAGAAAAAAGACAATGTATTAAAAAATATCACATTCTGACCCATAATTTTTTTTATGTAAAACCTTCGATTGAATCAATCTTAGAAGCAGTTGATTTAAAAAAATGAGAATACAAAAAAAAAACCTTTGAAATAAAAGTGCCAATGAAATTGGAAAAAAGGGATTATTGGTTTGTAGCTGAGACAAGAGAAAATAGAGAGCTTTTCTCATCGAGTCATGAGTAGGATCCAATACGGATATTGCCTCTCTATATACCAAAAAAATAATGATGTTGCCTCTCTATTTTCGTTAATTAGAAGAGTATCAATGTGTGTGTTTTTTTTTTTTAATTAAAAATGTTTTCACTCCCATTGCAAAGAAAACACAAAAAACCATCTTCTCATATTTACATTTTCAATTTTTTTAAATCAATTTAAAAAAATATTTTTTGTACAATCAAATCCAATATATTTTATCTCGTTTATTTTAAAAACTGGAAATAGTTTAACGAAATACACTCATCGTTCAAACAAGTTAAAAATTACGTGTAATGTCCGATTCATAGAAAATTAATGTAATTTAGTGGAAAAAATGTTAGAGGATCATCAGAATTTATTATTTTTGACTATCAGTTAGGACTAAAGGATGCAGCAAGAAGCTATGTAGCAAGTGTTGGTTTCTTGACAGAGAAAATTGAGAGTAGAAATAAAGGGTAATGGAAAGATATTTGTTATTACTTTTTCACACACACACTAGAATCAAATACACGCATCACATATATATACATACTAACTCTACAATAGAAATGCTAACTAACTAAATTATGTTATCCCTTGAATATTTACATATTTATCCTGACTCCAACTCACTCTTCTCACTCTTATCCCTTATACCCCCCCCCTCAAACTGAGGTATGGACATGAGAATACCCTCAGTTTGTGTCTGAATCTGTCAAATAAGTGCTGGGATAATGGCTTAGTCAGGCAATCGGCAACTTAATCAGGGGATGGAATATGTGCCACAAAAAGAGATTTCTGATTGACTAGATCTCTAAGAAAATGAAGATCCAACTCTAGGTGCTTGCATCTACTATGCAGTATGGGATTAGCAGCTAGAAGACAAGCACTCTGATTATCACAGTAGATGGTAGGCGGTGTAGGCTATGGTATATGTAATTCACTCAAGAGTTGCTGGACTGAGATGATTTCAGTTTGGGCTGCACACATAGCTTGGTATTCGGCTTCTGTACTACTTCTACTGACCTTTGTCTGCTTGCTACTCTTCCATTATATCAGGTTATTGCCCAAGTAAACACAAAATCCAGTGATGGACTTTCGATCCTCCAAGTCACCTTCCCAATCAGAATCTGCAAATGCAAGAATCCTGAAATTACTGGATTTGGTAAAAACAATTCCATGTTCTACTGTACCTTGCACATAACGAAGTATCCTCTTCACACTTTTCCAATGTTTAAGGGTTGGTTCATGAGCAAACTGAGACACCCGGTTCACTACAAAAGTAATATCTGGTCTGGTCATTGTTAAGTACTGTAAGGCTCCAACTATAGATCTGTACTTTGTTGGATTTTCAAATGGTTCTGAATCAGAGGAGTAGAGTTTCAAATCTGTCGACATTGGCGTTGGCAAAGGCTTTGAATTATTTATTCCAGCCTTGAGTAATAGTTCCTTGGTATACTTCATTTGAGATATCAAAAGATCTCCATGGGGAAGATAGGTAGCTTCAAGACCTAAAAAATAGTTGAATCTGCCAAGATCTTTTAAAGAAAATTTTCCATGTAATTGAGATATTAAAGTTTCAATTTCCTGTGAATTGTTCCCTGTGACTATAATGTCATCCACATACACTAACAAATAAGTCACATTAGAAGAATTGTGTCTAACAAATAATGACACATCTGATTTAGTACTTTTAAACCCAAACTTGTAGAGAGTATCTGCTAAGGTCTTGAACCAAGCTCTAGGTGCTTGTTTCAAGCCATATATAGCTTTATTTAGCTTACAAACTAATGAACTATTATGATGAACATACCCTTGAGGCTGAACCATGTAGACATTCTCTTCCAGTGTGCCATTTAAGAAGGCATTGTCAAAATCAAATTGCCTTAATGGCCACCACAGAGAAACTGCAATGGTTAACACAACTCTTACTGTGGTTGGTCGAATTACTGGTGAGTAGATCTGTTCATAGTCCACACCTTCCTTTTGATGAAAACCCTTGCCCACCAGCCTAGCTTTATACCTAAGAATCTCTCCATTTTGATTTTTCTTGATTGCAAAAACCCATTTGCTTCCTATTACTGTTGCATTAGCTGGTGGTTCTGTAAGAGTCCAGGTATTACACCTCTCTAAAGCCTGAATTTCTGTGTCCATTGCTCTCTTCCAATGAGGGCAGTTAAGGGCCTGCTTAATTGTAAGTGGTATACTGTAAACAAGATCAACCACTTTTGTGTTGAAGGCTTTTGGCTTATGTATTCTAGATTTGGCCCTTGTCATCATGGAATGGGTGTTTGTAGGTGTAATGGAGGGTAAACCTCTCTTTAGGCCACTAACAGGGATAGGTGAATGGGGTTGAGGCAGAGGTGGGGGGGTCTGATATTTGTGAAATTGAAGGCCTGATGTGAATAGGGGAATCATTAGAGGTGGTGTTTGGTGGTTTTGGCAGAACAGAGGATGCTGGGAGAGAGGGATTTTTTGTAGAAGAGGGTGAGGATGAGGGTATTTGTATTTCAAACTTAGTCAATTCAGGAATATAATCTTGTGTATCTACAGTGGACTTGATTGCAGAATTAGAAAACATAGAATGATAGGGGAATAAAGTTTCAATAAAGCTAACATGCCTTGCAAGGTAAACCTTACCATTCTTTGTCATGCACTTATAACCTTTATCATTAGGATCATAGCCAAGAAAAAAACAAATCTCAGATTTATAGTCAAATTTAACATTCTTATATGGTCTTAAGAAAGGAAAGCATGCACATCCAAATACTTTAAAGAAAGTGAAATCTGGTGTATGATGAAATAGAGTTTCATAAGGACTTTTATTTTGCAACACACTAGTGGGTAATCGATTAATGATGTAAATAGATGTAATAAACGCATCTTCCCAAAATTTCATAGGAAGAGATGCTGTAGCTAATAGGGAAAGCCCCATTTCTGTAATATGTCTATGCTTTCTTTCGACACTACCTTGTTGGTGATGTGTGTAAGGGCATGACATTCTATGTTGGATACCCTCAGTAACAAGAAAGCTAGTAAAGGATTTAGAAAGAAACTCACCTCCCTTGTCGGTTTGTAGGGATTTAATGTTGTGACCAGTTTGTTTTTCCATCAGTTTCTTGTAATTTTGAAAGGCTAATAAAGTTTGAGATTTATTTTGTAAAAGAAAAATAACAGTAAATTTTGAAAAATCATCTACGAAGCAAGCATAATGTTTATAACCATTTCAGGAAGTCACAGGGGATGGTCCCCATAGATCAGCAAAAACACACTGCAATGGTGCACTATACACAATTTCAGTTTGGTCAAAATGCAGTCTATGCATCTTTGTCAGAGAACAAATTTCACACTTATATTGTAAAGAAGATGCAGAATTTGTAATAGGAATGGAGCATTTATTCATGATGGTAAGCACAGTTTTCATGGCACAATGGCCAAGTCTTTTGTGCCATAGAACAATATTACTATTCACATTACATTGAGTATTAAAAGCAGTGAAATTAGAATTGTTGATGACATTAGAATTACAAAGAGCTGAATTGAAGTTGTCTAAACCAGGAACAACATCATGATGAAAATTAGAATTACAGCTTAAAGCAGTGTCCTGAGTATTAGGCTTAGGAACTCTGAGAGTGTCAAAGGAGTAAACTCCATTTCTAACTATGCCCTGTAGGAGAAAGTCCCTGGTAGCCTGATCACGGATAACACAAAAATCAGGCCAAAATTCAAAGAAAACCCCATTTTCAGCTGCAAACCTGGACACACTTAGCAAATTCTGGGTAATTTGAGGGACATGAAGCAAATTCTTTAAACAGAAAGAGATATTAGCATATTTATCATAAAGGATAGAGGAGCCAGAATTCTTGATGGCAATACCTATACCATTACCTACAAAGACTTGATTTGCGTCTGTGTTGCTCGCAGAAGAAGAAAGAATATTTGAAGGGTCTGGTGTGAGATGGTGGTTGGCACCAGAATCTGCAAGCCAGGATGCATCACTCAATGATGAGGATGGGGTAGTAAGAAAGGCTGTTGGTTGGTGAAAATTCGCGGGGGGAAGTGGTGGGTGTGCATTGATGTATGAAATTTGAGGTGTCGTATAGGGATTTCCAGAATTGGGATTGAACGAATGGTCGAATCTGTGGTAGCAGTTCCACACCACATGCCCTAATCTTTCACATAGTTGACACTGCACTCTTGAATTGTTGTTATTGAAGCCAAAACGTCCACCACCACGGCCATTTCTGCCTCCACGGTCGCGTCGATTGGCAGTGGCACGGTTATAATCAAAGCCTGATGGAGAATTTTGAACATAATGAGCAGTTGACATACCAATGTTAGGTTTTTTGAAGCGCTCGAGCATCTCTTCATGTGAAAGGAGAAATGCTTCAGCCTCAACAACTCAAAAAGATCCTCTCTTTGGTGTGACGGAAGAGATGTATATGGCATAATCTTCAGAAAGCCCATCAATGATAGCTTGAAGGTGATCATCCTCTGGTACTTCATATCCCACAGCAAACAAGGAATCCACAATTTTGTGAATTTTGGCAAGGTACTCAGTTGCTGGACCAGTCTTCTTGCAGGATCGTAGTTGACTCTTGAGGCTGTGTACACGCGCAGAGGAGGCAACTTGGAAGTATTCATCTATTTATTTCCAAATATCAGAAAATTTGGATAGATGAATGATTTTATTCTTGAAGGGGTTTGTCATCGAAGCTACCAGCCAGGTTGTGAGGGTTCTATCACGCTTTCACCAATTCTTGAACTCTTCTGATTCAGTGAGTGTTTTCTTGGTGGCATCTGATGTGAATTGTTCTGGAGCCTTTGATGGATCAAGGTGGGTTTCGAGACCCAAACTTTTAATGGTAAGAAGTGCAAGATATCTCCAAGTTGAGTAATTGTCTTCATTGAGTTTTTCAGCAATGGGTGAGAAGGTCTTCTTTGTTGAATCTGATAGCGTGATTTTCATTGTGGATCTAATGATGAAATGGTGGCTCTTGATACCATAAAGGATGCAGTAAGAAGTTATGTAGCAAGTGTTGGTTTCTTGACAGAGAAAATTGAGAGTAGAAATAAAGGGTAATGGAAAGATATTTGTTATTATTTTTTCACACACACACTAGAATCAAATACACGCATCACATATATATACATACTAACTCTACAATATAAATGCTAACTAACTAAATTATGTTATCCCTTGAATATTTACATATTTACCCTGACTCCAACTCATTCTTCTCACTCTTATCCCTTATAAGGACGGATTCAGAAAAATTTAGTTGTAGGGACAAAAATATAATAAAATTTAGGTATAGATATATTTTTTTTTGCTCTTCACAATATCCAATAACTTAAGAACTAATCTATCATGACTTTGAGTTTTATTTAAGAGGGCCAATGAGATGCTACGAAATAAAATTCAAACTCCTAACTCCTAACACTTATATAAGTGGATGATTAAGCTAATCACTCAACTAACCAAATTAAAATTATCTGTACATATTGATCAGAATTAGCAACACACACAATCACTTATTATAGTATTTAAAATAATAAAAAAATAATTTCATTCAGTATAATATTTAAAATAAAAAAATAATTTATAATGACTTTTTAATTTTTAACATGACTAAACATTATTTTTTTATATATGTTTTTAAACAATTATTTTACTTTTTATTATCTCATATTTAATTATGAAATTTACTTATTATAGTTTTTATGGTATAAATAAATTTTTTATCTAAAATAATTACTATAATCAAGACTATTTTAATATTAAATATTAATAAAGTATATTAATATATAGATAATATGTTTATGTTAAATATTTTTTAAAAAGCCACTAATAATTTAAGTTATATTTAATTATAAAATTAAATTTTAATTTAATTATTAATTAATTAATTGACATAATAAAATTAATTATTTTTTTAGTTTATTTATTTTTTATTTTTTATTTTTTATTTTTATACTAAATTAAATTTAATAATATAATTATTATTAAATATTACATTTAACAAAATATTTTTTTAACATAAAATATAAAAAATTATTTATATTTTATTTTAGATAAATATTTTATATATATATATATATATATATATATATATAAGTTCTAGTAAAGAAGGATCTTGTTGAGGTTGAGACTCTATTTGTAAAGATCTAAGGGCTTGTATTCTTGATTGTATGTCATAAAAACGCATCATATTTTGCACATGAAGATAATGCATTCTTCTAACATGATAAATACGTTTATTTTTAACACTTTGTCTAACGATTTTTACTGATTTTATGGTTTTCATTTGTTGTAAAAACCTTTTAGTTTTAATTATTTTCTTGTTTACCTTTTTTATTTCTTCTTTTAATTTAAAAGATTCAGTTATTAATTCTCTTACTTTCATTTCTATTGCCATTACTCTTATTTTCATATTTCTTCTAACTAACTTTAAAAATTTAAACTTTTTATGAAACTCTTTCATGATATAAGAGCAGGAATAATAACTAAGAGAATAAAGAAGAGAAAGATAGTAAGCTTACAAAGATGAACTTGTACTCTTATTGCTTGCAAAGTTGATACACTTCTTGAAGATAATTACAAATATTTAGAGAATATATGAAGTAAGAAGATATAAGAGTAGACAGATTTCTTGAGCTTTCAAGTATTTGATGATCTTGAATGAGTGAGGCTTTTGGTATTTATAGACCCCAAATGGTGACTATTTGGGTACTATTTGCCGACAGTACTGTTTTCTTTTACTGTTTGCCGACATTCACTGTTTGCTTTTACTGTTTGCCGACATTCACTGTTTGCTTTTACTTTTTACTTTTACTTTTTTACTTTTTACTTTTTACTCTTTCTCTTTTTTTTTTATGATTGGGCTTTTACATTGATTGCATATACAGTACTTGTTATATCTCAAATGGGTCTTGAGAGTCTTGATAGTAATGAGCTGGGCTGGACTGGACCTCTTTGTCTTCTCCAAGAGGTACGGTCTGTATTGCTTGTAGAGAGCTTTGGATATCTTCCTCTGAGGTTGCTGCAGCTAGGGCTGCCATAATTTGTCTCTTTTGTGCTAAAAATTGAGTCTCTTTTTTATAAACTATTTGTTCATTGGTGGTGCTTGAGGCTGTTATTGCTGGACGCTTTTGTGATGTTGTTAACCATTGATCAATAGCTGCTCTTCTTAGTAAATTTATATCATATTTGTTCCACCATTTAATTTTTATTACTCTTACTAGATATTGTATGCTTGGAGATTCTTCATATGCTGCTGAATCATATTCCCATGTCATAATCCAACTTATTCCCATGGCTGCTATGAATGAAATGAATTTATATTCTTGTAGGAATGATGACTTGCTTTTAAAATATTCATACGCCATGCTGGCTTCTTTTGGGAAGAAAGCTTCCATTGGTCCAAAGTTCTAGAACCATGCTTGAAACCATTTGGAAAATTGTAATGATATCCCCTTTCTGAACCAAATGAACCAAGAATGGGGATTTGGTGATTGAAATAAAATATGATTCCAGGCTTCTTGATAATCATAGTAGGTACAGTTCTGAGGTTCAAATTTTAATGAGAAGCTTTTAGACTGATTTGGGAGTATTTCCCAATCTTGTAATGATAATATTTTTATAATTTTTATTTTTGAATAAATAGGCTGCTTGGTGTTGGAATCTCTGTAATGTGTTAATTCAACAGATCCGGTGTCTACTAATGTGAATTCATAAAATTTTTGGGTTTTTTGTGGGTTAATAGGAATATAATGGAAAGTATTTAGGAAAATAGTTTTGTATAGGGTTTTTCTGTCTTTTTTGAACCACTCTTTTTCAATGGTTAATATCTTTATAGGATTGGATTTTTCATAGTAAGGAAATTGTTCTTTCAAGGGTTGAGTATTATAGAGGTCAGATGGTTGTAGTAATGTGAATTTATTATTAGTAGTAATTAAAGGGCTCTTAGAAGGTGATGACGATGATGGTGCGGCTTTTACAACCTGTGACATTGTCATAGGTCTTAATGATAATTGTTTTGCTGGTACAACAGTAATAGGTAATTTTGTTTCTTTTATTTGGTCAAAAGGTTGACCATAATCTTCACTGGAGGCTGCTTTTTGCTCCATTCTTTCCCTACAAAAATTCTCTAGTAAGAAAGTCAGGGAGTGAATTTAGTTCTCCTTTTATATGTTCAATAGTAAAATCGAAACATGATAAAATAGCTTGCCATCTTGCAAATATTTGCTTTGAAACCAAATTTTTGACATCATTTTCTAAAATATTTGGGGGTGCTTTACAATCAGTTCTTATTAAGAAGGTTTTATTAAATAAATCTTCTTGAAATTTTGAAACACATAATACTATGGCAAGTATTTCTTTTTTGACTGTGGGGTAGTTCTTTTGAGCTTGGTTCCAAATTCCCGAATGATATTTTACTATTTGTTCTTTTGAGCTATTAGGAGGTATTTGTTTAAGAATTCCTCCATATCCTAATTCTGATGCATCTGTTTCTACAATTAATTTAGCCGATGGGTCTAGTATACTTATACAAGGTATTTCTTTTATTGCAATCTTTATTTTTATTATTATAGAAGTCATTTCTTTTGTCCATGGAGGTGGATTTTTTCTTAATCTCTTATAAAGAGGTTCGCATGTAACTCTGATTCCCGGTAAGAATTCTGCTACATAATTTAAACATCCCAAAAATCTTTGTAGTTATTTTTTGTCTGTTATTTCATTTGGAAATTTATCTGCAAATTCAATTGCTCTTTTAATAGGTACTATAGTTCCTTGATAAATTTCATATCCTAAGAACCTTACTTTAGTTGTAAAAATTTTCATTTTCTTTTCTGATAAAACTAATCCTTGTTCTTTTATAATATCCATGAATTTTTCTAGATGATATATATGCTGCTTTATTCCTTTTGAGTATACTAATACGTCATCAAGATATACTATAGTAAATTCTATATGCGGGTAAAATATATTATTCATTATTTCTTGGAATTCGCTAGGGGCATTTTTTTAATCCTTAAGGCATTACATTCCATTCATAATGTCCAAAAGGTACTATAAAAGCTGTTTTATATCTATCTTCCTCTTTTACTGCAATTTGATAATATCCTAATTTTAAATCAAATTTTGAAAAGATATTTGCTTTATTTAATCTTTTAATTAAATCACTTTTATTTGGTAAGGGATATCTAATCCATTTTAATACTTTATTTAGAGGTTTATAATTAATAACTAATCTTAGAGCACCTCTTTCTATTTCAGATGCTTTCATCACATAGAAACCTATACAGCTCCAGGGTGATTTTGAAGGCCTTATTAGTCCCTTATCTAGATATTCTTGTATTTCTTTTTTACAATATTCTAGATACTCTTTGTTCATATGTATCGATTTTGCCTTTGTTGGTATATCTTTTCCATTAAACCCATCTTCATATGGTAAAGATATTTCATGTAATTTTCTATGCTGAAAAGTTGTGGGGTTTAGACTACATAATTCTTTTTTAATTATTTCTTCAATTGCTTTTATTTTATCTTGTATTTCTGGAGTTTGTAATTGTTCCTCTATTCTTTTATGTGTAACTTCCTGGTTTAAATAGTTAATTTGTCTTGTCTTTCTTTCTATAATATTAATTTGAAGCGGTAGGTGTTGTAAAATTTTTTCTTGGCTTAAACAATCAATTTGTTTTACTTCTGTTTCCATAACACTAACTTGTGTAGATAGGTGTTGTAACATATTGAGCTCATGTTGCTTTGGTCTAGTGAGAAATTCAAAATGAACAGGATGATTAGGACTTCGTGTACAGGTTATTCCGTCGATGTCGACATTAAAGGGATATAATAATAAAGTAAAAGGATTTCCTAATATAACTTGATGAGATATATTTCTTGCCAAAAAGAATGTAGTGGCAAAGCATATCCTATTTTTACAAATTTTTGCTTTAGATAACTTATAGTCTATAGTCATTTTATCATTTTCTGCCATTAGGACTCTTTCTGTAGTTTTTTCATAATATTTTGTCGGTATTAATCCTTCTTGTATACAATTAACATCAGCTCCTGAATCTACCATAGCTATAAAATCAAATTTTTCTTCTCCTACTATTAAGGTTATCGTAGTGAACCACTTTTGGCTTACTAATAAAGTTAGTATATTTATGTAATTTTCTGTACCCAGATTAATATAATTCTCAGAAATTGTTATGTTACTAATCTCCTCTGTTTTTCTATCATTATTTTTCAAAGTTTGTTCTTGAATTTTTATTATATTTTCTCCTTCTATTTTTAGTAATCTATAGTCCATATTGATATTTTGTTGCTTTAATTCTGAAACTTCCCTTTTTAACTTTTTTATCTCTTCTTTAAGAGAATTAAGTGAAATTTCTTTCTGTGGGTTTTTAAAACGATTATAAATTTCTTTTTATTTCTATTGGTCTTATTTCTTGCTTACTTTCTTCTTCTTTCTTAACTAATTCAGCTAACTGTCTTATAAACTCATCTCTTAAGGGAGTATCTTCTAACTTGTCTATTATTTTGACCAGGGTAGAGGTTTGTTCTCTAGTTAAAACATTTACAGTTTTTTCACAATTTCTACAGTTACATAACCCTATTCCTAAACAGTTATTCGGTTCCTCTTTTCCATTATTTCCTTCTGAACTCTCTTCTTCTGACATAAGGTCTAATTGTTGTATAAAATAGTCTTCAGTTTCAGAAGAATTCTCATAACTTGATTCTTCTTCTGATTCTGAATTGATTAGTATGGCTGTTAAAGCATGTTTAATTTCTTTATTTTCTATTTTATTTATTTTTTGTTCTGTCGTACATTTATTAGCATAATGTCCTTGTTTTTTACATTTCCAACATGTCACTTGTTTTTTCTTATTAGAAAATTTAGGTTTTCCTTTAGGAGTCTTATGGAATTTTTTATAATGTTTCTATTCATAATAAAGGGGTTTGTCTATATTATATTTAGGTTTTTTATAAAATTTTTTCTTTTTAACTTTATGATGTCCACTAGGTGCTTTTTCAGGAGTTATTCCATATTGATAACAGAAAGTGCCTAGCTCTCTTTTTCCCGTGATACTTTCTTGTTTTATTTTCTATTGTATCTTGGTATCTGTGCATACTTCTATACCTGTTTGTACTATTATATTATGCAATTGTCCAAAGGTTAATGAATTATAGGGAATCTGGGTCCCAAACTGTGTTTGTAGTTTTTGTAATACTTTTTCAGAGAATAATTTTGGTAAGGCTGCTACGAATCTTTTTTTTCAGAAAGGCGATGTGCATCATCTCTTATCATAACTTTTGACATAAAAACATCTTTATACCATCTATAATTAGACATAGTTGGACATCTTAAATTCATTAATTGAGTATGTATCTATCTTTAAAAATACTGGGATCTCCTACAAAATTTTTAATAATGGTATATATTAACGTGGATGTAGCGTCTGGTGACTGATCTTCTTGTTTAATACTATTAATAATTAATTCTTTTTCTTGGATGCTGAGAAAATTATCCCACCAACCTTTTAATTGTCCTGTAAATCCTTGGGTTATCATAATTGCTGCTTCTTTATCATAAGTTTTTCTCATCTTATAGGCAGTTGCAGCCATAGTCATATTACACATTTGATCTAAAATGGCTTGTTCACTTAATCCATCTATATTCCATTCTACTAAGTCTGATCTTGAGAAACTATTTTGTACTAATTGTGTTCGCTCTTCTAGGCCTACATCTACTGGTGATGGTCTAGGATAATAATTTCTGGTTTTAGGATAATCTCTTTTATAGGATATTTTATTTAGTTCTAATTCTTCTTCCTTTTGCAATGTATTAATTGTTAATTTTCCTAGACTGATACTTCTAAGTTTTTCTTTTAGTTCTTCAACTTCTATTTCTACTTTAGATTTTAAGCTAATATTATCTAAACTTTGTAATTTATATATAGGTTTTTCTATGGGTTTTTCTACCTTAATAACGTTTTTCATGTTTTCCATTCTTCCTAACTGATTTTTCATTATATCTAGCATGGTATTAGTAAAGTTTAATTGCTGATGTAATTTCTTAATATCTCTTTTTTCTATATTTCCATCTGTATTGCTATCTTTATAGGGTGTTGCTTCAACTTCTAGGTCTTTTCCAATTGGTATTTTAATAGTTTCTTTAGGAGGATATTCAGATTCTATTACTGATCCTGAGCTTGTTTTCCAAACAACAGTTGGTTTTGTTAAAGGACATAATTTCTTATCGGGTTTGGAGTAATAATTAACGTACCAATCAAAGAAGAATAAACTAATCCTATTTTCTTTCATAAAATCGTAGAATAGTTCTCTTAGTCTAATAACTTCATTCTCTGAATGGTTGGTAAAATACCAATCTCTTAGTGGTTTATTATAATCAGCATTAAAATCTTGTCTTATCCACTTTTTATCAATCTCAAATGGTTCTTCCTTAATAATTACTGATAAAACTTGTGATTCCATTGGATCAAATTCTGAAGGTGATTTATATACAGCAGTGGCTATATATGGCCTTCTGTTGTCAATTCCTACAATATTATCAATATTTCCTATTGGTGAGTTATCTATAGAATTTCTATGACTAATAGTTTCAATATTATCAGGAATTCTTAATGATTGGGACCTATTCATTCTAATTCTAATATCAGGTCCTTCTCTTATTATTTCTCTTATTCTAGTATTTTGCATTTGTGGTTCTTCAATACCATCAGGTATTACCCATTCTTCAGGCATTCTGCTTTTTAATTCCTCATGTCTTAACCTTCTAGGGGTTTGTATATTAGATCTTTTTAGGTTTGCATGCATAATTATTGTTTCTTCTTTTGAGGATTGTCTTAATGCTCTAAAGTCATAATCAACTTTAGTAATTTTATAATATATTCTATAGATTATTTCGAATGGATCATACTTCTCATTTATAATGGTCTCATCAGATGTTACTTGCAATTTTAAGGCTTGCCAGGTGTATTCATTTTTTAGATTCATAGCATAATTTGGGTAACAATTAAAAAAAACTGGTCCATCATGACAGTTACTTTCTAATATTCCTATTAATGAATCACTAAAATTTTAGAATCTGGTATCTCTTAAAGTTAATAATATAGGCAGATTAATTCCTATTCTAAAATTAGGTTTTATGGCTACTTGTATTAATCCTATATGGATGAAGTTATATCCTTTACTACTATGTTCTTTCAACTTATCTTCTTCTAGGATGGTAATAATCTTATTACTGCTTGTTCCTGGTTTACAATATTCTAACATATGAATTTCATAATTTCTTCCTTCCTAGAAGTTTCTCTTTTTATATACTTTATCTTTATCTATTATAGGTATATTCCAATTATGAAAACTTTCTTCTAACTTAGCTATTTCTAATTCATTTTTAGTTCCAGAGGTAGATGCTTCATCATTATCTGTTTTTATCACTAAAGAATTATTTTTCCCTAGATTTAAACTACTCATCATTCTCAATAAACTAGCCATTTTATGGTTAGAACTTTGTGAGTTACGGGACCACCCTCGTTAATCAACGGATTCACTGCCTTACTAGGACTTATAACCGGGATTACAATCTGGGCTGACCAACGTATTAACAGTTCTCACTGCTACTTCAAAGTCGTAACTATAAAATTTTGAGGTTTATCAAGAAGACTTGTAATAAAAATCCAGTTAAAAATAATTTCTTATAAATATTATCATATATATATATATATATATATATATATATATATATATATATTAGTTTTTTTTTAAACTCTGTGGGGGCAAATGCCCCCTCCTCCTTTAATGTAGGTCCGTCCTCCTATTAATGTTTAAAAATATATAATAAAATATATTATTAGATTATTAGACTAAAAAAATTAAATTAAAAAAATTAAATTAATAACTAAATAATAGTACAAAATTAATAAATTGGTTTTTACTTAAATAAATTATTTGGGGTTCAAAATTACCTGATTCCCCTGAAACAGATTCTGCAACGTGATTACCCTTTTTGTATTATTATATAAATCGTCCTAGGGTGTAAAGGGTTATATAAAATATGAATCATGTCACCCTAGAACGATTAATGCATGAATTTGTGAGGCAAAATAAGAGTAAATCGTGGCAGGGCTTCTTGGGTTAGAAGTAGAGTATAAATCGTCCCAGGGTAGTAGGTTTTACGTGTTCATGGGCTAAACCAAACTGGGCTGCCACGATTTATGTGTTATTGGGACCCTCCTCAGCCTGGGACGATTTATGTGTTACTTTGTAACACTCACAGGGCTGGAACGATTTATGCCCAAGTTATAACCCTAAGGAGTCAAGCACAATTTATGCAGGCAGAAACTCTATAAATAAACGAGTTTCACACAGACGAGCCACACGGGACATATGTTGAGGGTGTGAGAGATGGCGGAGAGTATTTTCTTGTTAGTGCATCACCGGGGAAAAATAGATGAAAATACAAGTGAGGGTGTAACTTTTTCTAGCAAAAAGAAGATAGGTGTGTTTATAACTCCGTCAATGACATTGATGGATTTGCACAGTAGTATATTAGAGAAGGCTGGAAAGTGTGGTAAAAAACGCGTGAAGTAATTATTTTTTCGTATTCTGATATCATTGAAGCCCGGTTATGTTAAGTTTGGGAAGTACGCGATGTTGGGTGATGACGACATGCGAGTTATATTTCATAGTCAAACAAGATTTTCCGACTTAGGGGCGCTGGAGTTGTTTGTCAGATTGGTTGATGTGGAGGGCAGCAGCGGGGGAACTGGTCCGAATCTGCCCACTGGCGTCTTAGAAGGAACTTCCACCGCCATTCCAACAGGGCAACCGGTGACTCCACTTGTTTTGTCCCCATCTTTTGCTGCTGATTTGCCTATCTCGGGTGATGACTTGGGTGATGGGCGTAGCTTCGGCCAGCTTGCAGCTGCGATGGGATCTGAACCTGTAGTTGATGGTGCACCCGCATTCATGGAGGTAAGAGAGAGAGATCCGTTTGCGGAGGCTATAGGTGATGATGGGTCAGATTCGGAGCCACCAATTATTGGTGACGAGAGCGACGGCGAAGAGGACACCGCAGTTACCGTGGGAGCTCAAACCCATGGTAGCAGTGGTACGCAGCAGTACCCTCGACACTTTACCACATTGGACCTTGAAGCAATGAACCAGGCCGCAAATGTAGATCAGCATCACCCGGTGATTCACGGAGAAAGGCCTAGTGTGATTGGCACGGACGAGTTTGAGGTCGGGCAACGGTTTGAAACAAAAGAGGAAGCTATACTGACAATCAAGAGTTATAATATTCGGCAAGGTGTAGAGTATAAAGTGTTTGAGTCAGACCAGTTGAAGTATCATGGGAAGTGTGTCCAGTTCGGGAATGGTTGTAATTGGCTGATCCGTGTCACTATGAGACAGAGGAAAGGCTACTGGGAGGTTAGAAAGTACAATGGACCACACACGTGTCTAGCAACAAAGATATCAATGGACTACTTGGATCACCTCAAGACTGCTGTATGGCATCCAAATGAACTGCAACATGGAAATCAGTCAACATCCCCAACCGACTATATGAAAACAGAAATGCAGTGAATAGCATTATAGACATTCAAACTTACATCATCGCCAGTCAGCCTATCTAATCTGTGTCGGGTAGCAATCACACGGGGTCCCTTCTCATCCGACGACGGAAGAAACCGACCCCACCTGCTTCATTACAAAGTGAACAGAAGTGAGCTTATAAAATATCATACAAACATGTGCATGAAAATGATTATGCATCAAAATGATATACCTCACAGCAAGCGGCCAGAGAATAGCATCAAACCCTCTAGGCCTGAATGCCGGGAAACGCCAGAAAATCCAAGACTGTAGTAGTGACAACGGTCCAGCGAGGTTCTTTACATTCCGATTTGCAACCCTACAGAGACACCTGTACAACAAAGACAAAGTGGCCGAAGCCCAGCTATACTTGCCGAGTCCATCGAGGTCTGCAACATACGGGAGCCACCGTAAGTGTACCCTGGCACCAGACTTATCCGTGAACAGCGCAGTGGACAACAACATCATAATGTAACCCCGTGCGTAGATCTGTACCGTCTCCTCTGACGCATGAGTGGTTAATACTCTGAACTTGTTCTGGAACCAAGAAAAAGAAACTGTGAAGTCATCGATGCAGTCATCCGGTGGGAGTTCACCAAATAACTCTCCAAACCCCATCCATGCAGGCTTGCCACCGTCCATCAACTACTCGAAGTCGCTGAGGCACCCACTCACTGCATGACCGTCAATAGGAAGGCCAAACTGGTATGCCACATCTTGCAGTGTTATGGTACACTCCCCAAATGGCATGTGGAATGTATGCGTCTCGAGACGCCATCGCTCCACAAAAGCACTGATCAGCGGCTCATCAAGCTTGAACCAATAATCATTCAACCGAGCAACATGTAATAGGTTGGCACGATCTAAGTACGGGAGTATAAGATCATGCAGTATCATCTTCTGTTGCCGATGCACGCTCCTAACGCATCGGGTTAGCTGAAAATACGCATACATAAGCACATCATTAATTCGGGTCCTTATACAGACAGACATAGAAAATAACTTAGTCCAAGACAAATATCCAACTCACAGATGGCATCAAAATGGATATGTTCATAATAACATTTCATGTTCAATTCGACATTACCAATATAATGTAATAACCAAAAAATGCAGAACCGAACCGATCAAGTCACCGGGTTAATGGTTGAACCGATACTTCATCGGTTGAACCGATTGACCCGGTCCTATATTATTTAAAAAATAAATTATATAAAAATTTTTAAAAATAAAAATTAAAATACATATTTTCACTAATAATCCAACTTCAACATTTTAAAAAATTTTTTAAACTCAAGCGGTTCGATCGAACCGGACTTACCGAGTGATATTAGTTTAAACCATTTTACTCCGGGTTTGACCACACCCAACCGGTTCGGTTCAATTCGGTTCGGTCAGGTTTGGTCCGGTCCGGTCCATGCCCGATCCGGTCCGATCTAGTCCTGTTCTGCTATCAATAGTAACAACAACAAATTTTTTAATGATTCTGCCATCAGAACCATCACCCAGTCATGAGCGAATTCCATAATCTATTAAGAACACTGATTTCTAACGTCTTATACTAGACTAAAAACTAACTAAATCACTAAACATGGTATCCGCCAACGTCATAATAAAAAAATATTCTAAGATGCATATTCACCCTATACAATATCATCCAACATACTATATCATCCAACATATCAATGTACTTAACATACCCATGGCATTGACTCAACAACATTATAAAATTCAAAAACTTACCTCTTGATCTATAAATCCGGCAACATGCGCAATGCCGTTTAGGCGGTACATATCTCCTTGGTTAGCGGCCATTATCACCGCCGGACAGATTTCCAACTCCACCAGCCGGCCACTGGCGGCCCACTGCCACCACCCTCTGTGCCACTCAGACGCCTCTGCCCACCACCAGTTGCACCTCCGCCACCGGCTGGTCCCACACCCGAAACACTTCTCTCCCCAAACTTCCTCTCCGGTGAACAATGGTGGCTCCCAAACCTCCTCTCACCCTTTCCGCCGCAGCAACTGCAAATGTGACTCGTGCTTGACTCCTTAGGGTTATAACTTGGGCATAAATCGTCCCAGTCCTGTGAGTGTTACAAAGTAACACATAAATCGTCCCAGGCTGAGGAGGGTCCCAATAACACATAAATCGTGGCAGCCCAGTTTGGTTTAGCCTATGAACACGTAAAACCTACTACCCTGAGACGATTTATACTCTACTTCTAACCCAAGAAGCCCTGCCACGATTTACTCTTAATTTGCCTCACAAATTCATGCATTAATCGTCCTAGGGTGACATGATTCATGTTTTATATAACCCTTTGCACCCTAGGGCGATTTATATAATAATACAAAAAGGGTAATCAAGTTACAGAATTTGTTTCAGGAGAATCAGGTAATTTTGAATCCCAAACAATTTATTTAAGTAAAAAACCCTAATAAATTCTAGCGTGCCTGAGGTTAATTATACTGTAGAGAAATATTCAATAATAGTAATATTTTTTTTTTTTTTTTTGTAAAAGCAAAACTTGTTATCACGGTCTAAACTTTTAGATCTCTAATCTAAACTGCTTTCATACACATTTCTATCAATTACTGTATAATTGTTTAATTACATCTACATGGCACACACGAATACTATCTTAGAAAGAAAGAAATTTCTTTTTTGAAGGATGGATTTTGCATAATGTAGTGGGTTGACTTGTGTCCTCGTTACTATAATGAGACTATATCAAATTTTAACAGGGTTATGTTTTGTAATTAGTTAAATGATATAAATAAAATCTAAAAGATTTTATGTGTAGATAAAAAATAATTACTAAAATAATTATTATATATTTATATATAAATATATGTATTATTTAATTTATTTTATATTTTAATATATATATATATATATTATATGAATAATTAAATTAATGACTAATTTTTTATATACATATAAAATAATTGATATGATAAAATAAGATATAATATATTTGAAATGAAAAATCAGTACAAAATAATATGAAATGAGAAATTTTAAACATTTTATGCAATGATATATATGAATTATGAAATTACAAACTTATTTTAAATTCATAATCTTATTCATAAAAAATAAAATAAAACAAGGTTATTTAATATATTTATATTTAACTAACACAAGTGAGTAATATTAAGGGACCTCATGTCTTAAAGTAAATAAACTAATTCAAACAGAAACAAAAATTGAACAAACTTATCATTATTTAAAATTTTATTAAGGGTTAAATACGATTTTGATTTTTAAAGTATAGATTAAAATTTTTCTTTTTCGTTTTAAATATTTTATTCATATAAAATGATTCTTAATGTTTAACATAATTTTAAAATTATTATTTTGATTTAAATCTTAAATTCTAGACTAAATTATTCCTAACAAAAAATTATTAAATTAAAAAAAAAGAAAAAGAACATACAAATCATTAATAAAAAAAAGAAAAAAAGATGTTGTGATAAAAAAAAGAGATATTATAATAAAAAAGATATTTAATCTAAAAATTGATTTTAAAATTATGTTAAATTTTAAAAATAATTTTATATAAAAAAATTAAAAATAAAAAAATTTTCAGCTTATACTTGAATCCAACATTCTACCGAACGCTTTTATTAATGATGCAAAAATTATTGATTCTCTGGTCTTATGTGATTTATTTTTTAATTTAAATTAATTTAGTATTCTATTTTATTTTTTCCAGTTTCCAATTTTCTTACCACTGACATTGTAATATTCGGAGCAAAAGGACTGTCATGGCTCTCTCACATCACATGCCTCAGATCAAAAAGTTTATTATTATAATAATTTCTTCTTCCCCACCGTTCAAAATTCCCACTCTGACCAACAATTATGCTCTTATTAATGCATCCCCGTACACGTGGCACCCTTGGAGAATCATTGGGAACATCATCTAAGTGGGTCCCACTAACACAAGCACAATTCCGGGACCCCCACATCTGACGTCCCAAAACCCTAAATCTAATCCAACAGTTTATATTTCGCCACGTGTCCCAACTTTATTGAAATATTTCACAGTGCGGCCACAGCGTAACATTACCCTCGCAAACGTTAAAGAAAAGGGGTATTATGGGGTTACACAAGTTCTGAAGTGAAAGAGAGGGAATCAACGAATCTGTTGAAGAAGAAGAGAAGAATAGAGAGGTGAAGTGTTGGTGGGTTTTGCTCAGATTTCTTCCCCTTTGTTGAAGGTAATGCTTCAAAGCTTCTTACTTGCATTGCATTGTTTCTTTCTTCAGCTTCCATTGTACTTTGAATCTGAGATTGGTACATGCTACTATATCTTTTCTGGGTTTTGTCAAGATTTTTCTTTTCTTTTTTTCTTTTGGGTTGTTATGTGGAGCTGGAGAGTTGAAAATTTTCTATTGTTTGAAGAAAAAATGATTTAATTAATTATTTTTTTGGAGGGTGGTTCGGTGGTTTCTTTTGGTGAAAGCATCTTTTTAGGTGGAGTGCTTTGTCACATTCTCTCTTCCGAATTGTGAAATTTTGGGTATTTTTCCTTAAATGGGTGTTAGTTGAATATAAAATTAGAGTTGTGGGCACAATGGAAGAGGTTTGGTGCTGTTTATTTTTCTTTATTATGTGGCCTTTGCCTTGTTTCTGTGCAATGATTGGTCTACCACTGTTGACATCTTTTGAGGTGTGTGTTGGTGAAATCGTATTTAATTAGAGCAGTTTTATGTTCCTTGTTTTATTGAAAACTGGTTGCTAAAAACATAACATGGCTATGTAGACTTCGGTCAAATTTCTTGTCATTTGTCAAATATGAAAGATTTGTTTATACTTTTTATTTTCTTCTTTCAGTAAATTTAGAATTCTGTCAAATCATGATGGCACTGCATTGTAACATGAAGAGCACTGGTTTTCCTTTTCTGACAAACTTTTATGTGTTACTTGCTTCTGTGCTATGAAATAATGAACAAGCCATGATTGTATGGGGTTATATACAAGGTAGTTGAATAGCTTATTACTCAAAGAAGGAGTTCAGCTTAACAGTTCCAACTTTTTTTCACTGTTTATTTGTTCTAAACTGAATAAACTAATATAATTAACTTAAGAATTCTAAATATAATTTTTAATAGCAGAAAGAAACTTGAAAGGTTTGAATGGTTTGATAGATGCTATTTACTTTGACTTATAGGTGATCAATGATCATACACTGATTAGTGTTTGGGTGGAAACTGGACATGAGTATGCTGGTGGGGATATGCTCGAACCGCGTGAATCTGATATTCCTCTCCTGTTTCTGGTCCTGGTTGTATTTCCTTTGGTGGCTTATATCTTACTTGGAAAATGGAGCGAGACTACTAAGAAGAGAGATAGGATAAGCTTGCTCGCCCAGTTGGCTGCCGAAGAAGCTTTGAGAGCAGAGGAAATGGCCGTCCCTGATTTGATTCCTCTGGTGCCTTCTTCTAAGATTGCTTCTAAGAGTGAACTTCATCCTCTATCAAAGAAGAGTGAACATCAGCAATGTGCCCGGTGCTCGGCCCCATCCAAGACTCGCTGCTCCAGATGCAAGGCTGTTAGATATTGGTAATTCTTTTAACTAATTGCATTTGTTTTACGTTTTTAATTAAATGTTTGTTGAAGCATCTTTGAATCTGTTTGTAAGGATAAATGTCTTCAAACTAGATTAATATTACACACTGCCAAGTAAAATGTAAACTATGAAATGTGTTGTGCGTAATCAGTTTAGAAGGGCAATATACCCTTAGGTTTGCCAATTGTTGTTAATAAACACATGGCTAGAAGAATTGGCTTGTCACCGGTAATGTGCTCAAACAGTTTTAAGATAGATAGCTGTTGCCTACTTGCCTCGTTGGTACTCGGCTCAAATAACTTTTAGATAGGTAACCTGTTTGCCTCAATGCCTCTTAACTGCTCTGTTTGCCCACTAATAACTGTCACTTCGATAAAATGGAATGTAGTAATAGAAAAGAAATGGAGCTAGAGAGTGTAGTATTCACATTAGTCTATTTATCCCCCGTGTCGTACAAACTGGTGGCCCTTTGATGGGTTATTCTGCAACCTAAATTTCAGCAACTCTATTATCTGTATAGTGATTTTCTTCTTCAACATTGTAATTATTGAGGAGAATGTTGTGGTTTACTTTAAGTTACTTTTTAAAATTTGAGCTGGAAGTGGTTTGCAGCTCCGGGAATTGTCAGATAATCCACTGGAGGCAAATTCACAAGCAAGAATGCCAACAATTGGAAACACAAAAAACAGGCTCATTTTCTCTGAGCGGTTCATTCGATGAGTTCAGTCATGAGAATGGCTTTTATGAAAGCATGAACACCCAGTTCTTTGGACACACTTTGAAGCAGACACCAAGGGAGAGTGTGCCTTTAGATCATTTGGTTCCCCCTCTAACTGGAACTGCTGCTCCTGCTACATCTGATTTTTCCCTTTATAATAGTTCTCAACCTTCCACTTTGGAGAGAAGAAGTTCCTATAAATCCAACAGAGAAACTAGGAGAAGAGATAATGGATCTATCCACAAGTCACCAATTGAGTCTACTGATCATGAGGTTGCTAGCTCTTCCTCTTCGAGTGTGGTATCAAAGGACGCATTTACGGGACAGAAGGTTTACTTGTTTTACTTTGATATTGAACTGGCATACATTTTATGAACTCATCAAATCAAATCTCTGATTATGATCTTAAACTGTTCCTGCAGTTAATGAATAATGAGTATTCTATGTTGGAGGAAGAAACTTCAAGAAAGTCCTGCTCTGATGGCTTCGGAGTTCATGTCAATGGACAGGATGCATCAAGAAATGTAGTCTACGAGGGTCGTAACTATCAGAGTCAATATGGAAATGCATTTGTACCGAGAAACAACCATGGACACTCAAATGTGTCAAGTGCGGTAAACAATAATGAAAATGTAGAAGAATTTGAAAAAGACAACGCTACTAACAAAGGAAACATAGTTAGAGGAGGAAATTGTCATTCTGAAGAAGCAGCACAATATGATTGCTCTTCTGACATGATAATGAAAGGAAGTGTGAAGGCCAAAAAGATGTCACATATTTCTAAGACCAAATCTTCTAAATCACCAAAGTCAAAATCACCGAAGTCAACATCAAAGACATCAACAGATTTTTGTTGTTCAGAAAGAGAAGGAAAAGTTGCAGATGAACAAAGTTAGTTCTACCTATTTATCGCATTAGTGTAGATGATTTATATAATCCGAGTTTGTTTAATTATTCAACGATAAGGTAACTGCCATTTTGTTACCTTGATTCTGTTGTAACAACAAAAATCTGTGTTCATTATACAGAAACCATTGAAAACAGAGATGCCATCCCTCTGCATGGTGGTAACGGGGCTGCAAGCACTGGAATTATGAAAATGATGGGCTTGAGGAAATCATCAAAACCAACTGTAATGGTCTCCCCTGAAGGTAGTGGTGCAAGGTGTAAGAAGATAAAGAAGATGAAGGTTAGTTTTATATAACGAATGCAATTTCTCCCTTTTCCTACTAGTTAGAGACTGATGCTTGTACTAACTTTCTAATGTATTGATTATGTCTCAGATGTTGTTTCCTTATGAGGAATTTGTAAAGATTTTTCAGAGTGAAATCTTTGGCATATGCCCCAGGGGCCTGTTGAATTGTGGGAACAGGTAATACTGGAATGACGCTTTTAATATTTTGGGATTGTGATAAAAAAAGTATAAAGAAATTCGGTAATTAGTGAGTAAATATATGTTTCAAAATGAGCTTTGATTTCCTTCAAGGACAGCTTTATGGGGAAATTTTGGTTTAGACCTATTTCAGTATATTTTGTAGAGTTGATATTTTCTTTTTTAATCTTTTTATTTTGCAGTTGCTATGCGAATGCTGTCTTGCAGTGCTTGACTTCTACGAAGCCCCTTGTTGTCTATTTGCTTTATAGATCACATTCAAAAGCCTGTATTTTCCATTCTCTCTCCATCTTTTCACTAAAAAAAGAATGTTAAGACTCAATATTCTCTCAAGTCATTTATGTGAACTTTGTCTGTTTTCCTTTAATGTTAGGTTGTGCTAAAGATTGGTGTCTCATGTGTGAACTGGAGCAGCACATCATAATTTTGAGAGAAAACGGAGACCCTCTATCTCCTAGTAGGATACTTTGGCACATGCGGAGTATAAATTGCCACATGGGTGATGGAAGTCAGGAAGATGCTCATGAATTTTTAAGGTCTGAGTTTGCCTTGCTAATTTGTTTTAATATTTGGTTTAATTGAGTGTTTGGTTCCTATAAAAATTTTCTTTTGGTTTTGGTCCGGTAAAATTTAAAAGATTTTGGTTTTAGTCCCTGCCATTATTTTGCTCCATTAGGTGTTGATGTAGCAGACTAAATGGTGACCTGACATGCTGAAATGTTGACATGGCAAGACGTGTTACATCAGTATTTAATCCACTATGTCAGCACTTAATGAAACAAGCTACCGTCAGTAATTAAAACCAATACCTTTTAAATTCTACCAAACCAAAACCAAAAGGAAACCTTTATAGGGACCAAAAACTAACAGCAGGGACTAAAACCAAACCTTTTAAATTTTACGGGATTAAAACCAAAAGAAAATTTTATAGAGATCAAAACCAAAAATCTATTATATGAAGACTAAAAACTTATTGAAGCCTTATTATTTTTCTATGGATTCTAAGGTTTCATCTGTGGCTATCTTTTAACTTTCAAAACGTAGTTTCATGTATATTTAGTATATTGTTGTAATTTTCTCTTTTTATAAAGAAGTCTTACAGTGTCCTGAAACTTATGCTTAGCTAATATTTGATAAAATGTCATATATAGGCTTCTTATTGCGTCAATGCAATCTATATGCTTGGAGGGACTTGGTGGTGAGAAAAAGGTTGATCCTAGACTACAAGAAACAACTTTCATACAACATACGTTTGGTGGTCGTCTTCAATCCAAGGTGTGTATCACGTGTTTCATTTATCTTTGACCACAAGTTTTCCGTTGTAGAACTATTTTTTGCCTTTTATCCTTAATTTTGCATGTTTAACGAAATACTGAAATTTGATGTCTACAGGTTAAATGTCTGAATTGTAACCATGAATCAGAAAGGTATGAGAATATTATGGACCTAACCTTGGAGATATTGGGTTGGGTTGAGTCACTGGAAGATGCCCTGACTCAATTTACTTCCCCTGAAGATTTGGATGGTGAAAATATGTACAGATGTGGAAGGTCTGAAGCTATTGTCCATCTGTCATAGTTACTCGTGATTTAGTTTGTTAATTTTAGTTTTGGTTGAAAAATGAGGAGAAGAGAAAATCAAAGAGCTTTTTATTTAGATATTTACTATTACTGAAGATGCTCACCTTTCTCTACACATTTTGAACCAGTTGCACTGCATATGTTCGTGCTAGAAAGAAACTGAGCGTACATGAAGCTCCGAACATCCTAACTATTGTGTTGAAGCGATTTCAGGTATCAAATTGTTCTTGTAATGTAAGCATGCCCATGTAGATATTTTGATTGTGTTTCAATTTTCAAATTGCTTCAATCTTCATATATTGACTCATTGGAATTTATTATTTCTGGCTTTGAATCATCAGGAAGGAAGATATGGCAAAATTAACAAGTACATAACTTTTCCTGAAATGCTCGATATGATACCTTTCATGACTGGGATGGGTGATGTTCCCCCACTCTATATGCTTTATGCTGTTGTCGTACACCTGGACACACTGAATGCATCTTTCTCTGGACATTACATTTCGTATGTGAAAGATCTGCAAGGCAATTGGTTCAGGATTGATGATAGCGAGGTAAATATATTGTTTGGTTTGCAATATTTGCATGAAACATGCACTTTACTGCATCTACCTTTTCGCCTCTTAACAATTTGTATTAAGACCTTAACACATTTGTGACTAGATGGTGCTATCGAAGGCTGTCTCTTGAAATATTGATAATTTTGTATAGAAAAGCTTCATTCATTGTGGTTTAGGGTTTGCACTTCCATGATTGGTAAATTAAAGAAGGGTTTATCTATCATGTGCCCTAAGGGCACATGTTCAGATTACAAAATAAGAAAGTTTTATTGAAAATATAAAAAATTTAAGTTTTCAATGCATTTGTTTTGTATTCATTAAATGAAAACATTCAAACTTTCCACTAGTGGTAAGCTTATCAGCCCTTAGGACACATGTTAGCTAAACCCATTAAAGAATAATTACTCTGTCAAAATTGGGGTTTTCATATATATTTTTAGTTGGGTGCTGAAGTGAAGAATAGTTTTTCATATTTGAAGAGTTTCATTTTGATATGACAAACTGTTGATTAGATTCAAGACAAACTTTAAAGAGTAAGACCTATTAAAAAGCATGATTGTGGCTCTTTGCTTTGAATTTCTTAACTATAATTATACATTCACACTTTAAAGATGACTTTATTAATTATGCACTTTTACTGACAGCAAAGTTAATGTTTATTGCTTACATGCAGAACAGTTTCTTTTGCCTTCTGTTTGTGTCATATTTTCAAAGTTGTGTTGCTAAACGGAAAATATATAGTTTAGACATTGTTTTTAGATTCTGAGTGTTTACTCTATTAACAGGTTCAGCCAGTGCTAATTAACCAGGTGATGTCAGAAGGTGCATATATCTTATTCTACATGAGGTAGAGATTAAGCTGATACTACTGTTATAATGTTGTTTCCTTTGTCCATGATTATAGTGAAACTTAGTAGGTCATGAGTAAATTATTTTGATAATATTTTAGCATTCTAATACTGCATTTAATTATAGATTTTTTTTTATTATGATCAACTAATGTAAGTTCATTATAAAAATAAATATTTTGAATTTCAATGTATACTTCATCAATAAGTCTGATCCTTATTTTTCACTAGTCGTTTTGTCAAACTCCAATCTTTGGTCAAGCTTATATATCTAGTCACTGTTTTATAGATCTTGTCCGCGCCCGCCAGTTGAACTTTCCGGGAAAAACATGCAGCAATCGGTTCCCAACTATTCAAAACACTGCCCGGTAGAACCACAGAAGCCTTCCAAGTCCGGACATAGCAGAAACAACAGCCAATTTGTCGTCCCTGAACCTTTGGTCGATACCAGAGCAGACGTTGCCCCTCGACAAATCAACTCTGCCAATGGCTTCCTCAGAAGAAGCACCAGCAGAAACGTCCTGCCAGTAACACAAACTTATTTCGAAAACATCAGGCACGAGTTCTCGGATGCAGCGTCTAGTGACTGGTCCCTTTTCACAAGCTCAGACGAGGCATCTTTCACGACGGAGAGCACTAGGGACTCCTTCAGTACCGTAGATTACAGTGATAACATGGATCCATTGGCATCCATCTTCAACTTCACCCCGAAAAACTCCTACAGGAAATTTTCGAATAGTCGGCCACTTACCAGGTTCGTCCCCGAAAAGGGTCATACTGAGAGAGTAGAGAGAATTGATCAGTCTCATAATAAGGCCATGAATTCATCAATTGAACACCATCCACCAAATGGTAATTGCAGCATGTATGTATACTATGGACGTAGTAACCCTGTGTGTGATAATATTACAAGGACTTGAAACTCAGTTTGAATTCTTTTCTGGGAATTCTAACTGGATGAAATTGATGATGATTTAGTTGTAGCAGGTGCTTTTTGCCTCAAAGTTTTCAATATTTTGTTGATTGAGGCATATAGCTCTTAAGGCACAGGTGTAATTTTTACTTTAAGTTTATTGATAATTGTAAAGATGACAGCAATGTTCCTTTGGTTATCTGTTAATCCATCATAGGCTTTTCCTAATTTTGAGCACACCTCTTTTTAGTTGCAACTTGCATGTAGAGTAGGATATAAATTTTACTATTCAAATTTGTTCGTGAAAGATACTTTAAATTTCAAGAGTTTAATTTTGATGCACTAAAAATAAAAAGTAGTTATCTTTGCTAATATGACTAAATGTGTAATGTGATTGGATGCACGTGTAAAATAGTTTTATACTGATAGTATATTAAAATTAAATTCTTTTTATAATTAGTTTTCAAAAGATTTTGTTAATTATAGTAGTTTCTAAAAAATATAATCGTAAGTCAAATTTATCCTTCTGTAAATTAGATAATGATATGTCACATTAACTACCATGTGACATAATAGCATGGTAGGTTAATATTGTGTTACAAACCAATAATAATTATAAGCATGTCAATTGATCATTTGTAACATTTTGTAACATGGGCATTAATTTGTCTTTCCATCATGCAATGTGCATTTAGCATATATATTATTATTTAACTTACAAAAGAACCAATTTGATTTACGGTTGTATCTATAAAATTTTTTGAAAGCCAATTTAAAAAAATAAAGGGTAAAGTAATATTTTTAGTCTCTAATGTTTGGACTAAATCCTAATCTGATCCTTAACGTTTTAAACGTCCTGTTTTTATCCAATTTAAACAAGTTCAATGTTATCCTATTGTTAAATTTGACACTAATAGTTAATGAAATGAGTGATATAGACGTTAATAACGTTACTATTTAAGTCATATCTTCTTTCATATCTTAGAAAAAGATAACCAAAATTTTATTGTAACACTGTTTTCTCCTTAATTTTCTTTTTGCACAAAATTCCAAATCCAAACAATCAATCATTAGTACTTCAAAATCAAAGAAAAAACTTTTATATTAGTGATCATTGGTGGATCAATTTTACTTTGCATACTAAAATCGAATGTCATTGATTTTTCAATATGCAAATTGATTATATCAAATTTAATGGTGGGATAACATTGAATTTGCTTAAAATTTTTTCGAAATTGAAATAGGACGTTTAAAAATTTGGAGATTGAAATAAGATATTTAAAACATTAGGAACTAAATTAATATTCGGCCAAATGTTGAGAACTAAAATAACACTTTGCCCAAACATAAATTATCTTAGGGATAAATTTGAGTAACCTATAAATACAAATGGGGTTAACAAGAACAAGATGTGAAAGAAAAAACGTGTGAAAGAAAAATGTGAAAAATCAATGTTAGGGACTTGGGGTGTACATAAAACCTAACATTGCAAAGGAATTATACTTTTTCACAAAATATCTGGTGGCGTTTCCTTTTATTGTAATCTTGTTTGAACACTAACACTAACCATTTTATACGGGTTATGGTTCTTTAATTTCTACACCATTTCTTGATACCAGAGACATGTATTTGAGATTACTGATTAAAGAAAGTGATGCTTTTTACTCTAACCCACACTTTTGTTTGATTCTGATTTTATTTGTCATCATTGAATTATGGTATCTAGGTTCTATTATCTTCTATGGATAGGAAGCTTGTCATGAAATTTGTTGCATACACGTCGTCTCTAAAAATCGATGCCGTAATATGTGTTGCTTAAGAAACCCATGCAACTTCCACTTGTGTTAGGCGACAAAATTTAATGTTTATTATTGGTCTGATGAAAATCATGAAGTTATGGGAAAAAAAAAATTTGTAATTCTAGATTCCTTAGGATCAATATCCTGGCCCCAAAAACTTAGCAATGTAATAAGGATCCAAAGCAAAATGGCCCTGCAGGAAATCATTGGGTTTAGTATTGGACAGTTGTTAGTTCCAAAGCTATGGTTACAATTTACAATGATATATTGCTTGATTGCTTTGGACAGGCGCCACATTCAAATTGTGTTACTCTTAAAACATTGGAATAAATGGGAAATGACTTGAAGCCTGTTGGATCTCTAGGACAAGCAAAGTTAGATCCATGAGAAATGTACTATCCTTTTTTATTTTTTTTTTCATGATTTTGTAAAAATTTAAAAAATAAAAATAGCAAATGTCATTTTCTTGTTTTTTTATTTGTTTTTGTGCAGAACAATCTTACAAACAAATATTAAAAAAAATAAAATAAAAGCTAAACGATATTGAACCCAAATTAAAATATATTTTTTAATTTTTATAAAAAATACGGATCAAACGGCCTTTCAAAGTGACATCACATTTTACCCGTAAAAACGAACGAGATGTCAAAACTTTAAGGTCTAGTCTCGTGTCAATTTCACTAAAAAAAAAAAAAACGTTGAGTATCGAAAAAACGAATAAAATTCGATAGTATAATATTTACAGTTAGATTTTGCAACGGTATTTATACAACAGAATAAATCTTGCCGATAATATTACTAGCAGATTTTTTGCGTTCGACGATAATTTACGTCAGATGTAGCAACTGAATATAAATAATAAGAAAATGGAATCTGTTGAATATTATCGTTGAAAATTTTTTGATGGTAACGTTGGCATCAAATCATACGCCTCCGTGCTATTTTACCGGCGGATTAATCCGACAGTAATGACGATGGAAATCTTTTTTTATATATTTTTTTTGAAAAAATGACTGGACTGTTATCGTCGGTATATTTCGACAATAGTCTTTTTTGTTTTTTTAATAACCTTTTTCCGTCCATCTATAATGTACCTTGATAATTAATAATTGAAACAACGCTTTAAATTTGGTGTGAAATATCAAACATACAAAGTAAAAATACGGAATGATGTTAATTGAAATATCTGAACAATGCTAATTATATTACATTCTTCTCAAAGTTTGGTAAAGAAATACATATCATAGAACTATATTTACATTAACCTATTCAGATTCATCATCTTCTTCCTCTAGTTCACCATCCTATTTTTCTGAAATAGTTTTCTGATCATGAAACTCGTCTTCCTCTTCTTCGTCGCCATCAACCCCACCTTCTTCTTGAAGATCGTCGTCCTCTGGTGGTAGTGCGTTGTCATCTATTCCAAGGTCAATGATGTTATCATCCGTAACAGCTGACTTAAGGGTGATTGGCTCACCAGTATCAACCACTATTTTCGAATGAGTTGGATCATCAATCTGGTAAGGTTCCTGACCTTCTGTCCTATCATTAGACTCGATACGACCTCTTAGCTTAGTCTTAACCACAAACACACAACTAAACTCGCATGAACTCGGATAAGGCAAATAGTATACCTATCGTGCATTTTAAGGTAGAATAAAAAGATCGCAGTGCCTATATTTCCTGGTTACATTAACTTTAGTGATATCGTAATCCTTGTGCTTTCGTGTTTCTTGTCGCAAACTTGGATCATACCATTCACATTTAAACACACACCCTTGTACGTAGTGCTACAGAAATACTCTAATTCAATTATGTTGTGCAACACACCAAAGCAATAAGAATGACCCCGCCTGAATCCCCACAAACCCAAACTCCGATATTATCTTTTTTCTTTCCAATCAACCACTGTAAGATATGGAACTGATATTCATTAACATTGTATATCAGGTAGTTAGTGTCCTTATTCATTGGGTCACAACTAAGTACAACTAGTTCTGAATCTGTTGTGTCAACTAGATGCACCCTGCCCAATGAGGTATTAGGATTTGCCTTTTGGAATAATCTATATGATACAATAGGATAAAGAAGTTTTGATTAGATTAAGAAGTTAGAATCTTACTGATTGCAATATTTACAAAAATTTAAAAAACTCACATGAGGTGGAGTAAAATCTGGTCACAGTTAAGTAGTCAGAAAGCTCAATTATTATACAAATGAACCTCAATTAGTATACAAATGAACCAAAATTAGTTCAAATTTGAACAAGTAGTCAGAAAGCTCAATCATCAATAAAAACACATCGAAGTTATTTCTGGATCCAAATGAACCTTAATTAAACTGAGAAATAAACCGAAATTACTTAAGGAATAAAAAATTTGGTCAAAACTTATCAACAGCATCAAGTGAACCTCAATTAACACACAAACGAACCGAAATTAGTTCAGATTTGAACAAGCAATAAAAAAGACTCAATCATCAACAAAAAACACATTCAATTCTTTTCTAGATCCAAATGAACCTCAATTAAACTAAAAAATAAACTGAAATTACTTAAGGAAAAAAAAAGGTCAATACTTATCAACAGCATCAAGTGAACCTCAATTAGCACACAAATGAATCAAAATTAGTTCAAATTTGAACAAGTAGTCAAAAAAGCTCAATCATCAATAAAAACACATCGAATTCATTTTTGGATCCAAATGAACCTTAATTAAACTAAGAAATAAATCAAAATTACTTAAGAAATAAATTTTTTTGTCAACTTATCAACAGTATTAAGTGAATTTCAATTAACACACAAATAAATCGAAATTAGTTCAGATTTGAACAAGTAGTCATAAAGACTCAATTATCAACAAAAATACATCCAATTCATTTTTGGATCCAAATAAACCTCAATTAAACTAAGAAATGAACCGAAATTACTTAAGGAATAAAATATTTGGTCAATATTTATCAGCAGCATAAAGTGAACCTCAATTAACAGACAAATAAACCGAAATTAACTCAGATTTGAACAAGCAGTCAAAAAGACTCAATCATCAACAAAAACACATTAAATTTATTTTTGGATCCAAATGAACCTCAATTAAAATAAGAAATGAACCAAAATTACTTAAGAAATAAAAAATTTGGTCAATACTTATCAGCAATATAAAATGAACCTCAATTAACACATAAATGAATCGAAATTAGTTCAGATTTGAACAAGTAGTCAAAAAGATTCAATCATCAACAAAAATACATCGAATTCATTTCTGAATCCAAATGAACATCAGTTAAACTAAGAAATGAACCGGAATTACTTAAAGAATAAAAACTTTGGTCAATACTTATCAGCAGTATCAAATGAACCTCAATTAATACACAAATGAAACAAAATTAGTTCAGATTTTAACAAGCAGTAAAAAAAACTCATCCAATTCATTTCTAGATCTAAATGAACCTCAATTAAACTAAGAAAGAACCAAATTACTTAAAAAATAAAAAATTTGGTCAATACGTATAAGCAGCATCAAGTGAACCTTAATTAACATACAAATGAACTGAAGTTAATTCAAATTTGAACAAGAAGTCAAAAAGTCTCAATTATCAACAAAAACACATCCAATTTATTTTTGGATCCAAATAAACCTCAATTAAACTAAGAAATGAACCAAAATTATTTAATGATGATACCAGAGAAAATTAGAACTAATAAAGATGTTAGCAAAATGTTGGTATTGTTAGTGATGACAATAACGAAAGAGAAAGATATCGAAGAAGGAGAAGAAAAAGAGATGACAGTGAAATGTGAGCACATGAATTTAAAATACTTGATTGGACTTGGTTAGGATTATGACTTGGATATAAAGCTTTATTCTAAAAATAGAATGAACAAAATACAGATATTTCCTTAGCTAGGAATGCTTTGCAGATGCTGCCCTCAATCCGAGCTCTGTTCTTCACGATACGCTTGAATGAACCAATCATCCTCTCAAACGGGTACATCCACCGAAATTGGACTATACCATATAGTATTGCTTCATACAGTAAGTAGATTGCTAAATGTTGTATAACGTCAAAAAAGGATAGAGGGATTATCCTCTCTAGCTTACAAAGTATGATAGAAATGTTCTTGTCCATGACTGTGAGATCATTAATGCTAAGTTTCATAACATATAACTCTCTAAAGAACTCACTTATTTCTGTGAGGGATTTTCAGATATTGGATGGAAGTTCTTTAAAAGTGACATGAACGAAAGACTCCATGAAGATGTGACAATTATGACCCTTCAACCCAGCAAGCCTACCCTGTGACATGTTTGCACACCTGCTCAAGTTAGAGGCGTAACCATCAGGAAATCTTAATCCTTTAATCCACTTACAAAAATTTTATCTCTGGTCCTTCGTTAGAGATAACACTGCCTTTGGTTTAGCCTACCACCCGTTATCAAATCTCTTTAAGTTCAGATCTGGCACCTCCAAATGTCCACCAAGTCTATCTATGCCTTATCGTTATCATTTGTTCGATCATCGTTCATTATTGTGTGCATGATATTATCAAACACATTTTTTCAATGTGCATCACATCAAGAAAATGTCGAACTAAGTTGTCTTTCCCATATGGCAACTCCTAAAATATACTCTATTTAGTCCAATTATGATCCCTACCATATCTCGAAGGTCTCATACTTGCACCGTTATCTACAATCATTGGGATTCTACTAACACGATGCCAAACGTACCTAGCACCCAATCTCACGGGTACCTCTTGTTGTTCAGTTGTATTCTTTTTGAATGAGTCCTTGCTGTGTCGAAAAGGATGATCCATGTCGAGAAATTTTCGATGGAAATTAAACCACAAATTCTTAGCACCATTCGTCAATAAAAATACATCTGTATCCTCCATACAGATGAGACATGCCATTCTGCCTTGAGTGGACTAACCTGATAACATCTCATATATAGGAAAGTCGTTAATGGGCCACATCAATGTAGCACATAGTTGAAAGTTTATCTTCATTGAAATATCATATGTTTCTACACCATAGATCCACAACTCCTTTAACTCATCCACCAAAAGTTGCAAGAAGACATCTATTTTTGCTTTTGGATTGCTGGGACCAGGTATGGTGTAAGTTAGGAACATGTATGGGTCCTTCATGTACATTTCGGGACTCAGGTTTTAAGGTGTCACGACTACAAGCTAACAAAAGTATGCATTATCGAAATTGGAATTCGGTGCGAACCCATCAGAGCACAAAGCTAGGAACGTTTCTCGGCTCGTTTGAAAATGTAGGATGGACACGATTAAAATATTTTCTGGCTTCTCCATGTGACAGATGCGTTATGATTCCATCATCTCTCTTGTTATTACTATGCCAGGTCATGTGAGAGGCCGAACTCATCGATGCATACAATCGTTTCAGCCTAGGAATTAATGGCAAGTAGTACATCCATTTCATTGGAACTCTCTTTAACTAGTGTTTACCAATCTGTTCTCTATTAGCTTGGAACCTCAGTGATCTACAGAATCTGCATTCAGTTAGATTTGCATCCCTATTGTAATATAGCATACAACCTTTCAAACAACAATCAATTTTTACCAAATTTAGATACAATTTTAAAATTAGCTTCTTTGCTTTGTAGTGGTTTCGCGAGATGCCAATTGTCCCAACAGGTACCAGTTCATTGCAAAGGGTGGCCAAATTATCAAAAGACTCTTGGGTATAATTTGACTCTGACTTAATACTCATTATTCTAACATATGCAGACAACTCCGAATGAATACACCCCTCGAACAATGGTCTCGCAGCAGATTCTAACAGATGATAAAATCTCTTTGCCTCCGAGTTAGGCTCTTGTTCAGCCTCTTCCAATTCCGTAACACCTGTTGTTCAAGCACCATCTCGTTATATCTCTCTTGGTTACTCTATCAAGTCACTTCTTCCATGTTTAGTTCTCTCACCACCCGAACCTTGTTGATTGACAATTGGACCTATTCAAATTCAAGGTAGGCCGGTTAATTTCCTGCTCATCCACTTCTCTGTATTTCATCCACATCCAATACCCATCCTTGAATCCGTTACGGTAGAGGTGAAGCATTATATCCGCAAGTCTTAACCACTTAGTCAGCCGACACTTTTCACATAGACACCTAGAAACTCCTTCAGACCTAAACGGTTTCATGCTGAAGACATGCGCAATAAACATGTCAACCTCCTCAAAGAATTTAGGTTTCAATTCCCCGTCTATCGTTATCCCTATCATACATTCATAGACGATGACTTGGAATCATATTAAAACACATACCCTAGAATTCAACGAACAATACAAATGATAAAATTTTTTAGAAAATTTGGCAGAGTGTACCCTATAATTAGAATCTTCTGTCAAATACAATTATCATTTTCTGACAAACCAAATATGTTTCAAAACCAATTAAACAAAATTTTGGCATAACTTTTTCTTAATTCAGAGACATCCATCAAATAAATATAACAATTTTCACAGAGGAAACAGCTGCAGGCATAAATTAGAACAAACAAATTTAATAACACATCAAATCCTAGCCGTTCTAGTGCGCAACCTCTTATAATTTCACAATTTTCTAACAAAGAAGTGTTTTGAGAAGGCGCCTCTACGCAACCTTCTCCCACTTTCCTAACTAGAACACGTATGCACAGAATATGGAATAAGCAAAATCTAATTGATCTCAAAAAAATAGCACTGCCCTAATAAAAAAAAAACTTATTAAACTCATAAAGTAAAACTAATTAATTCAACAAACTATATAAGGTCTTCCAACAATGTCGAGCACTCTTAATCTCATCCTACTTAACCTACCTTGACTTAATTCTTTCTTTAGTCAATCATCATGAAAAATATATATACTTCTACTTTAGTCCAATATCAAGCCACATATATGTTTGTAATCATTGTCATTATCATCACAAATTAAACACTTCACTAATATCTAACACAAACTACTTTAATTTATTTATGGTATGAGTTAATTTTGCATTAATAATGTGGTGTGGGACTTGTATATCTTCCACTTCTCTTATCTTCTTCATACACTTTTTATGTGGATATGATTAATGCCATGCGTGCCACCAATTATATATCATATTAGAAAAGTAGGCAGATATATAGAGACATGCCTAATCCAATCGTTTTAATCACAAGATCAATATTTCTTTGGTGTTACAATTTTTAAGCTTTATTTTATTATAAAGCACACAATGAAAGTTGAGCTAACAGTAGGTCTGGCCTACACCAGTGGATTATATCCTGATTTCAATTCCTAACATCACTTGGTTTACTCATGCTGCTGATGATGACTAATCAAAGAACCCCCTAATAATGATGAGTAGTAATAATGAGCCATTGTTTATGGGGAAAAAAAACGTTATACATACATGCATGCAGGTCTAAATCTCTAAGATCCATGTTAAGAGATAGATCATATTTTCGATATGAAAAAATATAGGAACTAATTTTTAGTTTGATAATATTAGTTATTTTTTTTTTCAAATTCTAGAATTTTTATATTTTAAAAAAATTTAAGATTTAAAATTTATAATATAAGACTTAGAATTAAGAATTTATGATTTATGGTCTAAAATTTTAGATAAATAAAATAATACTTTTTTAAAAAGACTAATTGATATTAGTTAAAAAATTAGTTCCTTAACACTATTCTTTTGGTATTTATGTTAAAAAGGAATAGGTTAAGAGAGGGTAATCCATGTTAGACAAGCAAAAAAGTTAATATAATTTAGATAATTTAAAGAGGTAAATATCAAATCAGTATTGAAAAGATTTTGGCACTAACAAAATGGTGCCTAACTTTTGTTATTGACAAAATAGTCTCTAAATAATTTTAAAATTTGACAAGCGTAACCCCCGAGTTTGCCGGAGCAAATCTGCAGCAAACACAATGCTGACATGACCACCGTGTGTTCGGTGACTTGGCAAACTACTCCAAACCCTAATCCATCCTCCTTCCCGAACGCACACTCCTCCTCCCTCTCCCTTCCAATCGCAACCCCCTTCGCTTCCTCTACCCAACGGACACTCCTCCTTCCCTCTCCCTCACCAACGCGCTACCCCCTCTCTCTCCCCAACGGTTTCTCCTATCGCTGGCGCTATCGCCGCTAGCACAGAACATGAAAAGCTGAAGATGTAGGCTCGTCAACGTCGTTAAGTTAAGCAATTTCGGGAACAATGTATTTCTGTAGATATGATTCCTAGGACAAACAGAGAGCTTCAAAGACGTCAACATCTTGTACGAGAAAATTGCCTAAGGAGTGTGAATGATATTACATTTCATCGGGATACCTAAGTTGCGAACCTTATACGAGATTGCATAATTGGCAATTCTTTTGAGAACGTGAGGCTCGATGCAACAATGACGCTCAAAATCGAGGTTGAGGACGTCAGAGGAGTTGTCGCGGCGGGTGACAAGGGTGGAGACTTATTTGGTGAAGGTTTTGAAGGTCCCAAAGTGGGAAGAGTGAAGAGTGAGGGTTGGGAGAAGCTTCTAGAGATTCCTCCAGCGATGTGAGAGGATGCAAGTTTGAACGGCGTGTTTGGCATTCACGAAAAAGAGCACGTGGAGGAGGACACAATTGGGTAAGTCGCTGAGTCTGTCTTTGAGATTGTGTTTTAGTGTGCCTCGGTCTTTTGCTATTGGGCGAAAATGGCATATTGTATTCTAAAAAAGACATTGGTGTCAGTTTCTCAGGTGGAGGGAGATGGAGGACGGGGGTGGGGACTGTTATACTGCTATGGCGGGCTGTTATTATTACAACAAATCACCAATAAATCAAGAACTGAAACAGCAAATCAGTAAAGAGAGAGGGGAAACGTTCTCGGCGTGTGAGAGATTAAGGGGGGAACCGTTGGGGAGGGAGAGGAGGGGAGTGCGTTAGAGAAGGAAGGGCGGGGACTGCGTTGGGGATGGAAGGGTTAGGGTTGGAGGGGGTTTGTCAGGTCACCAAACTACAGTGATCACGTTAGCATTATGCTTGTCAGAGATGTGCTTCGGCGAGCTCAGGAGTACGCTTGTCAAATTTTAAATTTTTTTAGGGATTATTTTATCTATAACAAAAGTCACGTACTATTTTGTTAGCGTTAGAATATTTCGGGTACCGATTTGGTATTTATCTATAATTTAAAAATAGTGTAAAACTATTTATTTAACATTTGACTATTAAAATTTTGTTAGATATATAATTATTCATGTAATTTTATCTAATATTTTAAGTTTTTGAAATAAATAATTTTATATGATGACATAATATGAGAATCTTTATTGATAAAATTTTAGAATTGAATATCTATTATTTTCAAAAGATAGAACTTCAACATAAAGCAAAATTAATCTATGCTAATTGACTCATTTCAGTTGAGTGAAACAGGGTAATGAAACCTTTATTTTTTTCTCAATTCCAAAACCAATTAATACACAATTATTAAAACTCCACACTCGTAATAATTTTCCTAGTTTGATAATATTTTGAGGATCATAACTTCATAAGAACGTGAAGTCACGTATGTGAAGTAGATATTGGCATGAGTAAATTGGCTCTTGAAAAACCACTTTAATTATTATGTGAAGGGTCGTGTTGAAAGGACAAGTCTATTCATCTATTCATCACACACACAGTTGCGTCTTCATCCAAAGTTTATTATGATAGATATCTTTAAACCTAAAAGCAGCTCCGATCCATTTTCTTCCCTTGATCATATTTCAATAATTATTCTTGCATTTTAACCCCACGATTGAAACTCTAGCTAGATTACAATAACCAACACCTGCTTGATTAAGACATATGCTAAAAGTAGAGTTAGGATATATATAATGCTAAAAAAACAAAAAGATATATGCTAATAATAGTAGGGTTTAGAGTATCTTTTAAAAAAAATTAAGATATTATTTAAGCATGCGAATGAAAAGCTTCATGAATGATCAATTATATAGAAAAATATACATTGTAAGGTGTATTTTTGTGATATATATGGCCTATGATACCTGAAGGACAGGCAGTGTCGTGTCATATAAATCCAAAACCATAGTCTAGCAAATATAGGCTCTTAGAAGTTAGAATAAAGGTTCACATGACTTGTTTAATTAGCCTACAAGACTTTGACACCTTAGCTTCCTTGTCAATGTTATTATGGGTGCGCGTGACAACGTAACTTTATTAAACAATAAATAAAATAAAATCAAACACTAAGATATATTTGTACATAAAATGAACACTAAGATAATTTAAAGGGGGAAATCATGAGTAATATGTCGAAGTGAGAGTTGTCACACCAAAAGTAAGAATGATAGTTGAGTTGAGACGTTTATGTATAAAAATGATTTTTATATCATAAAATCATAGACAACTCACATAAATAACGAGAAATGCCAAAATTTCATAGAATTTATTATTTCTGGTTAAAAGTTAATCATCAATATTTAAAAATATGAGATAAATATGTTGTTAGATTATTAAATTAAAAAAATTATACTAAAAAAATTAAATTGATGGTTAAGTAATGATAAAAAATAATAAATTCTGTGATTCTTAATATTTCTCATAAAATAAATCTCCTCTAATATTATTTATTTATAATTTTTTTAAATTATTTATATTTTAGTTTTGTTTAATTCTATGTAGCTCGTTAGAAGTTTCAGCAGATTCAAAATATACACATGAATTGCAGGAGATGAACACAGTTTACATACAAAGCCTGGCAACACATATAGCGTAGTAGATATATAGAAGTGGTTTATAAAAAAAAAAAAATCATAATGGAAACATAAACTCTTGCAACCTATAATGGTATATGAAAAAGTATTATGGAATCAAAATTCGTGGAAGGCTCCAGCGTTTTGTAAGGAAGGAGTCTTAAATGATAAAACATCATAGTTTCAACCTGCTCATCATCTCTAAATTTTTATGTGTCCTATTATAGATAAAAGTAAAATATATTTATTATATCATGATAACTGAATATAAGTCTCTATTAATGAATATTTATTATAAAATTTTAAGAAGAGATAGTTATATTGGGATCCATTAATGAACACTATATTTACACGTCATGCTATATATGTCTCTCTCGAATTATTTACAATCAGTTTTTTTTTTTTTTTAAATAAAACGTTTGGCCAATCCATAACTTCGGTGTTATTTATAATATAGATACCAAATTTTAACTATTTATCCTATGATTTAAGTTCAAATTGTTAATATTATTTTTTATTATCACTCTTTTATATATATATAGGGACGGATTTAAAAATTTGGTAGAAGAAAAAAAATTAAAATATTATATAATCAAATTTAATATTATATATTTATTAATATATATAATCATGATTAATATTTTTTGATTAAAAAAATACTAATAAGTGTTTGTTATAAAAAAATTTATCTTAATTCTTATATTTTCTTTTTATTTTGAATTTGATAAAATATAAAAATTATTTATTTTTTATTAGCATATTTTATTGAGTATTATTGTGACAGTGAATTATATTTTTATGTTTCATATCATAAAAAAATATATTATAAATAATATAAATAAGTTATTCTAATAACTTTGTTATATGCATTTAAAATATATTCTTGAATAAAATTATAAAATATAATTATTTTAATGAATTTACTTAATATGTATGTTATTAATATAATATCATTAATATAATATCATAAAAAAATAAATTTTAAAATAATTTTCTTTTATTATGTATTATAATATATAAAAATTTTTTAGTTATTATAAATATTAAAGTATTTTTATACGATAATAAGTGAAAAATTAAAAAAAATATTTAAAAAGAGAAAAGAAGTTAGTTTAAATGTTTAAAGATTTGAAAATTTATTTAATCCAAAAATAATTAGCAATAATATTTTTCTCAATTTAAAAATTATTACTTGTTTTTAATTGACTAATTTAATTATTTATTTAAGATAATTATTTACTTTATTTTTTAAATAAAATTATATAATATATAATAATTTTATATCCTTATAATTCAAAAAAATTAGAGGCCAAGGCCTATATGTTTTCCCCCATGGATCCGTCCCTATATATATATATATATAAGTTTAAAATCGAAATTTTTCCACAAGGAAAACTTAGAAGTTCAACCTCTCTCAGGAAAAAAAAAATTAGAAGTAATTCAACCTCTCTTTTTCCATCTTTAATTCTTCACAAATTTATATATTCCATCACGTACACATTGAATTCTCACAACTGTATACTTTCCTTTATGCCATAATAACACCATTGATTTCTACGAACACAAAGTTGTATAATTCAGGAAGATGGCAGAAGGAGGATAACGAATACTATCCCATCACTATGCCAGTCCACAAAACCTAATGGAGACAATAATATAAGAAAGCAATAATGTTCTTTTAATTGATTTTTATTTTTTTACACCTGCGTGCTCATGCTTAATGGAGATAGCAACCCAATTTTATTAATCTTTTTATTTTTTTATATTTTCATTTTCAAATATAATTTACTAATGAAACCCAAACTCATAAAAAGTACATTTGGATATAGGTGACGTCATTAATTTCGTATTATATATGAAGAAAAATTAATTTCAATATATTATTAATGTAAAAATATTTTTAGACGAATATCTATTTACGTATTGTTATATTAGTTAAAATAAATAACTATTATTTATATTGATTATATAAATAATTATGAAAAAATAAATATAATTAAATAATTATATAAAATATTTTATACTTTTAATATATAAAAATTAAATTCATATATATATATATATATATATATATTTATATCTGATAATTATCTCGAAAGATAATCAGATTCTTAATCAAAAATATCTTTTTCGATCCTTGATCTTTATTTTTATGAGACTGATTAGTCTTTATACAAAAAAAAGCATAAAGACTAATCAGTTCCATAAAAATAATTATCAAGAATCAAAAAAAATATTTTTTTTAAGAACTTCATTATCCCTTTGAAATAATTATGAGAGACTGAATTGGATATTCACTCTAAAATAATAAATGGTGGGAGTGTCTACATTACAGAATTTATTTATGCATATTGGTTAATACAAAGAGAAATTTTAGGTGCAATGTACAAGTCCGAAAGGGTTTTTATCCCAACAGTGTTTAACACTCAAACCGCATGAAAATGGCCTCATGCGTGCAATTGAGTGCATGGCACAGTGAAAAATCATGACTAACTTTGAAGGAATGAAGAAGAAGAAAATTAAGAAACTGCCTCCAATTATTAACTATAACTATTCATAATTAAGACGTCGCATCAGATATGTGGATGGTACACATTCTTCTTGGAAGCTATGATTTAGTCAAGATAGACACATTATTATTATTATTATCTTCTTCTTCATCATCATCACATTAAGGCTCTAACGTTGGGAGTTAATGTTTCAAAAGGTGATTTGATATTTGTACGTGTAAAACAGGCCAGGAGTGTTTATAGTACAGAAGTGTAAAACTGGCCAATTGTACATTCCATATAACACATGATAACAACATCTGATATTTATTCTTTAAAAGTAAATAGCCATTTCTAATCATAAAAAATTTGAACGGTGATAAAATTAATCATAAAAAATTGAAATTAAAATTTTATTTATATAAGATATATTTTGTTCAAACAAAAGTAATCAATAATTAAATTTTTATTAATAATTTTATAAATACTCTTCTTTTTTTCTCTTCTTTTTTCGTCTTTCTTTCATAACCATCACTAAGCACTTTCACTACAAAATTCACTATCTCACCATCCCACAAGCAAAATTACAACACCAACCCATGACCATTGTTAAAATAGGGTTCCAAAATTTTCATTAAAACAAACATAAAAATGGTCAACTCACTACAAGAAAAAAGGCCTATGGCCACGCTTCTTTTTCTCCACGCTTCAAAAGTGTGGCCAAAAGTGGTCAATGGCCACGCTTTTATGAGGGTATCGATAGATTAGAGATTTGACCACTTTTTTTGCCACGCTTCAAAAACGTGGCGAAAAGGATCAACGGCCACGCTTTTGTAAGGGTGGCAATTGATTAGAGAAAAGGTCACGTTTTTTTTCTGCCACGCTTCAAAAGCGTGGTTATAGAGAGAAACAAGGACGTTTTGAAAGCGTGGCGACAGGGTTTCCTTACGGCCACGCTTACAAAACGTGGCTATATCCTAGTACACTTTTGCCACGCTTTAAAAGCGTGGCCAAAAGTTTCTTTTCTGCCACGCTTTAAAAGCGTGGTCGTAGAGAGCAACAATAACGTTTTAAAAGCGTGGCGAGAGGGGCCCCCAACCGATTGACCCAAACCCGGATCCCTAACCCGGTCAACCCTAATCTCTCTTTCCCCTTCGAAACCACTAACCCTAATCTCTCTTTCACCTTCGAAACCACTCGCTTGGATCGGAAGAGCTCCTCCCTTCACCCTTCGCCCTTCGCCCTTCGCCTTCGCCTTCGTCACTCTTCGTCACTGATGGAAACCACTTCTTCTTCATCTTGTTAATCTTCATACTCTTCTTCTCTTTCTTGTTTTTCTTCGAATCATTGTGGATCTCTCTGTTCACCTTCAAGCTCCAACAAACATGGGCAACGACAAGCTCCTCCCTCTTCTTCTTCTCCAAGCCCTCCAATTCCAAAGGTATGATCGATTTTCCTCTTTTTATTTTCTCGATTTTTCTATTGTTTTTACTTTTAGGGCTTTCACTTTCCATTTTCATTTTCCCCTGATTCGTTCTCTCTGATCGCATGTTTCTTCTTGGTTAAATGATAATGCTGAACACGCATTGCTTGCGATGCTGTGGACGTACGTGGTTTTTTTCTGGAATGACAAAGCCACAAAGGTGCACTCTATTCACTATATTCTCCTATGATTTTCGACTGTTAATTTATGTTGACTGTTAATATATGTTGTTCGCGGGTAATAATGGATTTCATGAACTTTTTCCTACTATATGATGAATGCTGATGATGATGAATGAAATGTCTTAGCCACGTGAGACACAAGGCTTTTGTAATTTACTTGTGTTGGTGTCAGAAAGAGTAAAATCTATCTTCTTCCTTGTGCAATTGTGAATGATTGAAGTCAAAACCATATTTTATGCTAATAAATCGAATTATAGAAGTTGACTAGAACCTGGTTAAGTCATATGAATTCTGTTTGCTGCTTGCTTGAACCTGGAAAACATGCTATTTACTGCTGCTGTTTAATAAATGTTGCTGCTTCGTGCCATGTGTTAGCAACTCGTTTCCTTGTTGCGATTCTTTGTGCTTATTATGCATTCATACTCATTACATCCTTAATCATTGGCTACTGCTGATTTCTCAATTTGCATTTCCTCTTCTGCTCACTTTCTATGCATGCATATATGATGTTCATTCTTGGATTCTTTTGGGGGGGTGTTTGCCTAAATTGGCTTGGCATTGGAAAATTGTTGTGTGATCATGCAATTGCATTTGGATTCTTTTGCAACAATTATTCATGGATCTTATTTTTCATTTTTTTCACTATTAAGTAAATAATTAAATTAATTTCACATTGTACAAATGCACATGGGACTGTGGCCTAAAACCAATAACCTCTGCATGTGAGCCCCGTGTGTCACATGTCTCATGGTATTTTTTTTGGGACTTTAAAGTCATTGGGAACATTTTCTTTTTTTGGTAAAAATTTTCTTCCTAAGTCTTAATTACTGTATATAAACAATGAAAAAGAATTCTATAATTTTACCATGTAATAAGAATTTTTTATACTATGCAAAAGTTCATTCTTCCCATAAGTTCAAAGCCGTGGGTAATGCGGAAATTTTGTGGTGCATGGAAAAAATATAAGAGAGAAATAAAAAAAGAGCATTTCGTGAAGTACAACACAAAGAAAGAAATGATAAAGAATCGACCATTAGATATTTCCGAGGTTCAATTTCGCAAACTAATTCGGTATTGGAGTCTTCCGACCATCAAGGTAATATTGCCTTTTATTTCTTCTTATACCATCAAGCATACTATCATTGATTCTTCATGTTTCTAAACTTAGGTTGATTCTTTATATGTAGGCTATCTCTGCTAAGAATACTGAAAATAGGTAGAAACAAACATGTCCTCACCGAATGGGATCCACAAATTTTGGAATAGTGCGTAAGCAGCTGGTAATATAACTTATTCTTTGTGATTTCTCTTTTATATGTATTCATGGTGTAGTTGCCTAGTTAGTATGCTTCATGTAAACTTTTCTCTATGTACTCTAGCGCGACTCTAAAGAGAACAGTGAAGAACCATCAAGGGCTGAAGTTTTCATAGCAACTCGCACAAGTAAAAAGGAAAAGAAATTGATGCTAAAACACAAGCCACAATTGTGAGTTGTTTGTATTTGTATTTTGGATATATACATTATGAATTCTGATGTGATTTCTATCTAAATTGAGTTAATGCGACTTTGAACCTAATTGGTTGTTGCTTTTTGATAGATTGAACTTCAGAACCGCTTAGAAGCAGGAGAAAACGAAGAGGATGCATTTGTAGGAGTGTTAGGAAAGGACCAACCAGGTCGAGTTCGTTGTTATGGGGCTTCGATTACAAGAAGATCTCTTAAAAAAGATGAGGAGATTCGCCACATAAAAGTTGAATATAATACTAAGGTCTTATCATTAGAGAAGAAGATGGATGGTGTATGTGGTTTATTAAAGGTATTGGTGCACCAACTCAACCCTGGAATGAGTGATGAAGATGTAACAGCCTTAGTTCAAGCTGCCCAAGATTCTCCTTTGGATACCTCAAGTAGCAGAGCAAAAAATACTCCTCGCTCCTCCGAATCAACTCACATTCCACACAAAGATGATGTAGGTAAAATTATAATATTTTTATTAATAAAAATGTTGGAATATAACCAAGTACTTCAATTTTGTTTGTTGTTGCTGAATTCGAACTTGGAAGGTTCTAATATGATTTTGAATAACTATGACTGGTGGAAAGAGTTAAGTTTGTTAGAAATTGGAAGGTTCGAACTAGTTGTCATTGTTGTTCGTTTTGCATCTTCTTTTTCACTTATTTCACTTATTGGTTCCTTCTATCTGAAAATTCTGTGTAGGTGCATGATCAAAATTAAATTGCTGCCAGAGACCTTATGCCACATTCACATCTTTATTTTGTTAAAAATAAGTAATATATGTTTCAGTTTTAGTTTGTTAGGTCTAGGCTTGGCTCAACAATAGAATATCAAACATTGGCTGAAGGAACATGAATGTTGTATCACGTTTTCATTGATGCTATAAATCAGATTTATTTATTGAACAATAAGCTGTTTGTTAATAAGTTTGATATCAAATTTAAAGGAAATTTTGAGAATCCTTGTACAGATTAGTGGATATATGTAGCAAAATTAAATCTGATTGTTAGAATGCTTTTTATGTTACAAAAATAAAGTTTGATGTCAAATCTGATTGTTAGAAAAATTAGTGGGTTGAAGTTTATTGCATCATCCATTTTTCATTTGTAGTTGTTCATTTCTGTTTTTTATTTTGCAGGGCACAGGTCAAAACAATTTAGCTTGCAATGATACATGAAGTTTTTATATCTTGGTATGAAGTACAAGAAGACTTTGATTAGGAATTCTAATTCATGTTTTAGGAATTCATGAGTAGTTATGACTTTGACTTTTGGTATTTTGTTAGTGTATGTTGTTATGTGATCACACACTTATTTTGGTGACAATTTTATGAAAGTTGGATTAATTGATTATTTGTCATTGACTAAATTTTAAAATTATCTATGAATTCATGTAAGGTTTTATTTATGAAGATTAATTAAAAAAGAATTAGCTTACTGACCATTTTTTTGCCACGCTTTAAAAACGTGGCCATATGGCCATATCTCTCTGTCTACTGCCACACTTAAAAAGTGTGGCCGTATCAATGCTTTTTTGCCACGCTTTTAAAGCGTGGCCAGATCTCCTCTATTACCACGCTTTAGCCACGCTTCAAAAGCGTGGCCATACCTCCCCTTTTGCCACGCTTTAAAAGCGTGGCCGTATCTCCTATTGTTGCCACGCTTTTCAAGCGTGGCCATACCTCCTCTATTACCACGCTTTCGCCACGCTTTAAAAGCGTAGCTATATCTCATCTACTGCCCGCTTGTAAAAGCGTGGCCAGATCTGCCCTATCACCACGCTTTAAAAGCGTGGCCATATCTCTACTTATCGCCACACTTTAAAAGCGTGGCCATATTTCCAACCTACAGCCACGCTTTTATAAGTGGCAGTTTGTAAAAAAGCGTGGCAAACAAAAAGCGTGGCAATAGGCTGAAAAAATCATGGCGATAGAGCAACCGCCACCCTTTGATAGGCCACCCTTTCAAAAGCGTGGCAGTAGGTCAAAAAGCGTGGCGAAAAGCTATCGCCACGCTTTTTCCAGCTTTTCGCCACGCTTTAAAAGCGTGGCAATAGACGTGTTTTCTTGTAGTGACTTCATAAAACTACAAGCTACAACATCAATAAAGATTTACAAACTCAACGCAGGAATAAAATTACTAAAAGCAGCTATTTTCATTATGGTTATGCTGAAGAGAACATGAATGCAGAAAACAAAAAGGTTTCAGATTTTAGAAGAAATATCATCAGTTGTCAGGTACATCATCATCCAGTAATTTGGACCAAGGTTTGCCGATAGTAAGTATGAAAAATCCACATCAAGCTTTTAGCACCATTGTCGGAGATTAATTAAGATTAACAACAAATCAATCAATTGATTACCTAGATTAGACATTTTTTTCTTTCACAACACCAAATTTAAAGTGTTGCTTGTCCTCCAGCAAATCAACAGCAAAAATGAAGGGGTTTGATTAATAGTTGAATTCTTATTGAAAACTCATGTCTTCCTTGTCAGTGGGATTTAGCAACAATGTGATCATGAGTAGTTCTTTCTATTTCACTGCTCCTTGGAATCTTGGAAATGCCAAATATCTTAAAAGAACTTGGATTCAGATGATGTTATGAAATCTCTCTTCCTTTAAGCTTTGATTGATCATTGAATTCATTTATTTGAAACAGAGAGTTTTTTTTTGTTGATAACTTTAAGTGCTCCATTTCAAGGCAGCTCGTGATAGTGAGCATTCGATCGATAATCCCGGACCAGTTGGTCCAAGTTACTGGGTGATGATGTACCCTGTGGATCTAGTTGCTCAAGCCTCTCCTTGACACGGTTGCATCACAAGCATATATCTAAAGCTTTGAATTCCTGATCATCAATGTCCAGAGCCTTTTTGGGCTACTAAATGTCTTGTTTCTAGGTAGATTTTGATAGCAGATTTTTTATCGATAATTCTGGACTAGTTGGTCCAAGTTACCAGGTGATGAAGCAGCCCTCAAATATAGTTACCCAAGCTTCACCTTGGACAATTGACACCACATGCGCATGATTGGGTTTCAGCCATTGATACTCAAATCTTTGCAACCTTGATTTTCTTTTGATCTTTTCATTATTCTTTTGTTTTTCTTGCTGTTTCTTTTCTCTCTTTCCCTTTTTCTTGCTCAATTCTTTTGATTCAAGGACCAATCCCTTGTTTGGTTTTCAAAATATAATAATACTTCATTAAATTCTTATTCATCAAGAATCAACATTCCCTTTTATCCAAGGTCATTCATGTACTGTTCTTTTCTATGAAATTATAATCACAAGTAAAGACCACCACTTTCGATTAACAAGGTTTTTGTTAATCAACTCTTAATTCATTAACAACCTTTCTTCCCCCCTTTTTTTTCTTTTTTATAATTGCTTAGAGGACTGTACATGAAACAAGATTAAAATAAAAACCAACTAAAGAAAGATATCATGCAAATAACTGAAAATGAAACATAAACATAAACATAAACATAAGGGAAATGGAAACACAAGCAAGAAAGGAACTCCACCACCTTAATTGTCATTGTTGTCATCATCCTCCTCCTCCTCCTCCTCCTTCTCATGTTAAGCACTCTGTGGCTCTCTCAGCCTCTATATCTCTTGTCGTTGCTCAAGAGATTGCTGAGTTATGTTGACGTTCCCTTGGAGAAATTAATTATGGATCCACTCACCAGCCAACTTGGGGTATGGAGCCAAAGCCAGGTTTAAAACTTGCATTTCCACACAAAGATAATTAATCTTAGCCTCCATAACTTGTTCACTCACCATGCGATTGAGGAGAGAACCTTGACTGTCTTGATTCACCTTGATCTGCTCAAGGGATGAAGTTAGTTGATGCCAATATTCTTGACGGAGAAAATATTGTCCTTGAGGCATGAAAGGTGGTGCTTGTTGGTGTGGAGGATATTGTGGAGCTTCTTCTTCCTCAACTTGACCTCTTCTCGGAACTGCCACCCTTACATTTTTCATGGTTCTTTTGGATATTGGCCTCTCAATGGGAAATAGGATATCATTTCCAATGAATGCTCCTGCCGCCTCACAAAGGCGATGGATGACACTTGGAAAACCGAGTTGTGACATCGAATGAGGATTTGAAGTCATGTGATGCAAATGTTGAAAAATTAAATGATCTACTTCTACCTCATCTCCTATTATGATGGAGTGGATTAAAATATCCCTATCCACTGTAGCTTCAGAGCAATTAGTTGTAAGAATAATTGAGTGTTGGATGAATTCCAACCATTCTCTCACCACCGGTTTGAGGTCACTTTTCTCCAATTGGTTTGGCTTGCCATCCGCACTTTGTCTCTATTGAGTACCTGATCATATTTTGAAAAATGTTTCATCCTTTCACTGTAAGTGTCTAAGGTTAGAGGGTGAATTTGAGGTGGCAAGTGAAAAATCTTCCGAATGCTCTTTGCACTAAAGTCAATGACATTTCCTCTCATAAAGCTTTAATAGTCCATCTTATTCACATGATGAACTTCTTTGTCTGTGATCCATGTGTTTTGCATAAAATTCTTGAATTTTTAATTGTCCTACATTTGTAGGTGGGTCACAAAAAAGTCATTATGGCAGAAAACAATGATAATATTATTGTCAATAATCCCAACAACGTCCCTCCAGTTAGAAGAATTCTTGGGTCATACACTACTCCCAACCTTGAAAATTGTGAGAGTAGTATTGTGGCACATACTGTGAATACCAAAACAATTTTGAACTGAAACCTCCCCTGATCATCTTGGTTCAGCAAAACTGTCAATTGCATAGGACACCTCTTGAAGATCCTAATGAACACATCTCTATTTTTCTCTAAATCTGTAGCACAATCAAGACCAATGGAATTCTGGCTGAGGTCTACCGGCTACTATTGTTCCCATTCTCCCTAAGGGATCGAGCCAAACAATGGCTAGAAACACAGCGCAAGGAAAGCATTGAGACTTGAGATGAGTTGGTTAGCAGGTTCTTAATAAAATTCTTCCTACGACGAAGGTTGACAAAGTTGAGGACAGACATCCAGACATTCAGACAGTAAGATAGAGAGTCTTTGTATCATGCATGGGAAAGATACAAGGAGATGATAAGAAGCTGCTCCCCAGATATGTTCTCCGATTGGGTATAACTCCAAATTTTCTATAATGGTGTTATTCCTATTGCAAGGAAAGATTTAGATAACTCAGCTAGATGATCACTCTATATGAAGAAGACCATTGAGAAAGCAATGGATTTGATTGAAATGGTGGCTAGCTCAAAACAAAGCAATGTCTCAGCAAATAAATGCAATCAATCAGCAACTAAGACATATGCAAGTTTCAACTGTAGGTACACAAGGAACCACTTATGACATGGGAGGAGAAGCCTTTCAATTTAGAAGCTGTGACTACGAGTAATCCCCTGTTGAACAAGTCAATTACATGGGTAATTCCTCTAGACCATCCAATAATAATCTATTTTCTAAGACTTACAATCCTGGATGGAAAAATCAAGGACAGAGGCAAGCAAACTTCAATAATAACCCCTACCAGAATAACTTCAATAACCAATACCAACCTCCACAACCTCCACAATAGTCAAATCCACGCCAAATTCCTCAAAACCCCCCCTTAAAAATAGCCTTAGGAAAACACTCCAAGCATACCTCCACTTTTATCCAAACCACCAATTTGATGCATGAAATCAAAGTCTACATCCAAAACTTGGAAGTTCAAATGGGTAAATTAGTCAAACAAGTTGCTGAGAAACCTACCAACACATTTTTCAGTTATACAATTCCAAATCCAAGAGAAGAGTGTAAGACTATCAACTTGAGAAGTGGAAAAGTGGTAGGTATAGAAGCCTTGGGTGATAAGGAGCAAGATGAAAAAGTTTTGAAGGAGTCCCAAGCCATAGGGGAGCATGCCCTTGTGAGTCCCCCTTCAACCTGATGCATGTGCATCTTTAGTAGTTTTTATTTGTTATTTCTTTAAATAAAGGTAGTGATCTATTGTTTTTATTAGGATTTTCATGCTTTTAATAAAAAATGTTCTTATCATTTCTTTCCTTAAATTCAAGTTAAAGATTTTTCTTGATTTAATTGAGATTTTTGGTGCTTTGATCAATGCTCTTTGGAATTGTTTTATGCTTTGATAAGTGGAGAAAATAAAACAAGGATCAAAAAAACAAAAGAGGAAGCCAAGGACATGCTTTGGAAAGAAGGACACGCTTTGAAGGCTTAGGATACACTTTTCAAAAACCAAAAAAATTGAGCCTAGAAGCTTTGCCGTCCAACGTGGTGGAAGTGGAATCCAACGGCAAACGTGCATACGCACGCCTCATGCGTACACACGTTTTGGCATGATAAGGGGTGTTGTGCGTACGTATCCCTCATGCGTACTCGCAAGTGGTGAAATATGCAAAATCATGCGTACGCATGACCTCTGTTTCACGTCTCACGCTAGTTTTGTGACATTTTATAGTGAAGCAAAACATAGTATATTCTGAGCCATGAATTGAGGCATAGTTGCAGGCATCCCATGAGCTTCAAATAGCGTGGCATGACAAAGTAAACAGAGGCCAACTTTGGGCTACTCCTTGAGGATAAATTATGCCATCCAACTTGGTTACTCTCAATCTAACTTCAAGTACTTCAATTTGCTCATTCATTCCTTAATTATCCAAGCATCCAAATGGATCAAGCCCAAGAAATTAATCTCAATTTAGTTGAATTTAATGTAATTTAATTGAATTTTATTTTTATTTAGAATAGGCTATAAATAGAGGATGAGAAAGCCTTATTGAGGACTTTCTCCCTCTACTCTTCTTCTATTCTTATTTTCACCTTTTTATAAGTCATGAGTGGCTAATTTGCTTTTCATTGGGGAAAGAGCTCTATTGAATTTAATGGATCAATTGTAATTTACTCTTCATCTTCAATTCATTTTTCATTTGCTTCTTTAGAAAGAATATTCGTTCTTCATATCAAGGATTCAATTATCTTGAGAAAGAAGTATCCAACTTGAATACTATGAAAACTTGAAAAAGGGATCATGAAATTGAGCTTGAAGATCTTTCTCCTAATTCTTGTAAATTTAGGTTTGGGATTGATATGTGACATATAATCAACCCACAACTAGATTCAAGAAATTGTGTGGCTCTAAATCAGAGATCAATCTTCATCTCTTCACATGAGCAATTAGATCAAGAAATTAAAAATTGATCAAGTTAAGAGAGATTGAATTACCAAGAAATTGGAGTTTAATCACTTATGATTTGCCAAAAGATCAATGATTGCATGATTGGAGTTGAGATGAAAAACTATTTGATCGAGAGAATTCAATATCTCTGTACCCTAATGATCTTTCCTTATTCTCTTATTCCATTTCTTTATTAATTACCTTCAATTAATGTTCATTTACTTTATTTCTTTTACATTCTTGCAATTTACTTTTCCAGTATTTACATTCTAGCAATTTAAATTCCTAGCAATTTACATTTACATCCTTTATTTTCTTCTCATTTATTGTTTCTATTTACTTATTTTTCAAGTCATTTAAATTTCATGCCTATTTTATCAATTGTTCCTCATCAAATTGTGAATTGTTTGACTAGAATGCTCAATCAATCATTGCTTGCTTAATTCCTTAATTCTCATGGGATCGACACTCACTCACCGTGAGTTTATTACTTGATATGATCTGGTGCACTGGCCAGTAGTTATATGAGATTGTAAAATCCTGTACCAAGTTATTGGCACTGTTGCCGAGGATTAACAGTAATTAACAAACTACCGATGATTGATTATCTAGATTAGGCACCTTTTCTTTTCTTGTTTTAGTCATTTATTTGCTTTTAATTTTTCTTTTCTTTAGTTCTTTTACTATTTGTGTTATTGCCTAACTAGAAGTTTCTTTCACTTTGATGGAAGAAACTTTAAACTCTCTTTTTTTTGTTGTTTTCTTTATGTACATGCAAGAAAATCAAGAAGAGGAACCTCTCCTCTTTGATTCAGAAATGGAAATAACTCTCTGGAGGATAAGAAAGGAGGCAAGAAATAAAAGAGTCCTAGAAGAAGGTGAGGGAGCCTCATACACAATTATGGCGGAATCTCATAACAACAATGAAACCAATGGTGCTCTACATGCTAGGAGGACATTAAGATCATATACTACTCCTAATCCTAGAAATTGTGGGAGTAGTATTTTGACTCCAAATTGTCAATGTAAACAATTTTGAAATCAAGCCTCAATTAATCATTCCTGTTCAAAAAAAATTGTCAATTTGGAAGAAGCCCCCAGGAGGACCCAAACCAACACATTTCAAACTTCATCCGAATTTGTGATACAGTGAAAACAAATGGAGTGTTAGCTGAAGCATATAGACTCCTCTTGTTCCTATTCTTTCTTAGAGATAGAGTCGCACAATAGTTGGAGTCACTCCCTAAAGAAAGAATTGCCACATAGGAAGACTTAGTTAGCAAGTTTCTAACTAAGTTTTTTCCTTCTCAAAGATTGATAAAGTTGAGGACAGATGTACAAACTTTCAGGGAACTTGAAGGAGAATCCTTATATGAGGCTTGGGAAAGATACAAAGGAATGTTGAGGAGATGTCCACCAAATATGTTTGCAGATTGGGTCCAACTACAAATCTTTTCTATGATGGAATCACTCAAACCTCAGGAAATTCATTGGATAATTTATCAGAGGGATCACTACACATGAAGACTCCTAGTGAAACTATAGAACTCATTGACATTGTTGTAAATAATCAATACCTCTACTCTTTAGAGAGAAACGTGAACATGGAAAGATGAGTGATGGAACTAAAAACTCTTGATGCTCTTGTGGCTCAAAATAAAATCATGTCTCAACAACTCTCCACACTCACTAAGCAAATGAGAGGAATGCAAGTCTCTTCCATCAACACCCAAAGCTCATTGTATGACTTGAATAGAGGAAATTAATTTGGTGGAAATTTTGATTCATTCAACACTAATCAATTACAAGTGGAACAGGTCAATGTTATGAACTCCTATTGGACACAACAAAATGATACATACTCCAAAACATATAATCCTGGATGGAGAAACCATCCAAATTTTGGGTGGAAAAACCAACAGCGCAACAACATCAACCATGCAAACAATTTCCAACCCCAATCAAACACTCAAAACCACTTTTGAATCTCACAAAACTTCCCTTTTAATTCTTCAAATAATTGCCACTAACCACAACCATAACCCACACAACATTCTCAAGATTCTCAAAGACTCTCTAATCTTGAAGTTACCCTGGAAAAATTTATGCAAGAAACAAGAGGCTTCATGGAAGAAACAAGGTCTAATTTTCAAAATCAGGGTGCTTCAATTTAGAAACTAGAAATGCAAATTGGCCAAATTGCTCAACAATTAGCCAAACCCACTAACACTTTTTCAAGTGACACTGAGATCAATCCAAGGGAAGAATGCAAGGCAATCATGTTGAGAAGTGGGAGATGGAGAAAGAAGTCACCAATCATGAAGTGTGTAACACCCCGTTACCCTAAGCCTTACCTCTAGCCATAAAGCAAAGAATAATTAAGTGTCATGACAGTTCTAAGGCTTATAATATGTAATATATAGCCAAGAATTTATATAACTAGAAGCCCGCTGAAGGAGTAAAGCTCAAAGTCGCATAAAGCGGAATTACACAATGCAAAGCGTTCACATATGATAACTAAACGCGTAAGCACGAATAGAACAAGACATAATATATATAAAACCTTGTAGATAGCTCCACGATACATAAGGTAATAATCAAAGTAAACAAGATATATATAAATATGAAATACCAAAAGAGAACTAGTCACAGCCTGCGGAGTTTAGGCCAGCTAGTCAAACTGAATACAACAGAGTTTTGAAGTTTAAAATAGCAACAACATATCTCTCAAAGTTTTACAGAAATAAAGCCTCTAAGGCAACAATGTTAAATATACAAAGGTGAGAGAATACTACAACAAAAATAAAGTGAAATAAAACATAAGGGAGAATCGTCCTCCGTTCTGTCACCATATCCGCAAACTTACCATGGTGGGTTGCAACCTGCATCTGAAAAATAGCTACAATATATGGTATGAGAACTGGAGGTTCTCAGTATGGTAACAGCTCCCAATAGGTAAGATATAAGGTTCTGGGACGCCAAAGGCAGTCCTAGAACTTCACATCACAGATATTCAAGCCTTAACAAAAGAATTAACTTTAACCTTAAACCATAAACAGGGTTATCTAAACTTAGGGGATTTCTAACTAGTACTAATCACCCACTGTACCCCATAGCCTTCACCAACCTAACCTCCATGCGATCTCATCGCCACCGGCTACCGAGCCTCATCAATCCCAGTAGAAAACACAAGTAATGCAGACAAGTAAAGTATAAGTAAAGTACATATACAGCAATTAGAACAATTAGCAAGTAAACATGTGTTTCATTTAGGCATAAAAAAAATTAAGCAAAGCTAACAAACAGTAGAAGATGCATATGATGAATGTTTGTCCTATTAGCTCGTGATATCACTTGTTGGTCTAAAAATGCCAACCTGACACATCCTCTCGGGTGTAGCCTTTCTGCCACGCCAGAGATATAGGCTCTGCACACTCATGTAGCAGAGAAATCTGCCACGCGGGGATATAGGCTCCGCACACTCATGCAACAGGGAGTCTACTATGCCAGAGATATAGGCTCTGCACACTCATGCAGCAGGAAAGGTTATGCGAGCGGGATACAACCTCAGCCCTCACATCTCAACGTAGGCAAGAGACTGCCTCGGCCCCTACGCCGGCACCGCTACCTCGACAAGCGAGAGACTGCCACAGCCCTTGCCCGAGGCGCATAGTAACTTACTAATACAATTCGTATCACGTGAGTAAGAGACTGCCACAACTCTCACATCCGAACGTAGGTGGGAGACTGCCACATCCCCTACGATGGAGACAATGTATATCATAATCACATAATCCATCTCAGAGGCCACTACTCATAGCACACTTCCATTCGTACTCATTCCATTCTCATCATCCATAATCAATATGTCAATTTCATCATCAACCTGACTCTCCACTAGTTCGCAAGATAAAACCATCCAACTGATATCCCAAGCCTAAGTCACCGTCTTCTAAGACTTGTATATAAATCCATTAATCTCAATGTAAACCCCTCTATACTAGTCTTAGGGCCTAATTACTATTCACAAGTCTAAAGGAGAAGTTAAAAATGTTTGGAAAGCTAGAGAACCCTTAAAAGTGAAGAAAAATAATTTTCAGCAAAACAGGGGGTCACGCGTACTCTCGTACGCGTGCACCTTGCTCGCATACGCGAGATAACAATCCTGGAAGGGTTGGTCGCACCGCGTGCAGGTGTCGCGTATGCATGCTGCATCAGACCCATAAATTTAGATGCTGCAGAATTTCAGTTTTAAACACCAAACTTTAAATGTTCATAACTTCGTCTACAAGACTCCGCTTTCTCCAAACTTTATATCATTTTAAAGCTTTTGAAATCATCTTTAATTTAAGATAAAAGCCAATCAATTTTTAAAATTGAGCCTCAAGTTATGATCCGCCAATGTTCACCAAAAATTAAGTTTTACACAAAACATCAAAGTTCTCTAATTTCCAAATTTCACAACCAAAACAAATCAAAACATACCCAAACATCATAAACACTACCACACACTACACCTTACCATTTTATTACAATTCAATCAACTTAACAACCATTTCACTTACTCTTTCCACCATAATTCAACAAAACCCACAATTCATAAATCAATATCTCAACCTTAACAATTTTCACACAAATAAACTCTTGATTAACCTCATTCACTACCATTCAATATTAACACCAACCACAATATTCAAAACTCAATATCATCATCAATATTAATTGCCACCCATCAGAGTCATATTCAACATCAATATTCATCCTATATTTATCATATTTCATATATCACACATGCCAACACTCCATGTCATCCTCTTCATCATCAAACATAATTTCACATATAATTAATCATGCACAACCGTCACCAATCCTATCTTAAGGTCAACTAGTCTAAGTGTCCAAAAATATTACATATTACATAAAGGAAACCAAAATCATACCTTGGCTGATTCCCACGCAACTCAAAACACCAAGCTCAAACCCAAAGCTCCAAAACCATCAAGCCCACTCCAACAAACACCAAACCTCAATCTAACATCATATAACATACAAAACATCAAACCTAGGGTTCACAAAACAACTAAACACAAGATTTTTGTGAAACCTTATCTTACCTTACCCATCAGTATTTGGGGTAAAATTCAACAATACTCCAATGCTAGATCATCCCTAAACAACCAAAGAAACTCAAAAATCCAAAGCCATTTTTGTGTTTTGGGCTAGAGCAGAAAACTAGTGCTAGAGAAAAAGTTTCTTACCAACAAAACCTAGTTAGAAATGACGGGCTCGGCGAGATCGATGCGTGGCCACAAATGTCTCGTCAATCGGAGCTCAGTAGCTCAAGTTATGGTCACCGGAAGTGGAAGATAAATAGTGACCAAACCCTTTGCTCTCTTCTCTCTCAAAGCTGCGCCCTCTTTCTTGTTTTTAGGGTTAAAATGAGCTAAAATCTCATTAAACATGCATATATATTTGGGCCTTGGTCCCGGTCTAACCGGTTAGCGTTTTAGGTCCGTTTGGCCCACTTTGGGCCAAAACCTTTAAGATTAGCGCTTGATTTTTAATTCTAAATTATTTTTTGTCTTTTCAAAGCAATAAATTCAATTTTCAAAATCTTATTTTTCTCAAAACACGGTAACGAACAGACTAAAGCCGGTACTACCGGCTTAAGCATTGGTACACATTTTTATAAAATTTTTCCACAAAAGATACTTTCCAATTTATAAAATTCATTGAAATCAAATTTCACCTTTTTATTTTCAAAATATCATTTCTATATTTCCGAACCTATTCCGAGCAATTAAATTATTATTTTATTAAAGCATTTACTCTGGTTCTTACAAAGTGCACAAAAAAGAAGCTTCAAAGGAGGAATTGGAGGAGCAAAAGAAAGAACAAGAAGCCTCCACACAAAGTAACAGACCAATAAAGAAGGAGACAGTGGAGGCACACAAATCAAGAATCCCATATCCTCAAAGACTCAAGAGAGAGATCAAAGAGAAGCAATGCTCCAAATTTCTAAAGGTATTCAAGACACTCCACATCAACATTCTTTTCTTAGAAGTACTTGAACAAATGCCAATGTATGCTAAGTTTATGAAAGAGTTATTATCAAAGAAAAGATCCTTGAAGGGAGGACAAACTGTAGTCATGACTAAGGAGTATAGTGCCATCATAAAAAAGGACTTACCAAGGAAGAAGAAAGATCCAGTAAGCTTCCTAATTCTGTGTACCATTGAAAATATAACATTTGAAAGAGCATTATGTGATCTTGGTTCAAGCATCAACCTAATGCCTCTCTTTGTGATGAAGAAGCTCGAAATCCATAAATTAAAACCAACAAAAATTGCTCTTCAATTGGCTGACTGATCCATAAAGCGGGAACATGGAGTTGTGAAAAATGTTTTGGTGAAAGTAAGAAAATTCTTTCTCCCAGCTGATTTCGTCATCCTTGATATGGAAGAAGACTACAACACCCCCATTATTTTGGGGAGGCCCTTCTTGGCTACTAGGAGGGCTTTGATTGATGTTGAAAAGGGAGAATTGATGCTAAGAGTGCATGATGAACACTTGGTGTTCCATATTTTCAAGACCATGCTTGATTCCAATCATGAGGAGAATTGTATAAAGATTGACTACAGGGATCCAAACTTGAAGAAAGCTCCTAGTGAATCACTTCAAAGGCCACCACTCCCATGCTTAAAAGAAAGCAAAGAAGTAGTAGTGAAATAACAAGCTGAAGGGATCATTGGAGCTAAAGAGGATTTGCAACCAAAGCATCGATTTGTGACAACCAACAAGATTTCTCCTGATATTGAGCCTAAGATTGGCATTGAGTATGAACCACCACCACTAAAAAGGAAAGAAAAGACTCCAAACAAAGTATCTAGAGGGTAGAGAAACAAAAAGATCTCTACCGAAGACTTCTCACTAGGGGATAAGGTGATGCTTGTTTACCAACCAAGGGAGCCATCTCCACATTTGTCTGGACACTAAACAGTCAACAAGATTCTTTCTCTTATGCATATTGAGATCATCAAAGAAGACACAGGAAGGAAGTTCACAGTGAGAGTAGCGAAAAATTATTTTTTAGGTTAAAACTGTTTTGATGTATTTCTGTTTTGTAATAATGAATCTAAAAGGTTTTTCTTGTTAAGTTGGGTGAGTCCTTAGTGTTGAGAGTCTAAGGAGTGAACCTAGCTGAAACAAGCTTGGTTAGAAGCTTAGGTCATTCCAGATAGGATTAAGAAGAATCTTAAGGAATTGGTGTTTATAATCATTGAAAAACATAGTGAAAATTCTACTATAGTTGTGATAGAAACTGCATGTAGGCCACAATACAAAAGGTGGTTGAACCAGGATACATAATTGTGTTCTGTTTTCTTCTCTATTCTATTTTTATTTCATTCATTATGAGATAAAAATAAATTATTTTTTGTATAAGGGTTATAACAGACACAACATTAACTAAATTACAAAATCTATTTTAAAAACAGAAAAAATAGCCATAAATTTAATTCCCTTATTTAACTCATTAAAAGCTTTCAAAAAAAATGCAAAACATTAATTTAGATGCTAAAATAGCAACTATAATGAAATTTAAGAATAATAAAATATATCTTATCGTGAAATAGTTGGAATAACTTTAGCATACAAAAATTAATGTTTTCATCAAAACTCGTTAAAATAAATCGAAATTTGTGAGTTAACTTGGTTGATTTGCAAAAGAAAAGAAAAAGACAAGTTGAGCCAATAAAATAGTGACTCATTTAGAAGTGATTTGTTTTAACTTGATTAAAAAAAACTGCGAATCAAACTAATTCAAATTGAGTGGGTATCAATGGAACCTTTTATTATATAAATAAAAATTATCTGAGTTAAATCCCAAAGTAGTCTTTGAGAGTCACGAAATGCACCGATATGGTCTCTGACTTCCCAATTGTACTATTTATGTCCTCGAGATTGGAAAAATGCACCTAGTTGGACCTTTCCCGTTTTTCTGTCCAAGCTGCTTCCCGGCGGCAGTGATCTGGCAATTGATTACCACGATCGAATGTCTAAATGGTTACATGATGTGGCAATTGAAAGTGTTTAACCCAATGTGGTCCCTGAGCTCCCTTTTAACCCTAATTACAGAAGTAGTGCACCACTTCTTCTTTTTCTTCCTCCTTCCTGTTCTTCTTCTTCGTCGTTGCTGTGCTGGTTGGAACGATGGTTAGACCTGCAAATGAAGGAGACGGGAGTTTAATTCGATCAACGACAAGGACACCAAGTTGCAGCAGAGCCTCGTAAGTGCCAGAGCGGTGTGAGTGTGGGAAATGCCTTGTGCTCTGATGGTCTGGAACGGATACCCACCCAAATAAGCCCTTCTTTAAGAGTTGTTGTTGAATTTTTTTATGCTAACTTTTAAATCCTTAAATTTATTGTTCACAGAGTAGTGAAAAAAGATGGCGTGGGTTTTTCTGATGGACAGATATTATAGAAGAGGATAATGGAATTTTAAAGATGCTGCAACATATAACAATGAACAAGTGAGCGGGAGTCTTGGTTTGAGGATTGGCAATTTGGAGGCTGAATTAAGGACCCAGAAATATATATTACAAATATTAAGATTGCTGATTTTTTTCTTGTTAGTTGTTGTACTAGTTGTGATTGTAAAAATGTAACAATTGTGTATGAAAGTATTTGTTTATGAATGTATGGGCACTCTTTGTATTATTGGTGTGAGATAAACCCCATTTTTAGGGTTTATCTTGTGCTTAATTTAGGGAATTTTATCAACTTTTCCCACATTTATTCAATGAAATGGCATAGTTTCATGACTCTCTCCTAATTTGTGCTTAAGTGTGAAAACATGCTTTTTAGGCCTTAATTTGCTAATTTTGATTCACCTTTGATTTCACTAGATGCCTTGATGTGTTTGTTAGTGAATTCAGGTTGAAAAGGCTAGGAATGGATCAAGGGAGTGAAGAGAAAAGCATGAAAAGTGGAGAACTCATGGAAAAACAAGGATTTAGAGTGCATACTGCGCACGCATGGATATGAAGTCGAATTGAGACGCGTACGCGTAACTCGATGCGTACGCGTGGATGAAAAATGTCAAGTGACGCGTACGCGTGACCCATGCGTACGCGTCGGTGCTCACACATGACCTCATTAAAGTGAAAACACTGGGGGCGATTTCTGAGTTTCCCAGGCCCAAATCCAACTCATTTCTAAGGCTATTACATGCAGAATTTAAGAGGGGTCAAGGGGGAAACACTTAGGATAGTCATGATGAGCCTTTAGTTAGTTTTCTTGAGAGAGAAGTTCCCTCTTCTCTCTAGAATTAGGTTAAGATTAGGTTAATTTCTCTTAGATTAGGTTTAATTTCTTGTTTTCATCTTGTTTCCTTTATGATTTCTTGTTCCTTCATCTTAATTTTCTTATTTTGTAGTGTTAATTTCCTTGTCATGCCTCTTCTATGTTCATGCATTCTTGTTACTTTGATTTTCTTTTAATGCAATTTATGTTTTATGTTCTTTTATTGTTTAATTGCTTTACTATTGTTATTTCCTTGCCTTGAGTAGTTGTAGATTTACATTTTTTGTCTTTTTTATTATACTTTCCTTTTATGCCTTCCAAGTATTTGATAAAATGATTGGAAGGATGATAGAGTAGATTTTTGTGTTCTTGGCTTGGGATGATAACTTAGGTGAACCTGAGTTGTTAATGTCCAAGTGATTGATAATTGGTGTCCATTGACTCTAGCTTTCACTAAGATTAATTAGTGAGGTGGCTAGGACTTATGGATTAGGATTAATATAGCTCATTTAACTTTCCTTCATTTGTTAGAGGATGACTTAATGGGATTGATCCTTGCAATTATCATGTTGTGGTTAGTAACAAGGATAAAGATCCTTAACCATCAACCCTTGCCAAGACCTTTTTATTATTTGAGTTTCCTTTACTTTATTGCCATTTATTTTTCTTGTCCCTTATTCAAAACCCCAAAAATATTTTGCCATAACCAATAATAAGAACACTTCCCTGCAATTCCTTGAGAAACGACCCGAGGTTTAAATACTTCGGTTTATTTTTATTGGGATTTGTACTTGTGACAAATAAATTTTTGATTCAGGAATTGTTTGTTGGTTTAGAACTATACTTGCAACGAGATTTTATTTGTGAAATTCTTTACCGATAGACAATTTCCGTTCATCAGTGTGGTCTATGTAAATAGATTACAAAGATAATAACGAAACTGAATGAACAGAACAGAACAAGTAAATTGATAATAGCATATTTTGATTACAATTAACACATTGTCAGTGTAACACTGTCAATGGAGTATCTCACAATAAACACAATAATACAGCCACAAAAAAACACAAGAAGATCTCTAAGTTTAAAGGTTTATAACTACCAAAAGTAAAAACAAACCATACAGTCTGGCTATGTGCTATTCTTGAATGAAAATAACAAAAAAAAAACTAATGCCCAAATTCCATATGTAATGAATCAAACATCAATAGCTAGTACATGCAATTATTTAGTGTTTTTCTTCCTTGGTGCTTTGAACCCTGATGTTGGAACAAACTTCAGAAAGTTTGCCAACCGAGAAGATGTTGCTGCACTTGCTCCTTGCATGGGATCAACAGAAGCAGTTACTGGTGGTGGTGAGTTCCTCCTTTTAGTTAGTAATTTATGTGGCCTTTTTGTTAGTGGTGGTGGTGGTGCCTGAGTAAGGTTAGGAAACCAGTGTGAACAAGGAGCAATGACAAAATTGTAAAAAATAAATGATAATGAAAATTTTTACCTCATTTTATGTTCCATTATAGTTTGGTTGGGATAAGTCAATCTCGGCTGTAGCCACTGGTGGTGGAAAGTTGTTTGTAACATCCACATGAGGAAGATTTTGGATACCTACACCAGGAGGAGCTTCAACTACTTGTGGTGCCTCATTGGTAGTGTTGCTTGCTTCAACTGCAAGTGTACTCACAGTTGGAGTAATTTTGGACTTGGCAGCCGCTATAGCAGCCGTTGCAGCTACAAGTGTAGCAGCAACCTCATCAGTTCTCTTTTTTTTACATTCCCTCTTGGTATGGCCCTTTATTACACAATATGTGCATGTGAATGACTTCACAAAGAAAATTTATTTGTCACAAGTACAAATCCCAATAAAAATAAACTGAAGTATTTAAACCTCGGGTCGTTTCTCAAGGAATTGCAGGGAAGTGTTCTTATTATTGGTTATGGCAAAATATTTTTGGGGTTTTGAATAAGGGATAAGAAAAATAAATGGCAATAAAGTAAAGGAAACTCAAATAATAAAAAGGTCTTGGCAAGGGTTGATGGTTAAGGATCTTTATCCTTGTTACTAACCACAACATGATAATTGCAAGGATCAATCCCATTAAGTCATCCTCTAACAAATGAAGGAAAGTTAAATGAGCTATATTAATCCTAATCCATAAGTCCTAGCCACCTCACTAATTAATCTTAGTGAAAGCTAGAGTCAATGGACACCAATTATCAATCACTTGGATATTAACAACTCAGGTTCACCTAAGTTATCATCCCAAGCCAAGAACACAAAAATCTACTCTATCATCCTTCCAATCATTTTATCAAATACTTGGAAGGCATAAAAGGAAAGTATAATAAAAAAGACAAAAAATGTAAATCTACAACTACTCAAGGCAAGGAAATAACAATAGTAAAGCAATTAAACAATAAAAGAACATAAAACATAAATTGCATTAAAAGAAAATCAAAGTAACAATAATGCATGAACATAGAAGAGGCATGACAAGGAAATTAACACTACAAAATAAGAAAATTAAGATGAAGGAACAAGAAATCATAAAGGAAACAAGATGAAAACAAGAAATTAAACCTAATCTAAGAGAAATTAACCTAATCTTAACCTAATTCTAGAGAGAAGAGGGAACTTCTCTCTCAAGAAAACTAGGCTCATCATGACTATCCTAAGTGTTTCCCCCTTGACCCCTCTTAAATTCTGCATCTAATAGCCTTAGAAATGAGTTGGATTTGGGCCTGGGAAACTCAGAAATCGCCCCCAGTGTTTTCACTTTAATGAGGTCACGTGTGAGCACCGACGCGTACGCATGGGTCACGCGTACGCGTCACTTGACATTTTTCATCCACGCGTACGCGTCTCAATTCGACTTCATATCCATGCGTGCGCAGTATGCACTCTAAATCCTTGTTTTTCCATGAGTTCTCCACTTTTCATGCTTTTCTCTTCACTCCCTTGATCCATTCCTAGCCTTTTCAACCTGAATTCACTAACAAACACATCAAGGCATCTAGTGAAATCAAAGGTGAATCAAAATTAGCAAATTAAGGCCTAAAAAGCATGTTTTCACACTTAAGCACAAATTAGGAGAGAGTCATGAAACTATGCCATTTCATTGAATAAATGTGGGAAAAGTTGATAAAATTTCCTAAATTAAGCACAAGATAAACCCTAAAAATGGGGTTTATCTCACACCAATAATACAAAGAGTGCCCATACATTCATAAACAAATACTTTCATACACAATTGTTACATTTTTACAATCACAACTAGTACAACAACTAACAAGAAAAAAATCAGCAATCTTAATATTTGTAATATATATTTCTGGGTCCTTAATTCAGCCTCCAAATTGCCAATCCTCAAACCAAGACTCCCGCTCACTTGTTCATTGTTATATGTTGCAGCATCTTTAAAATTCCATTATCCTCTTCTATAATATCTGTCCATCAGAAAAACCCACGCCATCTTTTTTCACTACTCTGTGAACAATAAATTTAAGGATTTAAAAGTTAGCATAAAAAAATTCAACAACAACTCTTAAAGAAGGGCTTATTTGGGTGGGTATCCGTTCCAGACCATCAGAGCACAAGGCATTTCCCACACTCACACCGCTCTGGCACTTACGAGGCTCTGCTGCAACTTGGTGTCCTTGTCGTTGATCGAATTAAACTCCCGTCTCCTTCATTTGCAGGTCTAACCATCGTTCCAACCAGCACAGCAACGACGAAGAAGAAGAACAGGAAGGAGGAAGAAAAAGAAGAAGTGGTGCACTACTTCTGTAATTAGGGTTAAAAGGGAGCTCAGGGACCACATTGGGTTAAACACTTTCAATTGCCACATCATGTAACCATTTAGACATTCGATCGTGGTAATCAATTGCCAGATCACTGCCGCCGGGAAGCAGCTTGGACAGAAAAACGGGAAAGGTCCAACTAGGTGCATTTTTCCAATCTCGAGGACATAAATAGTACAATTGGGAAGTCAGAGACCATATCGGTGCATTTCGTGACTCTCAAAGACTACTTTGGGATTTAACTCAGATAATTTTTATTTATATAATAAAAGGTTCCATTGATACCCACTCAATTTGAATTAGTTTGATTCGCAGTTTTTTTTAATCAAGTTAAAACAAATCACTTCTAAATGAGTCACTATTTTATTGGCTCAACTTGTCTTTTTCTTTTCTTTTGCAAATCAACCAAGTTAACTCACAAATTTCGATTTATTTTAACGAGTTTTGATGAAAACATTAATTTTTGTATGCTAAAGTTATTCCAACTATTTCACGATAAGATATATTTTATTATTCTTAAATTTCATTATAGTTGCTATTTTAGCATCTAAATTAATGTTTTGCATTTTTTTTGAAAGCTTTTAATGAGTTAAATAAGGGAATTAAATTTATGGCTATTTTTTCTGTTTTTAAAATAGATTTTGTAATTTAGTTAATGTTGTGTCTGTTATAACCCTTATACAAAAAAACAATTTATTTTTATCTCATAATGAATGAAATAAAAATAGAATAGAGAAGAAAACAGAGCACAATTATGTATCCTGATTCATCCACCTTTTGTATTGTGGCCTACATGCAGTTTCTATCACAACTATAGTAGAATTTTCACTATGTTTTTCAATGATTATAAACACCAATTCCTTAAGATTCTTCTTAATCCTATCTGGAATGACCTAAGCTTCTAACCAAGCTTGTTTCAGCTAGGTTCACTTCTTAGACTCTCAACACTAAGGACTCACCCAACTTAACAAGAAAAACCTTTTAGATTCATTATTACAAAACAGAAATACATCAAAACAGTTTTAACCTAAAAAATAATTTTTCGCTACTCTCACTGTGAACTTCCTTCCTGTGTCTTCTTTGATGATCTCAATATGCATAAGAGAAAGAATCTTGTTGACTGTTTAGTGTCCAGACAAATGTGGAGATGGCTCCCTTGGTTGGTAAACAAGCATCACCTTATCCCCTAGTGAGAAGTCTTTGGTAGAGATCTTTTTGTTTCTCTACCCTCTAGATACTTTGTTTGGAGTCTTTTCTTTCCTTTTTAGTGGTGGTGGTTCATACTCAATGCCAATCTTAGGCTCAATATCAGGAGAAATCTTGTTGGTTGTCACAAATCGATGCTTTGGTTGCAAATCCTCTTTAGCTCCAATGATCCCTTCAGCTTGTTATTTCACTACTACTTCTTTGCTTTCTTTTAAGCATGGGAGTGGTGGCCTTTGAAGTGATTCACTAGGAGCTTTCTTCAAGTTTGGATCCCTGTAGTCAATCTTTATACAATTCTCCTCATGATTGGAATCAAGCATGGTCTTGAAAATATGGAACACCAAGTGTTCATCATGCACTCTTAGCATCAATTCTCCCTTTTCAACATCAATCAAAGCCCTCCTAGTAGCCAAGAAGGGCCTCCCCAAAATAATGGGGGTGTTGTAGTCTTCTTCCATATCAAGGATGACGAAATCAGCTGGGAGAAAGAATTTTCTTACTTTCACCAAAACATTTTTCACAACTCCATGTTCCCGCTTTATGGATCAGTCAGCCAATTGAAGAGCAATTTTTGTTGGTTTTAATTTATGGATTTCGAGCTTCTTCATCACAAAGAGAGGCATTAGGTTGATGCTTGAACCAAGATCACATAATGCTCTTTCAAATGTTATATTTTCAATGGTACACAGAATTAGGAAGGTTACTGGATCTTTCTTCTTCCTTGGTAAGTCCTTTTTTATGATGGCACTATACTCCTTAGTCATGACTACAGTTTGTCCTCCCTTCAAGGATCTTTTCTTTGATAATAACTCTTTCATAAACTTAGCATACATTGGCATTTGTTCAAGTACTTCTAAGAAAAGAATGTTGATGTGGAGTGTCTTGAATACCTTTAGAAATTTGGAGCATTGCTTCTCTTTGATCTCTCTCTTGAGTCTTTGAGGATATGGGATTCTTGATTTGTGTGCCTCCACTGTCTCCTTCTTTATTGGTCTGTTACTTTGTGTGGAGGCTTCTTGTTCTTTCTTTTGCTCCTCCAATTCCTCCTTTGAAGCTTCTTTTTTGTGCACTTTGTAAGAACCAGAGTAAATGCTTTAATAAAATAATAATTTAATTGCTCGGAATAGGTTCGGAAATATAGAAATGATATTTTGAAAATAAAAAGGTGAAATTTGATTTCAATGAATTTTATAAATTGGAAAGTATCTTTTGTGGAAAAATTTTATAAAAATGTGTACCAATGCTTAAGCCGGTAGTACCGGCTTTAGTCTGTTCGTTACCGTGTTTTGAGAAAAATAAGATTTTGAAAATTGAATTTATTGCTTTGAAAAGACAAAAAATAATTTAGAATTAAAAATCAAGCGCTAATCTTAAAGGTTTTGGCCCAAAGTGGGCCAAACGGACCTAAAACGCTAACCGGTTAGACCGGGACCAAGGCCCAAATATATATGCATGTTTAATGAGATTTTAGCTCATTTTAACCCTAAAAACAAGAAAGAGGGCGCAGCTTTGAGAGAGAAGAGAGCAAAGGGTTTGGTCACTATTTATCTTCCACTTCCGGTGACCATAACTTGAGCTACTGAGCTCCGATTGACGAGACATTTGTGGCCACGCATCGATCTCGCCGAGCCCGTCATTTCTAACTAGGTTTTGTTGGTAAGAAACGTTTTTTCTAGCACTAGTTTTCTGCTCTAGCCCAAAACACAAAAATGGCTTTGGATTTTTGAGTTTCTTTGGTTGTTTAGGGATGATCTAGCATTGGAGTATTGTTGAATTTTACCCCAAATACTGATGGGTAAGGTAAGATAAGGTTTCACAAAAATCTTGTGTTTAGTTGTTTTGTGAACCCTAGGTTTGATGTTTTGTATGTTATATGATGTTAGATTGAGGTTTGGTGTTTGGTGTTATATGACTTCAGATGTCTCTTTAGGGTAACGGTTGGCTTAGCTTTCTTGTTTCCACTAGTACCCTCGTCAGCATCCTTTCTTCTTTCTGTTTTCCTGGTTTTCGTTTAATGTTAGCAGCTTGTGGCTGATTGTAGACGGATTTTTTCCACAGGGATTGGCCTGGAGAGGATTGATGTGATGTTCATATATCTTCTTGTATGACTCTATGGTGACCAAGGGATGACAGAAATCCTCGGGTCTCTTCTTCACCCGTGCAAGAGTAGCACAGGCATGAACACAGGGAATGCCTATGATAAATAAACAAATCTAGTTCAACTCCGCACCAACCAACATAATAAATGAAGTAAAGCCATTTATAATGAAAATAAAAATAAAGTTTGTGTAAAGGTTAATAATATCACCTATTAATATCTAGAACTGGCAGGTGCAAAGTCTTTTGCCTAGATTAACAACCATGTTTGTTGGGTGTCTGTGGACCTCAAATTTTTCATAGTCTTCATCTCCAGTCCATATAGGGACCCAATTCTTTAATTCTTTACGAACCTTTTCTAACCTGCTCTGAATAACAGGAGGAAGTTTTCCGACATGTTTGTTCAACTTTACCTTATTCTTTGCAATCAATCTCATAACAAACATCCTTACCTCTTCAAGCAATGTGATGATTGGCTTGCTCTTAGCCTCCTTGATCCATGCATTGAATACCTCACATGCATTGTTGCAAATATTATCCAGCTTTGGCCTGTGGCTAAATTGAGACTTTGTCCATGAATGCCTCAGCCACTTGTTAAGGCATGTCCATGCGTCCCCACTCACCCTTTTTATCTTGTCCATATTATCCATAAAGTCTTGGAATGTGGTTGACCTAGCAGCATCCCAAAGGAGTCTCCTCAGCTCAAGATCCTTCCACCTTTTGTTGAAATTTTGCCATAGGAGCCATACACAGAAACGATGATGGACCTGTGGCATGACCTCTTCTACAGTGGAAATCAATCCATACAGATGACAAACACATATAGCAGAAACCAAACTACTTAAATAGGATCAACCACTTTGAAATATTTATATCATCATATATAATCCAGAAATTAACCAATTTTATATAATAGGATGAACCAATTTCATATAATAGCATATAATTCATAAAAGGTGCCTACATATAATCCAGATTCCCTTAATTCTAACAAAATAAAATCTTTAATACATGGCTAACTACTTGAATAACACAACAAGTTATATAGTATACAACTAGTTACCTTCTATATATCAGAAATGAAACACCATCCGTTAACCTTATAGTCTCCTAAATCATCGTGGAGTAGCTCAAGAAACCACTTCCAGTTTTCCTTGTTTTCAACGTTAACTATAGCCCAAGCAATCACATATATGTGATGATTTCCATCTTGGGCTACCGCTGATAATATCCGACCTCCAATATGTGTCTTCAGAAATGCACCATCGAGTCCAATTAATGGTCGGCACCCTGCTTTGAACTCGTTCTTGCAACCACTCAAGCAAATGTACATCTTCTGAAACATTACTTTTTCATCAGGCAGTGGAGTCACCCCAATCTTTAGAGTGTTTCCAGGATTGGTTTTCAGAAGCGTTTCATTATAATCCCTTAACAAGGCATATTGTGCCTTCTCATCCCCATAAACAACATTCCTTGCATCGGTCAAGGCTCTAGCTATTGAATTTCTATGCAGTATTAGATCACACTTTGACCTAAAGTACACTGCAACCTTGCATTGCTTGAAATTAGGATACTTTCTAACCTTTTTAACTAACTTACCAGTCAGTCATGCTCTGTTTGCAGCCCTGTTAGAATTTTTTCTTGGACATGTATGATCATCATAAAATGTCTTGATTTGCCAATAACAGTCTTCATGATCCCTTGATGTATAAAAGAACCCATGAGCACTCTTCCACTTGGCACACTGCCCTACACCTGAGATTATCATTCTTTACATACTTAATCCCCCTACCCTCTTGTATGGTAAACTCTCGCACAGCATCTCTGAACTCTTATTTGGTATTAAACTTCATGCCCACTTGCGGTTTCAGCTCACCAAATCTCTGGCCCTCTTAGAAGATGGGAAATTCATCTGAATCCCCATCAGATTCCAACTCATCTTCAGAATTAGGAGGAGTCTTCATCTCCTCTGAGTGCCACGAGTTGGCTCCATCAGATTCTACACCTGGGTCGAGAGCTTCATACAAAATTCCTTCCCCTGGAGTTCTTGGAAAACCTAGGTCCACCTCTACATCTGATAAATCCTCAATAATTGCATCACCAGCTTCCATAATAGTATATTTTCCTATCTTTTCCTTCCCTTTAGCCATGCTTGATGTCTTTTGAACCTTCTTGACCTCTTTTCGAATTGGTTTCAAATTTCTTGCAACCAATTCATCATCATTGCTAGAGTTGGCCTCCTGCACTAGGACATAAGATGTATCCTTTGAGCTTCCATCATCACTTGTTGATTCATTTGTAGTTAAATCCATATAAAGAGATTACTTGCCTTTGTTAGTACTCCATCCCTTTGTCTGAGATCTTGTAATTCTTTTAGGTGGGTTAAATTTGGATTTGGGTTGGAAGTAAACTTGGACTTGGGCTTTGGTTGAGTCTTGTTGGGATTTGAAATGTGGTTGGGCTTTGGAGTTAGCTTCTGATTATACTTCACAATGGGAGTTGGGTTGGGCTTCCTATTGGGTTTTGGGTTGGGCTTCTAATTGGGTTTGGGATTCTCAGGATCACCCATGGAGTTAGGGCCATCATTGGTAAGATTTGTGGTGGGGGGTCAGTAGCAGGTTTATTTGCGATGGGAGTTGGAGTAGAAGGAATTGAGTTTGTAGTTGATTTATTTGAAATTGAGTTTGTAGTTGATTTGTCATCTGGGGTTTGATTTGAGCTATCCTCAGTTGTGTTCTTGTTAGTCTGTAAGTCACCATCACAAACCTCTTGTGCTTCTTAATCAAGTAACATCATAGCTCATTTCCCCTCCAATAGTTTAGGTATGGAAACTCTATGTTCAAAATAAACATTAACTACTCCATCATTCTTCTGTGCATGGAAACACGTCTTCCATAATTCATCATCACTGGTCAAAGCTCTCAGTCCTACCTCCAAGCTCCTGCCAAGAATCAGCCACCAGCACTCAACTACCTTATCATACCCCAACTCCTTGAAATAGTTTCTCACGAAGAAAATATCAGGTGTATCCTCATCTAAATCTCCTAAGCAACTTCTATTGTCAGGTGAGTAAGCCAATATAACATCAACATTCTTCTTAAACGTCCACCATAGTGGAACATGATATCCAACAATTTTTCCATCTACACCGAAAAAAAAGTATAACAATTTATCTAATGTATGCTATTAATAATATAATCAGCAAACCATAGTAGAACATAATCCAATATTATTTAAAAACATTTACTTCTTTGACATTGCCATTATAGAAACACCCTTATTCCTTGTGTGAAAATAGAGCATTCTGAAAACCCAAACCCATACCACCTGGTGCAAAAATGCCTAGCTAATAATATAACATTCAATGGTTTTTCATCAACTAACACGAGATTCCCAAGTCAAATTCAACACAATGGATACCTCAACACTATAAAAAATAAATTAAAAATAGTTTATTCACTGCATGCCTACCTCTGTGTCAGGGGGCTTCGCGAGAAAGCTTTGCTATTCCTTTCACCGATTTTGAGCCAACGATGAGCAGGTTCCGACAGTTTCGAATTTGCTACACCACAAAAGCCCTCACCAGGACTAGCGAATGCCAGGATATAGAGCTTTCAGTTCGAATGATATGAAGAAGATGAAGTGACGAAGTGATCTCTTTAAATATGGGGATTTTAACTTTTGGTAACTCCTTCCTACTTGAAACGGTGTCGTTTTCTTATTTTAGCGCCAAATCCTAATACGATGACATTTTCTATTTTCTAGCGTGGCAATCAATTGCCAGATCATTGCCGTCGGGAAGCAGCTTGGACGAAAAAAGGGGAAGGGACCAACTTGGTGCACTTTTTCCAATCTCGAGGATATAAATAGTGCAATTGGGAAGTCAAGGACCAAATCAATGTATTTCGTGAATCTCAGGAACTACTTTGGGGTTTAACTCAAATTATCTAGTAGCTTTCAAGGCAACTCATGAATAATTGAGGAGGATAATAAGAATTAATATTTTTTAATGGTATACAAATGAGGAATAATATGATGACAGTTAGTATATGATGAAACTGATTTGATGACAGTTCTAGGTTCTATTATTGCAACTATTTTTTTCTTTAAAAAACATAATTAAATAAAAAATATACCAATCCATTTAACTCGTTATTTCAGTCCATTTGAATTAAGTTAATATCTTGGATAATTTATTTTAACAAAATAATTAATAACCAAATTACACTGTTGTTCTGATTTTAATTTGGTTATATACCTATTCTGATTTAATATATATAAATCGAATCAATTAAATTCGATTTATAATTTTACACATAAAAAGATTTGATTTACGAAAATGTTATTATTCATACCCTAACCCAATAAATAAGCCAGATTCAGTAAGGATAAGAAACTCAATCCATATAAGATGTCTCCAATTTATACCCGACCTCTTAAAAGAGGCCGGACACTGCAAAGGACCCAAATCTACTTGTCCAAAGCAAGTAATTGCCTCCGCAAATCTATTTAGGTATCTCTATTTCTTCTAAAAGATAAATCTCAACAACTCCAAAATCAAGTATAATTTACGTTCTAATCTACCAAAAACCTGCCTAAAGCCCTTGCTAACATAAGCATCAGAGTCTCTTGCAGGTACCATCCCCACCTCCTCACGAGGAACTCGGTCGGCGGTATCTCAATACAAGATTAAGTCAGACGCTGCCTCATGCGGAGTCTGGACCTCACGTTCAAGCCCAAAACCAACATTTCAGGTAATCCTCGGAACATTGGTGCCATTGCCGGAGACTTGGGATTCAACCCTTGATAATGGCGGATCGTTAGTATGAAGCCAGTTATAGGACATCTGAATCCGAACCTGAGCCTCAACAGGAAGACCATGCCCTCGTCATACTCCCACAACAACAAACGCATATTCCTCTTGGAGAAGGGACATTTGGAAACCCCCAACCAAGGCGGATCTACTTAGAGGTACACCTAGCTAGAGAAGAAGAACCACCACATCCTACTGAGATCTTAGGTATGGTTCATGGTCATGGCGGACAACTTGAACACCTCGAGCAGGAAGTCGAGCGACAACAGGAAGCGGACGAGAATTGCGGAGAGAGGTAAGACGACGAAAGGAGCTAGAAGAAAAGCTCTTAAAATTAAAAGCCGATCTCCGAAAATGAGGAAATTGAGCAGATCAGGAAGAAATCCCCTTAGGGGGAGAAGATCCGTTCACAAAAGAGATCATGCGGGTCAAAGTTCGAAGAAATTTGAAAACCCTCGACATAGATCTCTATGACGGAAAAAATGACCTTAGACACCATCTTAGCAACTTCAAGAGCCGGATGTACCTGACTGACGCCTCTGACGCCACTCGCTAAAGCCTTCCCAACAACCTTAACCAAAGCTGCGATAAAGTTGTTTAATAACTTACCTCCCAAGTTAGTAACTGGCTTCGACGACCTAGGAAGGAAGTTTCTTACTAGGTTTTCTATTTAGAAAGATAAGGTAAAGCACACCCCGAGCTTGCTAGGAGTTAAACAAAAAGCCGAAGAGACACTCTGGGATTATATGGGGAGATTCAATAAAGCGTGCTTGAAGATACAAAACCTACCCACTGAAGCAGTGATAATGGGATTAATCTATGGCCTTAAGGTCATTCTCTCAATCCATATCCAAGAGATAACCGACTTCCTTGAATAAAGTATAAGAGCGTGCGGAGAAGTACATCAACATGGAGGAAAATTTTTGACTAAAAGAACCACTCCCGACGACCAATCTGCCCTATCCACCTCGGGAAAAAGAGAAAGAAGCTGAGAAGAAGGAAGAGTACAATCTGAAGAAACCCCAAAGATGCCATAACTACACCCTCAGGGGCGGAGCTACATGGAGAGGAAGGGGGGTGATGACCCCCTAATTTTAATTTTTTACATGTAAATTATATATAAATTTCAATTTAGCCCCCCTTAAAATTTTATTTTAGTTTTATTTAATTGTATAAATATTTTTGACCCCCCTCTAATGTTTCATCTAGCTCCGCCCTGTACACCCCCTCCGGATCTCTCTAGTAGACGTTTACAAAGAAATATGTCACACCGAAAAGCTTCCAACTCCTTGTCCGATTAAACATAAAAAATCAGGAAGACAGACAGAATCCTGCGAATACCACAAACTTTATGGACACTCTACCAATGAGTGTTATCATTTAAAAAATATCGTAGAAAAGTTGGCCAGAAAAGGCTGACTAGATAGGTACTTAGTGGACAGGTCGGACGACCCGAGGAAAATAAAGAGGGATGAAGAAGAGGATTACAAGAATATCCACCTCACACTCCCGAGCGGCACATACGCATGATAAATAGGGGATTTGCCGGAGGTGGAATATCTAAATCATCACGGAAAAGGCAGTTTAAGGAGGTGTACCAAGTTTGAAGATAGTAGATCTCCCGACTTGCCCACCATCTCATTTACGAAAGAGGAAGCTCAAGGAATAACCCCCTAGTCATGATGATCCCGTGGAGATAACGATGATCCTCGCCAATTGGTGCGAAATTTAAATGTCCACAAACTAACCATGAAGTGCACCGGGTCGTACCAAGTAATACCTCAAGTTAGTGAGGGTCGATTCCACATGGATTGATGGATCAAGAAAGAATGATTAAGTGATTAACTTAGTCAGACAAGCAGAAAATTATGTTTAAGAGTACAATTGCATTAACAGTAAATTCAGAGAATTAAAAAGCAAATAGTAAACGGGATATGAAGAATATGTGAGAAAACAGTTAAGGTTTCGGAGTTGTATATCTTCTGGATTTCTATTTCTTATCAACTATTTTAATCATGCAAGATTCAATTCATGGAAAACTATATTTGACTAAACCCTAATTCCTTAGTAATTTAGTCTCCTCTAACCTAGTTAACTGCCAATTCCTTGGTCACTTAATATCAATTAGAGGTTTAAGTCCAATTTTAGTTTATTAGCCACAAAAACCCTAATTACCCAAAGCTAACAGGATTATATGTCACGTATCCCAATTAGTTCATATAATTATCAATTTAGGAGGAATTTATTTTCAAGTTGTGTTCAGGTGAGAGACCTCTTCCAAGGGTCACAAGAACGCATCTAGAATAAGGGTCATACTTCCGTTCCACCCAGATTCATAAATTTAAGTACGAAAGTAATCCTTGAAATTGAATCAATACATTAATTAAAATAGAAAAGCAATTCAATCCATAGAAATAAACAGAGCTATCCTAACTTTAACACTGGAGGTTTAGTTGCTCACGGCTCAGAGTGATGCCAAGGCATCTTAGGCTAGTTTCACTAGCATTTTTCTTTTGTTTTTATTAGGTTTTATGCACTTTGTTGAGCAATAAATAAATAACTGTTTAGATAAAAGTTTCATGAATACCTTGATTTATTCAAACATGGTTAAATTGATGTATTTTCATGAGATTTATGTTATATTTACTTGTGTGTTAAGAATGATGCAAACTCTTGTGAATCTAGCAAAGCTTTGATGCATGTATTGGTTGATGATAGGTGAAGAGAAGTAAAGAAGAACTATGGAAAGAAGAAAAGGAAGCAACGTTGGTGGCCAAAGTTGGCTCACCAATGTTGCCTCAAGCATTGGAGGAAGGGGCTGCAACATTCTGCAAGTACTGGTGCCAACGTTGGAGGGAACATTGGGTCACCAACGTTACCTCCAACGTCTTCGATGAGACTAAATGTGGGAACTAAAAAAATTGCCTTGTGTGCTTACGCACAGCGTTGTGTGCGTACGCACAAGAAGAAAAATTCAAGGTGTGCACACGCACAAGGCAGTGTGTGCACGCACAAGTGAGCAACGTTGGAGGTAACGTTGGCACTCCAACGTTGGGACCAATGTCTGTGATGAAGTCTCAAAAACTGGAGCTAGAAACTTGCCTTGTGTGCATACGCAAATGATTTGTGAACGAATCAAGGAGTGGCTCCGGTAATTAGATTTGAGGGGTGCCTTATCACCCAGTAACTTGGGTCAACTGGCCTGGGATTATTGGTGCGCAAATTGTGAACTCACACAACTTAACCGGCAAGTGCACCGGGTCATCCAAGTAATACCTCAGGTGAGTGAGGGTCGATCCCACGAGGATTGTCGGACTGAGCAACAATGTTTATCCAATTGGCTTAGTTAGGCAAACAGAAAAGGTTGTTTGATGGTGTAATTTGCATAAAATAGTAAACAAGAGAATAAAGAAAATGAATAACAAGTTTGGTGTAAAAACAGTATGAGAAAAACAGTTAAGGATTTGGAGATGTTTACTTTTTCGGATTAAAAGTTCTTACCAACTATTTTAACAATGCATGATTCATTCGATGGCAAACTATAAATGTCTAAACCCTAATCTCTTAGTGATTTAGCCTCCTCTAATCTTCATTAACCACCACTCTTGTGGTCACTTAATTAGATGTTTTAAGCCTAATCTCTTGGTGATTTAGCTGCTCGTGACTTACAGAGAAACTAGGGTTCTGAAAACGTGCGGAAGGAAAAAGATCTAAGATCCCAAAGATCTTTTCCCTTTTATCCTAACCTAATTTAATACGTAAAATAAATAAAAAATAATAAATCCTAAATCTAAAAGATATTGTTTGTAAATAAAAATTATAAAAAGAAAATAAAATATAACTAATAAATGTTAAATCAACTTGAGATGCCAAAGATAGAGAATTTGAATAGCACTGCTGGCGTTAAATGCCATATTGGACATTTAACGCCCTAAAGGGGGCAGACTTGCATACGCTACTGGCACTAAACGCTGGTTGGGCATTTAGTGCCCTGGGGGGGATGCCAAATAGGATTTTTGCAATAGAATTAAGTAAAACTAAAAAAAGTCTAACTAAAAACAACTAGAAAATGCAAGAAAAAGGGTACGCAATGCTCACACATCAATTATCGATCTAACACCCACTATCATGAGTTGCCTTGAAAATGGAGCACTTAGAGTTGTCAATCCGAAAAAACTCTCTGTTATAAAGAATTCAAGGATCAATAAAAAACTTAAAAGAAGTATCTCATAATATCATCTGAGCTTTAATTCTTAGGGATACTTCATTCCTAAGAACTCAAGAGTCATCAAGGAAGAAGAGAATCAATAACACTCACGTGGTTTGCTAAACCCCACTCCTAAGAAGGACAAGAGCTTCAAGAATAATTTGATCCGTTTTATCTAAAACAATGCTTTCTTTTCTTCTCTTTTGCTTGAGAACAAGCAAAGTATTAAGTCTGGTGTTATGATGCGTCCGCATCTTTGGTGTTTTTCCTTCTTTATTTCAATCGATTTACTAGAAATTTACTAAGAATTCCTGTTAAATAAACAATGATGTTTAGGTTTTTAAGAACATTACTTTGATTAGTTGAATTCATTGACTACAGAAAACTTTGGAAGGAAAATAGCTAGAAATCGAGAACAAATGAACCACTTTTTGGGAAGCTAAAGGATGAAGAAAGGGAGCCTTGCCATGACCACGTGCGTTCCGATTAGGCATGCGATTTTTGAACAAATCCATTTGGGAATCGAAGACTGTAGCATCTCCTCGACCTCATCCTTGATCTCCATCTCCTCGAGCCCGATTGCACCATTTATCCTTGATCTCAATCTGGGCCATCACGGAGGTTTCACCTACAATGCAGATGGTGGACACCTTCCAGAACCTCGATTCAAGCCACTAAACTTCCAACCTTTCATCATTCATGTGGTCAATTGATAGCTCAACTTAGGCCTACCAATCACAGCATTAATTGAGGATTTGAAAGGAGATAAAGATTAGAAGTTCTACCAGAGGTAATCATTGATTAGATAGATTTGATTCTATTTGGATCTTGATTCTATTTTAGTTTGAATTTGAATTAGATTAGAGTGAGTAATTAAGAGGGGACGACACATTATCTCGGGGGTCATTCAATCTTCATTAGTTTTAGGTTTTACATTAGATTAGGATTTCTCAAAAAAACATGAGTAACTAATTTTTCTTGGTTAAGGTTAGGAGATCTGTTGATTCCTATGGATTAATGTTTTAGTTTTTCATCCTTTGTATTGATATATGATGAGCGGATATTTTATACGCTTTTTGGAGGTAATTTCATACAGATTCTAGTGTGTTTTAGTTAGTTTTTAGTAGATTTTTATTAGTTTTTAGGAAAAAATCATATTTCTGGACTTTACTATGAGTTTGTGTGCTTTTCTATGATTTCAGGTATTTTCTGGCTGAAATTGAGGGAGTTGAGCAAAAATCTGATTCAGGCTGAAAAAGGACTGCTGATGTTGTTGGATTCTGACCTCCCCGCACTCGGAATGGATTATTTGGAGCTACAGGAGTCCAATTGGCGCGATCTCAATTGGGTTGGAACGTAGACATCTTGGGCTTTCCAGCAATATATAATAGTCTATACTTTGTGTGAAGATAGACGACATAAATTGGCGTTCAACGCCAGTTCCATGTTGCAGTCTGGCGTTCAGCACCAGAAACAGGTTAAAAGTCGGAGTTCAACGCTAGAAACAGGTTACAACCTGGCATTCAACTCCAGAAACAGCCCAGGCACGTGAGAAGCTTAAGTCTCAGCCCCAGCACACACCAAGTGGGCCCTAGAAGTGGATTTCTGCACCAATTATCTTAGTTTACTCATTTTCTGTAAACCTAGGTTACTAGTTCAGTATTTAAACAACTTTTAGAGACTTATTTTGGATATCATGACATTTTTTAGATCTTAATTTTATACTCTTTGACGGCATGAGTCTTTAAACTCCATTGTTGGGGGTGAGGAGCTCTGCAGCGTCTCGATGAATTAATGCAACTATTTCTGTTCTCCATTCAAACACGCTTGCTTCTATCTAAGATGTTCATTCGCGCTTTACTATGAAGAAGGTGATGATCTGTGACACTCATCACCTTCCTCAATCCATGAACATGTGCCTGACAACCACCTCCGTTCTACATTAGATTGAATGAGTATCTCTTAGATTCCTTAATCAGAATCTTCGTGGTATAAGCTAGAATTGTTGGCGGCATTCATGAGGATCCGGAACATCTAAACCTTGTCTGTAGTATTCTGAGTAGGATTCTGGGACTGGATGACTGTGACGAGCTTCAAACTCGCGAGTGTTGGGCGTAGTGACAGACGCAAAAGGATCAAGGGATCTTATTCCAACATGATCGAGAACCGACAAATGATTAGCCGTGCTGTGACAGAGCATTAGGACCATTTTCACTGAGAGGATGGGAAGTAGCCATTGACATCGGTGACTCCCTACATACAGCTTCTCATGGAAGGAGCCTTGCATTTATGAAAGTGAGGAAGCATTCTGTTGCAGGAATTCAAAAGACAAAGCATCTCCAAAACTCCAACATATTCTCCATTATCGAGTAACAATTATTTATTTTATGCCCTTTCACTTTTTACAATTAAAACTAAGAATTATTATTGATATTATATCCTGACTAAGAATAATAAGATAACCATAGCTTGCTTCAAGCCAACAATCTCCGTGGGATTCGACCCTTACTCACGTAAGGTATTACTTGGACGACCCAGTGCACTTGCTGGTTAGTTGTGCGAAGCTGTGAGAAATAGTCCATTAATATTGGCATACACAATTTCGTGCACCAAGTTTTTGGCGCCGTTGCCGGGGATTATTTGAGTTTGAACAACTGACGGTGAATCTTGTTGCTTAGATTAGGAAAAATTTATCTTTTTTTTACTAGAATTGCATCTTTTATTATCCCTTTTTAAAAATTTTCAAAAAAAATATTATTTTTCTTTAATTAAATTTTCGTTTCTTTTGAGTTTAGTGTCATGTTCTAAGTTTGGTGTCAATTGCATGCTTTTCTTTGTCTCTCAATTTTTCGAATTGCATGTTCTTGTTTTTCCTTGATCTTCAAATTGTTGTTGTCAATTTTTCTTGTTTGATCTTTGGTTTGTCTTGTTCTGTGCCTTTTCGTGTTTTCCTTGTGCATTTTTCAAAATTTTAATTTTCAAAAAAAAAAAATTAACATATTTTTCATACCTCTTTAAAACACGTTACATTTATAACTCAATTGGCTAGAACGTTGGTTTATGTTCTTGGTAATTGGGCATGTTCTCTTTAAAACTTTTTCAAAAATAATTTTTCTTTGATTAAATCTTGTGCCAAACTTTAAGTTTGGTGTTTTCTTGTTAATTTTTCTTTAGTTTTTGAAAATTTTAATTGCTATTCTAAAAGTTTTAAGTTTGGTGTTCTTTCTTTTGTTCTTGTTGTTCTTGTGAGTCTTCAAGGTGTTCGTGAGTCTTCTTTGTATTTTGATCTTAAAATTTTTAAGTTTGGTGTGCCTTGGTGTTTTTCCTCCAAAATTTTCGAAAACAAGGAGCATTGGATTTAAAAATTTTAAGTCTTGTGTCTTTTGTGTGTTTCTCTCCTTCATAATAAAATCAAAAATAAAAAAATATCTACTCCTTTAATTTCTCATAATTTTCATATTACTTGTGTTGACTTGGTCAAAATTTTTTAAAATTATATCTTTTTCAAAAATATCCTAACCACTTTCTCTCTCCTCACTTTCTCGAAAATCTTCATAAAATATTTTCAAATTTTTTATTTTTATTTCGGTTTTTTTTCATTTTATTTTATGATTTCGAAAATAATTTTTTTAAAATAAATAAAATAAATCCACATCATTTCCCTTTCTCAATCATGGACCTAAGTGGAAATGAACAGTCCAGAAGGACTCTGGGGTCATATGCTAACCCCACTACTACTTCATACGAGAGTAGTATCTGTATACCCTCCATTGGAGTCAGTAGTTTTGAGTTGAATCCTCAGCTCATTATCATGGTGCAGCAAAGGTCTTCCACAGAAAGAACCTACAGAGTTTCTGGCACAGTTTTTACAAATTACTGATACAGTACATGATAAGGAAGTAGATCAAGATGTCTACAGATTATTACTGTTTCCATTTGCTATAAAGGACCAAGCTAAGAGGTGGTTAAATAACCAACCTAAGGACAACATAAAGACATGGAAACAGCTGTAAGAAAAATTCCTGAATCACTATTTTCCTCCAAAACGGATGACACAGCTAAGGCTGAGCATCCAAGGTAAACAAGGAGATAATGAATCCCTTTATGATGCCTGGGAGAGATACAGAGAGATGCTAAGAAAATGCCCCTCTGAAATGTTTTCAGAGTAGGTGCAATTAGACATCTTCTATTATGGGCTTACAAAGAGAGCTCAGATTTCTCTAGACCACTCAGCTGGTGGATCTATCCACATGAGAAAGACAATTGAAGAAGCTCAAGAGCTCATTGATAAAATTGCCAGGAATCAGCACCTGTACTTAAAGCAGTGAATCTTCCAAGAAAGAAGAGGCTAAAACAGTAACTGCTGAACTCAGTCCTACAGAACAGGTTTCAATCAGCAATTAGATTTTCTAACAAAACAGCTAGCCGAATTCATAGAGATATTACAAGAAACAAGAATGGTTAATATGAATATGGAAGTGCAGTTGAAGCAAACAGAACAACAGTTATCAAAACAAATAACAAAAGAATGCCAAGCAGTTCAATTAAGAAGTGGAAAAATATTAAATACCTCACTTCAAGGTAGCAGGAAGCCAAGAAATGAACAGACTGCTACCCAAAATTCCTCTAAGGATAGTCAGAGCCCAGAGAGGAATAACTCTGGCGCTTAAATGCCAGATAATGGGTGGAAAGCTGGCATTGAACGCCCAACCCATGCTCAGTCTTGGCGTCCAATGCCAGAAACAAGCAAGGAACTGGCGTTGAACGCCCAAAGGAAGCTCAGTTCTGGCGTTTAGACGCCAGAAACAGATAAGGAGTTGGCGTCTAACGCCACTCCAGCTTCCACCCCTGGGATTCAAACACCAGTGGGGGATCAAACACATACAAGTGCTGATAGCAACTCCTCTAAAAAGGCTTTTCATCCTACGGCTGTAAGCAATAAACCTGCAGCAACTAAAGTTGAGGAATACAAAGCCAAAATGCCTTATCCTCAAAAACTCCGCCAAGCGGAACAGGATAAGCAATTTGCCCGCTTTGCAGACTATCTCATAACTCTTGAGATAAAGATTCCGTTTGCAGAGGCACTTGAGAAAATACCCTGTTATGCTAAGTTCATGAAAGAGATCTTAAGTCATAAGAAGGATTAGAGGGAAACTGAGAAAGTTTACCTCACTGAAGAATGCAGTGCAGTCATTCTGAAAAGCTTACCTGAGAAGCTTAAGGATCCGAGAAGCTTTTTGATACCATGCACATTAGAAGGTACTTGTACCAAGCAAGCTCTATGTGATCTTGGGGCAAGTATTAACCTAATACCTGCAGCTACTATCAAAAAGCTTGGGTTGACTGATGAAGTTAAACCAACCCGGATATGTCTCCAACTTGTTGATGGCTCCATTAAATACCCATGGGGCGTAATTGAAGATATAATTGTCAAGGTTGGGCCATTTGCCTTTCCCACTGACTTTGTGGTGCTGGAAATGGAGGAGCAAAAGAATGCAACTCTCATTCTAGGAAGACCTTTCCTAGCAACTGGACGAACCCTTATTGACGTCCAAAAAGGGGAAGTGACCCTGAGAGTCAATGAGGACGAGTTTAAGTTGAATGTTGTCAAAGCCATGCAGCATCCAGACACCCAAAATGACTGCATGAGCGTTGATATTATTGACTCTCTGGTAAAAGAGGTCAATATGGCAGAGAGTCTCAAATCAGAGCTAGAGGATATCTTTAAAGATGTTTAGCTTGATCTGGAGGAACCAGAGAGAATAATAGAACCTCTGAAAATCCCTCAGGAAGAGGGGAAACCTCCCAAACTCGAGCTCAAACCATTACCACCATCCCTGAAATATGCATTTCTGGGAGAAGGTGATACCTTTCCTGTAATCATAAGCTCTACCTTAGAGCCACAGGAAGAGGAAGCACTAATTCAAGTGCTAAGGACACACAAGACAGCTCTTGGGTGGTCCATTAGTGATCTTAAGGGCATTAGCCCAGCCAGATGCAAGCTCAAGATCCTATTGGAGGGTGATGCTAAGCGAGTGGTTCAACCACAGAGGCGGTTAAATCCAGCCATGAAGGAGGTGGTGCAGAAGGAGGTCACTAAATTACTAGAGGCTGGGATTATTTACCCCATTTCTGATAGCCCCTGGGTAAGCCCTGTCCAACTTGTCCTTAAGAAAGGTGGCATGACAGTGGTTCATAATGAAAAAAATGAACTGGTTCCGACAAGAACAGTTACAGGGTGGCGTATGTGTATTGATTATAGAAGACTCAATACAGCCACCAGAAAGGATCATTTTCCTTTACTATTCATAGACTAGATGCTAGAAAGACTGGCAGGTCATGAATACTACTACTTCCTGGATGGATATTCAGGTTATAATCAAATTGCAGTAGATCCCCAGGATCAAAAGAAAACTGCATTCACATGTCCATCCGGAGTATTTGCATACAGAAGGATGCCATTTGGCCTGTGCAATGCACCTGCAACCTTTCAAAGGTGCATGCTTTCTATTTTCTCTGATATGGTGGAAAAATTTCTGGAAGTCTTCATGGATGACTTTTCAGTATTTGGAGACTCATTCAGCTCCTGTCTTGACCATCTAGCACTTATTCTAAAGAGGTGCCAAGAGACTAACCTGGTTTTAAACTGGGAGAAATGTCACTTTATGGTGACTGAAGGAATTGTCCTTGGGCACAAAATTTTGAACAAGGGAATAGAAGTGGATCAAGATAAGGTAGAGGTAATTGAAAAATTACCACCACCTGCCAATGTTAAGGCAATCAAAAGCTTTCTGGGGCATGCAGGATTCTATAGGAGGTTTATAAAAGATTTTTCAAAAATTGCCAAACCTCTGAGTAATCTGCTAGCTGCTGACACGCCATTTATCTTTGATAAGGAGACTCTGAAAGCTAAACTGGTCACAGCACCAGTTATCCCTGCACCAGACTGAACATTACCATTTGAACTAATGTGTGATGCCAATGACCATGCCATTGGTGCAGTGTTGGGACAAAGGCATGACAAGATTCTGCATGTCATTTACTATGCCAGTCATGTTTTAAATGACGCACAGAAGAACTATACAACCACAGAAAAAGAGTTACTTGCAGTGGTTTACGCCATTGACAAGTTTAGATCTTATTTAGTAGGATCAAAGTGATTGTGTACACTGACCATGCTGCTCTTAAATATCTACTCACAAAGCAGAATTCAAAACCCAGACTCATCAGATGGGTGTTGCTTCTGCAAGAGTTTGATATAGAAATAAGAGACAGAAAAGGGACAGAGAACCAAGTAGCGGATCACCTGTCCCGAATAGAACCAGTAGAAGGGGCATCCCTCCCTCTTACTGAGATCTCTGAAAACTTTCCGGATGAGCAACTCTTTGCCATCCAGGAAGTGCCATGGTTTGCAGACATTGCAAACTACAAGGAAGTAAGATTCATACCCAAGGAATATAGTAGGCAGCAATCATAGAAATTAATCACGAATGCAAAGTACTATCTTTGGGATGAACCATATCTCTTCAAGAGATGTGCAGACGAAGTAATCCGTAGATGTGTGCCTAAAGAAGAAGCACAGAAGATCCTCTGGCCCTGTCATAGATCACAGTATGGAGGACATTTTGGAAGTGAGCGAACAGCCACAAGAGTCCTCCAATGTGACTTCTACTGGCCTACTCTCTATAAAGACTCCCGAGTGTTTGTACTTAATTGTGACAGTTGCTAAAGATCTGGCAATCTGCCTCACAGTTATGTCATGCCTCAACAAGGGATCTTGGAGTTTGAGTTGTTTGATGTACGGGGTATTGACTTCATGGGGCCTTTCCCACCATCATACTCAAACACCTATATTCTGGTAGCAGTGGATTATGTATCCAAAGGGTGGAAGCTATTGCAACACCCACCAATGATACTAAGACAGTGCTAAAATTCTTCCAGAAACATATCTTCAGCAGATTTGGCATCCCGAGAGTACTAATCAGTGATGGGGGCACTCATTTCTGTATAAACAACTTTACTCTGCTTTGGTTCGATACGGAGTTAGCCACAGGGTGGCCACTCCATATCATCCACAGACAAATGGGCAAGCTAAAGTCTCTAATAGAGAACTTAAAAGAATCCTGGAACGGACTGTGATTAACCGTAGAAGGGATTGGGCAAGAAGTTTGGATGATGCTCTATGGGCATACAGAACAGCATTCAAGACTCCTATAGGAACTTTTCCATACCAGCTTGTGTATGGAAAAGCTTGTCACTTGCTAGTGGAACTGGAACATAAGGCCTACTGGGCAACCAGATTCCTAAACCTTGATGCCAAGTTAGCTGGAGAAAAAGGATTGCTCCAGTTAAACGAGCTAGAGGAATTTAGACTCAATGCTTTCGAAAATGCAAAAATTTACAAAGAGAAAGCAAAAAGATGGCATGATAAGAAGTTGTCATCCAGAGTCTTTGAGCCAGGGCAGAAAGTCCTGTTGTTTAATTCTAGGCTCAAATTATTCCCCGGGAAATTGAAATCCCGGTGGAGAGGTCCATATATGATTACAAGTGTCTCACCATATGGATACATAGAGCTTCAGGAAAATGACTCTAACAAAAAGTTCATTGTTAATAGACAGAGAGTCAAACATTATCTTGAAAGTAATTTTGAGCAAGAATGCTCAAAACTGTGACTTGAATAAAGCTTAGTAATAGTCCAGCTAAAGACAATAAAGAAGCGGTTGCTGGGAGGCAACCCAGTCATGAGTTTATTTTAATTTTTATTTTAATTTTAAAATTAGGTAATACATTTCAGTGAATGATACAGAGTTACAGAAGGCCTCAGAGGATAAAACAGCAAAAAGAAGCTCACTGGTGCAAAAAAAAACTAGTAAGAGCTGTTTTTGAGCGTTGAATGCCCAAAAGAAGCATCTACTGGACGTTCAACGCCAGTAGAGATAGCTGATGACAAGTCATCATATACCTATTTTTCTATGCTTTTTCATACAAGAAATTGATGATTAGTGCTTAAATATTGCATTCTTTTGTACTTAATTGGAAGATTTTCTTGATATTTTAATTTTATAAATCTTGTAGAAAATAAGAAGAAAAAGAAGCAAAGAAGCACAAAAAAAGGAGAAAAAAAAGAGCTTTGGGGTACACTTTGAAGTTGGGGTACACTTTGGAGCCTTAGGCCACGCTTTTAAAAGCGTGGCCCATGACCAAATCAAGGAAGGAAGCAGCCAGCACGCACACTGCCCTGCCCTGCCCTTGCCAAGGGCAGGGCAGAATCGTGATGCACATTGAGGTTGGAAGCAAGAATTTCGCTAAGGTAAAATCTGGGCGCTCACAGCATAACCATGCCTCCTTCAAAGGGCTATAACTTGAGCTACAAACGTCCAATTGATGTGCTTCCAGTTGCGTTGGAAAGCTGACATTCAGAGCTTTCCAACGATATATAGCAATCCATATTTGACGTACAATTGGGGCAGGAATGAGAGGCATCTTTAAGGGCCAAAAATAAGCGAAAATAAACTAAAGTGCTTCCACCAAGGCTCGAAGCTGGAGCCTCACTCCAAAACAAAGTGGCGCTCAATTTTCTGCCCTGCCCTCTTGGAGAGCAGGGCAATGTCGTGCTCTTCATGGAAAATCAAGGAAAAATTGCTCCTCAAGTGCTTTCACCAAGTTTCGAACCAAGCACCTAAGAGGAGTGAGGAGCGCATCATGACGCGGTCCAAGGAAGTGAGTGCGCAAGACACACATGCAAGGCAACATTGCCTTGCCCTCCACAAGGGCAGGGCAGCATCTTCACACACCAAGCCCGCACCACACCTGCACCACGCATCAATTTTCTGCCCTGCCCTCCACAAGGGCAGGGCAGCTTCCTGGGAACACCCATGGGTCAAAATTCAATTCAAATTCCCTTTGAACTCAAATCTTCACCAATTGAACCAAGGCCATCCAAGACCCATTTCTCTCAAATCCAAAGCAAGCAAAGCCCACTCAACATGACTCAAAGGCACATGGATCAATTAGATTAAGATTTTCATTTTAATTGTAATTTGCTTTAATTTTCATTTTGAAAAGCCTATATAAAGGCATCACTCTCATTTCAGAAGAGAGGGGAGCTCCATTAGAAAAAGGCTAGCTCCACTAAGGAGTATTAGGATTTGATAGCTCTCTCTTTTAATTTTCCTTTCTGCTTGAATCTTGGATTGAGATTTGAAGGAATTCTGTTTCATTCTTGATCTAAGATTGCTCTTTGTTGATTTTCTGCATAATTCAGTGAATTGAGTTTTGTATCCAAGTTTTTCTCTACGGCTTTCATCTTTCTTTCTTCTTCAATTTGCTTTCTACTTTGATCAAGGAAGGGATTGAGATCTAGACTTGTTTTCTAGTCTCCTCCACCCCTGAGATCTTCAACTTTCCCTTAGCTATTGAAATTGAGCTGCATTTTACTTTCTGTTTCATTCCTCTTCTGCTACATTTACTTTTCTGCAATTTTCTTTCCTGCATTCTCCACTTTCACATCTTTGTTCACATTGAGCTTGATTTAATTTCCTGCACATTTACATTTTCTGCAATTTGAATTTCTAGTTGCTTAATCTATTGCTCTCTTTAATTTCCAGCACCCAACCCCTTTACTTTTGATGCAATTTACGTTTCTTGCAATTTAAGTTTCAGCAATTTAATTATTCTGCACTTTTAATTCCCTGCCATTTACTTTCTGTTGGCTACACTTCATCCAAATTCACTTCAATGTTAGCTTGACTAAACTAATCACCCACTAAAGTTGCTTGATCCATCAATCCCTGTGGGATCGACCTCACTCTTGTGAGTTATTACTACTTGATGCGACCCGGTACACTTGCCGGTTGGATTTGTGTGTTGGAAAATTCGTTTTCCGCAAAAACACCATCAATTTTTTGGCGCCGTTGCCGGGGATTGATTTTGATCAACAATGATTAAGTGGGTGAAAAGTCTAGATCAAGCATTTTCTTTGTTTTTGTTCTCTGTTCTAAGTTGAAACCAAGGTGTTTGTGTTTTTGCCTCACTAAGAAATTCTGTCTCTGTGACATGACTTTCAATTTTCAATGGTGTTGTGTTTTGCAAAATTCAAATGGATTTCACCTCATCTTTTAGTCAAACAAACTTCATGGGATATTGCCCGCCATCACAATATGATTCAAGTCAGTATTCTAATTATGGTTGGGAATATCACCAGGAAGACACAAATTCTGAGCACTCCAATCCATGGAGATTTGCTTCAGAACCCCAAGATGAGCAAGAGAATTATGAGGGATACCAACCACCACCACAAAATGATTCATATCATTATCCTCATGGTGGATGGGAGTATCACCAAGAAACTGCAAATTCTGAGCAGTCAAATCACATGAAAAATTATCCACCCTCACTTCCCAGTTTCTCATTTGAAAATTCTTCATCAATTAACTATGCCTCAACACAAAATCCATCCCATGACGCACAACCAACACAAACTTCCATAAGCCAAGGACTCTCAAGGATTGAGTCCATGCTCAAAAGATGTTGTGAGGAGGAAAAGAAATTCTGGAAAAGAAAAGAGAACTTCTTCACAAACATGGAAGTGCACGTAGCTCAATTGTTGAGTGCAACGAAGAAAGTGGAAAGGCAAGATGAGGAAGCCTCTGTGTCAAGCAAAATTTTAATGAAAAATGAGGTGGAGGAGGCATTTGATCCTGAACTTTTACATTCACAAGAGCCACTTGAGGTGACAATGAAACATAAAGATTCCCTCCCAGAGGCATTAATGGAAAATCATGAAGAAGAAAGGGAGGAAGACACTCAAGAGAAGTCAAACTCAAGTGAAGCAGAAAATCACATGAAGGAAGGGGTCATTGAACCATCACTGCAAGGAACTCTTGATGAAGACAAAACTCCAACAATTACACAACCACCAAGACTTGGACTCAAGGAAGTAAAGGCAATTGACAAAAACACCAAGAAGAGGATTGTGACCAAAATATCAAGGACAACATTCAAGAAAAGGTCAACTGCAAACAATCCTCCCCCTGATCAAGCAAGCAAGCTCAATCAAGCCAATTTCAAAAGAAAGCTTGCTGAAAGGAGACTAAGACAGGGGATAATAGCTGAAACTTCTCCTTCCTTGAAGTCATTCCTCTTAACAAACTGGAAGAAGAGGAAGAAAGTGAGGAACAACATGTCAAGCTAATGACACTAAAAGAGCACTTGTTGGGAGGTAACCCAATCGTAGGTAACATTTCTTCTCTGCTTTGTTTTCTTTTTGTGGTTTGTTTAAATTTCAATAAATTGGCATATGATTACATTCTAAGTTTGGTGTTGCCTTGCAACAAATTGTTTTCAATCTTTTTGGATGATTGCATCAAATCAAAAATGGAAGTGACACACTAAGATTCTAAGTTTGGTGTGCCACTTGATTCTCTATGCAATTCATTAAGCAACACCACTTATCTGCATAATCATAAGGCCTTTGCAGTGTTGTTTTCCTTTGGGTTTGACACTTTATTATTCTGTTTACTTTAGTTATTTCTTTATTTTTAATACTTCCACTTATTTTGCTTCTTAACTGTTTTTGCTAATACATCACCAAGAGATCCTTATTCATGACATATTCTTGGCTTGGTGATTGTATTTAACATATAACAGTTTCTTTTGTTTAGTTTTAATTCAAATAAATTGACATATGGTCGTATTCTAAGTTTGGTGTTGCTATGCAACAAAATTTGGTTCCAATCCTTACAAGATACTTGCATCAATTCCAAGTGAAAGTGTCACACTAAGTTTGGTGTGCCACTTATATTTTTTATGCAATGTATCATGCACACCATCTTATGTTTGCAATCATAGTGTTTTTATTTCTCCGTGCCTTGATTGTTATCCTCAATTTTGCTTGCTTGAAACACATGTACTACTAACATTTCATTGTGTAAGACATTCATGATCCATCTTAGCCCCATAGCCATTGTTCTAATTGTTGCTTGAGGATGAGCAAGCACTCTAAGTTGGCAAGGGAAAGGGAAGAATTGGAGAAAAAGGACAACAATAATGAAGATGAACTACAAGGTTGTAAAGTTCCTTTTCCTCTCCTTTGTTTCCAGCACTTTAAATTGCATGATTGTCTTATTATCTTTTCTGTTTACATGTGTGTATGAATAAAGCATAGCTTGAATCTTGATTTGTAATATGTTGCTGTGGCATTATAACTACCAACTTGAATTCTGTGAGTTCAAAAGCAATAAAGCATCATGATCATAAACAAACAAGGCATTAAAGAAGATTTTAGCATGTGCATAAAAGTTTTGGAAAGCTAGTGTGATTGATTGTTGCTCAATTGCATTGGATTTTATTTAATTGAAGCTTTTCATCTAGTATATTTTGTGAAATCTTTTGAAATCATGAAAACCTTGAAGAACCAAATATAATTAAAGCAAGAAAAGAAAAAGGGAAGGAATGAGAAAGCTGAAGGCTCTGAGTACCAATGGCAATTTATTTGCTAAGTGCTTGTGGTGTTTATGTATTAAGCCAAATGCTTGAAAACAAAACACTTAGAAGTCAAGGCTAGGCTCAAGTGCAAAAGCACTCCCTCAAAGCTCAAGGCTCTGAGCATCAATGATTAGAGAGTCAAGAAAAGAAAAGAAAAATAAGCTTAACGAAGTCCTCTAATTAAATGCTTGTGGTGCTTATGTATCAAGTGGTAATACTTGAAAACAAAGCATTTAGAAGTCGTAGCTTTGTTATTTACTCATGGGGCAAAGCACCCAAAAGGAGAAGCTAAAAAAAAAAAATCAAAAGCTTGTTTCAAGGAAGAATTATAAGAAAAAGATTTCATAAAATAAGCTAGATAGAAGCATCAATCATTTACATCTCTTTTGTAATTGTAGCATGCATAGAAAACTAGCTTGCCATGAACATTAACTTGCTACTCTTCTTACCTTGGATTGTCAATTTCTAATGCATGATTCTTTTCTTGCTTGGGGACAAGCAAGGTTTAAGTTTGGTGTTGTGATGACAAGTCATCATATACCTATTTTTCTATGCTTTTTCATACAAGAAATTGATGATTAGTGCTTAAATATTGCATTCTTTTGTACTTAATTGGAAGATTTTCTTGATATTTTAATTTTATAAATCTTGTAGAAAATAAGAAGAAAAAGAAGCAAAGAAGCACAAAAAAAGGAGAAAAAAAAGAGCTTTGGGGTACACTTTGAAGTTGGGGTACACTTTGGAGCCTTAGGCCACGCTTTTAAAAGCGTGGCCCATGACCAAATCAAGGAAGGAAGCAGCCAGCACGCACACTGCCCTGCCCTTGCCAAGGGCAGGGCAGAATCGTGATGCACATTGAGGTTGGAAGCAAGAATTTCGCTAAGGTAAAATCTGGGCGCTCACAACATAACCATGCCTCCTTCAAAGGGCTATAACTTGAGCTACAAACGTCCAATTGATGTGCTTCCAGTTGCGTTGGAAAGCTGACATTCAGAGCTTTCCAACGATATATAGCAATCCATATTTGGCGTACAATTGAGGCAGGAATGAGAGGCATCTTTAAGGGCCAAAAGTAAGCGAAAATAAACTAAAGTGCTTCCACCAAGGCTCGAAGCTGGAGCCTCACTCCAAAACAAAGTGGCGCTCAATTTTCTGCCCTGCCCTCTTGGAGAGCAGGGCAATGTCGTGCTCTTCATGGAAAATCAAGGAAAAATTGCTCCTCAAGTGCTTTCACCAAGTTTCGAACCAAGCACCTAAGGGGAGTGACGAGCGCATCATGACGCGGTCCAAGGAAGTGAGTGCGCAAGACACACATGCAAGGCAACATTGCCTTGCCCTCCACAAGGGCAGGGCAGCATCTTCACACACCAAGCCCGCACCACACCTGCACCACGCATCAATTTTCTGCCCTGCCCTCCACAAGGGCAGGGCAGCTTCCTGGGAACACCCATGGGTCAAAATTCAATTCAAATTCCCTTTGAACTCAAATCTTCACCAATTGAACCAAGGCCATCCAAGACCCATTTCCCTCAAATCCAAAGCAAGCAAAGCCCACTCAACATGACTCAAAGGCACATGGATCAATTAGATTAGGATTTTCATTTTAATTGTAATTTGCTTTAATTTTCATTTTGAAAAGCCTATATAAAGGCATCACTCTCATTTCAGAAGAGAGGGGAGCTCCATTAGAAAAAGGCTAGCTCCACTAAGGAGTATTAGGATTTGATAGCTCTCTCTTTTAATTTTCCTTTCTGCTTGAATCTTGGATTGAGATTTGAAGGAATTCTGTTTCATTCTTGATCTAAGATTGCTCTTTGTTGAATTTCTGCATAATTCAGTGAATTGAGTTTTGTATCCAAGTTTTTCTCTACGACTTTCATCTTTCTTTCTTCTTCAATTTGCTTTCTACTTTGATCAAGGAAGGGATTGAGATCTAGACTTGTTTTCTAGTCTCCTCCACCCCTGAGATCTTCAACTTTCCCTTAGCTATTGAAATTGAGCTGCATTTTACTTTCTGTTTCATTCCTCTTCTGCTACATTTACTTTTCTGCAATTTTCTTTCCTGCATTCTCCACTTTCACATCTTTGTTCACATTGAGCTTGATTTAATTTCCTGCACATTTACATTTTCTGCAATTTGAATTTCTAGTTGCTTAATCTATTGCTCTCTTTAATTTCCAGCACCCAACCCCTTTACTTTTGATGCAATTTACGTTTCTTGCAATTTAAGTTTCAGCAATTTAATTATTCTGCACTTTTAATTCCCTGCCATTTACTTTCTGTTGGCTACACTTCATCCAAATTCACTTCAATGTTAGCTTGACTAAACTAATCACCCACTAAAGTTGCTTGATCCATCAATCCCTGTGGGATCGACCTCACTCTTGTGAGTTATTACTACTTGATGCGACCCGGTACACTTGCCGGTTGGATTTGTGTGTTGGAAAATTCGTTTTCCGCAAAAACACCATCAATAGCCATCTGGGCTTTAAACGCCAGAAAGAAGCATCTTCTGGGCGTTGAACGCCAGAAAGAAGCACCTTCTGGGCGTTTAACGCCAGATTTATAGCGTCTTGGGCGTTTAGAAAAACGCCAAGTGACAAAGGAGTTCCTGGCGTTCAACGCCAGCTAGAAGCAACAGCTGGGCATTGAACGCCCAGGAGAAGCTACAAATGGGCGTTAAACGCCCAAAACATGTAGCGTTTGGGCGTTTAACGCCAGGATTGTGGGGAGGAGGTAAATTCGTTTTCACTTTAATTTTTTTTCCATTTCCCATGTTTCCATCCATGATTTCTAAAAACCCTAATTTTTAAAATCCATTTTCAAAGATATCAAATATATCTTAATTCATAAATTTTTTTTTTAAAAATCCTCTTCAACTTCTTTTCAAATCTTTTTCAAAACAAACCTATCTCTTTTCCTTCTTAAAATCTTTTCAACTCATAAATATCTTTTTCAAATCTTCACAATATCTTTTTCAAAACAAATTTATCTTTTTCAAATATCTTTTATATCTTTTCAATTTTCAATTACATCTTTTTCCTATCATATTTATCTTTTACAAATCATATCTTCTATCTTATCTTTTCTCAAAATTTTCTAAAACCCACCCCCACCCTTTAAATCCACATTCGGCCTCCCTCCTCTCATCCACCATTCGATACTAGCTCTCCTTCTATCCCTCTCCTTTCCTTTCTTTTGCTTGAGGACAAGCAAACCTCTAAGTTTGGTGTGTTGTGATCACTAAACCATACCCACTAAGATCATGGCTCCTAAAGGAAAACAACCCACACCAAGAGGCAAGAAAGAGAGTATTCCAAAACCACTTTGGAATCAAGGGAAGTTCTTAACCAAAGAACATTCAGACCATTACTACAAAATAATGGGTCTAAGATCAGTGATCCCGGAAGTTAAATTCGATCTGAAAGAAGATGAATATCCAGAGATCCAAGAACAAATTCGAAATAGGAACTGGGAAGTCCTAGCTAATCCTGAAACAAAGGTGGGAAGAAATATGGTTCAGGAATTCTACGCTAATCTGTGGCAAACAGACAGGCAGAGAATATCTGGAACTGCCCTCTATGACTATCAGACCTTGGACAGAGGAAAGATTATTCACATCTACCCTGACAAAATCAGGGAGATCTTTAAGCTACCTCAGCTGAAAGATGACCCAGACTCCTTTAATAGGATAATGATGAGAACAAATAAGGGCCTGGACAAGATTCTAGAGGACATATGCCTCCCTCGAACCAGGTGGACCACCAGCACCAAGGGCGTCCCAAATCAACTCAAGAGAGAAGAGCTCAAACCAGTCGCCAGAGGCTGGCTGGACTTCATTGGGCATTCTATACTGCCCACTAGCAACCGCTCTGAAGTCACCATTAAAAGAGTAGTGATGATCCACTGCATTATGTTGGGAAGAGAAGTGGAAGTTCATCAGCTGATTTCGTGTGAATTTTACAAAATTGCAAACAAAAACTCCAAAGATGCCAAATTGGATTATCCAAGCTTAATCTATATGCTATGTAAAGATGCTGGAGTGAAGATGGGAATAACTGAGTATATCTCAGTTGAGCGACCAATCACCAAAATATTAATGGAAAAACAACAAGTGCATGATGACCCCATCAAGAGGAGAGCACAGGAATTCCTCCCGGAAATCCCTCAAATTGAATACTGGGAGCGCCTTGAAGCATCTATCACCAATTTGCAAGAAGCTATGGAGCAATTAAACGAAGAACAGCAAAATCAAAATAGCATGATTTGCAAACTGCTTAAGGAACAAGAAGAGCAAGGGCGTGAACTGAGAGAACTGAAGCGTCAGAAGCTGTCTCTTGAAGAGTCAAGCACCCCACAGATTAAAGGAGCATCCACCTCCCAAAATAAAGGTTGTTGAGTCCTAATCTTTGCCTTAACTCTGTGATAATTGTTCTTATTAGGAATTTACCTTAGAAGTTATATATTAGTAGTAATAATTAGTATCTCTACTTTGATTTTATTTCCAATTAAGTTATAATTTATTTTTTTCATCATCATCAAACATGAATAAAATAGTAGATTTTTAGAATAAAGAGGCAATTTAATTTTTTCGAGTTCTTAATAAGGAAAATTCTAATTATTTATATGTGGTGGTAATACTTTTTGTCTTCTGAATGAATGCTTGAACAGTGCATATTTTTATATTGAATTTTATGAATGTTAAAATTGTTAGCTCCTGAAAGAATGATGAACAAGAGAAATATTATTGCTGATCTGAAAAATCATAAAATTGATTCTTGAAGCAAGAAAAAGCAGTGAAAAAAAAAGCAAAAGAGATAGAAAAAGATAGAAAAAGCCAATAGCCCTTTAAACCAAAAGACAAGGGTGAAAAGGATCCAAGGCTTTGAGTATCAATGGATAGGAGGGCCCAAGGAAATAAATCCAGGTCTAAGCGGCTAAATCAAGCTGTCCCTAATCATGTGCTTGTGGCATGTAGGTCCAAGTGAAAAACTTGAGACTGAGTGGTTAAAGTCGTGATCTAAGGCAAAAGAGTGTGCTTAAGAACTCTGGACACCTCTAATTGGGGACTTTAGCAAAGCTAAGTCACAATCTGAAAAGGTTCACCCAGTTATGTGTCTGTGGCATTTATGTATCCGGTGGTAATACTGGAAAACAAAGTGCTTAGGGCGACGGCCAAGACTCATAAAGTAGCTGTGTTCAAGAATCAACATACTAAACTAAGAGAATCACTAATACTATCTGAATTCTGAGTTCCTATGGATGCCAATCATTCTGAATTTCAAAGGATGAAGTGAGATGCCAAAACTGTTTGGAAACAAAAAGCTACTAGCCCCGCTCATCTAATTAGAATCTGAGCTTCACTTAAAATTGTGAGATATTATTGCTTCTTGATTTCTTTTTATCCTCTTTTATTTATCTAGTTGCTTGGGGACAAGCAGCAGTTTAAGTTTGGTGTTGTGATGAGCGGATATTTTATATACTTTTTGGGGGTAATTTCATGCAGATTATAGTGTGTTTTAGTTAGTTTTTAGTAGATTTTTATTAGTTTTTAGGCAAAAATCATATTTCTGGACTTTACTATGAGTTTGTGTGCTTTTTTGTGATTTCAGGTATTTTCTGGCTGCAATTGAGGGAGCTGAGCAAAAATCTGATTCAGGCTGAAAAAGGACTGCTGATGTTGTTAGATTCTGACCTCCCTGCACTCGGAATGGATTTTTTGGAGATATAAGAGTCCAATTGGGGCGCTCTTAATAAGGTTGGAAAGTAGATATCCAGAGCTTTCCAGAAATATATAATAGTCTATACTTTGCGCGAAGATAGATGATGTAAACTGGCATTCAACACCAGTCCCATGTTGCAGTCTGGCGTTCAGCGCCAGAAACAGGTTACAAGTCGGAGTTCAACGCTAGAAACAGGTTACAACCTGGCATTCAAATCCAGAAACAGTCCAGGCATGTGAGAAGCTTAAGTCTCAGCCCCAGCACACACCAAGTGGGCCCCATAAGTGAATTTCTGCACCAATTATCTTAGTTTACTCATTTTCTATAAACCTAGGTTACTAGTTTAGTATTTAAACAACTTTTAGAGACTTATTTTGGATATCATGACATTTTTTAGATCTGAATTTTATACTCTTTGACGGCATGAGTCTCTAAACTCCATTGTTGGGGGGTGAGGAGCTCTGTAGCGTCTCGATGAATTAATGCAACTATTTCTGTTCTCCATTCAAACACGCTTGCTTTTATCTAAGATGTTCATTCGCGCTTTACTATGAAGAAGGTGATGATCTGTGACACTCATCACCTTCCTCAATCCATGAACATGTGCCTGACAACCACCTCCGTTCTACATTAGATTGAATGAGTATCTCTTAGATTCCTTAATCAGAATCTTCGTGGTATAAGCTAGAATTGTTGGCAGCATTCATGAGGATCCGAAACGTCTAAACCTTGTCTGTGGTATTCCGAGTAGGATTCTGGGACTGGATGACTGTGACGAGCTTCAAACTCGTGAATGTTGGGCGTTGGTGCACGAAATTGCAATCACACTTTTGCAATTCCGCACAACTAACCAGCAAGTGCACTGGGTCGTCCAAGTAATACCTTACGTGAGTAAGGGTCGATCCCACAGAGATTGTCGGCTTGAAGCAAGCTATGGTTATCTTGTAACTCTTAGTCAGGATATCAATAATTATCAGGGTTGATTGTAAAAAGCAAAAGAACATGAAATAAGTACTTGTTTTGCAGTAATGGGGAACAGGTTGAGGTTTTGGAGATGCTCTATCTTCTGAATCTCTGCTTTCCTACTGTCTTTTTCTTCAAACACGCAAGGCTCCTTCCATGGCAAGCTGTATGTAGGCTTTCACCGTTGTCAATGGCTACCTCCCATCCTCTCAGTGAAAATGTTCAACGCGCTCTGTCACAGCACGGCTAATCATCTGTCGGTTCTCAATCGGGTTGGAATAAAATCCAGTGATTCTTTTGTGTCTGTCACTAATGCCCAACCCTCAGGAGTTTGAAGCTCGTCACAGTCATTCAATCCTTGAATCCTACTCAGAATACCACAGACAAGGTTTAGACCTTCCGGATTCTCTTGAATGCCGCCATCAGTTCTAGCTTATACCACGAAGATTCTGATTAAGGAATCCAAGAGATATCTACTCAATATAAGGTAGAACGGAGGTGGTTGTCAGGCACACGTTCATAGGTGAGAATGATGATGAGTGTCACGGATCATCACATTCATCAAGTTTAGGAACAAGTGATATCTTAGAATAGAAGCAAGCGTGATTGAATGAAAAACAGTAGTAATTGCATTAATCCATCAAGACACAACAGAGCTCCTCACCCCCAACCATGGGGTTTAGAGACTCATGCTGTAGAAGATACAATGAGAAACGTGTAAAGTGTCATGAGGTACAGATACAATGTCAAAAGATCCTATTAATAGTGAACTAGTAGCCTAGGGTATACAGAAATGAGTAAATGACGTAAAAGTCCACTTCCGGGGTCCACTTGGTGTGTGCTTGGGCTGAGCATTGAAGCTTTTGTGTGTAGAGACTTTTTCTGGAGTTAAACGCCAGCTTTTATGCCAGTTTGGGCGTTTAACTCCAATTCTTATGCCAGTTCCGGCGTTAAACGCCGGGAATTCTGAAGCTGATTTGTAACGCCGGTTTGGGCCATCAAATCTTGGGCAAAGCATGAACTATTATACATTTCTGAAAAGCCCAGAATGTCTACTTTCCAACGCCGTTGAGAGCGCGCCAATTGGGCTTCTGTAGCTCCAGAAAATCCATTTCGAGTGCAGGGAGGTCAGAATCCAACAGCATCTGCAGTCCTTTTCAGTTTCTGAATCAGATTTTTGCTCAGGACCCTCAATTTCAGCCAGAAAATACCCGAAATCACAGAAAAACAAACAAACTCATAGTAAAGCCCAGAAAAGTGAATTTTAACTAAAAACTAATAAAAAATATAATAAAAACTAACTAAAATATACTAAAAACATACTAAAAACAATGCCAAAAAGCGTATAAATTATCCGCTCATCACAACACCAAACTTAAATTGTTGCTTGTCCCCAAGCAACTGAAAATCAAATAGGATAAAAAGAAGAGAACATACTATAGACTCCAAAATATCAATGAAACTTAGCTCCAATTAGATGAGCGGGACTAGTAGCTTTTTGCTCCTGAACAGTTTTGGCATCTCACTTTATCCTTTGAAGTTTAGAATGATTGGCATCCATAGAAACTCAGAACTCGGATAGTGTTATTGATTCTCCTAGTTAAGTATGATGATTCTTGAACATAGCTACTTTATGAGTCTTGGCTGTGGCCCAAAGCACTCTGTCTTCCAGTATTACCACCGGATACATACATGCCACAGACACATAATTGAGTGAACCTTTTTAGATTGTGACTCAGCTTTGTTAGAATCCCCAATTAGAGGTGTCCAGGGTTCTTAAGCCTTGGATCACAACTTTATCAAAAGACATATGCACTGTTCAAGCATTCATTAAGAATGCAAAAAGTATTGTCACCACATCAAACTAATTCAACTAGTTTCAAAGATAAATTCGAAATCTTGTACTTCTTGTTCTTTTGTGATTAAAGTACTTTTCATTTAAGAGAGGTGATGGATTCATAGGACATTCATAGCTTTAAGACATGAACTTTAAATTTTATTAATCATGAATTAAGAACAGGACTCAAAAATAGATATAAGATAAGACTAGTAGGAATAGAAGACAAAAATTTAAATAGGCTCCTAATGATAGAGGTTATCACAGAGTTAGGACTCAACAACCTTGATTTTGAGAAGTGGATGCTCCCTCAATTTGAGGGGAGAACTTTTGGCGTTTCAACTCTTGAAGTTCACGCCCCTGCTTCTCTTGTTCCTTCAGCAATTTGCAGAGCATGCAGTTCTGATTCTGCTGTTCTTCCTTAAGTTGCTCCATAGTTTCTTGCAACTTGGTGATAGATGCTTCTAGGCTGGCCCAGTAGTCAATTTCAGGAAATTCAGGGAGGAACTCCTGCGCCCTCTTTTTGATAGAGTTGTCTTGCATTTGTCCCTCCATTGACTTCTTGGTGATTGGATGTTCAATAGGTATGAATTCATCTACTCCCATCTTCACCCCAGCCTCTTTACAGAGCAAGGAGATCAAGCTTGGGTAAGCCAGTTTGGCTTCAGTGGAATTCTTGTTTGCAATTGTGTAGATCTCACAAGCAATCAGATGATGAACCTCCACTTCTCTTCCAAGCATAATGCAATGAATCATCACTGCTCTCTTGATAGTGACCTCAGAACGGTTGCTAGTGGGCAATATGGAGCGCCCTATAAAGTCTAGCCAACCTCTTGCAATTGGTTTGAGGTCTCCCCTCTTGAGTTGGTTTGGGACACCTTTTGAATTGGTTATCCACTTAGTTCCAGGGAGGCAAATGTCCTCTAGAACTTGATCCAACCCCTTATCTGCTCTCACCATTCTCCTATTAAAGGATTCAGGATCATCTTGCAGTTGAGGCAATTTGAAGACCTCTCTTATTTTGTCCAGATGGAAGTAGATAACTTTCCCTCTGACCATGGTTCTGTAAGTATGGAAAGCAGTTCCAGTCATTCTCTGCTTATCTGTCAGCCACAGATTTGAGTAGAATTCCTGAACCATATTTCTTCCAACCTTTATCTCAGGATTGGTTAGAACTTCCCATCCACTGTTTCAAATTTGCTCTTGGATCCCCGGATATTCATCTTCTTTTAGATCGAATTTGACTTCCGAGATCACTGACCTCAAACCCATTATTTTGTGATAATGGTCTTCATGTTCTTTGGTTAAGAACTTCTCTTGATTCCAAAGACTCTTTGGATTATTCTCTTTCTTGCCTCTTAAATTGGTTTGTTTTCCCTTAGGAGCCATGATCTTGATGAATCTTGGCTTAGTGATCACGAAAAAGCACACCAAACTTAGATGTTTGCTTGTCCTCAAGCAGAAGAAAGGAGAGAGGGGAGAGAGGAGGAGAGCAAATTCGAATGGTGGGGAGAAAGGGGTGGCCAAACGTGTATTTATAAGGGAGGGGGGAGATTTCGAAAATTTTGAAGGAGATTTGAGAAGATATGGAGAGAATTTGAGAAAAATTTGAGTTTTTGAAGAAGATTTGGGAAGGATTTGAGAGAGATTTGAAGAATGATTTTAATTTTTTGAAAATTTGAAGGTGAATGATGAAAGTTTGAAATGTGTTTATGTAGAAAAGTATGGTGCAAAAAAGGAAAGTTTGAAAAAATTTCAATCAGAAAGCAAAATCTCCGTCCCCCACCTTTCTGGCGTTAAACGCCCAGAATGGTATCCATTCTGGCGTTAAAAGCCCATTTGTTGGCCATTGTGGGCGTTTAACGCCCAGCCAGGTACCCTGGCTGGCGTTAAACGCCAGAATTCCCTTTGTCACTGGGCGTTTTGCTAAACGCCCAGGATGCTGCACACCTGGCGTTAAACGCCCAGAATGGTGCCCATTCTGGCGTTTAACGCCCAAAATGGCACCTTTACTGGCGTTAAATGCCCAGAATGGTGCCCATTCTAGCGTTTAACGCCCAAAGTATCCATTACTGGCGTTTTTTCGTCAGCAAGCTCTTTTTCTCTACTTTTTGCACTGAATCCTTCTGTAACTCTGTGAATTCCTTCAATTTTGATTGTTGCCCTTGTAGAAACAAAACATATAACCTGCTAATGACTGGGTTGCCTCCCAGCAAGCGCTTCTTTATTGTCTTTAGCTGGACCTTTACTGAGGATCATTCCAGCCTCAGTTTTGAGCATTCCTGCTCAAAATTGCTTTCAAGATAATGCTTGATCCTCTGTCCATTAACAATGAACTTTTTGTCAGAATCAGTATCTTGAAGCTCAACATATCCATATGGTGACACTCTTGTAATCACATACGGACCCCTCCACCGGGATTTAAGTTTTCCTGGGAACAATCTGAGCCTAGAGTTGAAGAGCAGAACTTTTTGTCCTGGCTCAAAGACTCTGGATGACAACTTCTTGTCATGCCACTTCTTTGCCTTTTCCTTATAAATCTTTGCATTTTCAAAGGCACTGAGTCTAAACTCATCTAGCTCATTTAGCTGGAGTAATATCTTTTCACCAGCTAACTTAGCATCCAGGTTTAGGAATCTGGTTGCCCAGTAGGCTTTATGTTCCAGTTCCACGGGCAGATGACAGGCCTTGCCATACACAAGTTGGTATGGTGATGTTCCTATTGGAGTCTTGAATGCTGTTCTGTATGCCCACAGAGCATCATCCAAGCTCTTTGCCCAATCCTTTCTTCGGGCTATTACAGTCCGTTCTAGGATTCTTTTTAGCTCTCTGTTAGAGACTTCAGCTTGCCCATTTGTCTGTGGATGATACGGGGTAGCCACTTTGTGGCTAATTCCATATCGGACCATAGCAGAGTAAAGCTGTTTATTGCAGAAATGAGTATCCCGTCACTGATTATGACTCTGGGAACACCAAATCTGCTGAAGATATGTTTCTGGAGGAATTTCAGCACTGTCTTAGTATCATTAGTGGGTGTAGCAATTGCTTCTACCCATTTAGATACATAGTCCACTGCCACCAGAATGTAAGTGTTTGAGTATGATGGTGGGAATGGACCCATAAAGTCAATTCCCCATACATCAAACAACTCAATCTCTAAGATCCCTTGTTGAGGCATGGCGTATCCGTGAGGCAAGTTACCAACTCTTTGGCAGCTGTCACAGTTATGCACAAACTCTCGGGCATTTCTATAGAAGGTAGGCCAGTAGAAGCCACATTGGAGGACCTTAGTGGCTGTTCGCTCACTTCCAAAATGTCCCCCATACTGTGATCCATGGCAATGCCACAGGATCCTTTGTGCTTCTTCTCTGGGTACACATCTGCGGATCATTCCGTCTGCACATCTCTTAAAGAGATATGGCTCATCCCATAGGTAGTACTTGGCATCTGAAATTAATTTCTTTCTTTGCACTCTGCTGTACTCCTGTGGTATGAACCTCACAGCTTTATAATTTGCAATATCTGCAAACCATGGAGCTTCCTGAATGGCAAAGAGTTGCTCATCTGGGAAAGTCTCAGAGATCTCAGTAGAAGGGAGGGATGCCCCGGCTACTGGTTCTATTCGGGACAGATGATCAGCTACTTGGTTCTCTGTCCCTTTTCTGTCTCTTATTTCTATATCAAACTCTTGCAGAAGCAACACCCATCTTATAAGCCTGGGTTTTGAATCCTGCTTTGTGAGTAAGTACTTAAGAGCAGCATGGTCAGTGTATACAATCACCTTTGATCCCACTAGATAGGATCTAAACTTGTCAACGGCATAGACCACTGCAAGTAACTCTTTTTCTGTGGTTGTGTAATTCTTCTGTGCATCATTTAGAACACGGCTGGCATAATAAATGATGTGCAGAAGCTTGTTATGCCTCTGTCCCAACACTGCACCAATGGCATGGTCACTGGCATCACACATTAGTTCGAATGGCAATGTCCAGTCTGGTGCAGAGATGACTGGTGCTGTAACCAGTTTGGCTTTCAGGGTCTCAAATGCCTGCAGACACTGTGTGTCAAACACAAATGGTGTGTCAGCAGCTAGCAGGTTGCTCAAAGGTTTTGCAATTTTCGAAAAATCCCTTATAAACCTTCTGTAGAATCATGCATGCCCCAGAAAGCTTCTTATTGCCTTAACCTTGGCAGGTGGTGGTAATTTTTCAATTACCTTTACCTTTGCCTTATCCACCTCTATTCATCTGCTTGAAATTTTGTGTCCAAGGACAATTCCTTCAGTCACCATAAAGTGACATTTTTCCCAGTTTAAAACCAGGTTAGTCTCTTGGCATCTTTTCAGGACAAGTGCTAGGTGGTTAAGACAGGAGCTGAATAAGTCTCCATATACTGAGAAGTCATCCATGAAGACTTCCAGGAATTTCTCCACCATATCAGAGAAGATGGATAGCATGCATCTCTGAAAGGTTGCAGGAGCATTACACAGACCAAAAGGCATCCTCCTGTAAGCAAACACGCCAGAAGGGAAAGTAAATGCTGTTTTCTCTTGGTCTTGAGGATCTACTGCAATTTGGTTGTAACCTGAATAGCCATCCAAAAAGCAGTAATAATCATGACTAGCTAGTCTTTCTAGCATTTGGTCTATGAATGGTAAAGGAAAATGATCCTTTCTGGTGGCTGTATTGAGTCTTCTGTAGTCAATACACATACGCCATCCTATGACTGTTCTTGTAGGAACCAGTTCATTTTTTTCATTATAAACTACTGTCATGCCTCCCTTTTTGGGGACAACTTGGACAGGACTCACCCAGGGGCTATCAGAAATAGGATAAATAATCCCAGCCTCTAGTAATTTAGTGACCTCTTTCTGCACCACCTCCTTCATGGCTAGATTTAGCCGCCTTTGTGGTTGGACCACTGGTTTGGCATTATCCTCCAATAAGATCTTGTGCATGCATCTTGCTGGGCTAATGCCCTTAAGATCACTTATGGACCACCCAAGAGCTGTCTTGTGTGTCCTTAGCACTTGAATCAGTACTTCCTCTTCCTGTGGATTTAAAGCAGAGCTTATAATCACTGGAAAAGTGTCACTCTCTCCCAGAAATGCATACTTCAGGGATGGTGGTAGTGGTTTGAGTTCAGGTTTGGGAGGCTTATCCTCCTCCTGAGGAATTTTCAAAAATTCTTTTGTTTCCTCTGGTCCTTCCTGATCAGGCTGAACGTCCTTGAAGATGTCCTCAAGCTCTGATTCTAGACTTTCAGTCATATTGACCTCTTCCACCAAAGAGTCAATAATGTCAGCGCCCATGCAGTCATTTGGTGTGTCTGGATGCTGCATAGCTTTTACAGCATTCAACTTGAACTCGTCCTCATTGACTCTCAGGGTTACTTCCCCTTTTTGTACATCAATGAGAGTTCGTCCAGTTGCTAGGAAAGGTCTTCCTAGAATGAGAGTTGCACTCTTGTGCTCCTCCATTTCCAGCACCACAAAGTCAGTTGGAAAGGCGAATGGCCCAACCTTGACAATCATGTCCTCTATTATGCCTGATGGATATTTAATGGAGCCATCAGCAAGTTGGAGGCATATCCGGGTTGGTTTGACTTCTTCAGTCAACCCAAGCTTTCTGATAAAGGATGCAGGTATTAGATTGATGCTTGCTCCAAGATCACACAGGGCTGTCTTGGTGCAAGCACCTTCTAATGTGCATGGTATCATAAAGCTTCCTGGATCTTGAAGCTTTTCTGGTAAGCTTTTTAGAATGACTGCACTGCATTCTTCAGTGAGAAATACTTTTTCAGTTTCTCTCCAATCCTTCTTATGACTTAAGATCTCTTTCATGAACTTAGCATAAGAAGGTATTTGCTCAAGTGCCTCTGCAAACTGAATCTTTATTTCAAGAGTCCTTAGATAATCTGCAAAGCGGGCAAATTGCTTATCCTGCTCCGCTTGGCGGAGTTTCTGAGGATAAGGCATCTTGGCTTTATATTCTTCAACCTTAGTTGCTATAGGTTTATTCCTTACAGAAGTGGTTGAAGAAGCCTTTTTAGAGGGATTACTATCAGCACTCTCAGGTGTTTGATCCACCCTTGGCATTTGAACGCCAGGATTGGGTGAAGATTGGGCGTTTAACGCCAACTTTTCTCCCTTTTCTGGCGTTTGAACGCCAGAACTGGGCAGAGAATGGGCGTTTAACGCCAGCTTTCCCCCTTTTCTGGCGTTTGAACGCCAAAAGTATTCCTCTCTGGGCTCTTACTGTCCTCAGAGGGATTTTGGACAGTGGTTTGGTTATCCTCTGTCAATTGTTCCTTATTTGGCTTTTTGCTACTTTGAGCAGTGTTATTCAATGTCTTCCCACTCCTCAGTTGAACTGCTTGGCATTCTTCTGTTATCTGTTTAGATAGCTGCTGTTTTGCCTGATTCAACTGCGATTCTATGTTCTTATTAGCAATTTTAGTTTCTTGGAGCATCTCTTTAAATTCTGCTAACTGTTTTGTCATCAGGTGTAATTGCTGATTAAGCTTAATCATCTGTTCTTGAGGATTAGGATCAGTGGTTACTGCCATAACTTCCTCTTTTGTAGAGAACTCATTGCTAGAGTACAAATGTTGATTTCTAGCAACAGTATCTATAAGCTCTTGAGCCTCTTCAATTGTCTTTCTCATGTGTATAGATCCACCAGCTGAGTGGTCTAAAGACATCTGAGCTTTTTCTGTAAGCCCATAGTAGAAGATGTCTAACTGTACCCACTCTGAAAACATTTCAGAGGGGCATTTTCTTAGCATACCTCTATACCTCTCCCAGGCATTATAAAGGGATTCATTATCCTCTTGTTTAAAGCCTTGGATGTCCAGCCTTAGCTGTGTCATCCTTTTTGGAGGGTAAAATTGATTCAGGAATTTGTCTGATAATTGTTTCCATGTCTTTATGCTTGCTGTAGGTTGGTTATTCAACCACCTCTTAGCTTGATCTTTTACAGCAAATGGAAACAGTAATAGTCTGTAGATATCCTGATCCACCTCTTTATCACGTACTGTGTCAGCAATTTGTAAGAACTGTGCCAGAAACTCAGTAGGTTCTTCCTGTGGAAGACCGGAATACTGGCAATTTTGCTGCACCATGATAATGAGTTGAAGATTTAGCTCAAAGCTGCTTGCTTTGATGGGAGGTATACAGATGCTACTCCCATATGCAGCTGTAATGGGGTTAGCATATGACCCCAGAGTCCTTCTGGGCTGCTCAATTCCACTTAGGTCCATGATGCAGAAAGGGAATATGATATGAATTCACAAGTAAAAATTTTTTTTTTGAATTGACCGAAAAAAATAAAATAAAACAAAAGGAAAACAAAATAAATTTTCGAAAACTAAAAGAAAATAAGATCAAAGCAAATTGAAAACTAAATCAATTAATTAGTTAAAAAGATTTTGGAATTAGCAATTGAAAAGATATGATTGAAAATTATTTTGAAAAAGATTTGATTTTTTTTTGAAATGAGGAAAGAGAAAAACAACAAAATGACACCAAACTTAAAATTTTTAGAAAATCAGACACAAATTTTCGAAAACTTAGAGTAAAACAAAAAGAAGACACCAAACTTAGAATTTTTAAAGATCAAAAAGGGACTAAGGACATGCAAATTCGAAAATTAAAAGAAAAACAAAAGCATGCAATTGACACCAAACTTAAAATATGAAACTAGACTCAAATAAAAGACTCCAAACCAACAAAAATAAAACAGTCCTAATCTAAGCAACAAGATAAGCCGTCAGTTGTCCAAACTCGAACAATCCCCGGCAACGGCGCCAAAAACTTGGTGCACGAAATTGCAATCACACTTTTGCAATTCCGCACAACTAACCAGCAAGTGCACTGGGTCATCCAAGTAATACCTTACGTGAGTAAGGGTCGATCCCACAGAGATTGTCGGCTTGAAGAAAGCTATGGTTATCTTGTAACTCTTAGTCAGGATATCAATAATTATCAGGGTTGATTGTAAAAAGCAAAAGAACATGAAATAAGTACTTGTTTTGCAGTAATGGGGAACAGGTTGAGGTTTTGGAGATGCTCTATCTTCTGAATCTCTGCTTTCCTAATGTCTTCTTCTTCAAGCACGCAAGGCTCCTTCCATGGCAAGCTGTATGTAGGGTTTCACCGTTGTCAATGGCTACCTCACATCCTCTCAGTGAAAATGTTCAACGCGCTCTGTCACAGCACGGCTAATCATCTGTCGGTTCTCAATCGGGTTGGAATAAAATCCAGTGATTCTTTTGCGTCTGTCACTAACGCCCAACCCTCAGGAGTTTGAAGCTCGTCACAGTCATTCAATCCTTGAATCCTACTCAGAATACCACAGACAAGGTTTAGACCTTCCGGATTCTCTTGAATGCCGCCATCAGTTCTAGCTTATACCACGAAGATTCTGATTAAGGAATCCAAGAGATATCTACTCAATCTAAGGTAGAACGGAGGTGGTTGTCAGGCACACGTTCATAGGTGAGAATGATGATGAGTGTCACGGATCATCACATTCATCAAGTTTAGGAACAAGTGATATCTTAGAATAGAAGCAAGCGTGATTGAATGAAAAACAGTAGTAATTGCATTAATCCATCAAGACACAGCAGAGCTCCTCACCCCCAACCATGGGGTTTAGAGACTCATGCTGTAGAAGATACAATGAGAAACGTGTAAACTGTCATGAGGTACAGATACAATGTCAAAAGATCCTATTAATAGTGAACTAGTAGCCTAAGGTATACAGAAATGAGTAAATGACGTAAAAGTCCACTTCCGGGGTCCACTTGGTGTGTGCTTGGGCTGAGCATTGAAGCTTTTGTGTGTAGAGACTTTTTCTGGAGTTAAACGCCAGCTTTTATGCCAGTTTGGGCGTTTAACTCCAATTCTTATGCCAGTTCCGGCGTTAAACGCCGGGAATTCTGAAGTTGATTTGCAACGCCGGTTTGGGCCATCAAATCTTGGGCAAAGTATGAACTATTATACATTTCTGAAAAGCCCAGAATGTCTACCTTCCAACGCCATTGAGAGCGCGCCAATTGGGCTTCTGTAGCTCCAGAAAATCCATTTCGAGTGCAGGGAGGTCAGAATCCAACAGCATCTGCTGTCCTTTTCAGTTTCTGAATCAGATTTTTGCTCAGGACCCTCAATTTCAGCCAGAAAATACCTGAAATCACAGAAAAACACACAAACTCATAGTAAATCCCAGAAAAGTGAATTTTAACTTAAAACTAATAAAAAATATAATAAAAACTAACTAAAATATACTAAAAACATACTAAAAACAATGCCAAAAAGCGTATAAATTATCCGCTCATCACAACACCAAACTTAAATTGTTGCTTGTCCCCAAGCAACTGAAAATTAAATAGGATAAAAAGAAGAGAACATACTATAGACTCCAAAATATCAATGAAACTTAGCTCCAATTAGATGAGCGGGACTAGTAGCTTTTTGCTCCTGAACAGTTTTGGCATCTCACTTTATCCTTTGAAGTTTAGAATGATTGGCATCCATAGGAACTCAGAACTCGGATAGTGTTATTGATTCTCCTAGTTAAGTATGATGATTCTTGAACATAGCTACTTTATGAGTCTTGGCTGTGGCCCAAAGCACTCTGTCTTCCAGTATTACCACCGGATACATACATGCCACAGACACATAATTGAGTGAACCTTTTTAGATTGTGACTCAGCTTTGTTAGAATCCCCAATTAGAGATGTCCAGGGTTCTTAAGCACACTCTTTCTGCCTTGGATCACAACTTTATTTCTTTCTTTTTCTTTTTCTCTTTCTTTTCTTTTTTTTTTTCGTTTTTTTTGTATTCACTGCTTTTTCTTGCTTCAAGAATCACTTTGATGATTTTTCAGATCCTCAATAACAGTTCTCCTTTTCCATCATTCTTTCAAGAGCCAACAATTTTAACATTCTTAAAACAACAAATTCAAAAGACATATACACTGTTCAAGCATTCATTCAGAAAGCAAAAAGTATTGTCACCACATCAAACTAATTCAACTAGTTTCAAAGATAAATTCGAAATCCTGTACTTCTTGTTCTTTTGTGATTAAAGTACTTTTCATTTAAGAGAGGTGATGGATTCATAGGACATTTATAGCTTTAAGACATGAACTTTAAATTTTATTAATCGTGAATTAAGAACAAGACTCAAAAATAGATATAAGATAAGACTAGTAGGAATAGAAGACAAAAATTTAAATAGGCTCCTAATGATAGAGGTTATCACAGAGTTAGGACTCAACAACCTTGATTTTGAGAAGTGGATGCTCCCTCAATTTGAGGGGAGAACTTTTGGCGTTTCAACTCTTGAAGTTCACGCCCCTGCTTCTCTTGTTCCTTCAGCAATTTGCAGAGCATGCAGTTCTGATTTTGCTGTTCTTCCTTAAGTTGCTCCATAGTTTCTTGCAACTTGGTGATAGATGCTTCTAGGCTAGCCCAGTAGTCAATTTCAGGAAATTTAGGGAGGAACTCCTGCGCCCTTTTTTTGATAGAGTTGTCTTGCATTTGTCCCTCCATTGACTTCTTGGTGATTGGATGTTCAATAGGTATGAATTCATCTACTCCCATCTTCACCCCAGCCTCTTTACAGAACAAGGAGATCAAGCTTGGGTAAGCCAGTTTGGCTTCAGTGGAATTCTTGTTTGCAATTGTGTAGATCTCACAAGCAATCAGATGATGAACCTCCACTTCTCTTCCAAGCATAATGCAATGAATCATCACTGCTCTCTTGATAGTGACCTCAGAACGGTTGCTAGTGGGCAATATGGAGCGCCCTATAAAGTCTAGCCAACCTCTTGCAATTGGTTTGAGGTCTCCCCTCTTGAGTTGGTTTGGGACACCTTTTGAATTGGTTATCCACTTAGTTCCAGGGAGGCAAATGTCCTCTAGAACTTGATCCAACCCCTTATCTGCTCTCACCATTCTCCTATTAAAGGATTCAGGATCATCTTGCAGTTGAGGCAATTTGAAGACCTCTCTTATTTTGTCCAGATGGAAGTAGATAACTTTCCATCTGACCATGGTTCTGTAAGTATGGAAAGCAGTTCCAGTCATTCTCTACTTATCTGTCAGCCACAGATTTGAGTAGAATTTCTGAACCATATTTCTTCCAACCTTTATCTCAGGATTGGTTAGAACTTTCCATCCTCTGTTTTGAATTTGCTCTTGGATCCCCGGATATTCATCTTCTTTTAGATCGAATTTGACTTCCAGGATCACTGACCTCAGACCCATTATTTTGTGATAATGGTCGTCATGTTCTTTGGTTAAGAACTTCTCTTGATTCCAAAGACTCTTTGGATTATTCTCTTTCTTGCCTCTTAAATTGGTTTGTTTTCCCTTAGGAGCCATGATCTTGATGAATCTTGGCTTAGTGATCACGGAAAAGCACACCAAACTTAGAGGTTTGCTTGTCCTCAAGCAAAAGAAAGGAGAGAGGGGAGAGAGGAGGACAGCAAATTCGAATGGTGGGGAGAAAGGGGTGGCCGAACGTGTATTTATAAGGGAGGGGGGAGATTTCGAAAATTTTGAAGGAGATTTGAGAAGATATGGAGAGAATTTGAGAAAAATTTGAGTTTTTGAAGAAGATTTGGGAAGGATTTGAGAGAGATTTGAAGAATGATTTTAATTTTTTGAAAATTTGAAGGTGAATGATGAAAGTTTGAAATGTGTTTATGTAGAAAAGTATGGTGCAAAAAAGGAAAGTTTGAAAAAATTTCAATCAGAAAGCAAAATCTCCGTCCCCCACCTTTCTGGCGTTAAACGCCCAGAATGGTATCCATTCTGGCGTTAAAAGCCCATTTGTTGGCCATTGTGGGCGTTTAACGCCCAGCCAGGTACCCTGGCTGGCGTTAAACGCCAGAATTCCCTTTGTCACTGGGCGTTTTGCTAAACGCCCAGGATGCTGCACACCTGGCGTTAAACGCCAGAATGGCCCATAATGGCACCTTTACTGGCGTTAAACGCCCAGAATGGTGCCCATTCTGGCGTTTAACGCCCAAAGTACCCCTTACTGGCGTTTTTTCGCCAGCAAGCTCTTTTTCTCTGCTTTTTGCACTGAATCCTTCTGTAACTCTGTGAATTCCTTCAATTTTGATAGTTGCCCTTGTAGAAACAAAACATATAACCTGCTAATGACTGGGTTGCCTCCCAGCAAGCGCTTCTTTATTGTCTTTAGCTGGACCTTTACTGAGGATCATTCCAGCCTCAGTTTTGAGCATTCCTGCTCAAAATTGCTTTCAAGATAATGCTTGATCCTCTGTAAATTAACAATGAACTTTTTGTCAGAATCAGTATCCTGAAGCTCAACATATCCATATGGTGACACTCCTGTAATCACATACGGACCCTTCCACCGGGATTTAAGTTTTCCTGGGAACAATCTGAGCCTAGAGTTGAAGAGCAGAACTTTTTGTCCTGGCTCAAAGACTCTAGATGACAACTTCTTGTCATGCCACTTCTTTGCCTTTTCCTTATAAATCTTTGCATTTTAAAAGGCACTAAGTCTAAACTCATCTAGCTCATTTAGCTGGAGTAATATCTTTTCACCAGCTAACTTAGCATCCAGGTTTAGGAATCTGGTTGCCCAGTAGGCTTTATGTTCCAGTTCCACGGGCAGATGACAGGCCTTGCCATACACAAGTTGGTATGGTGATGTTCCTATTGGAGTCTTGAATGCTGTTCTGTATGCCCACAGAGCATCATCCAAGCTCTTTGCCTAATCCTTTCTTCGGGCTATTACAGTCTGTTCTAGGATTTTTTTTAGCTCTCTGTTAGAGACTTCAGCTTGCCCATTTGTCTGTGGATGATACGGGGTAGCCACTTTGTGGCTAATTCCATATCGGACCATAGCAGAGTAAAGCTGTTTATTGCAGAAATGAGTACCCCCGTCACTGATTATGACTCTGGGAACACCAAATCTGCTGAAGATATGTTTCTGGAGGAATTTCAGCACTGTCTTAGTATCATTAGTGGGTGTAGCAATTGCTTCTACCCATTTAGATACATAGTCCACTGCCACCAAAATGTAAGTGTTTGAGTATGATGGTAGGAATGGACCCATAAAGTCAATTCCCCATACATCAAACAACTCAATCTCTAAGATCCCTTGTTGAGGCATGGCGTATCCGTGAGGCAAGTTACCAGTTCTTTGGCAGCTGTCACAGTTATGCACAAACTCTCGGGCATCTCTATAGAGAGTAGGCCAGTAGAAGCCACATTGGAGGACCTTAATGGCTGTTCGCTCACTTCCAAAATGTCCCCCATACTGTGATCAATGACAATGCCACAAGATCCTTTGTGCTTCTTCTCTGGGTACACATCTGCGGATCATTCCGTCTGCACATCTCTTAAAGAGATATGGCTCATCCCATAGGTAGTACTTGGCATCTGAAATTAATTTCTTTCTTTGCACTTTGCTGTACTCCTGTGGTATGAACCTCACAGCTTTATAATTTGCAATATCTGCAAACCATGGAGCTTCCTGAATGGCAAAGAGTTGCTCATCTGGGAAAGTCTCAGAGATCTCAGTAGAAGGGAGGGATGCCCCAGTTACTGGTTCTATTCGGGACAGATGATCAGCTACTTGGTTCTCTGTCCCTTTTCTGTCTCTTATTTCTATATCAAACTCTTGCAGAAGCAACACCCATCTTATAAGCCTGGGTTTTGAATCCTGCTTTGTGAGTAAGTACTTAAGAGCAGCATGGTCAGTGTACACAATCACCTTTGATCCCACTAGATAGGATCTAAACTTGTCAATGGCATAGACCACTGCAAGTAACTCTTTTTATGTGGTTGTGTAATTCTTCTGTGCATCATTTAGAACACGGCTGGCATAATAAATGACGTGCAGAAGCTTGTTATGCCTCTGTCCCAACACTGCACCAATGGCATGGTCACTGGCATCACACATTAGTTCGAATGACAATGTCCAGTCTGGTGCAGAGATGACTAGTGCTGTGACCAGTTTGGCTTTCAGGGTCTCAAATGCCTGCAGACACTGTGTGTCAAACATAAATGGTGTGTCAGCAGCTAGCAGGTTTCTCAAAGGTTCTGCAATTTTCGAAAAATCCCTTATAAACCTTCTGTAGAATCCTGCATGCCCCAGAAAGCTTCTGATTGCCTTAACATTGGCAGGTGGTGGTAATTTTTCAATTACCTCTACCTTTGCCTTATCCACCTCTATTCCTCTGCTTGAAATTTTGTGTCCAAGGACAATTCCTTCAGTCACCATAAAGTGACATTTCTCCCAGTTTAAAACCAGGTTAGTCTCTTGGCATCTTTTCAGGACAAGTGCTAGGTGGTTAAGACAGGAGCTGAATGAGTCTCCATATACTGAGAAGTCATCCATGAAGACTTCCAGGAATTTCTCCACCATATCAGAGAAGATGGATAGCATGCATCTCTGAAAGGTTGCAGGAGCATTACACAGACCAAAAGACATCCTCCTGTAAGCAAACACGCCAGACGGGCAAGTAAATGCTGTTTTCTCTTGGTCTTGAGGATCTACTGCAATTTGGTTGTAACCTGAATAGCCATTCAAAAAGCAGTAATAATCATGACCAGCTAGTCTTTCTAGCATTTGGTCTATGAATGGTAAAGGAAAATGATCCTTTCTGGTGGCTGTATTGAGCCTTCTGTAGTCAATACACATACGCCACCCTATGACTATTCTTGTAGGAACCAGTTCATTTTTTTCATTATGAACTACTGTCATGCCTCCCTTTTCTGGGATAACTTGGACAGGGCTCACCCAGGGGCTATCAGAAATAGGATAAATAATCCCAGCCTCTAGTAATTTAGTGACCTCTTTCTGCACCACCTCCTTCATGGCTGGATTTAGCCGCCTTTGTGGTTGGACCACTGGTTTGGCATTATCCTCCAATAGGATCTTGTGCATGCATCTTGCTGGGCTAATGCCCTTAAGATCACTTATGGACCACCCAAGAGTTGTCTTGTGTGTCCTTAGCACTTGAATTAGTGCTTCCTCTTCCTGTAGATTTAAGCAGAGCTTATAATCACTGGAAAAGTGTCACTCTCTCCCAGAAATGCATACTTCAGGGATGGTGGTAGTGGTTTGAGTTCAGGTTTGGGAGGCTTATCCTCCTCCTGAGGAATTTTCAAAAATTCTTTTGTTTCCTCTGGTCCTTCCTGATCAGGCTGAACATCCTTGAAGATGTCCTCAAGCTCTGATTCTAGACTTTCAGTCATATTGACCTCTTCCACCAAAGAGTCAATAATGTTAGCGCCCATGCAGTCATTTGGTGTGTCTGGATGCTGCATAGCTTTTACAGCATTCAACTTGAACTCATCCTCATTGACTCTCTGGGTTACTTCCCCTTTTTGTACATCAATGAGAGTTCGTCCAGTTGCTAGGAAAGGTCTTCCTAGAATGAGAGTTGCACTCTTGTGCTCCTCCATTTCCAGCACCACAAAGTCAGTTGGAAAGGCGAATGGCCCAACCTTGACAATCATGTCCTCTATTATGCCTGATGGATATTTAATGGAGCCATCAGCAAGTTGGAGGCATATCCGGGTTGGTTTGACTTCTTCAGTCAACCCAAGCTTTCTGATAGTGGATGCAGGTATTAGATTGATGCTTGCTCCAAGATCACACAGGGCTGTCTTGGTGCAAGCACCTTCTAATGTGCATGGTATCATAAAGCTTCCTGGATCTTGAAGCTTTTCTGGTAAGCTTTTTAGAATGACTGCACTGCATTCTTCAGTGAGAAATACTTTTTCTGTTTCTCTCCAATCCTTCTTATGACTTAAGATCTCTTTCATGAACTTAGCATAAGAAGGTATTTGCTCAAGTGCCTTTGCAAACAGAATCTTTATTTCAAGAGTCCTTAGATAGTCTGCAAAGCTGGCAAATTGCTTATCTTGCTCCGCTTGGCGGAGTTTCTGAGGATAAGGCATCTTGGCTTTATATTCTTCAACCTTAGTTGCTGTAGGTTTATTCCTTACAGAAGTGGTTGAAGAAGCCTTTTTAGAGGGATTACTATCAGCACTCTCAGGTGTTTGATCCTCCCTTGGCGTTTGAACGCCAGGATTGGGTGAAGATTGGGCGTTTAACGCCAACTTTTTTCCCTTTTCTGGTGTTTGAACGCCAGAACTGGGCAGGGAATGGGCGTTTAACGCCAGCTTTCCCCCCTTTTCTGGCGTTTGAACGCCAAAAGTATTCCTCTCTAGGCTCTTACTGTCCTCAGAGGGATTTTGGACATTGGTTTGGTTATCCTCTGTCAATTGTTCCTTATTTGGCTTTTTGCTACTTTGAGCAGTGTTATTCAATGTCTTCCCACTCCTCAGTTGAACTGCTTGACATTCTTCTGTTATCTGTTTAGATAGCTGCTGTTTTGCCTGATTCAACTACGATTCTATGTTCTTGTTAGCAATTTTAGTTTCTTGGAGCATCTCTTTAAATTCTGCTAACTGTTTTGTCATCAGGTGTAATTGCTGATTAAGCTCAATCATCTGTTCTTGAGGATTAGGATCAGTGGTTACTGCCATAACTTCCTCTTTTGTAGAGAACTCATTGCTAGAGTACAAATGTTGATTTCTAGCAACAGTATCTATAAGCTCTTGAGCCTCGTCAATTGTCTTCCTCATGTGTATAGATCCACCAGCTGAGTGGTCTAAAGACATCTGAGCTTTTTCTGTAAACCCATAGTAGAAGATGTCTAACTGTACCCACTCTGAAAACATTTCAAAGGGGTATTTTCTTAGCATACCTCTATACCTCTCCCAGGCATTATAAAGGGATTCATTATCCTCTTGTTTAAAGCCTTGGATGTCCAGCCTTAGCTGTGTCATCCTTTTTGGAGGGTAAAATTGATTCAGGAATTTGTCTGATAACTGTTTCCATGTCTTTATGCTTGCTGTAGGTTGGTTATTCAACCACCTCTTAGCTTGATCTTTTACAGCAAATGGAAACAGTAATAGTCTGTAGACATCCTGATCCACCTCTTTATCACGTACTGTGTCAGCAATTTGTAAGAACTGTGCCAGAAACTCAGTAGGTTCTTCCTGTGGAAGACCGGAATACTGGCAATTTTGCTACACCATGATAATGAGTTGAGGATTTAGCTCAAAGCTGCTTGCTTTGATGGGAGGTATACAGATGCTACTCCCATATGCAGCTGTAATGGGGTTAGCATATGACCCCAGAGTCCTTCTGGATTGCTCAATTCCACTTAGGTCCATGATGGAGAAAGGGAATATGATATGAATTCACAAGTAAAATTTTTTTTTTTGAATTGACCGAAAAAAATAAAATAAAACAAAAGGAAAACAAAATAAATTTTTGAAAACTAAAAGAAAATAAGATCAAAGCAAATTGAAAACTAAATCAATTAATTAGTTAAAAAGATTTTGGAATTAGCAATTGAAAAGATATGATTGAAAATTATTTTGAAAAAGATTTGATTTTTTTTTTTGAAATGAGGAAAGAGAAAAACAACAAAATGACACCAAACTTAAAATTTTTAGAAAATCAGACACAAATTTTCGAAAACTTAGAGTAAAACAAAAAGAAGACACCAAACTTAGAATTTTTAAAGATTAAAAAGGGACTAAGGACATGCAAAATCGAAAATTAAAAGAAAAACAAAAGCATGCAATTGACACCAAACTTAAAATATGAAACTAGACTCAAATAAAAGACTCCAAACCAACAAAAATAAAACAGTCCTAATCTAAGCAACAAGATAAGCCGTCAGTTGTCCAAACTCGAACAATCCCCGGCAACGGCGCCAAAAACTTGGTGCACGAAATTGCAATCACACTTTTGCAATTCCGCACAACTAACCAGCAAGTGCACTGGGTCGTCCAAGTAATACCTTACGTGACTAAGGGTCGATCCCACGAAGATTGTCGGCTTGAAGCAAGCTATGGTTATCTTGTAACTCTTAGTCAGGATATCAATAATTATCAGGGTTGATTGTAAAAAGCAAAAGAACATGAAATAAGTACTTGTTTTGCAGTAATGGGGAACATGTTGAGGTTTTGGAGATGCTCTATCTTCTGAATCTCTCCTTCCATGGCAAGCTGTATGTAGGGTTTCACCATTGTCAATGGCTACCTCCCATCCTCTCAGTGAAAATGTTCAACGCGCTCTGTCACAGCACGGCTAATCATCTGTCGGTTCTCAATCGGGTTGGAATAAAATCCAGTGATTCTTTTGTGTCTGTCACTAATGCCCAACCCTCAGGAGTTTAAAGCTCATCACAGTCATTCAATCCTTGAATCCTACTCAGAATACCACAGACAAGGTTTAGACCTTCCGGATTCTCTTGAATGCCGCCATTAGTTCTAGCTTATACCACGAAGATTCTGATTAAGGAATCCAAGAGATATCTACTCAATCTAAGGTAGAACGGAGGTGGTTGTCAGGCACACGTTCATAGGTGAGAATGATGATGAGTGTCACGGATCATCACATTCATCAAGTTTAGGAACAAGTGATATCTTAGAATAGAAGCAAGCGTGATTGAATGAAAAACAGTAGTAATTGCATTAATCCATCAAGACACAGCAGAGCTCCTCACCCCCAACCTTGGGGTTTAGAGACTCATGCTGTAGAAGATACAATGAAAAATGTGTAAAGTGTCATGAGGTACAGATACAATGTCAAAAGATCCTATTAATAGTGAACTAGTAGCCTAGGGTATACAGAAATGAGTAAATGACGTAAAAGTCCACTTCCGGGGTCCACTTGGTGTGTGCTTGGGCTGAGCATTGAAGCTTTTGTGTGTAGAGACTTTTTTTGGAGTTAAACGCCAGCTTTTATGCCAGTTTGGGCGTTTAACTCCAATTCTTATGCCAGTTCCGGCGTTAAACGCCGGGAATTCTGAAGCTGATTTGCAACGCCGGTTTGGGCCATCAAATCTTGGGCAAAGTATGAATTATTATACATTTCTGGAAAGCCCAGGATGTCTACTTTCCAACTCCGTTGAGAGCAAGCCAATTGGGCTTCTGTAGCTCCAGAAAATCCATTTCGAGTGCAGGGAGGTCAGAATCCAACAGCATCTGCAGTCCTTTTCAATTTCTGAATCAGATTTTTGCTCAGGACCCTCAATTTCAGCCAGAAAATACCTGAAATCACAGAAAAACACACAAACTCATAGTAAAGCCCAGAAAAGTGAATTTTAACTAAAAACTAATAAAAAATATAATAAAAACTAACTAAAATATACTAAAAATATACTAAAAATAATGCCAAAAAGCGTATAAATTATCCGCTCATCAGGCGTAGTGACAGACGCAAAAGGATCAAGGGATCTTATTCCAACATGATTGAAAACCGACAGATGATTAGCCGTGCTGTGACAGAGCATTTGGACCATTTTCACTGAGAGGATGGGAAGTAGCCATTGACAACGGTGACTCCCTACATACAGCTTGCCATGGAAGGAGCCTTGCATTTATGAAAGTGAGGAAGCATTGTGTTGCAGGAATTCAGAAGACAAAGCATCTCCAAAACTCCAACATATTCCCCATTATCGAGTAACAATTATTTATTTTATGCCCTTTCACTTTTTACAATTAAAACTAAGAATTATTATTGATATTATATCCTGACTAAGAATAATAAGATAACCATAGCTTGCTTCAAGCCAACAATCTCCGTGGGATTCGACCCTTACTCACGTAAGGTATTACTTGGACGACCCAGTGCACTTGCTGGTTAGTTGTGCGAAACTGTGAGAAATAGTCCATTAATATTGGCATGCACAATTTCGTGCACCAATATATTCTTAAGAAAAGGTTTTCGTTCTTCATCTTAAAGGGTTTGAATGTGTTGGAAAACAATTCTTTTCTAACTTCAATTCTTTTAACCTCTTAAAAAAGTTGATTAATTGAATTTAGCTTGAAAACTAATTCTTACAACTCTTGAGCTTTAAAACTAGATTTGATATGTGACATCGAATCAACTAGGCTAAACTCTTATGAATTGTGTGGCTTTATAAATCAGAGAATGTGCATAGTTCTTTTCTTGACTAATTGACTAAAGGAATAGCAATTAATTAGGTTAAAGACTAATTGAATCACCAAGGGATTGAGTTTCAATTACTAATGATTTGCCATCGAGGTATCTTTGCATGATCAAGGTGGAGAGTAAAAATTATTGATCCGGAAGTTTCAACATCCCCAAAACCATAACTCTCTTTTATCATATTATCTTTCAACACTTACTGTTTGCTTTATTTAATTCATTGTCATCGATAAAGTTTTTTGAAACCCCGATTTGATTGTCTGACTAGATTAATCGATTGACCACTATTTTCTTAATCCATTAATCCTCGTGGGATTGACAATTACTCATCGTGAGTTATTACTTGATGCGACCCGGTGCACTTGCTAGTTAGTTGTGGTATTCGAAAATCCACAATCACTACCTTGATCTACTAGGGTTTTGTGGAGGTTTACATTGGCAAGGATCGTTGTTATCACCAGGGGATCATCGTGACTAGGTGTTATTCCTTGAGTATTCTCTTTCGTAAATGAGATGGTCGGCAAGTCGGGAGATCTACTATCTTCCCCAACTTGGTAAACCTCCTTAAGATGCATTTTCTGTGATGATTTAGATATCCCACCTCTGAAAAATTCTCCATTTATCATGTGTATGTGCTGCTTGGGAGTTTGAGGTGGACGTTCTTGTCGTCCCCCTTCTTCTTCCCTCTTTCTTTTTCTCGGGTCGTCCGACTTGTCCGCTAAGTACCTATCTAATCGGCCTTCTCTGGCCAACGTTCTATGACATTTTTTAAGTCATAACACTCATTGGTAGAGTGCCCATAGAGTTTGTGGTACTCATAGTATTCCGTCTGGCTTCCAGATTTTTTATGTTTAATCAGACATGGAGGTGGAATCTTCTCGGTGTGTCATATTTCTCTGTAAACGTCTACTAGAAAAACCCGGAGGGAGATGTAGTTATGGTATCTTTGGGGTTTCTCCAAATTGTAGTCTTCCTTCTTCTTAGCTTCTTTCTCTTTTTTCCGAGGTGGATCGGACAGGTTGGTCCTCGGGAGTGGTTCTCTTAGTTGGGAATTTTCCTCCATGTTGATGTACTTCTCTGGCCGCTGTTGTACTTTGTTCAAGGAAGCTAGGTGTCGCTTGGATATGGATTGCGAGAATGGCCCTTCCTTAAGGTCATTGACTAATCTCATTATCACTGCTTCAGTGGGTAGGTTTTGTATCTCCAAGCACGCCTTATTGAATCTCTCTATATAATCTCAGAATGTCTCTCCGGCTTCTTGTTTAACTCCTAGCAAGCTTGGGGCGTGCTTTACCTTATCCTTCTAAACAGAAAACCTACTAAGAAACTTCCTTGCCAAGTCGTCGAAGCCAGTTTCCGACCTGGGAGGTAAGTTATCGAACCATTTCATCAAAACTTTGGTTAAGGTTATTAGGAAGGCTTTGCAGCGAGTCGCATCAGAGGCGTCATCCAGGTAAATCCGGCTCTTGAAGTTGTTAAGATGGTGTCTCGGCTCAGTTGTTCCGTCTTAGAGATCCATGTCGGGAATTTTGAAATTTCTTGGAACTTTGGCCCGCATGATCTCTTCTATGAACGGATCTTCTTCCCCTAGGGGAATTTCTTCCTGATCTGCTCGATTACATTGTTTTTGGAGATCGGCATCTAATTTTGAGAGCTTTTCTTCCAAGTTTCTTTGTCATCTTACCTCTTTTCGCAGTTCCAGTTTGGTTTTTGTTATTTATATCTTTAAAAGATTATAAATTATAGTTAGAAGTCTTAGAATATCTTTTGTATATTTAATTAATAATTTCAAACTAATTTTATTTAATTTGAATATTTAAAACAACAATAAAGCCTTGTCCCACTAAGTGCGGTCAGCTACACGAATCAAACGACATCATTGTGCTCTGTCATGTATAACATCTACAGAGAGACCGTTTACATATAAATCTCGTTTGAGCACCTCATGGATGATCTTCTTAGGTCTTCATCTGCCTTTCACCCCTTGTCCATCTTCCATCTCATCCACCCTCCTGACTAGGTGTTTTGTCAGTCTTCTTCTCACATGTCCAAACTACCTGAGACACGATTCAACCATCTTTTCCACAATGGGTGCTACTCCAACTCGCTCCCTTATATCTTCGTTCCTTATTTTATCCAATCGCATATGACTACTCATCCATCTCAACATCTTCATCTCTGCCACACTCAGCTTACATTCGTGCTCCCTTTTGGCCGCCCAACACTCCGCACCATAAAGCATAGCCGGTCTTATAGCAGTGCGATAGAATTTACCTTTAAGTTTTAAAGGCACTTTTTTGTCGCATATAAAACCAAATGCACTCCGCTATTTTTACCAACCTGCTTGGATCCTATGATTTACATCCTGTTCAATCTCTCCATTATCCTGTATGATGCACCCAAGATACTCAAAACTTTTAAGTTTTGGTAGGATATTTTCGCCAATCTTCACCTCTATATTAGGGTTTTCCTTTCTCAGACTAAACTTATATTCCATATATTCCGTCTTGCTATAGCTTATGCGCAGACCATACACTTCTAGAGCTTCTCTCTACAAGTCCAACTTCTTATTTAGGTCTTCGCTTGACTCTCCCATAAGGATGATATCATCGGCAAAAAGCATGCACCATGGCACCGGCTCTTGGATGTGCTCTGTGAGTACTTCCAAGAGTAATGTGAAAAGATATGGACTTATGGATGATCCCTGGTGTAATCCTATACCAATAGAAAATTCCTCTGTCACACTACCTTGAGTCTTCACACTAGTTGTGGCTCCATCATACATGTCTTTAATTGCACAAATATATGCGATCCTTACTCTCCGCTTTTCTAAAACCTTCCATAAGACCTCCCTTGGCACCCTATCGTACGCTTTTCCAAATCAATAAACACCATATATAGATCCCTTTTATTACTACGATACCTCTCCATCATCCTTCTTAATAGGTATATCGCGTTGGTGGTGGATCTGCCTGGCATAAATTCAAATTGGTTCTCTGTTACTTGTGTCTTTTTTCTCAACCTTCGTTCTATCACCCTTTCCCATAACTTCATGGTATAGCTCATGAGCTTGATCCCTCTATAGTTTCCACAACTTTGTATATCTCCCTTATTCTTGTAAATAGGTACCAAGGTACTTTTTCTCCACTCATCAGGCATCTTCTTTGACCTTAAAATCTCAATAAAAAGCTTAGTTAACCAGTTGATGCCTTTTCCTCCAAGGCCTTTCCAAACCTCAATCGGGATATTATCAGGTCTTACTGCCCTGCCATTTTTCATCTGCTTGAGAGCCTCTTTTACCTCAAATTCTCGAATCCTTCGATAGTAGTCAAAGTTTTGATCTTCTTCCATTGTGCATAATCGACCAAGGCTCGGAAGAGTCTTCTGTCCTTCATTGAATAACTCATAGAAGTAGCTCTTCCACCTTTCATTAATCTTCTCCTCTTGAACCAGCACCTCTCCATCCTTATCCTTTATGCATTTAACTTGATTCAAATCTCTTGTTCTTCTTTCATGGACCTTAGCGATTCTATATATACATTTTTTTCTTTCTTTCGTGCCCAAAGACCGGTAGAGACCCTCATATGCTCTTGTTCTTGCTTCACTTACAGCCACTTTTGTCTCTTTCTTAGCCGCCTTTTATTTCTCCCAATTATCTGTATTGCGGCATAAAGACCACTCTTTAAAGCACTCCCTTTTTATCTTTATCTTTTCTTGTACACTCGCATTCCACCACCAGGACTCCATGTCTCTTAGTCATATTCCTTTAAATTCACCAAAGCTTTCTTTTGCTGTTCTTCTAATAACTTCTACCATCTCCCTCCATATCTCTTTCGCGCTTCCATTTCCATCCCACTTTGCCTCGTCTCCTACCCGTCTTAGGAAGCTTCTTTATTCTTCACCTTTCATCCGCCACCACCTCGTCCTTGGGTTCTTCGTATGATGTCTTTTCCTCAACTTTTGCTCAATGTGAAAATTCATGACGAGCGCCCTATGTTGTGTTGTCAAAGTCTCTCCTAGGATCAATTTACAATTAATGCAAAATTTTTGGTTGACTCTCCTCAACAAGAAGAAGTCAATTTCAGAGCTTGTCATGCCACTCTTATAGGTTATAAGAAGTTCATCTCTCTTTTTAAAATATGTATTTGCGATGAGAAGGTCAAAGGTTGAGGAAAAGTCCAAAATAGTTTTACCATCGGCATTAATCATCCCGAAACCATGGCCTCCATGAATACTTCCATACCCAGTCACTTCTCTTCCAACATGGCCATTAAAATCTCCTCCTAAGAAAATCTTATCTGACGAAGGTATGTCTTGGACCAAACTCTCTAGATCCTCCCAAAACTTTATCTTGTGTTGTTCGTCCGAATCCACTTGCGGTGCATAGGTACTAATCACATGAAAAGCACCTCCTTCCACCACAAGTTTGATAGAGATGATCTGATCTCCCACCCTCTTGACATACACTACGTCCTTCTTCCACTGCTTATCCAAAATAATACCAACCCCATTCCTATTCTTCACATTTCCTGTATACAAAAGTTTGAAAGTAGAAGTATCCAACTCCCTAGTCTTCGCACCAACCCATTTTTTTCTTGTAGGAACATAATGTTAATCTTCCTCCTTGTCATGGTGTCCACCACCTCCATGGACTTTCCTGTTAGAGTGCCTATGTTCCATGTCCCAAATCTCAACCTTTTGTCGCTTCGACTTTTACCTTTTACTCTGTGAACTAGCTTATTTACCCTCGTCCGTTCACAAAAACGCGGGAACCCTTGCTCATTTAACACTACATCCGGACACCGATGCAGCGGCTCTTGCTCATTTGACACCGTACTTGAGCCATACTGCGCGTTGCTTCCGGACAACGACCTAGTTTTAGCGCAATAATGTTTTTGATTCATGTCATGGGGATTCGATTATATTTTTATGTTGGTTGTCGAAGACCTAACACAATCCTCCTCCTTTATCCAAACTTGGGATCGACTATGTACCGCAAGTGTAACATAGGCGGAGTTTAATTTGAATATTTAAAAATTGAAAACAAAAATTTAAACATTAAAATCCAAAAATCTTAGAATATAATGGAATAAATAATGGCAACAAATATAGCGTATGATACATTTTTTATTTAAATAAATATTTTTTAAATTTGTATATAAATATTTCGTAAATCCATAAATAGATTTATATATAAACAGTTTTTATAAAGAGCATTGACCAATTTTTCTCCCTAATAGGTGCATTTCATTTTAATTCAGCTCTAGTTTTCCTTTTCTTTAATTTGTCATTTAGAATAAAATTAAATAGAGTTCTTTAATTTGTTCATAGTTTGCACACGAGTTACTCTTGGTCTGAAACAAAAGTGTCTTCTTTTTTCCGTCTGATCCTACTCCACATAGATCAAGACGTACAATCAACAAGCATCTATTGATTCGATTTATTTTTGCTCTCTCTAACATACTAAATCCAACTTAACACTTTCGATTTACCTGCTTTAATAATTTGCATGTAAATCGAATTTGACCTAATATTAAATTAGAAAATGTATGTAATCAAATTAAAATCAGGACAATCATATAATTTTGGTTGTCAATTATTTTATTAGAATAAATTACCCTAATATCTTTTCACTAAAAAGAATAAAAAGAATACAGAGACCAACCTATATTTTTCAATCCTGATTCACCGCATGGGATGAATAATTAGCTCGATTTGGCAGCTCTAATAAAAGTGTGCGAATGAACAGTGATTCAATCCATCACATCATGAAAGAAGAGATGGCAAAGTGGCAAACAATTAAGATTATTGGTACGATATAGCTGATTGATGTATAATGTTGTGGTGAGTTTGAGCACGCCGTCATGAATGGCACTATTTAATTAGTTAGTCGTTCATCATGATGTTGATGTGATATTACGTGATGCCATCGCAATATTGGACTTTGGACGACCTTCCATTTCAACTTGAGAGAGAAAGAGAGGGAGCTTCTGTCATTTGGGCACGCATGTCGACATATTTCTTTCTTTAATAATATTTAAAAATAATAAAATATCAATTTAAATAAAAAAATTATCTTATTTATTATTTATTAATTATTATTAAAATAATTATAAATATTATATATATAAAATTATAAATATTATATTATATAAAATAATGTTAATTATTATTTTCTTAGTATTATTTTTTTTGTGTACGTTAAACTTTTGTCACTTTAAAATCAACTAATAATACTACAAATTAAATAATATTAAAAATAATAATTTATTATATTATTTAATTTAATATCTATAATTTTATATATATAATATATAAAATTACATACTTTACATTTAATAATATGCATTTATAGTTATCGCATTAGTTATCAAAAGCAGTTATATATTTACCAAACATTTTTCATTACTAAACCATCATTTATATAAGGCCGACACCTATCAATTGTATAATGAAGTTGTCGACATTATCAATAGACAAAGCTTTCGTTTCTCTTTCAATCTTTTCTCTTAAATTCATTATTGCATTGACGTTAGTTGTTGCTTGAGGCCGCAGAATCTTGACAAGATAATTATGTCTAAATATAAAATTTGAGCATATTAAAATAATTATCACTTTATGGTTAAAATAATAAAATTTATATTCAATATAAAACTATGAATGGTTTATGAGAAAATTTATACATGTCCGATCAATTCTTACTCAGTGATAAATCCTAAACATTTTGTGAATACGGATAAAATATACCTAACATGATAATTATATTTTATTATTATAAAATATAATTATTTTTTAAATTATTTAACTAATAAATTAAAATACTGAAATAATAATTCAAATAATAATATATAGATTAAAATTTTATTTTTGTAAATTTTATATTTTAAAAAAATTAAATAATTTTTTTATTGTCAATATAATTAAATATTTCTTTTTTATATATGAAATTAAATAATCATTAAAAAAATATCTCTTTTACAATTACGAAATCAATTTTTTATAATATTTATATTTAAAAAAGTTTTTCAACTAATGTTATGTTGTCCTAGAAAAAATTAAAATTAATTTTCAAAAAAACACCAATGAATAAATAGTATTATTTTGATTTCTTATTTTATTACTATTATTTATTTAACTATTTTTTATTTAATAGTCCATATAAGATTAATATTTTTATTAGTTATTTTTAATTTAATATTAAAATTAGTTTAACAAGATATTTAATTTGTAATTAATTTAACAGAATAATTTTATATATTTGTAATCAAATCTAACAAAATATTGAGTTGAATTTTATTGACTATCAAATATTTTTATTATTTTAAAATTAAGATACTAATATAGTAGTAATTTATAAATGAGAGAATAATATTTTGAAACATATCATTTTAACGAGTAAACAATTAAAATAGTATCAAAATTTATATCACTAACAAAAAATAACTCTAAAAGGTGTTAACGATAAATAAGTTCTGAAGAACTAGATATACATTAAATATATATTTTCTAAAAAAAGACTTTAGATGTCATATTTTAATATAATTTTTTGCAAATAATATTAAAAAATAAGATTTTTTATTCTAAAAAATTTATAATTTTATGTCAAGTGAATTTTTTAAAATTTTTTTAATTATAAATGACTAAATTTTCAAAAATATATATATATATATATATATATATAGCACAATAATAATATTTACTAAGTATATAAACATATTTTTTAAAATTTAAATTTATTTATTAATTGTAATTATAAAATAACAAATTTATAATTATTTTACTCCTTCTTTTTAAAGGTTACTGTAACAAATTTATTTAAATATTGAATTATCATTTGTTTTAATATAATTAAAGTTGATAAATAAAATTTAATCATAATAAAATTAAATTTAATTATATAATGAAAACAAATAAATTTTATAACTATATATTAATTAAAAAGATTTTAAATTCTACTGGAGATACTTATCCCCACATCCATAAATATAAATCCGTTCCTGTCCCTACTCCCTATTATGTAAAAATAGTACGTATTCAATATAAAATTTATACTTACCTTATTATTGATATATTTCTGTAAGTTTAATTTTTATTAATCTCTAACCTAGATAAATAAGATTTTTTTTCCCTAACAAATATACATATAAGATGTAACTGTAAATTGACCATATAACATCTCTAAATAGGCGATGCTACATTTAAACTCTTGATATTATAAGTAGAAGAGAAATGTTACATAAATTCTTCTTACTTTCATACCAGATTCAGACAATCGAATCGATTATCAAATTGCTCTGATTATTGATTTATTAATTTAGTGGTTCAATTAGTTTAATTATAGTTCAATTAAAATAATCATTTTATAATATAATAAATAAAATATAAATAAATAAATTAAAATATAATTATAGTCTAATATAAATTTTAAAATATCATTTAAATTAAAAATATTATATCAACTATAATATTATAATCTCGTCTAAATACAAACTCAAAAATTAAATAAATAACAAAAAAAAATCAAACATGACATGCCAACATCAAAATTTGTCATCAATAATTAAAATCTGCAAAAATTTACTCCAAATTTACCAACAACCTAATAAAAGATATAGAAGATATAGTGAATGAAAATTCTGTGAGCAAAAATTTAAAGGCTAAGGAGAGTGATGAAGATAACAACTGTAAGACCCAGAATTTAAAAAAAAAATATATATATATATATATGAGTTAATTTTAATTTATTTATTTATTAAAAATTTTATAATTAAAAATTATTTTATTAAAAATAATTAAATTAAGTTTTGATAACTGAAATAAAAATTTTACTTAATCTTATAATTATTGAAAATTTTTCTATATTTAAATTATACAACTTTACAGTTGTAAAAGAATAAAAATTTTATATGATTTAGTTAAATAATTGAGATGTTAAAATTTAATACTCTAACTTTTATAAACAAAGAAAATTAATTATATTATTTCTAATTTTAAGTTAGAATGCTTAAGTAAATGCCAATTAGCAAATTGATGATTAAATAATATTTTTTTAAAGTAATTTTAAGGATTAAATTAGATTTCAAATTAATACAACATATCCTAATTTAATTAAAATTACTAAAGATAAATCTTTCCAAATTAAATCCAAACCCTAACTGTAACCAAATTAAACCCTAACTCCATAACCTAACCCAGCCGCCATTAATTTTTTTAGCTTTTCCCTAACTTGACTTACAGAAGAAAGAAAGAAAGAAGAGGAGAGAAGAGGGAGACCTGAGAAAGAGAGGGAGCATCGGTGGAGGAGGGAGACTGCGCCACTGATCCGCCTTGGAGTTGCCGTCGAAGCAGAGTCGCGGATAGAGAGAGGTCGAGACTAGAAGGAGAGAGAGAGAGAGAAGTTGCCTCGCATCTTGCTATCGCCGCTGCCGTCGCCCTTATCCCGAATCTTCATCGTCGCCGTTGCGGGGGAAGATCGAAGTTGAAGGAGAGAATGACGTGAGGAGGGGGAGTTGTTGCTGCCGAAGACGCGAGCTGAAGGAGCTACGTTCAGCCATCGCCGTTGCGCCAGTCACCGCTGTTGTCGTAGATGGAGGTCGTTGCCGTCGCCGTGCACGTCGTCGGAGGAAGACCAAAACGTGATGGAGGGGAGGAAGCTGTGCTGGGTTCACAGTCACTGCCATGCGTTTTGTCATCTGCTGCCTGCACCGTTGCCACAGCCACTGTTGTCGGTAACCGCCGGTGGAATCCCTGTCTCCTTGGTAAGCGTTTCATTTTTTAGCCCTTGAAATCAGTGTTCTGTTATAATCTGTTAGTGATTCTGAGATGTTGATACCGTAGGTTTGAGTTCCGGTGCTTGTGCGTTGAAATTAAGGTTGTTGTTGAACCACCGGAGCTTCTGGTAGCCGCCGTCACTAGAGGTAGTTGCCAGAGCTGCCGCCTGATTGGTTCAAAGGGTTGCTGCTGCTTTGTTTCTCATGGTGAGATTATTTGGTTCTGTTTCAATTTACCGTAATATTCCATTACTAATTTTGTTCTAATTCCGCTGTATATTAATTTCACGTTAAATTCCAATTTATGTCTAAAAAGCTATGCATAGACTCATGGGGATGCGCATTGGGGGACAGTCCAATGCTTTAGCAAACCAGACTTGTCGGGTAGGCTGTATAACCGACAGATGAGCTCATTAGCCATAGGACAGGCATGCATCATATGCATTTGTATGCTTTGCTTGGGTTTTGCCTTTGTTTTTGTTTGCCTAATTGTTAAACTATTATTAGCTGCTACCTGAGCTATTTGCTGTAACTGTTGCCTAGCTAAACATGTACTTTCCTTGTCTATTTTGCCTGTGTTTGTCCTGGTGTGCTACTTTAGAGAATGAGCTTTGGTGCTAAATTGATGATTGTGTTGATTGATTGCGTGGTTGGTTTCTGATTAAGATTTTCTTATAAGGAAAGAAAGGTTTTGGATTTTTGGATATTTAAATATTGATTTTGAAAAAGGGTTTTTGGATGACTAGTTATTGTTTTTTTAAAAAATTCAAAGGAAGAATAATAATCACTAAGCCTAAAAATAGATTTCTCTTTAAATATCTTATTATGACAATTCTGAAACTCTGTGGTGAGACCGTGTGGTTAGGTTCTCACCCCCTACAGTTTTACCTTTTCAAGATATGGGCGACGAAACTTCAAAAGAGTTATATTCATTTCCTGTTTATTCGACATTAATTTGTATTACCTCAATTTTTATTTTTCTCTTGCCTTTATTTCTAGCAATTTTTTGTAAGAGGGATAGGAGTTGTATAATTTATATGTATATAATATGTATAAGTTACTTGAGTTAGATGTTTTGTACATGTATATGCTTGTTTTGTTTTATTTAAAAAAGTATTCTTTTCCCGGTTTTATAAAAGAACAGTGATACGATTTTGAGTCAAAGGCTCCTATTTTATTATTAAGTATATGAAGTCATCATAATATTTCTTGCTATCAGAGTAGCACAGCTGGAAGTGTGACATTCTGATAGTGAGAGTGTTACATTATGGTACCAGAGTAGTTTATTCTGATTAGAGCCTTAGGAATGGACTTACTATGCTTCATTGTATTCTCTGAGTGTCTGTCATGTTGTAGGTCTTGTCCAAGTAACAAGAATTAGAATTTTATGCACATGACTGTGTATTAATTAACACTGTTAGCTTACCGTTGCATATCTGTTGATGATAAGTCTGGCCAACTTAATGTTGATGGCTTATGTGAATGGAAAAGTTAATAGGTTATTGTAGGTGAAAAGGAATTGATGAGTAATGGGTAATGCGAGTCACGTGGTTCGCGGATGCTAGAGTTCACTTTTTTGTGCTTGGTTTCGATTTATGATTCTTGTTTACGTGCTTAGGTTGGCAAATCGTTTCTTTCTTAACTATCTTTATTGTAGTTCCTACACTCGGATTCCTTTCTTGAACCATGATTCATCATTCTCCGACCATATTTGATTATTCGTCCATAACCTTGTTTGATTGTATTCTTAAGAATTTGCTTGAGTCTTTTAAAAATATATGTCTTTACCATTGATTATACTCTTCTTCAGGAAATCATGTGCTCATTGATCTGATCTTGAACTTGTTTTGGCATGATGCATGATCCTTAAATCTTGAGCGATTAGATCTTGAAAATTATGATTCGAACTAAGCTAACTTCGTAAATTGGTTATTTTACTTCATGTCTAATGTATACCTTGAACTTACCATATTCTTGATTATTTTCTAAATTCTCGGCATCATAATTCCTGACCTTGAATTTCTTTACGTAATCTGTGTATCTCCTTGATGTAATCTGAGCTTATTTTGGATCGGAAAAGTTTTGAATTGATCTTTTTCCTACGTAATTGTGTTTCCTAATCATCCTTCAAATTTTTGGATGAGACCCCTTTTAATTTAGCATATACTTCCCTACATGAATTCAGAAAAAGTTTCTTTATATGCTTAGATTTATTTATCTGTAACATTTCACCTATTCTTTTATAGATATGTAAAAACAATTTCTACCTTAGATTTCCTTCTTTAATTATAACTCGATTTACTTTTAACTTTATCACAATTTTTATACGTATTCTAATATGATTTCGCACCTGAGTATGTTTCAAGACTCTAGAAGAAATATTTTTGCCAATAGCTTAATTAAGTTCTATTTTATAAACCTTGCATATCTTATTTAATTTGAGTTTTTTTATGCAATACCATTAGTATTTCTTTCAAAAAAGTGAATTCTTTCCTTTTTGAGTTTATCCATTTCTTGTGAACGCTACCATTGATTTTTAGTATTCTTTCGACCCGGCTTAGATTCGGTTTAAAAGAGTGTACCATTCTTCTTCTTGATTGTTCCTACCGAAGTTCCTAGATTCAAATTCCTTCTTAAGATTACAGCTTGATTCTCTAAGGAATTTATTGCAGTTTTTATGGAAATCCTTATTTGATTATGTATTTAGATATCCTTCAAAGAAAGGTTTTTATCTCTTTCCAGTTGATTTTTGTTTGGTAAACTTCACCTAATTTATTTTTAATTTGGATTTGGTTTAGCATACTACATTGTTTATGCAATTGTTATTCTTTAAAAAAAATTGTTGCACTCATGTCTTTCTTTTTATGAATAGACCAATTCCTTCCTTAAGCTTTTTTCATTTCTGTGGATGTCATATTTGATTCTGTTTTTAATTACTCTCTTACTTTTTTTTAACGTCAACATTAGTCTTAGTTTTCCATTTCTTGTGAATCTTATACTCATCCGAGTAAACTTGAATTCGTTTCCATCTAAATCACCATTTGTCCTTTTCTTTGTCTTTCTTTAGTCAAAGGTTCTTTCTTAAGAATTTTCTATTGATTGAGTTGTCTTTCCTGGCGCGTTTTGTATTTCTTTGGAGCAATTGGAAACTCGTTTGATAATCCATGCCTAGTGAGTTCTTGTTTGAATTTCCTTGATTTAAAGATCCTTTCTTCCATGGGCTGAATTCCTTTTAAGCGCATCATAATCTTCTTAAATGATTCTTGCGAGGTGGTTATTTCAAGTATACTTTTAGAATTTTGTTTTGAACCATTTTGAAGAAGTTTTGAATTCTTTTGAAGAATTTTAAGTTTTGAATCAACTTTTTAAGTTGCTGAGTTCCTTCTTAAGCGTTTTGTTTCTATGAGTGACATACTTTATGAATTCTAATTGAAATCCTTTGATTTAAGTTCCTTTCTTGAAATGAGTTGGTTTCCTTCTTAGCGCATCTTAATATTATTTAACATCCATATAAGGTTGTGATTTCAAGTATATTATTGGAGTTTTATTTTAAACCTTTTTAAACAAGTTTTGATTTATTCTTATGCAAAGTTGTCCTTGACTTTACATTCCTTTACTTGAGCAGTGCCTCTCTTTGATGTGATTTGAACTTGTTTTGGTGCGATATAACCGTCTATTGAAGTTTTAATAAAATCGCTTACAATTTATGTTACACTCCTTTACCTTATATTCTGAGAATTTCTATATGCGATTTAAACCTGTTCGATTGTAATACATCCTCTTTTCTTTTATGAGCAAAACTTTATTTCAGGTTTCCTCCAACAAGATTGTAGTTTTCATGCATGCTTAATATAAAAGCGAGAAAAAAAAAAGAATTTTTCTCTTAGCCAAATTAATCTTTCCTTTTTCAAACTTTCTATAGTCTATTTGGACTTGAATTTATATTGAAATAATGCTACATTCATGCTTTTATTATTCTATTGAAGGATGTTTGTTACTTATCTTTTCTTGTAGAACGTGAAATGATCTTTCCTTAAGATTTTCATTCTTTAAGAACAATATATTCAAAAATATTTTTAAATCATACTCAAGTTTTGGGAGCTTTGTCTTTGGTTTTGGGTATTTTTCTTCTGTAAACCTCATGCCTCTTTGACTCAGCTTGAATCCATTTCAAAATACTGTATTGTTTTTCATCTTATTGGTCCTATTAAATTCCTTCGATTCAAGAGTTACCCTTAAAATTATCAATTGATTCCCTTTCCAGCACTCTTTATTGCTTGTTCATCCTTGTCTACTTGTGATTTCAACAATTCTTTCAAATTCTCGTGAACACGATCCTTGTCGCTTTTCTTTTTTTTCTATGGTCTATTATTCTTCTGAGTACACTCGAGATTAGTTTTGGTATCTTGTGCAACTGTTAGACTTAGTAAACAACACATTAGTCCTTTAGGACACGTTTAGTGAATGTAAAAGGTGAAATATGTAGTATACGACATTGTAGGGAGTTGTGGAACCTTGTTTCATGTGAAAGAGTTTTGTTGATGTTAGGTTTGTGACCATTAAGGTTTGGAAAGTGTTTGACGAGATTGAAACCCCTCGGATGAGTTGTTCGATGAAGTACGATTGAGGATGGTGGAAATAAATTATGTTGAAATTTGAATAATTGAATCTCTGAAGTTGGTGTGAGAACAGAGTGCGAACGTTAAGCACGTTGTTTTAACCTTAACCTGTTTTATAACCTTTTGCCATCTAGCTTTACTATCACATGTTTGAAACATATCATCTTGTACATCAAGCCTATTGATAAACCACTATTTTATGGTTTATACTGTGTTTGATTGAGTGGTTTTATCAAGCTTTTCACCCACTTATTCATATGATTAGCATGTATTTACAATTCCTTCCCAAATTGTTCTATGATTGAAAACTTGCTTCCTAAAGATCTTTTAATTGTATATTTTTATTCTCCTTTATACCATTTGATGCCGTGATACGTATGTTAAGTGTTTCAGGCTTCATAGGGCAGAAATGGCTGAGAGAATGGAGAGGAAGTGTGCAAAAATGGAAGGAACACAAGGAATTGAGGAGATGACCAGCGAGAAGTCACGCGGTCGCATGGCTCATGCGACTGCGCGAAATAGAAGAAATCAGAGTGACGCGTTCGCGTGCCTGACGTGACCGCGCGGACTGGAAGCTGCACGAACGACGCGAATGCGTGGACGACGCGCACGCGTGGTACGAAAAAGCTGAGTGACGCGATCGCATGGACGACGCGACCGCGTGACGTGCGCGATCTGTAGAATTACAGAAGTCGCTGGCAGAGATTTTGGGCCGCATTTCAACCCAGTTTTCAGCCCAGAAACACAGATTAAAGTCAGGAAACATGCAGAGACTCAGAGAGATCACTTCAGATTCAATCATTATTGACAATTTTAGGTTTTAGATGTAGTTTTTAGAGAGAGAGGTTCTCTTCTCTCTCTTAGGATTAGGATTAGGAATATTTCATCTTCATCTCAGGTTCAATATTTTTCTTATCTATTTTCTCTTTTATTTGTTTAATGACCATTCATGTTATGATTTTCTTAATTAATACAATTTGAGGTATTCCAGACTCATGATTGCTTTTTCCCTATTTATAATTTAGATTATTTACTATTGGCTTTGGTTGATTAATTAGTGACTCTTGAGTTATCAAACTCATCGTGATTGATAATTGTTATTCTTGCTGATTAATTTAGATTCATATAACTCTAGTCTTTCCTTAAGGAGTTGACTAGGACTTTAGGTGTTGAATTAATTTATCCACTTAACTGACCTTCATAGTTAGAGGTTGACTTAGTGGTAGCAAAAATATAATTTTCATCACCATTGATAAGGATAACTAGGATAAGACTTCCAGTTTTCATACCTTACCAAGAGCTTTATTAGTTATTTATTTATTAATTCCTGCAATTTATTTCTCTTGTTCAAAACCTTTTCAAAACCCAAAAACATTGTTTTGCATAACCAATAATAAATCATACTTCCCTGCAATTCCTTGAGAAGACAACCCGAGGTTTGAATACTTCGGTTAATTATTTTTGTTGGGTTTGTTACTTGTGACAACCAAACGTTTGTACGAAAGGATTTTTTGTTGGTTTAGAAGATATACTTACAACGCGACTATTTTTATAAAATTCTTTACTAGCAAAAATCCTAACGTCAAAATGGCGCCGTTGCCGGGGAATTGCAAACGTGTGCCTTATTATTGGTTATTGTAAATATTTTTCAAAAAAAAATTTTAGATTTTAAAATATTTATCTTATCTTATCTTATTTTTCAAAATTCAAATATTTTTCAAAAAAAAAATCATATCTTTTTCAAAATCTTATCTTATCTTATTTCAAAAATCATATCTTTTTTAAAATCTTATCTTATTTTTTTCAAAAATCATATCTTTTTTTTTTCAAAATCTTATCTTATTTTTTCAAAAAATCCTATCTTTTTCAAAATATTTTCTTTTTGTTAGTTTTTGTTTTTATTTTCTCCTACTACTATGAACTCTCACCCCTTTGGCTATGAGTCTGGTTACAATTATGTTGCAGGAAGAGGAAATTACAATGAGAACAGGCATCAAGGTTGGAACAATCAAAGATGGGAGGAGCCACAAAGATTTAATCAACCCTCGTGGCAAAAATCACCTCCAATGGACTATCAACAACCATTCTGTGATGCATATCAAGGCAAGGGCTATGGTGAGTACTCTCTTGATTATCAACAACCACCACCATATGCCTATGAACCCCCTCCTCAACATGACTTTGACCACCATACTCACAAGCCCCTTTTCGCCATTCACCTCCATATGACCCCAATCCTTATTCACCACACCAACCACCATATGAACCATACCCAGAACCACCACCTCGATATACACCATCTCCATATCCTTATCAAGATGAACCACCTCCGTGTTATGAACCTTTTCTCCCAACAAATGAACCCTCCTACCCACCCCAAACCTCCATGGAGAGCACACTTGCCTCTATCACTAGTCTCACCTCTACTCTTCAAGCACTTATATCCCGCATGGACCAATCCTCTACCCCCAATATTCAACCCTCAAGCTCCAATACACTTCCATCTCAACCACATAATGATCCACCCATCCCATCACCACCATCCATGGAAGAGCACCAACATCCATCAATCCAAGAGCAACATGATCATACTGATACTATTGACATGGAACAAAAGAGAGAGGATCATCTTCACGAATCCATACTTCATAAGGAGCTAGAGGAGGCACTAAAGGTGAAGGTAGTAGAGACCCTTGAAGTTGACAGCGCGGTTGAAGAACTAGTGAAGGAAGACAACAAGGAGGATTTTGTACTTGAAGGTGAAGAAATAGTTGAACAGGAAATCATCAAGGATGAATACGATTTCATACTTAAACACCTGGATCAAGCAATAAATTGATTACCTTTCTGACGTTCGGATATTCAAGGAACTCCCATGGATTCATGTGGAGAATCTACTGAAGAACGTAGCAGGAAGGAGAAGTTAGGCATTCCGGTGGATAGTGAGCAGCACGATTTGGTATTGGAACAAGTGGAGGAAGCCAAAATTATTGAAGAAGAAGAAGTGGTTCAAGACTTAGGGGATGCTGAACATCCATGGGAAAGTCAAGTTATAGAGCCTCCTTCAAAGACGTTTGAAACTGATGTTGAGGGGGTGTACAACCTCCAAGGCATCTCATGATTGAAGACTTTGAAAGGGATGGTCAAGAGATAGATTCGATCATTGATGAATTCTTATCTACATTTAAATCCTCTCCCATCGGACTTGACATGGAGATTAAAGAACAAGAAGCACAACCTCTCATGCTCTTGGTGAACAATGAAGAAGAAATTGAATCAGAAGAAAGCTACCAAGAGGAAGAGGTTGAAATTGAAGAATCTTGCAAAGAGGTGGAAGATGTCAAAGAAGAGCACAAGGGAGTGGAGCTTGCAAGTTCATTAGAAACCCCTCGCCCTAAGTTGCCATCATCCTTCACAACATTCAAGTGGATAAATTTCATATCCCTTCGCTTTCTAATCCCACTTGAATACGGGCTACTGGAGACGGATGGTCAACTTAGAGTTCTTTGTGGCATTAAGAGTAAGAAGAAGATGGTCAGTGGTAAAAATTGTCCTGCAAGGTTCATTATGGTTGGAAGCTTTAAGTTTAAACACAAAGGTTGGTGTAGAGCTCAATTGAATGGGTCTAGAAAGTTGTTTGGACGCTTCAGTGAGAATTCTAAGGCTGAACCACCCAGATGGAATCATGATAATCAGCTTGAAGACGGGTGTAGAAACAAGATTTTGGGATCCGGGAATATATGAGGATCAACTTTGGGAGCTCAAAGCTTGTGGGGAACTTCATCAACGCTTGGTGAATTTATTTGGAGATGTTGAAACTTATTGGAAGTCCAAGCATTGGTGGCAGTTTCAAGATGAGTTCAAGCACAAGCCACCATGACAATGAGCTCACCAAATGTCTAACTTAAGGACTTTAACCAAAAGTGCTAGGTGGGAGACAACCCACCATGGTATGATCGTCCCTTTTTCAGTTTTAATTCTAGTTTGCTTTGTTTTTATTGGACCTGAAATCATGCATAACATTCATATTAGCATTGCATTCTGCATACTGCATAATTATAAATAAAAAAAATGCAAGCGACGCGACAGCGTCGCTGACGCGTCCGCGTCATAGGTGCGTTGGGAAGAAAACAAAATTGAACAGAGAGTCACGCGAAAGCACGGCTGGAGGCATGCCTTTGGCACAAATTGGTCCACGCAACCACGTCATGTGGGAAAAATGCCTCCCACGCGTCCGCGTCACCCACGCGAACGCGTGCCTCAAAATTGACGTAAAAAGAGTGTATGGCCGAAAGTTGAGCTGGAATTGGGCTGGCTTCGTGCTAGTAGCACAGGCCATACCACGCGAACGCGTGCCCCACGCATCCGCGCCATTCTTTAAAACAAGGCCACCACGCGATCGCGTCCACCACGCAATCGCGTCACCCAAAATTTTGGCAATATGCATATAAAACAGAGAGTTGTGCGTGCTCGAGGCTGCACTCGCGCTAAAAGCACATATCAGGTCACACGATCGCGTGACCCACGCGTCCACGTCACCTAAACTTAGCACACACCACGCGAGTGCGTCTCTCATGCGTTCGCGTCGCCTGCGTCGCACAGCTTATCTTAATCTGCCAAAATATCTTATTTTTTTCTTCCCCAAATCCTACTTTTTCTTTTCCTTTCTTATTTCTTTCTTCCCCTTCCTCCTTCTTCCTTCTTTCTTCTTCCTTCTTTCTCCTTTCTTTTTTATTTACATGCATTTTTATGTTGGTGTTGGAAATTTATCTAGGTCTTTCACTATTACTTGTGGATTATTATGGAGTTGTTTGACAATTCATATTATTTGTTTTCGGAAGGCTTGCATGTTCCAAATTCATTTTTCCCCTATCATATTAAACATGCATACTAAGTGTTTGTGAAAATACCCAGATGGCATTGAGCATTCTTAATTATTCTATCCTTCTATTCTAATGCCTGTTTTTCAAAAAACTCTTTCCAATATTTTATTAATTAAATATGATTGTCAATACAAACGTTATTGTTAGTTTCTCATGACTAATAATACATTATGGCTTTTAATGCTTGATCTATGATTCTCATACCTTTGCCTGCATGCTTTTACACATCTTGCATCTAATTGATTTAATATGCCTTGCTATGCTTCCATTGATGTCTTAATTTCATGGAATCGCGACCATGTGTTAACGACATTCTTCTTTATTTTGGCATGATTATTACACGTCCTGCCCTCTCCCTTGCTCTATCCCTTTGACTTCATGCCCTTTTCCTTTCTCCCTTTTACAGGATGGCCACCAAAAAGGGTAAAGAGAAAGCCTCTAACAAGCCACCGGCGAAGAGCGGAACGAAAAGGGCACTAGCCGAGGAACCACAACCCCCATCCACATACACATCTTAGCATGCACCGAGGACGGTGCAATCTTTAAGTGTGGGAAGGTCGATACCGATCTCCATGGGTTAGCTATTTCTATCTCAACACCAATGTTTAATTTTTTTTGTTTGTTCATTGTTGCATTTGCATATTTGATTTTCTGCATTTAGTCACTACTTGGTTGAAGTAATATTTTCTTTTACAAGAAACTTTTTAGAGTATTTCACTAATTTAAATTAAAATTTTTTTGAAAAATTTGTTTGAAGAAATATTATTTTGGAACATGATTTAGAGCTCGAACACACAAAACTAGTGAGATTTTGAGCCTACTTGATTGGTTGCATTTTACCAACCAATATTTTATTTTTGGTGTGTGTTTTTTTCTCTCTAAAATTGTGATCTTTGTCTTGCTTAATTCTATATTTCCATTATTTGATGTATGCATGCACTTATATGATTGAGGCATTGTTTCACTGAGCTTACATACCCATATGGCTTATGGCCTTACCTTTCATTATTCCTTGCAAACCAATGTTGAGCCATTTTATCCCTTTGCTCTTTAATTTAGCACATCATTAACTCTATGCGGAAAACAATAATGTCCTTAATTTGAATCCTTGATTAGCTTAGACTAGTGAAAGTGGGTTTGGAAACATTTGGTTTGGGAATTGAGTATGTTAGACTTTCTATGAAAATGCGAAAAATGTTAAGAACATGTTTATGCATTCAATACCTTAATCATATGCATTAAAAAAACATAAAAAAAGAGCAGAAAAATAAAAAGAGGACAAAATGCCCCAAAGTAAATGGCAATAGCAATGCATATGTACTATACTCAAAACTTGGAATGCATAAATATGTAGTAAATGCAGTTAATGGGTAGTTATTGATTTTATATTACATGGATTATCTTAAGTTAGGTGGGAAAAGTTTATGTTAATTAAGGATTCAGATCTTAGTTCACTTGGCCAAATACAATCCTACCTTGACCCTAACCCCATTACAACCCTTAAAAGACCTCTTGATTTGTGTATTGGTGCATTAAATTTTTGTTGATTGTTAGATGAAGAGCAAGCTATGGAAAGCAAGATTAGTAGAGAATTGAGAGAATTGACCCTAGACACTTGAGAGTTAGAATGATATACACTACCAGTAAGGGTTCAGTGCTAAATTCTATGTTCCCTGCTTTCATGAGCTATCTTCTTCTTGCAAGTTATTTGTATTGTATTTTGTGATTTTAATTAGTGAAATCCAGTTCATATTTGTTCTTGAAGGATTTATTTACTTTTTCACCAAGTAGGTAGAATCATTTTAGCATGTAGTTGCATTCACATTCATAGGTTGCATTGCATGAATCCTGCTTTTTCCTACTCATTTATTTTGTCTCCTTGAGCTTAGCATGAGGACATGCTAATGTTTAAGTGTGGGGAGTTTGATAAACCACTATTTTATGGTTTATATTGTGTTTGATTGAGTGGTTTTATCAAGCTTTTCACCCACTTATTCATATGATTAGCATGTATTTACATTTCCTTCCCAAATTGTTCTATGATTGAAAACTTGCTTCCTAAATATCTTTTAATTGTATATTTTTATTCTCCTTTATACCATTCGATACCGTGATACGTATGTTAAGTGTTTTAGGCTTCATAGGGCAGAAATGGCTGAGAGAATGGAGAGGAAGTGTGCAAAAATGGAAGGAACACAAGGAATTGAGGAGATGACCAGCGAGAAGTCACGCGGTCGCATGTCTCACGCGATCGCGCAAAATGGAAGAAATCAGAGTGATGCGTTCGCGTGCCTGACGCGACCGCGCGGACTGGAAGCTGCATGAACGACGCGAATGCGTGGACGACGCGCACGCAAGGTACGAAAAAGCTGAGTGATGCAATCGCGTGGACGACGCGACCGCGTGACATGTGTGATCTGCAGAATTACAGAAGTCGCTGGCAGAGATTCTGGGCCGTATTTCAACCCAGTTTTTGGCCCAGAAACACAGATTAAAGTCAGGGAACATGCAGAGACTCAGAGAGATCACTTCAGATTCAATCATTACTGACAATTTTAGGTTTTAGATGTAGTTTTTAGAGAGAGAGGTTCTCTCCTCTCTCTTAGGATTAGGATTAGGAATATTTCATCTTCATCTCAAGTTCAATATTTTTCTTATCTATTTTCTCTTTTATTTGTTTAATGACCATTCATGTTATGATTTTCTTAATTAATACAATTTGAGGTATTCCAGACTCATGATTGCTTTTTCCCTATTTATAATTTAGATTATTTACTATTGGCTTTGGTTGATTAATTGGTGACTCTTGAGTTATCAAACTCATCGTGATTGATAATTGTTATTCTTGCTGATTAATTTAGATTCCTATAACTCTAGTCTTTTCTTAAGGAGTTGACTAGGACTTTAGGTGTTGAATTAATTTATCCACTTAACTGACCTTCATAGTTAGAGGTTGACTTAGTGGTAGCAAAAATATAATTTTCATCACCATTGATAAGGATAACTAGGATAGGACTTCCAATTTTCATACCTTACCAAGAGCTTTATTAGTTATTTATTTATTAATTCCTGCAATTTATTTCTCTTGTTCAAAACCTTTTCAAAACCCAAAAATACTGTTTTGCATAACCAATAATAAATCACACTTCCCTGCAATTCCTTGAGAAGACAACCCGAGGTTTGAATACTTCGGTTAATTATTTTTATTGGGTTTGTTACTTGTGACAACCAAACGTTTGTACGAAAGGATTTTTTGTTGGTTTAGAAGCTATACTTACAACGCGACTATTTTTATAAAATTCTTTACTCGCAAAAATCCTAACGTCACCTATCTTGTTACTTCTGTTTCGCATCACACTTGTACCCTTTATACCTTTTTGTAACTGATTATTCGGGACATGTTGAGTCTGTAAGGCACACTCCACGGCTTTGAACCAGTTGTCTGCTTCAGCAGGATTTGTCAATCCCTTGAAAATTGGCGGTTCAACTTCCGGAAAAGCAGCTAGAGTCCTCGGAACACCACCTAAGTTGTCCTCAGCACCCTCTACATTTTCGTTTCTGACTGATTGCCTTATTCGCCACAAAGCATGAGTAGCCATAGCAGTGCTTGCTTGAATCTCGTTAGACAAGTTAGTCATCGCCGCCACGAGTTTAGCATGATTGTCCGTCGACGGGTTACTCTCATTCTCTCTTTGAGTACGAGTATGACCTCGTCCATAATTAGCCATTCAGGGTCCTATCTACACCAAATAATTGATATCAAGGTGATCAGTCTCAATATCAAAATCCTAGTGTTTCAATTATCCTAAAAAGGCACTCACAAACAATCATGCTATGAAATATCAAGTAGATAACCTAAATAGCATGAAAAAAATGACCAATAGTATGCAATGAAGCACAATCGATCCATACCTCAGGCTCATGAGGACGAACCGCTCTGATACCACTAAATGTAACACCCTAATTAGCTTAAGCTTTACTTCGCGTCGCAAAGCAAAGGTTAATAAAAGGTTACGACAGTTCTAAGCTCATACATATAATATATAGAAGAAATAATATAATCAAGAAGCCCAATGAAAGATATAGCTCAAAAATAGGATTTGAAAAGCGCAAAACGTACTAACGAAGCTACTAACTTAAAGCACAAGAAACAGATGTGATATAGAAAAAGATAAGGAGTATAATATCATAATAATCTAGGCACGGCTCGCGGAGTTTAAGCCAGCTAGTCATATATACAGACAAATAGAAACCTGACAGTAAAACGAGCTTATACAAGTTTTGTTCTCTCAATACATGCCTCTAGGCTAAAGCAAAATACAAAATGAGAGATGTATAAACAAAATAAACCAAAAAGACTCCAAGAGTAATAGGATCCTCCACTTCTGTCACCATCCAAGCAACTCACCGAGGTTGGTTGCGACTTGCATCTGAAAAACACAACAGAAATATAGTATGAGAATCGGAGGTTCTCAGTATGGTAATAGTGCCAAGTGATGTAGGATATAAGACCCCGGGACGCCAAAGGCAATCCTGTACTTCATATCCATCACAAGATTCAACTTAAGGCATAACTAAAGCAATAAAGCATATACATATAAGACCTTAACATAAATAAACAGGGTACTCTATCTTAGGAGATTTCTATTCTAACTAAACACCACTGTCCCACAACCTTCACCAACCTATCCTCCATGCGATCCCATCGCCACCACCTTTCGAACCTCCTCAATCCCAGCAGAAATCACAATTATATAAAATGCAAGTAAAACACAAGTATTGACATGTAAGGCAAGTAATTCAAGTAGTAATTAGGCATGTTATACAAATAAGCATACAATTACAAGTCGAAAAAGCAAACAAACAGGTACAAGATGCACATGATGAATGCCTGTCCTATTGGCTGTGATATCACATTATCAGTTCAACTACCAACCTGACACATCTCCATGGAGATGTCGCCCTTCAGAATCACCATTGGGAACCCTGAGATATAGTGCTCGGATCACTGTCCAGGGTTTTGCGCCTGCACGATCTATTGATCCGAAGGGATGCGAGCAGAATACTCTTCCCACGGACCTCACATCTCAACGCAAGCGGGACGAACCACCGCCCTTACGCTGCTGCCGCTACCTCGACAGGCGGGATCCAATCGCCGTCCCTGCTGGGTGCACAGCGTCTTATAATCTCAATATAAACAATAGTTCAGTGGTTTTTCAGAAAAATATTTTCATCACATTAATGAATCATCATTGCACATTCGAGTCCTCGACTCATCTCAACCACTATCCAATCAACATCATCATCATCATACAGATCCAAGTAAAGATAGAGTTATCATCATCAACAGCAACTTTAACCAATATCCATCCCAACCCATCATTCACTTCCAAATAAAAAAAATCTCAATCAGCTGGCAAAGATACAGTGAAAATGTATCTAGAATTAGAATTTTCAGAAATAGCTAGAAATCTAAATGGAGTACCCGGTGATTATGTTCATAGCGGCTAAGTCAGAACCAGAAGCTCCCCGCACCGTACCTCCATTTTGACACCAGAAATAAAATAAAAAAAAACTTAGGAGGAAGTAGGAGAGAGAGAAAAAGAGAGAGAGAGAGAGAGAGGTTTCAATCACCACCTCAAAGGGAGATGTCCCTTCCCGTCTATCCCTCCTCGGCCTAATTATAGTCCATCTCTTCTCTTTGACTCCTCATCGCCCTATTCCTCCACTCATCCCACCGCTGCTGCATTTGGGAGGGAGAGTGATGGATCCATATTTTATGATATATTTTGGTTTGATTTGAGTGGATTTCATCATATAAACCCACATTTATTCACCTAAATAGCATGCTTTTGAGATTTCTTCCTAAATTGTGCTTGAAAGTGGAAACATGCTCTTTTGTGCTTAATTTAGTCAATTTTATTCACTTTAATCCCATTTGGTGCCTTGATGTATTTGTTAAGTGATTTTAAGTTTCCAAGGCAAGTATGGGTTGAAGAAGTGAGGAAAAGAGCATGCAAAAGGGAAGAATTCAAGAAATGAAGGATTTGGAAAGCTGCCAGCCCTGACTTCTCTGTACTAAATTGGTCATAACTTGAGCTACAGAGGTCCAAATGAGGCAGTTTCAGCGGCATTGGAAAGCCAACATTCGGGGCTTCAAATTGCTATAGTGGACATAAGTCTAAGTGTACGTACGCACAGGTACTTGTGCGTACGCACAGGTCAACTTTCAGCTAAGTGTGCGAACGCACACATCTGTGTATTCGCACAGGTCCCTGCACGTTACCTCATTAATTGCAACTTGCTGGCAGCGATTTCTGGGCCCCAAAACCCAATCCAACTCATTTTTTTGAAGCTATTTAAGGCCAAATTGAAGAAGGATGAATGGGGGGCAATTAGGTTTAGCTTTTATGATGTTTTCTCTTAGTTTCTAGAGAGAGAAGCTCCCCCCTCTCTCTCTAGAATTAGGGTTTATTAGTTTAATTTCTCTTTAATTTCTGTCTTTAATTCTTGTTTTAGTGTAATTTCCTTTATGTTTTCATGTTCTTTCATCTTGTTCTTCTTCATTTCTCTTGTTATTTCCTTTATTTTTCGATTTTTATGTTATGAACACTCTTTGTTAATTTTACTTTCAATTAATGCAATTTATATTTTATGTTCATTTATTGCTTTCTTTAATTGCTATTGTCATTTTCTTACTTTTGGTGGTTAAAATTTATTTTTAATGTAATTTAATATTATTTTATTTTCGTACACACCAAGTGTTTGATAAAATACTTGGCTTAGTTTTTACATAGTTTTTCTCCACTCTTGGCTTGAATTTGTTGATTTTGGTGATCCTTGAGTCATTGATGTCCATTTTTGTTTGATACATTAGAGTAGTTAGTTGATTTGGTCTCCCTTGACACTATGTGACCCCTTAGTGTTGTCATAGGACTTAGGGATTGAAATTAACTATGCCTATTTGACCTATTTTCGATGTAAGGTTAACTAAGTAGGATTAACACTTCATAATCATCATATGTTTGTGGTCAATGTCTAGGATAGGTAGCCTTAACTCTCAATTACTTGCCAAGAGGTTTCTTTCATTTAAAGTTTACTTTTCTTGTATTTAATTGCTTTGACTTTTATTGCTTTGATGTTTGATTTCTTGCATGTTTAGTTTTCACACTCTTGGTTGAGAAATTAGGTGTTTAGGTGGAATTGAGTTGTGGATGTCCATTCCGTATTGTGTGAGAATAGTTAATTGGTTTGGTTTCCATTGACGCTAGTCTTTCACTAAGTAATTAGTGAGTTGACTAGGACTTATGGATTGAGATCAATTACGCTCTTTTGACTAATTCTCAAGGAGGATTGACTGGTTTGCATTGATTCCACACAATTACCATGTTTGTGGTCCTAAGATAGGAATCCTTAATTCCCCAATTCTCACCAAGAGCTCTTTTTAGTGTTTAACTTACATTTCCGTTGCCTTAATTGCTTTTCTTTTAACTTCTTGCATGATCATTTACTTTTTTGTTATTTACATTTCTTGCTTTCTTGCTTTTTCAATTCCCCATGCTCTCTTTCATAGCTAATAAATGTACATTTCATTGCAACTCCTAAGAAGAACGACCCGAGGTTGAATTACTCTCGATTTCGGTTATTATAATTTAGATTTAAAACATTTGATTTGAGAATTAATTATTGGTCTAGACTATACTTTCAACGATGAAATTCTATTTTGTGAAAATCTAGATCGACGATAAATTTCCAACATCAGAGAATCACCGTCTCAAAGAGAAAAGTCACATCTCGTTAAGTCATTCTCGTCTCATTATAGTCTATCTCACCTCTTTGAGTCTCCATCACCCTCTTCTTCTGCTCATTCTACTGCCGCTGCGATTAAGAGGGATAAAGAGAGCTTTGAGACATTAGGGTTTTAATGAGAGAGATGGATTATACGAATAGCAAGCTAACGAACCCAACCCTTATCTTTTATTTTTTATTCCAAAAAAATCAGGAGAAAACACATGCACATTTTTGTTTCCAAAGACCTGAAAGACCGACACGTGACTTAAAAGCCCATGTACATTATACTATTAGAAGATCTCATAATATTGTGAGTACTTATTAATCAATTGTTAATTTCTTTGTTTAACACAAAAGTTGAATCTACAACAAAAAAATTCAAATAACAAAGACATCACAATAATTCTCTTATATAACAAAAATAACCATGTGTTAAAATTCATGTTATTATCCCCAATTTTTTTTTGCAAATTAATTATTATTTCTTGATGATTTAAATATAGATGATTCTGATATCATTTATTATAAATTCTGAAATTTTCTTAATCCTAAGACTATCTATGTTAAATCATTAAGAAAGAAATAATTGAATGCGAAAACGTACCTGAATTCTTGAGTATAATCGAGAGAGTTTGATTCTTTGATCTTTTTCAACTAAAGCCTTCTGTAGCCCTAATAGGTTTTAATCGCAACTTCTTTGATTGGGATCAAAACCCTGAAGTCACTATTCATATTTCAGTGTAACGCCCATTAAATTTTAAAGTTCAAATAAAATAGTATCTCTATTTTATTTTCATAATTTGATTCTAAATTAAAAGTAATAATGACTTATTTAATTCAATATTTATGATAATAAATAAGATTAATATTATATAAGTTATTTAATATAAAATAACTTAATTTTATAATTATAATTGATATATATATTGTCTATAAATAGATTAGGATATTAATAATTTGGGGTAAGTACGATTTTGGTCCCTAAAGTTTAGTGCCAGAATCGAAATCGTCCCTCTTGTAATTTTGGATTTAAAATCGTCCTTAATCTTACATTTCATTTTAAAATCGTCCTTTTTAATAAAATTTTTTTAAAATGACAAAAATACCCTTTTTTTCACCATTTCATTCTTCTTCTTCTTCCAGAAGAACAAATTCTTCTTCCATTAACAAATTCTTGTTGCCATTAACACACTCAAGATTCAGCCATTCAACCTTCCTCCTCTTGGTATCTCACTTCATTTATTCATGTTGTTTCAATCACGGTCATATTCATTCTTGGTATATCTCACTTTTACTCTGCAATCTGCATGTTCTAAACTAAAAGACCCCATAATTCATAAATCAAAAACAACAACAAAACCAAAAACAACAAAAAGCAATAGCAATTCAGAAATCAAAACGACAACAAAATCAAAAACAACAAAAAGCAATAGCAATTCCGAAATCAAAACAACAACAAAACCAACAATAAAAATTAGGAAATTAGGGATTATGATGAACAAATCCATTATTCAAATCCAGATTCAACAAATCAAAATCAGATTCAACAAATCAACACACAATAATGATAAAATCAAAAAATAACAAATTAAAATCAGAAGATGCAGACCCAGAAGCAGAAGATGCAGAAGTAGAAGCAAAAATTAGAAGACGAAGCAGAAGATACAGAAGCAGAAGCATTCAAGCAGACCTAGATCGAAGCAAGAAGCAGAAGCGGCGATGTGGTGAGAAGCAACGGCGAGGAGCAGCGGCGAGGCGGCGAGGTGGCGAGTGGCGAGAACGCGGCGATGAGGAGCAGCGATGCAGAAGCCGAGTCTCTCTCCCTGGCTCGCGACAGCGACGGCGACGTTCGCTGGCATCGTTCCCCTCCCCCTTCTCCTTCCCCCTCTCCCTTTCCCCTTTTCCTTTCTTCCCCACCTCCTGTGTCGTTTCCCCTTTCCCCCTCGTGTCTCCCCTTCCCCGTGTCTTTTCTTTTCTTTTTTTTTTAATTTTATATATTTTTTATTTAAAAAAACTATTTATTAAAAAAGGATATTTTTGTCATTTTAAAAAAAATATTTATTAGAAAGGACGATTTTAAAATGAAATGTAACATTAAGGATGATTTTAAATCCAAAATTACAAGAGGGACGATTTCAATTTTTTGCACTAAATTTTAGAGACAAAAATCGTACTTACCCCTAATAATTTTTTTGTTGTTGTTGATTTGGGAGAGAAAAAAAAAAACAAGGAATTAGGAGAAGGGGAGGATTATAGGAAGAAGATGATTTGGAGGTTTATACCATGTAGGCTTCTACGAGGAAAGTGATGGTAGTTGTAAGTGGATTCAGAAATTGATGAAGAATATTGGAGATTACAGGTGAATTAGGGTTATAGTTTGGAATTGATTAGGTTATGTTTGAGGGATAATTTAAAATTTTTTTAAAAATTTTTTAAAATTTGAATAATTTTATCTATTAAAATTTATCTTTTATGGTTATAAATTAGTTATAATTATTTTATTATCAAATTTATTAGTGTTATAATATTTTATGATCAGTTTTAGTATTTTATTAAAAATAAATATCAAGTGAATAGTGAATACAACGTACAGCTGGCGAGAAATAATATAATAACAAATTATAGTAGATAATTTTTTTTTTCAATATCAAATTTTACAAAAGAAAAATTGTGTCACCTTCTCATAAATTGGAGTCTTAGATATTAATATTATGTTGTATAGTTTGTATTTGGAACATGATTATTTCCTATAAACAGATTTTTGCAGACTTTTTTTTCGCAATGATTTATTTTTTCTTTCATCAATCTGTTCCGTGAAAGAAACATTTGATATTTTGGGTGGTACTAACTACGGGCAAAATGATTCCCTACTACTTAGTTCATACCTTATAATATGAAGAAATCATGCATATAATGGACCAATCTTGTACCGAAAAGTAACATGGCATCTCAGTCTTGGTTTTTGCCTCAACCACATTTTATTATTTTATTATACACATACATTCATTTGATTGATGCCAGGTCTATGTACAAAACGTATAGCATCGTGGCACGAATGAAACTCACAAATTTTGAATTAATAATTAGGGCATAGCTTTTTTATAATGTTGACTAGACAAGCCTAGCTAGCTAGTAGCTACTAGCTAGGACTAGGAGGACCCATCTCAAATCAAAGATCTTTGGTGCAATATTTAGTTGCTTTAAGGAGAAACCAATTGAAAAATGTGTGGCCTTCAAATTTTTAGGTACGTTCCATGCAGGTTCCATATAGTATAACGGTAGAGAAAACTACGGCACAAGTATGCAATAGTTTAACTAAGCTTCACACAGTTCTTGGAAAGAGAAGTGTTACCTAACAATCATGCAACGGGCAAACATCCTAACAATTAATCCGATTACTTAATAAGTCATTCAATTCAAAAGCTTAATTTGGATAATAAAGTTATGGATCCCGTCAGGAAGACAATGGACTATTTGTAAATAGATTATTGAGTTATAAAATGAACATTTTCCATACTATTTAGAATAATCATCCGAGTACTAGGAATAATAAATATCTTTTCAAAAGATTAAACTGATTTTGGAGTTCACCAATGATTGAACTCTTGACCTTTCGAATATCATGTCATGATACCATTTATCTCAAAAATTTCAGCTGATAAAAAAAAATAACAATAATTATTATATCTCTAATATTGCATAAACTTTTATTGTACACATTATACAAATATTCTATTGGCTGCTCGTATTTTTTCTAAAGTTATATATTAACTATCAAAGTATTAGAGCAGCTCCAACGGTGAGTGGCTTAGCAATTTTTTTTCTGACATAAAATGAGTTCCTCCCCTTGGAGCAAAATGAAATAGGTCCTTGCACAAGGTCTAATGGAACAAAGTCCCTCTGAGTAGGGACTAAAAGTAGCAAATAATAACTTACCATTTGGCAAGTTATTATTTAAATAAATAATTATATAAAATTTTAATTATTTATATTAAATAATTAAATAATAATTAATTTAGTAATAATTATAATAATTAATTATATTAAATAATTATATTTTTATTTAATTAATGATTTATATTAATTATTTAAATAATAATTAAATCATAGTTAATTTATTAATAATTATAATAATTAATTAGATTAAATAATTAAATTTCTATTTAATTAAATATTTTTTTTGTATTAGGTAATTTTACAATGTTTGTCGTCAACTATAGAGTTTAATTATATTTTTTTTATTAAGTAATTTTACAAATTAGTGTAACCTCGAATTATATATTGTGTATTATTGTTATATATGAATTTATTTAATATTAATATCTTTTAATAGTGAATTATTTTTAAATTTAAATATTTAAATTACATTGTTGAAAAAAATTAATTACATTAATTTTAAGTATTTTAATTAATTAATTAAGTAGAACCACAATAGAGACTAAAATTAGTTCCTCCTAATAGAAAAGAGAAAAATACTCTGAGTTTTTATTTACTGTTTATGACATAAAAACTAATATAGAGTTACTTTTTATGACAGATGAACCGTAAATAAGAACTAAGATAAATTTTCTACTCGAGATAGTCTTATACAAAACATATTTTTTTATAAACTATTATATATACACACGCATACTGTAAATAGTATTGCTTCGGTAGGATATAAGGCCAATAATAATGTAGGTTGCAAATTGCAAAATTCACAGATAAATTCGACCCGAATTAATTATCATTCATCAAATTTTTTATTGACTTATAAAATAATAATCTGACTATTTTAAAGTTGGTCCATTATATACGAAAATAATTTGATGCGCCTGGGTATAAAGCAATCTCACACGTGTATTTAATTATTAAACGTTATTCAATAAAAATAATTATCTTTTATATTAATAGTATAAATAGTCATTTAAAAAAATAGATATAATTTAAATAATTATATAAAATATTTTACAATATTAATATATTAAAATTAATTTATATTTATAAACAAAAAATTATTTAAAATTTTTATAATTGATTTGGAACGAAAATTAAATAACGGGTGGATGAAAGGTGAGTTTTACCATATCTGTTAACTAATAAGTACTAATTAAGTCAAGTTAACTATTAAGTCCAACTCCACAAAGTGTGTATCATTTGAATTTTGAAAGATATGCTAGGAGAATTGTCTCTTTTTGAATGTATCATAGTCAAAAGATCGGATTAGCTTCTCAAAAAAAACTTACAAAAAAATAAAGGTTATGGTTTATGATTTTTTGGGTAGTGTTGTATACTCCTATTAACACTCTATTGGATTATGGTACATAAACATTATAAATTAACCACCATTATATTTTATATTTTTATGCGCTTTTTACCCTAACAAATATTCTTATTTATTTTGTCATTTGTATATCAAGCTTTCTCATATTCTTATTATATATAATATATATTAATGGATAATTTAAATAAATATTTCTATATTGTTATAATTAATTATAAATATAGTATTCTCTGAGTACTTTCTTATATATTCATTATTAGAATAGGATATTATGCATTTTAATTTTAAAAAAATATTTGTCTTTAATTTGTACTTTTTTTAATATAAAAAAATATTTAATATAATTTTATATTAATATATATGTGTGTGCGCGCACATAATAAAAGAATAAACAAATTAAAATAATTTACTTTTTATAATATAAATATATAATAATATACCCATTCAAAATGTCTTTACTACGTCCACAAAAGTGAAATTAAATAAAAATATATTCATTTAAGTTGATATAAAATTATAAAGATTATACTAGGGATTAATTAATAAAAATATTCCGGTGCAAAACAATTCCCACCATTTTTACCACTAGCAATACACAACCCCTGCACCGAATTATACATATAAGCAAATAGTTTTAAAATGTTAAGCTTATATGTCAAACAAACAAAAAAATTGGTTAACTATACAAGAAATAATCTATTTTCACGGGTTAGTTATACTCATATTACTAGAAGTCACAAATGTAATTTCTAAAAAGAAATATCAATTAAGATATCATCAATTTTTTATTAACATAACATGACGGTTCAACAAAAAATGCTTGTGAGCATTTTAACACATTTTTCCATCCAAGAATGTTCCTCATAACATGATATGGCCGGTGCAATCCTCGTCATCTAGATTGACTAAATAATAAAGTAATCAGATGAATTTCCAGGGACCTACATAACTGGCAAAGCTATATATAGATTTTCCAATAATAGGAAAGTGAGAGTACGAAATATCTACTAACAATAATAATAATAAAATAAAGTGAAAATATTGATGGGAGAAAGTGATCGTGTCATAACCAAAGAATTCATTTTCCAAGTTTGTTTTATATATTATTTTACTTCATGAAAAAAGTATCTAAGAAATAGTAAATATTGTGCTGTTATATTATAATTTTAAAAATATAATTATTTATATATTTTTTAATTATTAATTAATTTTTTTAAGATAAATAATTTCACGATATAATATTAAATTTTAAAGGTTTAAACTAAAAAACATCGAACAAATTAAAAAAGAAAGCGAGAGAATGAAAGTGAAAGAATGAAAATAAATTACTTATTATGATTCTAAAGAGGTTCAGGACAAGTACATTATTTTGGGTAAAGCACATAATTAAATCAGTGTAAAAGTAATTTTATATTAATGTTCTAAAACAGAAAATGTTACATACATGTTCACAAACATATATTTATATAAATCAAATCAGGCTAATTTAAATTAGGCTTTTTAATAGTAAATTGAAACAGGGTGTATCAAATTATTAGTGTTAGATGAAACTACATAAATCGAAACAGCTTATATTGTTCTGTGCATTGCTAAATCAAATATAACCTATTCGATTTATGTGCATTGTGTGATAGTAATAAATCGACATAGCCTGGTTCGATTTAGTGTGTTTAAATCAATCATATGCATAAATCGATATGAACTAATTCGATTTAGTAGGATAAAAATGTCTATAAAAAGGAGCTGGATGTTTATTCCTTATTGTAGTGGGTTCACAATAGCTGATGATGAGAGTTTCTTAGTTCTGGTGCACTATAGAAGGTCGATTAAGAAAAAAACGCGATCTAGAATAAAATTTATTGATAAGAATTCGCTACGTGTTTTTTGAAACCTTCAGTGAGTTTCAGTGAGTTCTAAAACACTATAATAAAAAAAACTTGGGCTGCATGGCTTGAAATAGGTTGAAAAGTTATTCTATAGAATTTTAATTTTGGTGTTGTGCAACGGTGTGAAGTACGATTCATTCGTGATAGAAAGTGATGAAGATTTAGAAGTTCTGTTCAATTATCGTCGCCAGTTTCCCGATGTGAGAACCCCTAAGTTATTGGCCAAGTTTGTAGATGTCGTCGGTAGTTTAGGAGGTTCATTCGGAATCATCAGTCGGTGACAAACCCAGCCGCCTCCAGTTCGAGACCTATTGGTGCCTAGTTATCTGTGCCTATGATTTCACCTGAAACCGTTTTTGTTGCATCTTCGTCCTTCGCTGCTGATTTCAACCACAGTTGTGACAGAGAAGTAGGTGACAATCGACCTTTCAGTGATCTTGTTAGTGCCATGACCGGTACTTCTGTTATGATCCAATTTTTGGGAAGGGTAGAGCATCGGTTGGTGTTGAGGATGTACATGTATGTTAAGTTTATAAATTAAGAAAATTTTCGTGAAAGTATAAAAAATTTAAGTTTTCAATGCATTTGTTTTATATTCATTAAATAAAAACGTTTAAAACTTTTTACTAATGTTAAACTTATCATTTGTTTTTAAGACACATATTAGCTAAACTCATTACTTATATATCACTATAACCCTTACATATCTTGACTGTGATATATATTGCTATATATCTTGAATATTGTTACAAAACTAACTAACTTTATCATTTTTCTTTGTTTGAATAGTTTTTTTATTCATTACAAACCCCTTCCAACTGAGTGAGGAGCTTGAGATCTGTTACGGACCCAGCTCTCGGGTTCCACACCCAGAACGGCCTTCGAATCCGGATACACGGGGTTGGCCCCACCTTCTTTCTCTAGAAGGCCTAAACCAGCCTCTACACCTTCTAGCCAATATTCAAATTCAAATACATCCCTTATCTTAGCTAAATAAGATAAGATGAGATAACTTCCACTAGCTATATAAAGGGGAGCCCGAGGCCTGATGACATGTCATCATGTCATATTTTTCTATACTTTTTCATACAAGAAATTGATGGTTAGTGTTTAAATATTGCATTTTTTGTGCTTAAATGATATATTTCTTTGATCTTTTGATTTTATAAACTTTTTAGGAAATAAGAAGAAAAAGAAGCAAAAAAAACACAAAAAGAAAAAAAGAGAAATTTTGAGCACACTTTAAAGATTGAGCACGTTTTGAAACTTTAGACCACGCTTTTAAAAATGTGGCCCATAACCATAAAGTCACAGCATGCATTAATGCCTTATGCATGCATTTAATTATTTAATGTCACCATGAACCATAGCGTTAAAAAAAGTGAACGCTAACGTTCATTAATTGGCATTGCTAATAAAGAATGCATGCAAGTAATATTATTTCAATACTTTGCGAAGGCATTAATGAAAGCATGCATGCATGAAATATTTAATGAGAGCTACTCAAATAAAGATATCAAAAATATCATTTTATGAAGATGCTTTGTATAAAAGTGTGATTTATTTATTTCGCCACACTTTAAATAAAAATAATATTTTTATACCATATCAAAATATAACCCTACAATTCATCATCCATGGAGAATATCATACTTTGGTTTTTTCTTATTTTTTCTTTTATTTTTACTCAGATTTTTGTTTACCATTATCAGGCTCTCTTTTCTACTCATCTCGGGAGGTTTTAACGAGGCCCAATATCTTAATAAAAAGTTTATTTTCTTTTTCCATAAAACACTGCCTTAATCGACAGCACGAATCATACACGGCTACCCCCGGGAACCGATCACCCCCGAAGCCAAACAAACACAGATATCCAAAAAAATGCTAAACTAAGATGACCCACAAAGGGTCTATTTTAAAATAGTCCGCTAGAAAGACCCAAGTCACAAAAATAGCTTAAAACGGTCTGAACATCCCCATAAAAAATAAGTCATAAAAATGGTTTAAAATGGCTTAAAACAGCCTGAATGACCCATAAAAAACAAGTAACAAAAATGGCTTAGAGTAAATGGCCTAGACAAAATAAGCAAGTTGTAAAGTTGGCTTAACAGTAAATGGCCTAGACGGCCCCACCGCAAAACTAACAAGTCATGAAATTGGCTTAGCATTGTACAGTCATAAACAACGGCCGAACAGCCCACCATAGCAAAAAAAAGAAATGAAGTCTTACAAAATAAAATTGTCATGCCGAGAAAACAGCCTAAAAACTTACAAATACTAAAAGAAAGTACTTTACTCTAAATTGACGATCTGGTCATCCCGGACGGTCTCGAACGCCCCCATCACGAACACGTCCGGATCCGGCACAAGAACCAAAGCCTGGGCCATCATCATCTCTTCAGAAGCAGATATCGCTTCCTTTACATCTTCCAGCAGCTCCCTCTTCTCCTTCTTTAAACTCGCCACCTCAGCCTTCAGAGCATCCACCGTGGTAAGGAGAACACAGCATGAGACTCGTCATCAGAGGCCCGCTCGCGCTCGCTCACCTAGGCCATCACCAACTCTGCCTTCCAAACTATCATGGAAGAATGGAGGAGGGCTTGGTACACCAACTTTGCCTGCCCGGGGACGTTGCAATCCTAAAAAAACTCTTAAGTGTCGGGTGGGAGGTGCTGATCAATAAAAGCTAGAGCATCGAAATTACGATCCATGACAGAGGGCACCGGGCCCTCTTCCCCAAAGTTCTCGCTACTGCAGTCCCCCATCCTCTTCCGCTTCCGAGAAGCCTCAGCAGCCGAGACCAAAATCAATTCCTCCTCAGGCCCCATGACCACTGGATCAGGGGAAGCAACAACCACACCATCGGCCGAGGCCACCTCCTAAGAGACGGTCCAAGAGTCTTCCTGAGATCGGGATGTAGGAGTAGAAGGAGAAGCATTCAAACCCGCCTCCTAATCCATGGCAGCCTTCAATCTCACCAAGGTACTTAAGCCTCCGGCCATTTGAACTGAAAAATTTTAAGGAAAAAAGCGTAAGCACAAGCCCGAGAGAAATGAAGAAAAATACAGAAAGTTTTATACACCAACATAAGTTTGGCACATCGCCGGATCCCCCATAACATCCCGAGGGTTCAGCGAACGCTCCCCGAAGATGTGCCATAGAACATCGGCGATGTCCTTCTTCTCTGGGGACAACCCCTCGTATGTGACCCACGTCAGATATGATGCCCCGGCACCAAAATTCCATTATGTCGCAAAGCGACGCTCCCCTCCAGAGTCAACCAAAACGGATGGTGCCCCTAAGCTAGGCGCACCTTGAAGTACTCCCTCTTAAACTCGTGGAAAGAATCCTCGAAAAGACCAAATATTCATCCGTTGGGCTAGGCCCTAAATGACACATATCCCTTCTTGTACTTCCCCTCCTTCATCGGCAGCGTACACAAGAAAAAGAAAAAAAATACATCTACTGAAGCCGGGAGCTCCAGTGGAAAAATGAAAACGGTAACAAAAGTAAAAAGCCAAAAACGCCCCAGAAAAATAAAAAACGCAAAGGGCAGAAACGGAAAAGCAACCCAAGCGTCACTTCGTATTTAATATCATTATAACACATGGGGAAGCGCAACTAACGAAACCCCTCCCGATAAAGACAATGGGCATATGGTGAAGCGAATAAGACCACAAAATAGTTTTTTATCTCCCAAAGGACACGCTCTGCGCCCAACCACGAAACGGCCCGGTTTTTTCTAAGTTCTCAAACTCGACCGGGAAAACCAAAGGATCTCCTTGAGAAAATGGCAAAACAAAGATTCCTCCAGCAACGAGACCGAGCAAGCTCGCTCTCCCACTGCAGGGGCAACTGTTACGGACCTGGCCCTCAGGTCCCACACTGGGAACGGCCTCCGAACCCAGCTACCCAGGGTTGGCCCCATCTCCTTCCTCTAGAAGGCCCAAATCGGCCTCCACACCTTCTAAATAATATTCAAATTCAAATACCTCCCATATCTTAGCTAAATAAGATAAAATGAGATAACTTCCACTAGCTATATAAGGGGAGTCCGAGGCCCCCTCAGGTACTTCATCCATTCTACACTTTATACCTCTTAAATCTATTTTGACTTCAGCATCGGAGTGTCTTTGCATGTGCCACCACCCATTGCTCTAGTTCGATAATCCGGCGACCGTTCTGACTCGGAAGTTTCCGATCCATCTCACAACCCGTTCCAAAACTCTCCAGTACAAGATCATTTCAAGTTTGTCCTTGAATATTTTAAAGAGTGTGATGGATAATGACGTTTAGTAAAGATGTTTACAATTTAATCTTGTAAAAGGATATTTGTGATATATAAATTTAGATTAGTGACTGATGAGCGGATAATTTATACGCTTTTTGGCATTGTTTTTAGTATGTTTTTAGTATAATCTAGTTAGGTTTTAGTATATTTTTATTAGTTTTTAGTTAAAATTCACTTTTCTGGACTTTACTATGAGTTTGTGTGTTTTTCTGTGATTTCAGGTATTTTCTGACTGAAATTGAGGGTCCTGAGCAAAAATCTGATTTAGAGACTGAGAAGGACTGCAGATGCTGTTGGATTCTGACCTCCCTGCACTCGAAGTAGATTTTCTGGAGCTAAAGAAGCCCAATTGGCGCGCTCTCAACGGCGTTGGAAAGTAGACATCCTGGGCTTTCCAGCAATGTATAATAGTCCATACTTTTCCCAAGATTTGATGGCCCAAACCGGCGTGGCAAATCGGCCTCAGAATTTCCAACGTTTAACGCTGGAACTGGCATAAAACTTGGAGTTAAACGCCCAAACTGGCATAAAAGCTGGCGTTTAACTCCAGAAAAAGTCTCTACACATGAAAGCTTCAATGCTCAGCCCAAGCACACACTAGGTGGACCCAGAAGTGGATTTTTACGTCATTTACTCAATTCTGTATACCCTAGGTTACTAGTTTACTATTAATAGGATCTTTTGACATTGTATTTGGACCTTATGACACTTTACATGTTTCTTTGTGTACTTTCCACGGCATGAGTCTCTAAACCCCATGGTTGGGGGTGAGGAGCTCTGCTGTGTCTTGATGGATTAATGCAATTACTACTGTTTCTTATTCAATCATGCTTGCTTCCATTCTAAGATATTACTTGTTCTTAAACCGGATGAATGTGATGATCCGTGACAATCATCATCATTCTCAACTATGAACGTGTGCCTGACAACCACCTCCGTTCTACCTTAGATTAAGTAGATATCTCTTGGATTCTTTAATCAGAATCTTCGTGGTATAAGCTAGAACTGATGGCGGCATTCAAGAGAATCCGGAAGGTCTAAACCTTGTCTGTGGTATTCTGAGTAGGATTCAATGATTGAATGACTGTGACGAGCTTCAAACTCCTGAAGGCGGGGCGTTAGTGACAGACGCAAAAGAATCACTGGATTCTATTCCGGCCTGATTGAGAACCGACAGATGGATAGCCGTGCTGTGACAGGGTGCGTTGAACATTTCCACTGAGAGGATGGGAGGTAGCCACTGACAACGGTGAAACCCTTGCATACAGCTTGCCATGGAAGGAGCCTTGCGTGTTTGAAGAAGAAGACAGTAGGAAAGCAGAGATTCAGAAGATGGAGCATCTCCAAAACCTCAACCTATTCTCTATCACTGCAAAACAAGTACTTATTTCATGTTCTTTTACTTTTCACAATCAATCCTGATAATTTCTGATATCCTGACTAAGATTTACAAGATAACCATAGCTTGCTTCAAGCCGACAATCTCCGTGGGATCGACCCTTACTCACGTAAGGTATTACTTGGACGACCCAGTGCACTTGCTGGTTAGTTGTGCGGGGTTGCAAAAGTGTGATTGCAATTTCGTGCACCAAGTTTTTGGCGCCGTTGCCGGGGATTGTTCGAGTTTGGACAACTGACGGCTTATCTTGTTGCTTAGATTAGGACTGTTTATTTTTGTTGGTTTAGAGTCTTTTAGTTGAGTCTAGTTCATATTTTAAGTTTGGTGTCAATTGCATGCTTTTGTTTTCTTTTAGTTTTTTTTTTCGAATTTGCATGTCCTTAGTCTCTTTTTGATCTTTAAAAATTCTAAGTTTGGTATCCTCTTTATGTTTTTCCCTTAAAAATTTTCGAAAATTAGTGTTTGATTTTCTAAAAATTTTAAGTTTGGTGTCATTTTGTTGTTTTTCTCTTTCCTCTTTTCAAAAATCAAATCTTTTTCATAAAAATTTTTCAATCATATCTCTCTAATTGCTAATCTCAAAATCTTTTTAATTAACTAATTGATTCAGTCTCAATTTGCTTTGATCTTATCTTCTTTTTTATTTTCAAATTTTTTATTTTAATTTCCTTTTGTTTTATTTTATTTTTTTCGGTTAATTCAAAAAAAAAAAAACAAAATTTATCTATTTGCAATCCATATCATTTCCCTTTATCCATTATGGACTTAAGTGGGATTGATCAGTCCAAAAGGACTCTGGGGTCATATGCTAACCCCATTACAGCTGCATATGGGAGTAGCATCTGTATACCTCCCATCAAAGCAAGCAGCTTTGAGCTAAATCCTCAACTCATTATCATAGTGCAGCAAAATTGCCAGTATTCCAGTCTTCCACAGGAAGAGCCTACTGAGTTTCTGGCACAGTTCTTACAAATTGCTGACACAGTACATGATAAAGAGGTGGATCAGGATGTTTACAGACTATTACTGTTTCCATTTGCTGTAAAAGATCAAGCTAAAAGGTGGTTGAATAACCAACCTACAGCAAGCATAAAGACATGGAAACAGTTATCAGACAAATTCCTGAATCACGTTTACCCTCCAAAGAGGATGACACAGCTAAGGCTGGACATCCAAGGCTTTAAACAAGAGGATAATGAATCCCTTTACAATGCCTGGGAGAGGTACAGAGGTATGCTAAGAAAATGCCCCTCTGAAATGTTTTCAGAGTGGGTACAATTAGACATCTTCTACTATGGGCTTACAGAAAAAGCTCAGATGTCTTTAGACCACTCAGCAGGTGGATCTATACACATGAGGAAGACAATTGAAGAAGCTCAAGAGCTTATAAACACTGTTGCTAGAAACCAATATTTGTACTCTAGCAATGAGTTCTCTCCAAAAGAGGAAGTCATGGCACTAGCCACTGATCCTAATCCTCAAGAACAGATGATTGAGCTTAATCAACAATTGCTCCTGATGACAAAACAGTTAGCAGAATTTAAAGAGATGCTCCATGAAACTAAAGTTGCTAACAAGAACATAGAACTGCAGTTGAATCAAGCAAAACAGCAGATATCTAAACAGATAACAGAGGAATGCCAAGCAGTTCTATTGAGGAGTGGGAAAACATTGAATAACACTGCTCAAAGTAGCAAAAAGCCAAACAAGGAACAATTGACAGGGGATAACCAAACCACTGTTCAAAATCCCTCTGAGGACAGTAAGTGCCCAGAGAGGAATGTTATTGGCGTTCAAACGCCAGAGAGGGAGGGAAGGCTGGCGTTAAACGCCCATTCCCTGCCCAGTTCTGGCGTTCAAACGCCAGAAAAGGGGGAAAAGTTGGCGTTAAACGCCCATTTTCCACCCAATCCTGGCGTTCAGACGTCAAGGGAGGATCAGACGCCTAAAAGTGCTGACAGTAATCCCTCTAAAAAGGCTTCTTCAACCACTTCTGTAAGGAATAAACCTGCAGCATCTAAGGTTGAAGAATATAAAGCCAAGATGCCTTATCCTCAAAAACTCCGCCAAGCGGAACAGGATAAGCAATTTGCCCGCTTTGCAGACTATCTAAGGACTCTTGAAATAAAGATTCCGTTTGCAGAGGCACTTGAGCAAATACCTTCTTATGCTAAGTTCATGAAAGAAATCTTAAGTCATAAGAAGGATTGGAGAGAAACTGAAAAAGTGTTTCTCACTGAAGAATGCAGTGCAGTCATTCTAAAAAGCTTACCAGAAAAGCTTCAAGATCCAGGAAGCTTTATGATACCATGCACATTAGAAGGTGCTTGCACCAAGACAGCCCTGTGTGATCTTGGAGCAAGCATCAATCTAATACCTGCATCCACTATCAGAAAGCTTGGGATGACTGAAGAAGTCAAACCAACCCGGATATGCCTCCAACTTGCTGATGGCTCCATTAAATATCCATCAGGCATAATAGAGGACATGATTGTCAAGGTTGGGCCATTCGCCTTTCCAACTGACTTTGTGGTGCTGGAAATGGAGGAGCACAAGAGTGCAACTCTCATTCTAGGAAGACCCTTCCTAGCAACTGGATGAACTCTCATTGATGTACAAAAAGGGGAAGTAACCCTGAGAGTCAATGAGGATGAGTTCAAGTTGAATGCTGTAAAAGCTATGCAGCATCCAGACACACCAAATGACTGCATGGGCGCTGACATTATTGACTTTCTGGTAGAAGAGGTCAATATGACTGAAAGCCTAGAATCAGAGCTTGAGGACATCTTCAAGGATGCTCAACCTGATCAAGAAGAATCAGTGGAAACAAAGGAATTTTCGAAAATTCCTCAGGAGGAGGATAAGCCTCCCAAACCTGAACTCAAACCACTACCACCATCCCTGAAGTATGCATTTCTGGGAGAGGGTGACACTTTTCCAGTGATTATAAGCTCTGCTTTAATTCCACAGGAAGAGGAAGCACTGATTCAAGTGCTAAGGACACACAAGACAGCTCTTGGGTGGTCCATAAGTGATCTTAAGGGCATTAGCCCAGCTAGATGCATGCACAAGATCCTGCTGGAGGATAATGCCAAACCAGTGGTCCAACCACAAAGGAGGCTAAATCCAGCCATGAAGGAGGTGGTGCAGAAAGAGGTCACTAAATTGCTAGAGGCTGGGATTATTTATCCTATTTCTGATAGCCCCTGGGTGAGCCCTGTCCAAGTTGTCCCCAAAAAGGGAGGCATGACAGTGGTTCATGATGAAAAAAATGAACTGGTTTCTACAAGAACAGTAACAGGGTGGCGTATGTGTATTGACTATAGAAGGCTCAATACAGCCACCAGAAAGGATCATTTTCCTTTACCATTCATAGACCAAATGCTAGAAAGACTAGCTGGTCATGATTATTACTGCTTTTTGGATGGCTATTCAGGTTACAACCAAATTGCAGTAGATCCTCAGGACCAAGAGAAAACAGCATTTACTTGCCCTTCTGGCGTGTTTGCCTACAGGATGATACCTTTTGGTCTGTGTAATGCTCCTGCAACCTTTCAGAGATGCATGTTATCCACCTTCTCTGATATGGTGAAGAAATTCCTGGAAGTCTTCATGGATGACTTCTCAGTATAGGGAGACTCATTCAGCTCCTGTCTTAATCACCTAGCACTTATCCTGAAAAGGTGCCAAGAGACTAACCTGGTTTTAAACTGGGAGAAATGTCACTTTATGGTGACTGAGGGAATTGTCCTTGGGCACAAAATTTCAAGCAGGGGAATAGAGGTGGATAAGGCAAAGGTAGAGGTAATTGAAAAATTACCACCACCTGCCAATGTTAAGGCAATCAGAAGCTTTCTAGGGCATGCAGGATTCTACAAAAGGTTTATAAAGGATTTTTCGAAAATTGCAAAACCTTTGAGTAACCTGCTAGCTGCTGACACACCATTTGTGTTTGACACACAGTGCCTGCAGGCATTTGAGACCCTGAAAGCTAAGCTGGTCACAGCACCAGTCATCTCTGCACCAGATTGGACATTGCCATTTGAACTAATGTGTGATGCCAGTGACCATGCCATTGGTGCAGTGTTGGGACAGAGGCATAACAAGCTTCTGCACGTCATTTATTATGCCAGCCGTGTTCTAAATGACGCACAGAAGAATTACACAACCACAGAAAAAGAGTTACTTGCAGTGGTCTATGCCATTGACAAGTTTAGATCCTATCTAGTAGGATCCAAAGTGGTTGTGTACACTGACCATGCTGCTCTTAAATACTTACTCACAAAGCAGGATTCAAAACCCAGGCTTATAAGATGGGTGTTGCTTCTATAAGAGTTTGATATAGAAATAAGAGACAAAAAAGGGACAGAGAACCAAGTAGCTGATCATCTGTCCCGAATAGAGCCAGTAGCTGGGGCGTCCCTCCCTTCTACTGAGATCTCTGAGACCTTCCCAGATGAGCAACTCTTTGCCATTCAGGAAGCTCCATGGTTTACAGATATTGCAAATTATAAAGCTGTGAGGTTCATACCCCAGGAGTACAACAGAGTGCAAAGAAAGAAATTAATTTCAGATGCCAAGTACTACCTCTAGGATGAACCATATCTCTTTAAGAGATGTGCAGACGGAATGATCCGCAGATGTGTACCCAGAGAAGAAGCACAAAGGATCCTATGGCACTGCCATGGATCACAGTATGAAGGACATTTTGGAAGTGAGCGAACAGCCACTAAAGTCCTCCAATGTGGCTTCTACTGGCCTACTCTCTACAAAGATGCCCGAGAGTTTGTGCGTAACTGTGACAGTTGCCAAAGAGCTGGTAACTTGCCTCACGGATATGCAATGCCTCAACAAGGGATATTAGAGATAGAATTGTTTGATGTATGGGGAATTGACTTCATGGGTCCATTCCCACCATCATACTCAAACACTTACATTCTGGTGGCAGTGGACTATGTATCTAAGTGGGTAGAAGCAATTGCTACACCCACTATTGATACCAAGACCGTGCTGAAATTCCTCCAGAAACACATCTTCAGCAGATTTGGTGTTCCCAGAGTACTAATCAGTGACGGGGGCACTCATTTCTGCAATAGACAGCTATACTCTGCTATGGTTAGATATGGAATTAGCCACAAAGTGGCAACTCCGTATCATCCACAGACAAATGGGCAAGCTGAAGTCTCTAACAGAGAGCTAAAAAGAATCCTGAAATGGACTGTGATAGCCCGAAGAAAGGATTGGGCAAAGAGCTTGGATGATGCTCTGTGGGCATACAGAACAGCATTCAAGACTCCTATAGGAACCTCTCCATACCAACTGGTGTATGGGAAGGCCTGTCATCTGCCCGTGGAACTGGAACATAAAGCATACTGGGCAACCAGATTCCTAAACATGGATGCTCAGTTAGCTGGTGAAAAAAGATTGCTCCAGCTAAATGAGCTAGAGGAGTTCAGACTCAATGCCTTTGAAAATGCAAAAATTTATAAGGAAAAGGCAAAGAAGTGGCATGACAAGAAGTTGTCATCCAGAGTCTTTGAGCCAGGACAAAAAGTTCTGCTCTTCAACTCTAGGCTCAGATTGTTTCCAGGAAAACTCAAATCCCGGTGGAGGGGTCCGTATGTGATTACACGAGTATGGATATGTTGAGCTTCAGGATATTGATTCTGACAAAAAGTTCATTGTTAATGGACAGAGAATCAAGCATTATCTTGAAAGCAATTTTGAGCAGGAATGCTCAAAACTGAGACTTGAGTGATTCTCAGTAAAGGTCCAGCTAAAGACAGTAAAGAAGCGCTTGCTGGGAGGCAACCCAGTCATTAGCAGGTTATATGTTTTGTTTTTACAAAGGCAAGTATAAAAAATGAAGGAATTCACAGAATTACAGAAGGATTCAGTGCAAAAAGCAGAGAAAAAGAGCTTACTGGCGAAAAAACGCCAGTAAGGGGCATTTTGGGCGTTAAACGCCAGAATGGGCACCATTCTGGGCGTTTAACGTCAGTAAGGGTGCCATCTTGGGCGTTAAACGCCAGAATGGGCACCATTCTGGGCGTTTAACGCCAAGTGTGCAGCATCCTGGGCGTTTAGAAAAACGCCCAGTGATAAAGAGAATTTTGGCGTTTAACGCCAGTTAGGGCACCTGGCTGGGCGTTAAACGCCCACAATGGGCAACAAATGGGCGTTAAACGCCAGAATGGATGCCATTCTGGGCGTTTAACGCCAGAAAGGTGGGGGGACCAAGATTTTGATTTTCAATCAAATTTTTTTAAATACATAAATACATCCCAACCTCTCATCATTCACTTTCAAATCTTCAAAAATCAAAAGTCATTCTTCAAATCTTTCTCAAATCAATCCCAAATCTTATTCAAAAACTCACCCTTCTCTCAAATTCTCTCCATATCTTCTCAAATCCCCTTTCAATTCTTTCGAAATCTCTTTCCCCCCTATAAAAACATGTTCAGCCTCTTAATTCCCCCACACCATTCGAATTTGCTCTCCTCCTCTCTCTCTTCTTTCCTTTTTTTTTGCTTGAGGACAAGCAAACCTCTAAGTTTGGTGTGCTTTTCCGTGATCACTAAGCCAAGATTCATCAAGATCATGGCTCCTAAGGGAAAACAAACCAATTTAAGAGGAAAGAAAGAGAATAATCCAAAGAATCTTTGGAATCAAGAGAAGTTCTTAACCAAAGAACATGAAGACCATTATCACAAGATAATGGGTCTGAGGTCAGTGATCCCGGAAGTTAAATTTGATCTGAAAGAAGATGAATATCCGGGGATCCAAGAGCAAATTCGAAATAGAGGATGGGAAGTTCTAACCAATCCTGAGATAAAAGTTGGAAGGAATATGGTTCAGGAATTCTACTCAAATCTGTGGCTAACAGATAAGCAGAGAATGACTGGAACTGCTTACCATACCTACAGAACCATGGTCAGAGGGAAAGTTATGTACTTCCATCTGGACAAAATAAGAGAAATCTTCAAACTGCCTCAACTGCAGGATGATCCTGAATCCTTTAATAGGAGAATGGTGAGAGCAGATAAAGGGTTGGATCAAGTTCTAGAGGACATATGCCTCCCTGGAACTAAGTGGATAACCAATTCAAACCAATTGCAAGAGGTTGGCTAGACTTTATTGGGCGTTCCATACTGCCCACTAGCAACCGTTCTGAGGTCACTATCAAGAGAGCAGTGATGATTCATTGCATTATGCTTGGAAAAGAAGTGGAGGTTCATCATGTGATTGCTTGTGAGATCTACACAATTGCAAATAAGAATTCCACTGAAGCCAAATTGGCTTACCCAAGCTTGATCTCCTTGCTCTGTAAAGAGGCTGGGGTGAAGATGGGAGTAGATGAATTCATACCCATTGAACATCCAATCACCAAGAAGTCAATGGAAGGACAAATGCAAGACAACTCTATCAAAAGGAGGGCGCAGGAGTTCCTCCCTGAATTCCCTGAAATTGGCTACTGGGCCAGCCTAGAAGCATCTATCATCAAGTTACAAGAAACTATGGAGCAACTGAAGGAAGAACAGCAGAATCAGAACTGCATGCTCTGCAAATTGCTGAAGGAACAAGAGAAGCAGGGGCGTGAACTCCAAGAGTTGAAACGCCAAAAGCTCTCCTCTCAAGTTGAGGGAGCATCCACTTCTCAAAATCAAGGTTGTTGAGTCCTAACTTTGTGAAAACCTCTATCATTAGGAGCCTATTTAAATTTTTGTTATCTATTTTTAGTCTCATCTTATATCTATTCTTGAGTCTTGTTCTTAATTCATAATTAATAAAATTTAAAATTCATGTCTTAAAGCTATGAATGTCCTATGAATCCATCACCTCTCTTAAATGAAAAATGCTTTAATCACAAAAGAACAAGAAGTACAGGATTTCGAATTTATCCTTGAAACTAGTTGAATTAGTTTGATGTGGTGACAATACTTTTTTGTTTTCTAAATGAATGCTTGAACAGTGCATATGTCTTTTGAATTTGTTGTTTTGAGAATGTTAAAATTGTTGGCTCTTGAAAGAATGAGGAAAAAAGAGAACTGTTATTGAGGATCTGAAAAATCATCAGATTGATTCTTGAAGCAAGAAAAAGCAGTGAATACAAAAAAAAATTCGAAAAAAAAGAGAAAAAAAAAGAAAAGAAAGAAATAAAGTTGTGATCCAAGGCAAAAAGAGTGTGCTTAAGAACCCTAGACACCTCTAATTTGGGGCTCTAGCAAAGCTGGGTCACAATCTGAAAAGGTTCACCCAATTATGTGTCTGTGGCATGTATGTATCCGGTGGTAATACTGGAAGACAGAGTGCTTTGGGCCACAGCCAAGACTCATACATTAGCTATGTTCAAGAATCATTATACTTAACTAGGAGAATCAATAACACTATCTGAGTTCTGAGTTCTTATAGATGCCAATCATTCTGAACTTCAAAGGATAGAGTGAGATGCCAAAACTGTTCGGAGGCAAAAAGCTACTAGTCCCGCTCATCTAATTGGAGCTAAGTTTCCTTGATATTTTGGAGTCTATAGTATATTCTCTTCTTTTTATCCTATTTTGATTTTCAGTTGCTTGGGGACAAGCAACAATTTAAGTTTGGTGTTGTGATGAGCGGATAATTTATACGCTTTTTGGCATTGTTTTTAGTATGTTTTTAGTATAATCTAGTTAGGTTTTAGTATATTTTTATTAGTTTTTAGTTAAAATTCACTTTTCTGGACTTTACTATGAGTTTGTGTGTTTTTCTGTGATTTCAGATATTTTCTGACTGAAATTGAGGGTCCTGAGCAAAAATCTGATTTAGAGACTGAGAAGGACTGCAGATGCTGTTGGATTCTGACCTCCCTGCACTCGAAGTAGATTTTCTGGAGCTAAAGAAGCCCAATTGGCGCGCTCTCAACGGCGTTGGAAAGTAGACATCCTGGGCTTTCCAGCAATGTATAATAGTCCATACTTTTCCCAAGATTTGATGGCCCAAACCGGCGTGGCAAATCGGCCTCAGAATTTCCAACGTTTAACGCTGGAACTGGCATAAAACTTGGAGTTAAACGCCCAAACTGGCATAAAAGCTGGCGTTTAACTCCAGAAAAAGTCTCTACACATGAAAGCTTCAATGCTCAGCCCAAGCACACACTAGGTGGACCCAGAAGTGGATTTTTACGTCATTTACTCAATTCTGTATACCCTAGGTTACTAGTTTACTATTAATAGGATCTTTTGACATTGTATTTGGACCTTATGACACTTTACATGTTTCTTTGTGTACTTTCCACGGCATGAGTCTCTAAACCCCATGGTTGGGGGTGAGGAGCTCTGCTGTGTCTTGATGGATTAATGCAATTACTACTGTTTCTTATTCAATCATGCTTGCTTCCATTCTAAGATATTACTTGTTCTTAAACCGGATGAATGTGATGATCCGTGACAATCATCATCATTCTCAACTATGAACGTGTGCCTGACAACCACCTCCGTTCTACCTTAGATTAAGTAGATATCTCTTGGATTCTTTAATCAGAATCTTCGTGGTATAAGCTAGAACTGATGGCGGCATTCAAGAGAATCCGGAAGGTCTAAACCTTGTCTGTGGTATTCTGAGTAGGATTCAATGATTGAATGACTGTGACGAGCTTCAAACTCCTGAAGGCGGGGCGTTAGTGACAGACGCAAAAGAATCACTGGATTCTATTCCGGCCTGATTGAGAACCGACAGATGGATAGCCGTGCTGTGACAGGGTGCGTTGAACATTTCCACTGAGAGGATGGGAGGTAGCCACTGACAACGGTGAAACCCTTGCATACAGCTTGCCATGGAAGGAGCCTTGCGTGTTTGAAGAAGAAGACAGTAGGAAAACAGAGATTCAGAAGATGGAGCATCTCCAAAACCTCAACCTATTCTCTATCACTGCAAAACAAGTACTTATTTCATGTTCTTTTACTTTTCACAATCAATCCTGATAATTTCTGATATCCTGACTAAGATTTACAAGATAACCATAGCTTGCTTCAAGCCGACAATCTCCGTGGGATCGACCCTTACTCACGTAAGGTATTACTTGGACGACCCAGTGCACTTGCTGGTTAGTTGTGCGGGGTTGCAAAAGTGTGATTGCAATTTCGTGCACCAGTGACTTAATCTCTGACAAAGTGTAAGTCAAATTCAAAATATTTTGACTTATTGTGGAAATTAGATTTACTGCAAGTAAGCATGCATTTTGATTATCACAATAGAATGTTAGGGGATACTAATTTGCAAGTTCAATTCATGAAGTAGATTTTGATTCCACACCAATTTAGAATGAGCTACTGCCAAAACTCGAAATTATACCTGTGTGCTTGATGACTACTCATTACATGTTGCTTAGACTTCCAAGCAATGAGATCTGTTCCAAGATAGATATAATAATCCGTCAATAACTTTCTATCATCAACATATGTACTTTAGTCTATATCTACAAAAGCTAGCTAATGAAAATAAGTGCATTTTTAGAAAAATTAAACCCTTTGTCTATAGTAATTTTTACACAATACAGAATTCTCTTAATGGCTCTCTAATATTTGATTGTTAGTTTGTGCATATATTGGCACATCTTGTTTACTAAATATGTTAAATTTGGAGAAGTTGATGTCAAATACTGCAAAGATCCTGCTATAAACCTGTACAATTTATGTTCTTCAAAAGGTGTAGAATCATTAGAACTTAATTTATTCTGTGTTCTTCTTCATTCACTTTTTTTTCAATTTCTGTTCTACCTTTTCACTCTCATTGATCTATCTTTCTGTTCTCAATCCTATTTTCTGTCTCTTTTTTCAATTTTCTCTGTATACCACTTGGGACTTAGACTTAGTTTTAGATTATTTTTTAGTAACTCTATTGTGGAGTTTTCTCTTCTTTTTTAGTAATTTTTTTATTCTTTTTGTGGTAGCTGTAAGTACGATATTATAAATTTGTCCGTGGCAGATCTCTCCAAATGTGTGAGAAAACTACTATAAGGATAGTTTTTTATTTATAGAAAAATTTTAGGTTTGAAAAATATTTAGCTCTATGTGAAATAGAAAAAGTATTTTATTGTATTGCAACACGCCAGAAATTAATTTGTAAATGGATAAAAAAATGGATAATTGGTAAAAAAATATATGCATGGTGTGTTATGCACAAATGTGGAGCTAGCATTGTAAGAGAGCACAAAATGCAGGTTACATTTTGGTTGGGACGAAAAATAAAGAAGTCTAGCAAGCTACAAAACGCAGCCTACCTTTGGCAGGCCAGGGCAACTAAATGACGAAACGTAGCCCTGTGTCCCCTGCATGCAAACAGGATCACTTTTGACCAGCGTTAGAGAAGGCAAAATGCATGTTGTGTTTGTCAGCCTTCCAGGACAAAGTAGAGGTTGCGTTTGGCAGCCACTTTAGCTGCATGCGCAACACGTGTCAGAGGGTGGTAACAATGTCGTCGTATTATTATTATTATTATTATTATTATTATTATTATTATTATTATTATTATTATTATTATTATTATTATTATTATTATTATTATTATTATTATTATTATTTGCATTGTTATTATTTTCATTATATCATTATTATATTGTTAACATTATTATTATTATTAGTAACCTTGTTATAATAATAATTACTATTATGAGTAACGTTGTTGTGATTATTATGATTATTATATTTTTTTGCAGGCTATCAGAAATTTGTTGTCCAGAAAATTTGATCTGCCAGATACCTTTAACGAGGTAGCTGCAGCAGCACTGCCATTTACTGGGTTTCAACACGTTTCGTGAGTAGGCAAAATGAGAGGTCATTCTGCACTATTGAGTGCCTTGGTGGAACGCTGGAGGCCAGAGACTCACACATTTCATCTTTCGGTCGGTGAAGTGACGGTGATACTAGAAGATGTGAGCTATATTCTTGGTTTCCTGATTGATGGGGAGGCCGTTACGGGTAGATCAGAAAGCAACCACCAGTTTTTGGTGGAGAACTGCATTCCGTGTTTTGGTCAGGAGCCCGATCCGCAAAATCACATTTTAGGGAATGTTAATCTTGCATGGATCCGGCGGTGCAGAGACACTGAGCCGTGTGACACTCTGGAGTCTGTTGAGCGGTACGTCCGGGCACACATTTTCTGTGTGCTCAAAACAGTTGTGTTTCCGGATAAGTTGATCACTTCATTCAACTCGAAGTTTCTACCGCTACTTTGGGATTTTCACCAGATTTTAGCATATAGTTGGAGGGCAGCCAGTCTGGCACACCTATACAGATCGTTGTGTCGTGCATCATGATACAACTGTAAAGAGAAGGATGGCCCACTGATACTGCTTTTTGTTTGGGTGTGGGAGCGTATCCTACTCCTGACACCTATACCCCGCGATCAACTCGGCGATGTTGGTATTCTACTTGTGTGACGGTATTGTTTATTATTATTATTATTATTATTATTATTATTATTATTATTATTATTATTATTATTATTACTATTATTATTATTATTATTATTATTATTATTATTATTATTAACTTGTTATTCTTATTAATATTATTATTCTGTTTTTTGTTAGGTGGAGTCATTGGTGCCGACATACAAGATATATACGGAGGCCTACTGTGTATTTTAGGCGAGGACTCGAAGGCATGGGAGTTGACAATGTAAGTTGTAACCATTAATGTCCAATATTTTTATTCAGAAGAATAATTTTTCTAATCGGCCTCTTCGTAACTAATGTGTAGTTTATATGGCGGCCGTATATGGGAGTGGGGGTTCCGGATGTCCTTGCTACCCATTTGTTTATGTGCTCCATCCAGTCGCCGCTACTGTCATTTGAGTGCATAGAATGGAACCCGATAGACCAAGTTAAATGACAGTTCAGAATGCAACAGCTTCCACCAGGCCCAGCGTTCGACCTTGGTCATGATCATTGCAAGCGGTTGACAGGAGCACATAACCATGACTAGGGAGAGATTTACAGTCAATGGGTTAACAGGTGGAGATCTGACCGCTATAACAGATTGCAGTTAAGCGAAGAGATTGTTGACTTTCATCCTCTCTCAGTGTACTACGAGTGGTACACACAGCAGTACGGGATTCACCTACGACATTTAGAAGAGTTGCAGGTGAAGAAGTTAGTGCAAATGAACCACAGCAACAACAGGAAGAATCAGCTAGACCTCAGCAGCAAGTCTTGTCTCATGAGCAGCAGTTTCAGGTATTATTATTATTAATTACTATTATCATTAATTACTATTCATTGTAGTTAATTATTAATTAGGTTTCGGCATATGAGCACCACTATCAAGTCCCGGCATATGAGCACCAGTATCAGATGTCCGCATATGCCCAATAGTTTCAGGATCCGGCATATGCCTAGTGGTTTCAGGATCCGGCCTACGGCCAACAGCAATAGCAGTGGCTAACATATGAGCAGCAGGCACCATATATACCGAAACTACAGCCACCTCAGGCACATGAGCCCTACATACCACAGCTGGTAATTCCAGCCGAGGGCCACTTTAGTTCGTTGGGTGGATCTGACACCATCAGCTTCTCTCAAGTCCTGAGAGATACAGATTATCTATTTTCGACGCCACCACAAGAAGGGCCTGCTACATCTAAGAAGTCTGGTGGTCGTCGCGCCACATTAGGTCATGACAATGACTTCGACTTTGATCGATCGACAGGTCATGTAGTTACGCCCGGTATTTTCGCACCACCCCGTACCCAATTGTTTGATTTGAAGGAGTATCCGCAGCTAGAAGAGGGAGATTTGGGACATGAATTGCAGCACTGGTATGATCTTGGTGGAGCGAGTGCTCTAGGGATGAGTGGTTCCGGTTTGTATGACACTGGTGGTGCGAGCATGACAGATTTCGGTGGCCCTTACGTTGGCAATGGGCTAGATGCCGGTGTGTCTCAGGGTCATTCATATAACTTACGGACACAGACTGCACCTCCAGACAAATACACCCCATCCTTGTATTCGAAGAAGGCACCGAGAAAGTAGTCTATTGCAGTTGATCTTATATTCAGTGTTGTATTCAGTTTACTATTATTATCATTTTATATTTAGCATTGGTCTCGTATAACTCTATTTGAGATTATCATATTGCACTTTTGTAATGAAATATTTATTTATTAAAAACTTTATTTATTACAAATTGTTAACTAGGTTAATAAAAATGACGAGATTACATAAAAAGATACATATAATTGTGAAGTAGGTCATAACAAGGTTACATTGAAAAAGTTAACCACTAATAACCTCCACCGGTGCTTGGACATGCGCGCTGAGGACATCGGTTGCGGCTATGTCCCTCGCGTCCACATATAGTACAGCGGCGAGGACCACGCATATCCCGCGAATCCATCTTATTCAAGTTGCGGGTTGATTTCAGTCTACCTTTCGTCGTGCGCCTCAATGTTCAATTGGCGATCACCTTCGCTCCTTCATATCTATCCCACATAGATGGGTCACGCATCGGAACAAACTCGCCTCTGTACACCTTTTAAATTTCAGACATCTTGTACACGTCGTGCATATATATTTGCCAATCAAGACGCTGGTTAGCGCAACGTGCAAGAACGTGGCGACATGGGAATCGCTCGACCTGAAAATGGCCACAGTCGCAGTGTCGTTGTGTAAGGTTAACCATGTAAACAGAATCATCTTGCATCTCGCAAACCTCAAACATCTTATTCCGCTTGTCGAACCAGTTGACCATAATGTTTGCTGTACGTCGAAAGCTTTCTTCAACTCTCTTTGTTGCAAACTCTGAATACGTGAATCTGTTGCGGAGACACTCATGAGCCTCGGCGCTATTCGGAGTAAACAGTTCATTCAGCCGATAGAAAGTGGACCTAACAATGGCAGTCATGAAGGTTGCGTGCACCCTTTAGGACAGAATTTATGCACTCTACCAAGTTTGTCATCATATGTCCCCAATGATGACCCCCATCTAATGCCAACACCCATCTCTCAACACCGATGTCATTGCACCATTGAGTATATGCCTCACACCACTCTTTAAGCCTCTGGTAGTTTTTATTGTACTCCTGTTCCGTCCTAGAATAGCCTATTCAACAATTCATTTAATCGTAAGGATTGACCACAAAATTACTATGAATAGGACCATAACAGCGAAATGAAATACTTGTGTTAACCACCAGTTTATGCAAATACGGAGCCTTGAACCTCCTTAAGAAGTTAGACCCGATGTGCCTGATGCAATACATATGCCACGCTCTTGGTGGTGACCATGCACCGTTACTGCGAGCTACTGCAGCGTCAATAGAGGTATGGCAGTCAGAAATAATGCCCACGCGTCTTCCGTCTCACCCTCGACTATCGCAAATGCAATGAGCACAATGTTTTGGTTCCCATCTTGTGCAACCGCAACCAGAAGTGCACTTTTATATTTACCGTACAAGTGCATGCCATCAACCTGTACTAGTGGCTTGCAGTGTCTGAATGCTATAATACACAGATAGAAGCTCCAAAAAATGCGGTGCAGTACTCTTACACCTTGAACCTCCCCACTCTCACGGTAAACAGGTAGCATTTTAATTTGCACACGAGACCTCGGCATCTTCACAGTCATTGTTTTCAACCATACTGGCAGAGTCTGTTAAGAAATTTCCCAATCACCGAAAACTTTTGCAACAGATTCATACTTTGCCAATCAAGCCTTGCAGTAACTTACAATGTAGTTGAACCTGGATTGAACTTCTGCAATAATAGACTTCACCTTTATCGTCGGGTCTGCTTCGACCAACAGCCTAATAGTTTCTGCAATTACGTGTGAGTCCAACTTGACATGATCTTGTGAAATCGTGCCCATGGTGTATGTGTGTTTGCCATTGTATCTTCTGAACTCCCAACAAGCTTTCTTTCGAATCAAGCTAGCTCGGATAAGCCAATCGCACCCAGCACCATAACCCTTGCATTTCGCATAGAATGTCTGCAGCTCGGACTCATACACAGTGTAATCAACTCCTCTAGCGATAGTGTAGCTTTTGATTGTAGATATAACCGACTCTCTCGAACCAAATTCCATTTTGACCCTAAACTCACCATCTTCTGCTGCAGCATTGCCTTCACCTACGACATGCGCACTACCATCAGTCAAACAAGGCAAATAAAATAAACACTACAAGTAACTTGAATTAATAACCATAACATACCCATATTCGCATTCTCAGGAAATTTCGGGGCATGAATGGCTTCGAGATCTAGAGTCTGCATAAAAAGTGGAACACCGAACGGGTACTGGCTTACAATCGCATCCGCTTCATTTTGCACGACCGGATTGCCTGCCAAGTCTCCGTCATCATTTTTGTCATCGACTTCATAGTTGGCTTCGAACTCCTCTTCACTGTCATTATTATCTTCTTTCCAATCTATATCCTCGAGCTCATCAACGTTGACCTCCTCGCTTACCGCGCCCAACCCCGACTGCTGTTCGAACTCAACATACAGCTCTATCATCAGCACGTGAAATCGGTTTTGTTGATAAATACATAACATCCGCTGCATACTGGCATCGTCAGTGATGGGCATCATTCGAAAGTTTATCAGCCCACCAAATACTTGTACAGGATTCCTGTATAAAATGTTGCTCACCCGTTTCGAAATGTGGCTATTAATGTTATTACAAAGACCATTTTGTAAGTCTACAAAACTCATGGTACATAGAATAGCAAATGACAACGGACATTCACAAACAAAAGTCACTCCTTCATGTGTGTTTGGTATAACCTCACCATTATAATACACTCACAAATGTGCAATATTTTTTATAACTTCAACCTCACCTAATCCGACTTTTTTGACACACCTAACTGCAAAAAAAATTAAGAACTACGACATATGTGCAAAAAAGAAGAATAGAATGAATGGAAGTGGATTGAGGCAAGTTGAATGAGAGTCTTGCTTTGTATTTATAGGCGGAACTATTGATTAAAATATATTTTTTAAACAAAACGCAACCTGCGTTTTCAGTTTTCCAAAAAAAATTGATAGTTCATAAAACGCAATCTACGTTTTGCATCTTCAAAAAAAAATCTGACAAAAAAAATAAAACACAAGCTGCATTTTGTAATTTCAAAAAAAAAATTAAAATAGTGTCCATCACTAAATGCAGGTTATATGAGCTAAAACAAAATAAAAAAATTTGGAAATCATGCAAAAAATAAAACGCAGGCTACGTTTGTTTTGTTTATAATAATTTATTAATAAATGACACCATAGTAGGAAAAAAATCAACCAAAAATAAAAGGTATCTTACGTTTTAAGTTATTAAGTATGACACCTAGCAAAAAAAATTTTGTCCATATATCGATTACATTGGATAACACCCATATTTGTTTTATAACCAAAAAAATGAGCCGCAACACGCCAGTGTAGGTTAAAAATAAAGGAGCATTAGTTATGTCCTTATTTTTACTCATTAATATTTTAAAAAAAAATACCTTTTTTTCAAATTATAATCCAACATATAAAATATTAATCTTTTTCAGTGTAGACCTAATATTTTTTGTGCTATCTATAACTTATAAGTGTTCGTTGTTTGATTTTTTTATAAATAAAAATGGTTTCTTCTGTAAAATAAAAAAAAGCTCAGTTATGTGCACCAATTTTTTCAAGAGTGGGCCATTGTTTATAGAGATATGATTGTGAATAATTGGTTCTATATGAATTAAATAGTAGAAGAACTTTAAGAAAATTTTTTATCGAGTTAAGAATCGTAAACAATATAAACAAAACGGATTGAGATGATAGAATAATTTATTCTTATTCAGACACACTGTGTTATCCTAAAATGTATAGAAAAGTCCCACACTCAATGTCAATTGATTTGATTCTCTGGCTAATTGTACCCCTTTTTTCCATTTAGTTTTCAAATAATCATAAATTCATAACTGTTTCAAATTAAAGTCTTTGTTACTTAACTTTTCTCCAAAAGAAGAGTAAATTATCAAAATTATAGTTGAAATTTCACATTATTACTGACAAAAGTAATTTTAAAAATTATCAACAATAAATAAATTTTTAAAAAATTTAAAAATACGATAAAAAATATAATTAAATATTAAATATATTTTTTAAAAATTTTAAAAAATTATATTTTAATATAATTTTTTGTAATTTTATGTGAAGTAAAAACTTAGCAATATTATGTACTAGTATTTGTATTAAATAAAATTTTATTGCAGAATTATTATATTAATCATAATATTTTTTACCATTAGTATGTGTTTTTTTTTTCATTTTTTTTATTTCCTTTAGTTTTGTGTTTTTTTCATTTTTTGTTTAAATTAGATAATTGAGTTTTCCAAATAATTAAATAGTTTCTTCAGTTCCACTCGATATATTTGATAGTAGAAATATTGCAATAACAACTATTATCCTTTATACTAAAATTTTAAAATCTAAAATATTCATCGTCAAATTTACATAAATGATAATATATTTTGGCTTAATTATATTTTAAATTTCTATAACTATAATAAGTTATTAAAAGTGAGACAAAATATAATCAAGGTTGCAATTGTTAGGGTAATATTAGTCAAAATCATCAGAGATACCCTATCACTAAATAGCTAGAATATGAGGTTTATATTACAATAGTTTTTTTTATTTGAAGATATAATTATTCATATATTTTTTTATCGGTTTAAATTAAAAAAAATAGTTTCATAATATTGTTTTATAATATTAAAATTTTTTAACCAAAAGTATTATAAAAAATTCATTGATTACCAATTTGAATTACTATCAAATTCTGGACGGAACGTTTTTTTCGATTTTATCGTTAGTGATGGTTTCAGTGGCTAAGAGAAGGGGGGTTGAATCTTAGCCCCCTTTTCTGGTGCTAACACTTGCTGACCTTCAGAGAAGACTTTTATGTTTTTTGCTCGTCACTGGACACGAGCAACTTTGTTTTGTCTCGTCCCTTGTCACGAGACTTTTTGTTTTGTCTCGTCACTTGGCACGAGATAATTCTGGTTTTTGCTCCTGTGTAGTAGAAAACAGAAATGGAGTAGAAAGAGAAGAAGATTGCACCCAGATATATCCTGGTTCGGCTGCTAAGTGCAGTGCAGCCTACATCCAGTCTCCATCACAAACATGATGGAATTTCACTATAATCAATCTGATTACAACTTGTAAAGTGCTAACCCAACTTACAAGGGGATTCCCACAGAATCATGATACACAACATAGATGAACAAAGGACCTCTAAGACATCTATGGCTTTTTCTTTTAATTTTGCACTCTCTGCCTTTTTTCGCTCTATGGCTTTTTCATACAAACCTCACTTGTTTGCCTTTTTCCATGAGACTCAAGACATGACAAAATTAAACAGAAAAATTACAAAACAGAATACATTGAAGGAGAAGAGAAAACTGTTAGCTCAAGTAGCTCTGAGAACTCTGTGCCTTGCACTCTCAATTTTTCTCCTTGCTTCAAACAGTGGTTGTTCCCCCTTTTTAAAGAAGAGGAAAGCCTCCACACTTGAAGCCAAAACCGAACCAACTTCTTCCTCCTTCAACAAACACAGAACCGGTTCGGCCACACAGAGAGAGAAGAGATAACCATGCATTAACCAACATGCAATTACCTCTAGTCCTTTCTTGATCATCACCCTTCATCAATCCGGGCTCTCCATTCTTGGCTTCCTCTCCAAGATGGATTTCTGGCCCTTGATGCCTCATGATGATAATGACTTCATCTGCTTCAATCTCTGCCTTCAACCATCACTTCGCCACTCTAGCTACTCCCTGTGGTGGTTGAGCAGAATCAAAGACAAGCCATGCTTCAAGAATCTCTCCTCTTGGCCGAATCTTCAACGTCCATTTTTGAGCATGTAAGGCTCAAGATAGCCTCACCAAATCTAACCACATTTGGTAAGTATCTTAGCCACAGCTCACTTTTATTTTAGTATGTTTTCTTGCCATCATTAGCTTGATGGTCTTGATGCATGCAGCTTCTTCCTTTTCTTGGTTGAAGAACATTTCTTCCATTGTTTCCTGGACAAGGACCGAACAAAGAAGAAGAAAGAGATGAGAGAGAATGAAAAGAATCTGAAGAAAAGCAATGCAAAGTGGTTAAGCAAATTAATTGGGAATAGCTTGCTTTTACTTCCCTAACATAGAGTGGCGTGTTTGACATAATAGCCATCAATCAATTCAGCTGAATTTTCTCTCTCATGTTCCCCATGCATTATTTAACAATGTAATAGATTTTGAAATCCATCACATGGTTAGAGGCTTGGTTCCGTTGGAAGCACTATGCTTTCATTTTTCCTTTGTTTCGGACCAAGAATGGAACCTATTATCTCTTAATATAATTTGGGCTTGTGACATTATGATCAAAGCTGGCCCATTTGGTTAACATTTGCTTTCCTGATAAAATTGATTTCGGATCAAGCATTTATCAAAATTAAGTATGGGCTTGGTAATAATATCATTGAGTTTGGCCCATTAAAACAACAATTCAGCCATTTGATAAGAAGCATGTAGCAAGGCTGAATGGCAACTTTAGTTTGGGCTTGCATCAACTTTCCTTTTTATTTTCGGCCCAATATCAAAAACCTGCAGTACAAAATTATTAATTAACATATGATTAATGAAACTCAAATTAATAATTTTGTAATTTATTATTTTAATAATGTTTGTTCATCATCAAATTAAATTAGAGTTTTCCAAACTCATCAATCTCCCCCTTGATGACAAACATTATTAAAATTGAAATGGAAAGAAATTTAAAGATTGAGTAAAGAGTACTCCCTTTGAATTTGAATTTCTCCCCCTTTCTAAATGTCACATAGCTCCCCTTGATGTATGCTTATTTTACCAAGGGAAGCACTAACCTGTAACATTTAAAATCAAGCTTCAAGTAACAATGTTATTTAGCAAATTTTATAATGCTAAATGCTTGATTTATGAGCAGTTTTAATTGATAATCAAAACTCATTTGATATCATAAACTGATTTACTGCTCAAACTACAAAAAAATATCCAAATATTTTTCAAGTATCAGAGCAAAATAACATGATGAAAAATATTTGAAGAACAAAACAAGGCAGTTTTGAAATTTTACACAATTTAAAGGAACTGCCAAAAATAAATTTTCAATCCAACAAGTTTATCAATGATGAATCAACAGCCAGGCATCAAAATAAATCAATCATTATTATAAACCAAATGCCAAATAAACTAATCATGATAAACCAAATGCCAAATGCAGTTTAAACAGCAGTGACCATAGTAAAACCAATGCAATAACAACATGCATTCTTTGAGCAAGGGTGATCATGAATTTTCAAAAATTGAAAATTTCAACCCTTGTTCTTATTTGTTTTCCAATTTCAATTTTGGAAACTAAATTTCCTCCCCCTTTTGTCATCATGGGGGCACCTGCACAAAACATGACCAATATAGCAAAATATTCAAGATAAAGTAGCAAAAGTATATCACAGTATCGATACAATCAATTAAAAGTTCAAACATGAACCAAATAACACCAGAATTCACATAAGACATCAGATAGATTGTACTCCTGATTCAGAATCAGCATTCTTGTTACCATCTCCTTCTCCCTTTATGAATGAAACCTTATTCTCAACATCTTCATTTGTTAGATCAACTCTAAAATATTCAAAGATGCAGGTGAGAAACATCCCATATGAAAGATTAGGCCTTTTTGAACTCTTGACAGATTTCCACATGTGCCTTATCATAAGGTATGCAAATGATATTTGAGATGAAGTAACAAGAGCAAAAAGGACAAGAAAGTCAGACACTGTTACCCGATGGCGTGGACCACTTTGTGGTATGAGAACATGAGATATGATCTTGTAAAGAAGAATTGTCTTATCTGGACCATGTTCTCTGAGAATTGGTGCCATACCATCCATTTTGGAGAGATTTTCGCAGGTGTGATTTAAAGCCATCTAGTAGGTGATTCCAACCTGTAAGTCCCATTTCTTAGACATGTATGCTCTTGGTCCTTCTTCTTTGTAACCTAGAGCCATCCCAATGGTTCCAGTATCAAGAGTGATATGACTCTTCTTCACATATGAGTGGATTGTGCCATCAATAAGTCTCATGTTGGCATAGAATTCACGGACTAAACCTGGGTAAACTGGCTTCCGGATGTGAAGCAGAGGAGTCCATTGAAGATTATCAAACAGAGAGAAGACATTGATCCCGTTGGCAGAGAGTGAATTTAGGCTGACTTGATAAGAAGCACATAGATCGTGTTCTTTCAGAACTTCATTGTGGAATTCATGGGAAGCACATGAGTCAAACCTAGATGGATCATAGTGAGAGTGTGGCTTATGAAACTTTTTCTTGAAATCCCATGACTCCAAATTTGCTGGCTCCTTGGTGTCATTCAAGGCAATTCCTTTAAACTTTTGAGTGCTCTTTTCGGGTGTGTCCTTTTTGTTCATGATAAAGAGAGTGAAAGAGTAGAAGATGAAAGAGTGAATGGAACCGAATTGTGTGAAAGAGGATGGATGGAATAAATGTTGAGTGAAAGGAGAATATGAGATAGTTAATGCACAAGGTGGGTGATTAATGACCAGTGTGGTTTCCAAGAGTTTGAAAAGATGGTTTCCTTAAATCAAGGGATTAGTTGAAAAAGAAGGATTTGATTTGACCTATGCTTCTTCCATAAGATATGATAAGACAACCAAGAGATTTTGTGGATTTATTTTTCAAACAAAATGGGAAACTAACAAAACTGTCATGGTGGGGTCAAGGAATTTTGGTGGGGCCCACAAAATTTGAACTCTGCGTTGCCTCCCCCTTGACCACAGCTCCTTCATCATCCCTGTATTTTTATCTCGTCCAAACCTACGAGACAAAACCAAACAGAATCAAAAAGTTCACAAATTTTCAACAGAACTTAATTCTATCATTCCCAAACTTTTTCTTAAGGTACAGAATCTGTCTTCACAGAGAGGTTTTGTAAAAATATCAGCAATTTGGTCTTCAGATTTTACAAATTGAATATCAATAGTACCCTTTTGCACATGTTCTCGAATGAAATGATATTTTATCTCAATGTGCTTAGTTCTTGAGTGTAGAACAGGATTTTTTGAAATGTTTATAGCACTCATATTATCACAAAATAAGGGTATACTATTGATTTTTAATTTGTAATCTTCCAATTGTGTTTTTAACCAAATTAATTGTGAGCAACATGCAGATGCGGAAATATATTTGGCTTCAGCAGTGGATAGAGCCACTGTGGCTTGTTTCTTGCTTGACCACATGTTGAGTGAGCTTCCAAGGAAGCAACACATGCCGGAGGTGCTCCTCCTATCCACTCGATCTCCCGCATAATCTGCATCACAAAAACCTACTACACAAAAGTCATCAGATTTAGGATACCATAATCCATAATTACAAGTTCCTTTAATGTATCTAATGATGCGTTTAACAGCCGTAAGGTGGGATTCTTTTGGATATGATTGAAACCTTGAACATACACCCACACTTTGGACTATATCCGGTCTAGAGGAGGTAAGGTACATGAGTGAACCTATCATTTCTCTATACCTTGTTTCATCCACAACTTGGCCATCATCATCTTTTTCAAGTTTAGTATTGGGATGCATAGGAGTGCCCATTGATTTGGAATTTTCTAGGCCGAACTTTTTGATAAGTTCTTTTGCATACATTCCTTGGTGAATAAAAGTACCACTAGGAGTTTGCTTAATTTGGAGGCCAAGAAAGAAAGTAAGCTCTCCTATTAAACTCATCTCAAACTCACTAGTCATGAGTTTTCCAAACTCTTCACACAAGGAAACATTGGCCGAACCAAATACAATGTCATCAACATAAACTTGAACAAGAAGGATATCATCATTAGATGCTTTAATGAATAAGGTAGTGTCGGTGGTTCCCCTTTGAAAATGATTTTCCAACAAGAAGGCACTAAGCCTTTCATACCAAGCTCTTGGAGCTTGTCTAAGACCATAAAGAGCCTTAGTTAATTTAAAAACATGATTTGGAAATTCTTTATGTTCAAAACCGGGGGGTTGAGCCACATACACTTCCCTATCAATAAAACCATTAAGGAAGGCACACTTAACATCCATTTGAAACATTTTGAAACCCTTATGGGCAGCATAGGCAAGAAGCAACCTAATTGCTTCCATTCTAGCTACCAGAGCAAAAGACTCATCAAAATCAATACCCTCTTCTTGATCGTAACCTTGGGCCACTAATCTAGCCTTGTTACGAACAACTTGTCCATCCTCACCAAGTTTGTTTTTAAACACCCACTTAGTACCCGTTACCTTCTTACCATCCGGATGAGGTACTAGTGTCCAAACCTTATTTTTGTCAAATTGAGCGAGCTCCTCTTGCATTGCTTTGACCCATTATGGATCCTCAAGAGCTTGTTTGACATTGTTGGGCTCTATTTGTGACAAGAGAGCTAGATTGCTAGGTTCGGTTGGCCTTTTGGTGGATGATCTTGTTGTTACTCCTTGAGAGGGATCACCAATGATGAAGTCATGAGGATAACCCTTCATAGACTTCCATTCTCTAGGCTTTCGGACAAGTGTAGAGCTTTGATGAACTTCTTGTGGTCTCACTGTTTCAGTTGCTCGTGCCTGCTCAGGAGACAAAACGGAAGTTTCTCCTTCAATCTGACGAGACAAAACTAGACTGGCAGATTCTTCATTCTGGACAGATTTGGGATTTTCTTTGCTTGTTCCGGCTCCTTCTCCATCTGAATCATTATCTATCACAGTACTGGGAATTAAGTTAGAATCACAGAAGGTAACATATATGGATTCCTCTATTGTCCTATGCTCCTTGAGATAAACTCTATAAGCCTTGCTTGTGGTGGAATATCCAACAAACATTCCTTCATAGGATTTTGGATCAAATTTTCCAAGGTTTTCCTTATTGTTAAGTACAAAGCATTTGCATCCAAAAACATGAAAGTACTTAAGATTTGGAGGGGTTCCTTTCCATAGCTCATAAGGAGTTTTCTTTAACCCTTTTCTAATGATTGTTCTATTCAAAATATAACATGCTGTGTTCACAGCTTCAGCCCATAAAAATTTAGGAATCTCATTTTCACATAGCATAACCCTAGTCATTTCTTGAAGGCTTCGATTCCTTCTTTCAACCACCCCATTTTGTTGGGGCGTTCTAGGGCATGAAAAATTATGAGAAATCCCTAAGTCATCACAGAATTTTTCAAAGTCTTGGTTTTCAAATTCTCTTCCATGATCACTTCTCAAATGGGCAATTTTCAAATCCTTTTCATTTTGAATTTTCTTGCAAAGGGTGGAAAAAGCATAAAACGCATCATTCTTATGAGCAAGGAAAAGTACCCAACCGAATCTAGAGTAATCATCAACCACAACAAGACCATAATATTTACCTCCCAAACTTTGAGTTCTAGTAGGACCAAAAAGATCAATATGTAACATTTCCAATGGCCTTTTGGTTGAGATTCCATCTTTTGATTTAAAAGAGGATTTTACTTGTTTGCCCAATTGGCAAGCATCACAAGTAACATCCTTATCAAACTTGATGTTTGGAATTCCTCTAACCAAATTCTTTTTGACTAGCTTAGAAATTTGGTACATGCTAGCATGTCCCAACTTTCTATGCCAAAGCCATTTTTCAGATTCAAAAGATGTAAAGCATGTTACATTTTGTTCCTTTAAATCCTCAAGAGTTAATCCATACACATTGTTGCATCTCTTGGCTTCAAATAAAATATCCCCAGTTTTCTCACAAACAACCAAACAAACAAACTTCTTAAAGATAACATCAAAACCTAAATCACACAATTGACTAACACTAAGTAAGTTATGTTTCAAACCATTTACAAGAAGCACATCATTTATACAAGAAGAAAAGTTTTTACCAACTTTCCCAACAGCCACTATTTTTCCTTTTGCATCATCACCAAAGGTGACAAGTCCTCCATCATATTCATCAAGCTTTATGAAGAAGGTTGTCTTTCCGGTCATATGCCTAGAGCATCCTCTATCCATGTACCACATATTTTCTTTTTTCTTGGATGCTAGGCAGACCTACAAAATAAACTCAAGTGACCTTAGGTATCCAAATTTTCTTGGATCCTTTCACGTTAAACCATCTCTTATGTCCCAGATCATTGTAATAAAAAACAACCTTGTAAACTTTATCACCTATCATTCTTTCTCCAAAGAAACATTGAACTGGAAAATGACCACTTCGGTTACATAGTCTACAAAATCTTGGAGTTGCTGTTTTGTTAAAGGAAGTTGGGTCTTGATACTTAACATCATTCGAAGATGAAGCAATGTTTTCAAAATGTGATTTTTCAGATTTATAAAAATCCAACCCAGCTTTATCATAAAGAGGTTTTTGACTAGCCAAGATTTGATTCAAATTTTCAGAACTTTGGGTGAACTTGGCTAAGTCTTCCTTAAGTCTTTTAACCTCTTTAAGCAACTCTTCATTTTGCTTAAAATAATTCACATATGCAAGGACAGAATGGTCACTTTCACAGCTTCTAACTTGGGCTTTTAACTGCTTATTCTCTTCCACAAGATCACAAGCAGTTTCGGCCTCTCTTAGTTTTTCTTTGAGAAAGTCATTTTCAGCTTTAAGAATGAAATTTTGTTGTTCAAGATCTTGATTCTCAGTTAGAAAACATCTTATTTTTTCAGAAAGATGGTCTATCATAAGATGAAGGTCTTCAGTGTCAGAGTTTTGAAATGATACCTGATCTATCTCATTTGCCATGAGACAGGGCTGTGATTTAGTCTCAGACTCTTCATCATCATCTGAGTCATTTTCCAAATCTTCCCATGTGGCCATCAGTCCCTTCTTCTTCACTCTTTTCGGCTTCTCTTCCTTTTTCAACTTGGGACAATCAGATTTGAAATGACCCATTTCCTTGCAATTGTAACAAGTTACTTTGCTAAGGTCTTTCTTCATCTTCCTTAAGGTGCTGCCTTTGCCTTTGAGCTTCGCCATTTTCCTGAATTTTTTTGCAAACAACACAAACTCATTTTCAGAGGAGTTATCACTGGATTCATCATCCAGAGGGTTAGTCACAGAAGAAAAGGCAATTCCTTTCTTTTTTGAATCTTTTTTCAAATAGGAGTTTTCAAAAGCAAGAAGATTTCCTCTCAAATCATCAAGTGTCATGGAATCTAAGCTACTACTCTCAGAAATAATTTAAGCTTTTGTTTCCCACTCTTTTGTAAGACATCTCAACACTCTTCTCACTAGCACAGATTCAGAATGTGTAATTCCTAGAGCATCGAAGCCAACAATGATGGAGTTGAACCGTTCAAACAGTTCATCAATGGACTCTCCTTCCTTCATTGCAAACATTTCATATTCCCTGTTCAACATGTCTGTCCGAGTTTTCTTTACAATGGTGGTTCCTTCATGAGTGATTTGTAACTTGTCCCAGATTTCCTTTGCCGTTGTGCATCGTGATACTCGTCGATACTCCTCAAAGCTGATGGCACAGTTGAGCAGATTGGTTGCCTTGGCATTTAACTCCACAGTCTTCCTATCTTCCTCGGTCCAGTTTGTTTCTGGTTTCAGAGAGATTACTCCTTGAGCATTTGTGGTAGTTCGAAATTTAGGACCTTCCAAGATGATCTTCCAAAGTCTGTAATCCACGGCTTGTACAAATATCTTCATCCTCTCCTTTCAATAGGTATAATTTTTCCCATTGAATAGGGGAGGTCTGTTGCTTGATTGACCTTCAGCCAGATTGTATGACAATACACTTGCGCCACTGTTTTCTACCATGAGGATCTTTACTCCAAGCTGCAAAGCTTGATCTCTTTGAGACCAAGCTCTGATACCAATTGATGGTTTCAGTGGCTAAGAGAAGGGGGGTTGAATCTTAGCCCCCTTTTCTGGTGCTAACACTTGCTGACCTTCAGAGAAGACTTTTCTGTTTTTTGCTCGTCACTGGACGCGAGCAACTTTGTTTTGTCTCGTCCCTTGTCACGAGACTTTTTGTTTTGTCTCGTCACTTGGCACGAGATAATTCTGGTTTTTGCTCCTGTGTAGTAGAAAACAGAAATGGAGTAGAAAGAGAAGAAGATTGCACCCAGATATATCCTGGTTCGGCTGCTAAGTGCAGTGCAGCCTACATCCAGTCTCCATCACAAACATGATGGAATTTCACTATAATCAATCTGATTACAACTTGTAAAGTGCTAACCCAACTTACAAGGGGATTCCCACAGAATCATGATACACAACATAGATGAACAAAGGACCTCTAAGACATCTATGGCTTTTTTTTTTAATTTTGCACTCTCTGCCTTTTTCCGCTCTATGGCTTTTTCATACAAACCTCACTTGTTTGCCTTTTTCCATGAGACTCAAGACATGACAAAATTAAACAGAAAAATTACAAAACAGAATACATTGAAGGAGAAGAGAAAACTGTTAGCTCAGGTAGCTCTGAGAACTCTGTGCTTTGCACTCTCAAATTTTCTCCTTGCTTCAAACAGTGGTTGTTCCCCCTTTTTAAAGAAGAGGAAAGCCTCCACACTTGAAGCCAAAACCGAACCAACTTCTTCCTCCTTCAACAAACACAGAACCGGTTCGGCCACACAGAGAGAGAAGAGATAACCATGCATTAACCAACATGCAATTACCTCTAGTCCTTTCTTGATCATCACCCTTCATCAATCCGGGCTCTCCATCCTTGGCTTCCTCTCCAATATGGATTTCTGGCCCTTGATGCCTCATGATGATAATGACTTCATCTGCTTCAATCTCTGCCTTCAACCATCACTTCGCCACTCTAGCTACTCCCTGTGGTGGCTGAGTAGAATCAAAGACAAGCCATGCTTCAAGAATCTCTCCTCTTAGCCGAATCTTCAACGTCCATTTTTGAGCATGTAAGGCTCAAGATAGCCTCACCAAATCTAACCACATTTGGTAAGTATCTTAGCCACAGCTCACTTTTATTTTAGTATGTTTTCTTGCCATCATTAGCTTGATGGTCTTGATGCATGCAGCTTCTTCCTTTTCTTGGTTGAAGAACATTTCTTCCATTGTTTTCTGGACAAGGACCGAACAAAGAAGAAGAAAGAGATGAGAGAGAATGAAAAGAATCTGAAGAAAAACAATGCAAAGTGGTTAAGCAAATTAATTGGGAATAGCTTGCTTTTACTTTCCTAACATAGAGTGGCGTGTTTGACATAATAGCCATCAATCAATTCAGCTGAATTTTCTCTCTCATGTTCCCCATGCATTATTTAACAATGTAATAGATTTTGAAATCCATCACATGGTTAGAGGCTTGGTTCCGTTGGAAGCACTATGCTTTCATTTTTCCTTTGTTTCGGACCAAGAATGGAACCAATTATCTCTTAATATAATTTGGGCTTGTGACATTATGATCAAAGCTGGCCCATTTGGTTAACATTTGCTTTCCTGATAAAATTGATTTCGGATCAAGCATTTATCAAAATTAAGTATGGGCTTGGTTATAATATCATTGAGTTTGGCCCATTAAAACAACAATTCAGCTATTTGATAAGAAGCATGTAGCAAGGCTGAATGGCAACTTTAATTTGGGCTTGCATCAACTTTCCTTTTTATTTTCGGCCCAATATCAAAAACCTGCAGCACAAAATTATTAATTAACATATGATTAATGAAACTCAAATTAATAATTTTGTAATTTATTATTTTAATAATGTTTGTTCATCATCAAATTAAATTAGAGTTTTCCAAACTCATCAGTTAGAATTTTTGAAGAATTGCTGTAATAATTTGGTTAGCCAAAAAGTTACTGTTGGAAGTAATAACCCGTCTTAAAATTTGACGGTAAATTTTGACCCTAGTGTAGATTTCATTGGCACTAATGTTACTGTCGGATTTTGCAACGGAAAAATCCGACGATAACATCAATAAATGAAACGTGTCATTTTGATAACCGTCAATTTGTTACTATCAGATTTTTTCACTAGTAAATTCGACTATACTAATACTACTATATTATAAAAAATAAGCCAAAAAAACTCATATTCGAAATGCACTAAACTCTTAAGGGTAAAGTATACTTTTTGTCCTGAAATTTGATAAAAGTTTAAAAAATATCCCTAAGTTTTATTTTGTTTCAATTTTATCCAAAAATATCTCGATTTGCATTAAATATACCCCTGACGGCTAATTTTTCAAAAAAAATTAAAACTAATTCAACAAAAATTTTATAATAATAACCCTCAACACAAGCAAATCAAGCATAATTTTCATACATTATTGTTAGATTGGTTTTAAATTTTTTGAAAATTTAGCCATCGAGGGTATATTTGATACAAATCGAAAACTTCTGGGATAAAATTGAAACAAAATAAAACTTAGGGGTATTTTTGAAACTTTTGCCAAACTTCAGGGACAAAAAGTATACTTTACCCAACTCTCAATTACAAAAATTGAACAAAATTAAATTAGAAATTGAAAGAGCAATATTGATGAGAATTAGAGATTAGACTATACTAATACTACTACATTACATAAAGAATCAATCATACCAAACTATTTATGATATTAACAATTAACTAATTTATTGTCCACAACATCAACCATACGTTGTCATAAATTAAGACAATACAATAGCTAAATTAAACACCAATTCATAACCAATAAAAATTTCATTATCAACTATTATTAATATTAATCATCTGAGACAATTCTAAAAGTTAAAAAGTAAATAAGTTTTTTTAGTTGCCCAAGATTCAATCCTAGTTCTTTCAATTAAGTTTGATGGAACTTGATCTGTCAAATTGTTATTTTGTAGAAATCTGCAATAGTCAAAGAGAGTCTAATAAAGAACTTAAAACAAAAAATATGCACCGTCACCATTAACATTCAGTCATAAGTTCACAAACCATATATGAACCAAAACCAAGCAAACACCAAAAGCACCTATACCATAAAAACTTTACAGATGTATTCACCAAATCTAAAATTCACAACATCTGCCAAATATAATCATATACAAAATCAATCAGCCACATCAAATACTAATTGACATTCAGCCATCATTCATCCAGAAAATTAATTTAAACCAAAAACATAACTTAAATCAATAATTAACACAAAAAATAAACAAGTTAAGATTATTTTTGACAATTAACAACAATCAACTAATTAACTCAGAAAATAATTAACTCAGATAATAATAAACTTACAAAATTAATAACAATAAACAATAAGTCAATAATTAACTCAGAAAATAAACAAGTTAATATTAACTCAGACAATTAACAATAATCAAGTAATTAAGAACAAAAATTAGAGTTAGGGATCTTACGCTTGCAAAATAATAAACAGAAATCAAAACAATAAACAAAAATTAGAATAATAAACACAGAATCATCAAAACAAAATTCAAAACTAAAATCATAAAAAAAAATTCAAATACAGAATATTAAAACAGAATTTAAAAAAAATTCTAAATCAAAACAGAATTCAAAACCCTAAATCTAAACTAATACATGAATTGAATCTAAAAAACAATTAATCTCTAATACAAATATCCTAATTACAAATTTTCTAATATATAACAAATGAAAACTAGATAAAATAAAGTTTAGGATTTTTTAAATAAATTAAAAAATAGTAGGAACAAGGAGAAGGACAACATACCTGGAGGAAGGAAGGAGGCAGCTTTGGTGGCATAAGGAGCAGCGACGACAATAATGGCAGTAGCGGCAGTGGCAGCAGTGGTGGAGCGACAAAAACGACGGCGATAGAGCGACCAACAGGACGTAAGGAGTCTATGTAGTCTTTGAACACTGTTGGTGGTGGTCGTTGGTGGTGGAGGGGTTGCTGGAGGTAGTTTGTGGGGGGAGAGAGAGAGAGGGAGTAGTTCTAAAATGGGGGGAGAGGGTTCACGATTCGAATTTAGGACAAGATTACCGTCGGATTTACCGGTAGATAAATCCGACGAAAATGCTTTGTGAATGACCAAAACGTAACGTTCGACTAATTCAGATTACCGGTGGAGCGAATTTATCCACGAATAAATTCGACGGTAATAATCGTGCCAATTTTTTTCCTCCAATTATTATCGGCAAATTTACCATTGGAAAGCCAAATCCGACGACAATTTTTTTATCCAACAAATTTATTAACAAATCCGCCGGTGAATATGTTGGCAAACTCGTTGCTGATATCCGATGCTAAATTCGATGGTATTCAATGATTTTTTTGTAGTGATTGAAGATAGCGGCCGCAAGCCCTCTTCTGCAGCCACTGCAGTGGGATCTCGGAACACAACTCTGTCGCATCTCCACCCACCCCTATCATTGTTCCGTCACTGTTGGAGGTCACCACTACGCCGCCATCATTGCCATTGAGGACCATAGAGGTAAGCAATTTCTCCATTTGCTTTATTTTTTGAAAAGAGCCCTAGTGTGCTGCCACCACTACGTCGCCACCACCAGAAGTAATTTTTCAGTGAATACCTTTTTTACATATTTTTTTTATTCATTTTAGGGTTTTACTATGACTTTATTAAATTTTTTTAGGAAATGTGTGAGTAGGTTTTTGATGTATTATTTGTTAAATTAAGTTAGTATAGTTAAAAATTAAATAAGGTTTGGTAAGTTAAGTTATAAATTAAGGTAATTAGTTTGATAAATTCTTTTTTTTTAAGAAATTTTTTACTAATTTAGGATTTTATTAAATTCTTTTTATAAAATGGGTGATTAGGGTTATCTTGCATTATTTGTTAGACTAATTTATTCTAATTAAAAATTAAATAAGGTTAGGTTAGATAAGTTTTAAATTAAGGTAATTATTTAGATAATTAATTTCTTTTATACCTTTTTTATTAATTTAGTATTTTATTAACATTTTTATTAAATAAAGTTGGGTTTAGTTTAGAGTTGAAGTTAGAGTAATCTAGAGTTGAATTTAGGTCAAGTAAGTTAATTTAGAGTTAATTAGATTTTTAGGTTTAGGTTAAATAGTTAATTATGTAGATTTATGATTTAGAGTTTATTGGATTACTTTAGGATAACTTTCTTCATTTAATTTTTATAAGTTCTTTTACAGATTCTATTAATTTTAATTATTAATTTCATTTATTATGAGCATAATATGAGCATAATTCAACCCATGGTGCATACCAATCTAATGGATATGGTGGACCTCCTTGTGGTTATCAACCACAACAATCATATGCTTATGAACCCCCACCTCAACATAGCCCTTAACCACCATACTCACAAGCCCCGCACCACCAAACACCTCAATATGACTCTAATCCATATCCACCATACCAACAACCATATGAGTCATATGAACCATACTTAGAGCCACCACAATTCCAACATCAATACTTCCAAGAATCACCACCTCTATATACATCACCTCCACACTCTTACCAACATGAACCACCTCCCATATATGAGAACTTTCAACCACATGATGAATTCTCCTTTCCATCACAACCCTTCTTGGAAGAATACCCATATCCATCGATCCAAGAGCAACATGATCCTAATTATGTTAGCCAAGTAGAACAAGAGCCAATGGATTGTCTCATGAAAGCAATGGATTGGCTTAAAGCAACCATATTTCAAAAGGAGCAAGAGGAAGTCCAAAAGAGGCATGAGGCTCTCATGGCTAACCTTGCCAAAATTAAAGCCAACGTAGATTCATGGGATTCATGCCACATACAAAATATTTTAATGGATGAATGTGGAAAATCCACCGGAGAGCGGAGCATGAAGGAGATTTTAGAATCTCAACTTGAGAACAAAGAGATGGAGTATGTCTTGCAACAAGTGGAAGAAGCCGAGATCATTGAAGAGGAAGAAGTGATTGAAGATCTAGGAGAAGTTGAGTGTGAGGTGAATTCCAAGGTTGTAGAATCTTCTTCTATTGAGCTTGAAATTGATGTTGAGGAGGATAATGTGCAACCTCCAAGGCATATTGTGAATGATGAAAGATTGGAAGATGTTGAGCAAGCGACAAGTCCCACCATTGAAGATGATTCCGCACCAACCAATGTGCTATTTGAGATTGTTGAACCTTCCTCATTGTGTTGTGAAATTGATGATAAGGAGGACCGTCCACAACCTCCAACACTTGACTTGAGCAATGAGGAATGTGTAAAAGAAGTTGGTGAACAAGGAATTAAATTGAGGAAGCTTGTTAAGAGGTGGAAGTAATCCAAGAAGAGCACAAAGGAGTGGAAATTACAAAGCCGTTGGAAATCTCTCATCCTAAGTCACCATCTAACACAACATTTGAGTGGGTATTATTCATATCTCTTAGCTTTTTTATTCCGCTTGAATAAGATTTGCTTGAAACAGATGGTCAACTTAGAGCTCTTTGTGGATTTAAGAGCAAAAGGGAGATGGTTAGTGGTTGGAAACACCATTCAACGTTTACTATGGTTGAAAGCTCAAAGTTTAAGTGCAAGAATTGGTTTGATACTCAATTGATTGGGTCTACAAGGATGATTTGGTGCTTGACTGAGAATTCTAATTGATTGACACCCGATTGGAACTTTGATGATCAACTTGAAGACTGGTATGAAACAAAGTTTGGGATCTTGGATCACAAAAACAGGACCAACTTTGCGAGCTCATAGCTTGTTTGGAACTTCCTCAAAGTTTGGTGCAATCAATTAGTAATCTTGGGAGCATTTTGTAGAAACAAGCATTGTTGGAAGTTCAAATATGAGTATAAGCATAAGCTTCCATGACAAGGAGCATCCAACTTAAGGACAATAAATAAAAGTGTTAGGTGGAAGACACCCCACCATGATAAATTTTTTCCACTTTCTCCTTTGTATTTATTGGTAAATAAGTTAAATTTTCATTTTTAGTTGGGTTTATTTAGTTTTAAATTGTAGTTTAGCTTGTTTGATAATGTTTGGTATTTCTTTGGTAGCTTGTTAGGTGCCCAGAAGCTTAATATGTTAAAAAAAGGTGGAGAGGTCGCGCATAGGCTTGCCTCACGCGTACGCGCGACACTTATTCAGAGAGTTTGGCTTGTTGTGCCTATCCCGTGCGAATACTATGCGTTGGGCAAGTCCCGCGTATGCGTGCCCCACGCGTACGCACCACTCCCCAATTTCCCAAGTCACGCGTACGCATGACCTTCCGTGTATGCGTGACTCCCCCGTTTCACATTCTTCATTTTTCTTCTATTCTCTCCATTTCTTTTCTTCTTTTCTCTTCTTCTCTTTTCTTTTCCTCATTCAATCATTATCCATCACCACAATTCACCATTTACCACCATCTCCTTCTGTTATTTAGTTAGTTTAATTTGCTATTTTAGTATATTAGGTTGTTAGTATAGGTTAGACTTTGGTAAAAAATGTTGAGTTATTGATTTGATTTGCTTATTATGCTGAGATATTACTGCTGATTACTAACTTAATGCTATCTTAGCATCATTGTTATGAATATTTATTATTGGATTTCTTTGTTGGGGTTATACTTTGTAGCATGTTATTGAATTTTTCATGCTCAATAATTGTGCATGCCAAGTACTTGTAAATTACCTTTAAAGCATTCTAAATCTTTTGAATTGCATATTTTGGCCACCATGTGATTTGATTTTATTATCTCTCATTAGGCAATTTGCTTTTATTTGATGCATTTGTTCTTAGGTGATGCTTGCTTATGTTGACTTTTATTTACATCACTAAGTTTGTGCATCGATATTGTCGAGTTGTGAAATTGAATTGTAAGCTCACTATGGACATCTTTTTGAAATTCTCAAGCTATATGGACTATGCATGCTATGTGATTGATTTCAACTTCTATCTCTCTTTCCCTAAGTTGCATAGCACCCATGTGCCCCACTTTATGTCAATTAGGTGATGCGAACAAAAATTCAAAGTATGTTATTGATTGATGTGTGATTTCCATAGTTTCTTTTGTTCAATAAGTTTCTTTGCACATCAACCAATATTCATTCATTATCCATTTCACAATTGTTTGATTCTTGTTTGAGTACTTTTATGCTTCTTTACTACTTGTTTGTTTGTCTTAACCTACAAGTTTTCTTTAAAGTATCTCAAGCACACTAGAATGAGTGAAGCGTATACTTCTTCTGTGTAATTGTGACATAGCTTTCAGTGCTAGTGTGTGAATTCTATCCCATGCGCAACTTAGAATTCATGCACTATTTTTCTTAATGTCACAAACTGATTAACTCACTTCATTTTAGTGATCATTACCTCGTTCCAACAATCTATGCTTCCTTACTTTTGCATTTGGTCGTCTTACTATCCTTTTTTCTATCTTTCAGGATATTCATCATAAGCAAAAAGGAAAGCAGAAGAAAGAACAAGCAGCAATCGGTTGATCCACCAACTGAAGGTGCAATTCATGAAGTCATCGTAACCCCTTTGCTCATCTTTGAATGCACCGAGGACGGTGCAAACTTTTAAGTGTGGGGAGGTCGTCCAACCAATCGGCCAATCTTGGGTGAAAAATTCTAATCCTAACACTTTCACATCTTAATTTTTTTTGTTATTACCATGTCTTTTAGAATTTTTAGTTGCATTCTCTTGGGTTGCATATATATATAATAAGCCTAGTCAAAATAATAAAATTTTTCAAGGAATTTATCTATAGAGCATTCCAAAATTGATTTAAGTTAAAATATTTTTTTCATTGTAACTTGCTTGAATTATATATTGTGGAACTTAGTTTTGGGGCTAGAACACACTACCTTGTGATTTTTTAGCCTAATTGTGTGGTTGCATCATATAACCACTATTTTTATTCCTATATGTTATTTTCTTTCTATAATTGTAATCTTTGATTTGTTTGATTCTTTATGTCCATTATTTGATGTATATATGCATTTATATGATTTAGGCCTTCATTTCAATTAGCTCACTTACCCAAATAGCCTACCTTTTGTCTATCTTTGTTAACCAATTTTGAGCCTGTTTAATCCCCTTTTATTCTTAAATTTAGCACATCACTACTCCTAAGTGAAAAATAATAAATGTCATTCATTTGGATCTTTGATTAGCTTAGGCTAGTGAGAGTGTGTATCATTCAAGTGTGAAAAAGTTTAAGAACATTGGTAGAGATAAAAGTGTATTTTGAATTTTCATTAAAAATCTTAGGAATTGGGTATACATTCATGCATTCATCAATACTTAAACTATATGCATTATTCTCTTTTGTGTATATTATATATATATAAAAGAAGAAAAAAAAGAAAGAGAAAAAAAAGAAATAAAAAGAAAAGAAAAAAAGAATGCAATAAAAAGGGGACAAAATGTCCCAAAGTAAAGAAATAATAACAATGCATATGTGTTGTGACTAAAAAGGGAATGCAAGAGTGTGTAGAAAAAGTGAATAATGGGTAGCTAGTTTTACATTAGAGTTAAATAGGTTGTCATAGGTTAGGTGGGAAGTTTAATTTAATCAAATATTCAAATTCTAGTCCCTCTTGACCAAATACAATCTTACATTGACCCTAGTCCCATTACAATCTGTGAAAAGTTCTCATCATATTTGTATGCATGCATTGAATAATTGTTGATTGTTAGATGAAAAAAAAATCTTGGAAAGCAAGATTAGAAGAGAATTGAGTGAATCAACCCTAAACACTTGAGCGATTAGAGCATATACACATCCAGTGAGGGTTCGATTGCTCAATTATATGTTTCCAACCTTGATTATTTCTTATCTAGCAAGTTTGCAAATTCTTTCCTAGGACTCAATTCAATTGTGGATTTGACTTGATTATGATTGCTTTAGCCCTTATGTTCAGACATGTATTCTTGGGAATTGATTTATTTTGACCAAGTAGTTGCATGCATGTACATAGATTGCATATATGTATTTTACTTTGGATAAATGTTGATACCTATTTCTTGTCTTTTTTGAGTTTAGCATGAGGACATGCTATTGTTTAAGTGTGGGGAGATTGATAAACCATAATTTTATGGTTTATCTTATGCTGAATTTGCTGCATTTTATTGACTTTTTCTTTTTTTATTCATTAAAATAGCATAGTTTTGTAAATTCTTCCTAAATTGTGCTTAAGATTGAAAATATGCTTTTTAGTCCCTTAATTTCCCAAATTTAATTTACTTTAATTCCATTCGATGTCATGATGTGTTTGTTAAGTGTTTTCAGGCTTAGAAGGTAAAGATTGGATTGAAGAAATGAAGAAAAAGCATGTAAAATTGGAGAATTCATGAAGAAATAAAGTTTTGAAAATCTGCCCGGTTACGCGTACGCGTGATCTAAGATTTTGCCATGTTGTGTGTACACATGCCTTCCGCATACGCGTGACACGAAGCACGTGACTCACATAAAGAAAATATGGCTGGCAATTTCTGGACCTCTTCAAGCCCAAACTCAACTCATTTTTGAAGTATTTGAGGCCAAATTCAAGGAAGAACATGGGCAGAGCAATTAGGTTTAGTTTAGTAACATGTTGTAGGTTATATTCTAAAGAGAGAAGCTCTCTCTTCTCTCTAGAATTAGGATAGAATTAGGTTAATTTTTCCTATATTTAGGGTTTGATCTTGCTTTGATTTAGTTTTATTTACTATTTCTTGTTATTACATCTTTGTTTTCTTAGTTTTACATGTTATTTCTTTTATTTGGTTACTTTTATGTTTCATGGACTCTTGTTTGATTTTGATTCTCTTTAATGCAATTTATATTTTCATGATTATTGTTACTTTCTTTAATTGTTGTTATTGTTATCTTACAATTGTTAGTCTTAAATTTTTATTAATTCTTGTTATTTTACTATACTTTCATTTTATGCCTTCTAAGTGTTTGATAAAATGCTTGGTTTGGTTTTAGGATAGATTTTAGCACTCTTGGCTTGAGATTGAGGACTTAGATGCCTTGATATCATTGATATCCAGTGTGATTGGTAATTTAGGGTTGTTAGTTGGTTTTAGGATCAGTTATGTCCACTTGACTTCACCCTCCGATATTAGAGGATAACTAAGTGGAATTAACCCTTTGTAATTACCATGTTGTGGTCAATGATCTAGATAGAAAACCTAAGCTCTTAATCCTTGCCAGGAGTGCCTTTTAGCATTTATATTCCTCTTAGTTGCTATCTTTATTTTCTTGTCATTTAGTTTCTCGCCTCTTTATCAACAAATCACCCCCCGTATACTCATAACCAATAGCATGCATACTTCCCTGCAATTCCTTTGAGAGATGACCCGAGGTTTAAATACTCTCAATTTTTATTGGTTTGAATTAAGTGACAAACAAATTAAACTTTGATTGATGGTCGGTTGTTGGTTTGGATCTATATTTCGACGAGATTATTTTTGTGAAAATTCTGAACCAATGATTTTCTTACGTCAAGGGGATTGAATGAATAAAGAAATGAGTTTCTTAGATCATTCACAGTTCATTATAATAATGGTAACAAGTTCGAGTTTGACAATTAAATCATACTTTAAGGGTTAACCAAGAGCTGAAAAGATGGATGGAATTATACTTTGTTCTTTTCGGGTTCTTAGAAAAAATATATTAACTTCATACTATCGGATCTTTAAGGAGTGTTGCTAGACGCAAACCTTGATCAGTAAATTTTGTATGACTAATTTACTACCTGCTCAATGTGGAACCTATGGGTCATACACAGACGAGTGTTCTAATCTTTGCTATAAAATTATTTAATTATTATTTTGATTTGATCAAATAAATAATTATATTAATCTAAATAGAATATTATTATATTTTTGTTAGCATCAAGAATATAATAATAATATGATAATTGAGAATACTAAATGAAAATTGAGAATAATTAGTTATTCTATTCTTAAATTTGAATTCTAAATTTGGATGATATCTTAATTGATTCTGTTTTAAATTGAGTTATGATATGATTCATAAATTTGAAAAATTTATATTTAAAATAAGATATTATTTAAATTTGGATTGAGCTTCAAATTTAAAATTAACAACAGTGGCACCTTCTTAAAACCTTTATTTGCTGAACAATTATAGAATAATAAGGGATGCGTACTAGAACGGCTAGGATTTCATGTTTCATTGAATATTTATTTGTTTTAATATATGCTTGCCATTGATTAAACTGTTAAAACTGAGAAAATATTTTGGTGGAGGTCTCTGAATTAAGAAAAAATCTGTCAAATTTTTGTTAAAATTGTTTAAAGACATGTTTGGTTTGTAAAAATTAAAAATTACATTTGGTGGAGGTCACTGATTATAGCCAAAATTCTGTCAAAATTTCTAAAAAAAATAATCAAGTTGTGTTGTTGGTTAAATTCTAGGTTGCTTATGGCAAGATGATTTCAAGTCATCGTTTGTGGATGTACAATATAGATAATGGGCAACGAGGTTAATAAAATATGAGTTCTTTGAGAGGGTGATCAGTTTGCTGCGTATATATTTAACATAGATTCTTATAGGTATCAAAGATTATCTAGGTATCCATGCTATAAGTGTCGACTAACTAAGTGGCTAGGGGTTTTGGATATAACCCTGCATCTTTATCGTAATGGGTTCAAAGATAGGTATTGGGCATGGACTGAACACAGAAAACTTCATAATCAGGGAATTAATCAATCTGCACATATTGCCAATAGGGTTGAGGATTGGTCAAGGAGGGTTAACTTGGTTAGATAAGAAAATATGAAAGACGTGAATTGGGAGGATAACCAAAAGAGATGCAATCAGATGATCTTTGATGTAGTTGGAGTTCAAGCTGTAGAAAGTATTAAGGAAGAGCCAAATCTAAATCTGGCTAGATTTTATCATTTGCTGTCGTATAACTGCTGTTTGAGGGTTGTGTTTACTCTAACTTTAGTAACTCGTATTCCTGTTGGTTTTCTGTAGTGACTCCCTATAATATACCTCCCAAAATATACATGAAGGATCTATACAAGTTCCTAAGTTGTTTAATATATAGTACAAGCAACTCTAAAGCCAAAATTGATGTGTTTCTACAATCCTTAGTAGATGAGCTAAATGAATTATAGAGGGTTGGAGTAGAGACCTACGACATTTTAACTAAAATAAACTTTCAAATGCACGATACATTGATGTGGAACATGAATGACTTTCCTACATATGGGATGTTGTCGGTTGGTCAACTCAAGGTAGGATGTTGTGTCCCATTTGCATGGAGGATACAAAGTCATTTTGGCTAAATAATGGGAGTAAGAAGTCGTGGTTTGATTGTCATCGTCAATTCCTTGAGTTCGACCATCCTTCTTGGCAAAACAAAGACTCATTTAGGAAGAATAAAATTGAAAGAAAAGAGGCCATCATTTTGTTGAGTGGTTTAGAAGTTTGGCATCGTGTTTGTCCTATCGAGGATCATCGATAACGGGAGATAGTTGTGAAATTCAGGCTACAACAGAGAGCATAACTGGACGAAGCAAAGTACCTTTTGAAAATTACCTTACTGAAAGGATAACTTAGTTTGTCATTGTCTAGACGTAATGAATATTGAAAAAAAGTTATTGATAACATCATGCACACGGTCATTGATGATGATCGAACAAATTATAATGATAAGACTAGATTAAACTTGGTCAAAATTTATAGGCAACCTGATCGAAACTTAAAGAGGTTTGACAACAAACGGTGATCTAAGCCAAAGGCTGTGTATGTTTTAACAAAGGAATAGAGACAGAATATTTATTGATGGATTAGGGATTTGAAATTTTCTGATAGTTATGCGTCTAATTTGGGTAGATATACATATGTCACTCAAGGCAAGCTTGTTGGGCTAAAAAATCATAACTGTCGCATTTTTTTAGAATTGTTGCTTCCTGTTTCCTTTAGAGAACTTCCCACTAATATCTGAAAACTTCTCACAGAGATAAGTGAGTTCTTTAGCGAGTTGTGTGCTACCAAACTATGGGTTGATGATATTTTAGTGATGGAGAAGAACATCCCCATGATATTGTGTAAACTAGAGAGGATATTCTCCCTTGATTTTTTTTATGTGATGAAACACTTACCAATTCACCTGCCTTACGAAGAAAGAATGTGTGACCCAGTCTAATTTAGATGGATGTATCACTTTGAAAGATTGATAGGGTCATTCAAGCAAATTGTGAAAAACAAAGCTTGTGTTGAGGGATTCATATGCAATGCATTTCTAGCCAAAGAGACTTTCACGTTTTGTTCCTTCTATTTGAGCCATATATTGAAACCCAAAGAATCAGAACTGGTAGCAATGATAAAAGGGGACAATCCTAGTTGAGTGTACCAAAATACATGATCTTTGTTCAAGAAGAAAATGCATTGGATGCAGAAAGTGAACACTAGTTAGACCAAAAGAAAGTCGAGGCCACAAATATGCATGCATTGCTTAACAGTGATCAGATGTCACCCTATGTGACGTAAATTTTTTTAACTTATGTAAATAATTTATTATGTGTCAAAGATCAGTGTAACTTATCTAGATAATTAATCTCGTTGTAAAACTATTTTAACATAGGTTATTTCAAAAAATAAATCTTGATTCTCACTCGATAAGTTTTAACCTTGATTTAAAGAATGTATTTGGTCAAATTTGTATGACATAATGGATGCCGAACTTGTTGCACTTAGTTGGGACCAATGAATAAATGGATGAGCTATCCAGATAAAAACTTCAACGGTTATCGATTTTATTCTTTTCAATGGTTAGTGAAAAAAATAGATAATACTATATTTGGGTCTGCAGAATTATAGGTAGTAGTCATTCTGATTGGTTTGGTGTGTTAGACAATATAATTCAACTATAATATTTTTGTCACAATACGTACATAGTATTTGTATTTAAATGTGAGTGGTTTGATCCAAGTCCGCGATACAGATCACGAGAGCATAAAGATTACATTATCACTAAAGTTAATGTAAACAAGAAATATAGATATTATAACTCTTTTATTTTACCCCAAAATATATGACAAGTATACTATTTGCAATTGTCCTACCTAAAAAAGTGTAAGTCTAGTTGAAGGTTGTAGCAAATACTAAATCAAAAGGTCGCATCGAGTCTGATGGGATGGAAGACCAACAACTTTACTAAATGATGACCCAACTCCTTCGAGGTTGGTTGTTGATACTAACAATCATATCACCTTTAGGTTACTTCTTATGGAATGAGGGTAGATGATGACATTCATCCAGAAGAGATTAACGGAGACAAAGAAAGAGAAGAAGAGATTGATGGAAACAAAAAAGAAGAAGAGAAATTTGATGATCATAATGTAACATCTAAAGAGGATAATGAACAAGGGATTGATGGGGACGAAGAAGAATAGAAATCTAAATGAGGATAACCTTAGCTTCAATTGTGGTTTATGTTATACGTTTGATTTATTTCAAATATTATATTGCATATTATGCGTTAGACTTATTTCCCTGGTAATCGTTCTTTATATTATATTGTATTTTAATTATGATGCTTTTAATTATTTAATTATTTATTTCTCGTAGACATGTCCAGCAGAGATAGTAGCAAGGGTCAGAGTCGTGGTTTGGGTAGAGGGTAGGTGACGCACCTCTCTTCCCCCAACAATTATCCAGTCACCCGCTACATCTGCTATACCTATGATATCACAGGCATAAGCTCCAGGGGACCAACCTTTTATCATGATCCCAAACTCCAATGATGTGGCTCCTACGGCTGTTGGTCTACCTTATCTTGAGCCAAAGTAGACTCCTCTACTGATTCCACCTCATTTTGTAGTTGACCCCACAACAGTCCCAGCTTCCTCCCATGGATCTTAGTTAGTTCCCATAGCAAAGTAGGTCACTAAAATGATGATTTGGCATGATGACATGATTGGATAATTAAAACTTAAATAATTTGTATATAATATGTATACTTGGTTCTCCTTTAATGTATGTTTTCTACTAAATATAAATTATCTCATCATAAGTTTACACCGGATAATAATGCTTACACACAGGAGTGTACAAATGTTATCAAGTTGCTTTATGACCACCCTTGGTCCAACTACAAGAAGGTTCTCCTGAGGTCAGAAAGAGGTGATTTAACAAATGGGCGGTAAGATAGTTATTTTTGTTAATTACATTTTGTTTATGATTTTATAATATTAGTTTTATACCATTTATTATTTCAATTTGTTGAAAAATTTCATGTGGAATGAGGCCCACAATTAGATGATAAAGAAGATCTTCCACCATCGTATGGTGAAGCATCTTCAGCAGATATTAGAGGATATGCAGATGAGAAGGGACCACTTGACGCAATGGCTTTGACCCGACATTAAGAAGGTCTTATTGACGAGATTATTTTATTGACATTAGTATCCTTTATTTTATTGACGAGATTATTTTATTCTTTTTTTAGCGGTTGTTATATATCGGATTATATGGTAGTTTTTCATTTTAATAAAATATATTTAGTTTTCATTAATTTTTAATTTGAATGTTAGTTATCGTAATATTATTTAGTTTTCATCCAGTTATAATTATGATAATTATTAGTTAAAAAGTATTAAATAAAAATTAATTTTTTTAAAAAAATATTACTGTCAAATTTTGTGTGGGATAAATCTGATGGGTATTATTTAATTTTTTAAAATTTTTTTAAATAATATTACTGTCGAAATTTCCGACGATAATTAGGGCGCCAAAAAATTAAAATGGCGGTAGCATTACTGTTGAATTTTTCATGACAGTAATTACAAATAAAAATGACCATTCTGAAAGCAAAGTAATTAGTGTCAAATTTCTAAAATCTACTAGCAAATACTTACTAATGACATTTATACTGTCAGGTTTTTTCAATAATGTCGCCAGTCCAATATGTGTAGACCAAGTCCAATATGTGTAGACCAAGAATATGTGTAGACCAGGTTTTTTTGTGTAGACCAAGTCCAATATGTGTAGACCAAGAATATTTTTTATATTTTTTTAATATGTCATTGTTTTTCTTTGTCACTTGAGCGCATTTGCGATGGATCCTAATGTCGTGTGGCGCCAGACTACATTCAAGTTGCAGAAAAATAGCATCTTTAAATTGGGGTCGTTTTTCACCAACAACCTTTGCACGCCCACCTTTAGGGCTTCCTCCACCTCGGCCACCAGCCCTGTAAATTCGCAAGACATAAATTTGCATGAGCAGGTCCATATCTTGACCAGCACCACTTAACTGACGAGAGGTACAATAAGCTCCTCACATACATGGCGAAGAAGAATGCTCAGGAATCAGGATGCAGAGACAGAGTCCCTGATATAGGAGCTCAGGCAAGAGTTGAAGCATATATAGCACATGCGATAGTAGATGGCTATCTCTTATGAGCATATTTGCGCGGGGTAGCGGTACTGGGGGCGACTCCTCCTCAAGTGCACTTGCACGAACACAGACACTGGCACCCATAGCACCGCCGCATTAGGATTAGCAGCGAGACCATCAGGAGGAGCACAACGACGACGATTATGAGGATCCGTAGGCCTGAGGGTTTTTTTTGTGTAGTTTGACATTAATATCCTTTATTTTATTGACGAAATTATTTTATTCTTTTTTTAGCGGTTGTTATATATCGGATTATATGGTAGTTTTTCATTTTAATAAAATATATTTAGTTTTCATTAATTTTTAATTTGAATGTTAGTTATCGTAATATTATTTAGTTTTCATCCAGTTATAATTATGATAATTATTAGTTAAAAAGTATTAAATAAAAATTAATTTTTTTAAAAAAAATATTACTGTCAAATTTTGTGTGGGATAAATCTGATGGGTATTATTTAATTTTTTAAAAAATTTTTAAATAATATTATTGTAGAAATTTTCGACGATAATTAGGGCGCCAAAAAATTAAAATGGCAGTAGCATTACTGTCGAATTTTTCATGACAGTAATTACAAATAAAAATGACCATTCTGAAAGCAAAATAATTAGTGTCAAATTTCTAAAATTTACTAGCAAATACTTACTAATGACATTTATACTGTTAGGTTTTTTCAATAATGTCGCCAGTAAATCTAATGGTTTTAAATTTCTTTGCAGTGAAAATTTAAAATACGATCCTTATCATTCTCCAAAAAAGAATAAAATAGCATTAGTCAAATTAAACAGAAAAAAAGCTTATACAAAACATTTAAACAAATTCAAAAATGGCTCTTACTTGAATGGACGTATTAAAGACCTCTTTTTTTTTCTCTCTAAAGTTAGGAATGAGATTCGAACCCACGACCTTGAGGTGGGTATAGAGAGACTATAATTTAAATTATAATTCGTTCGCATGTAACTCCTCTTATGAGCATAAACTTTTGGAGAAGCAATTTTATGACCGTTTAACATTATATTTTCATATTCTTATAGATTTTATTAATATTATTAAAAAATTATATACATATTATATTTAATATTGTAAATAAAATTTATAAAGTAACTACATATCTGTATGTATAATATCGTATAATTTTTCATTCAAGTATTTTGGATCTCTTATAATTTGAAGTTTCCAATCAGGTATCTAAAAAATAAATTGTATAAAAAAATAATCAATCGAGTTTATCCTGTTTCATACGTCATTACAAAAGTATACGGCTATAGTGTTAGTTACCAAGCCGAGCTAGTATATATGCTTCAAGTAATATTTGCTTCATATGTTAATATATTATAAGTAGATGAAGAAAAAACGTATAAACAAATTTACGTAAATGTAGATATAAATTATATTTTTGACGGACCAAATAATTAGTCTCTTTTTGCAAAAAATAAATTGATAGAAATTAAATAAGTTTTGAATGGTTGAAGATGAATTTATAAGAAGGTACTAAGCTAGGCCTAATAACAGTGACTGAGTGAGTGTGACAAATGTAAGACAAGTCGTACATCGCAAACTTGTTTATCGGGACCATAGAAAATTCTTCCCCCTTCTCATCAGAATGTGACTGGTGAAAAGAGAAGCTTAATAAAAAGTCGTTGAATGAGAGTCAACATCAAAGTTGAAACCAATAATGCTATGCAACCAACTAAGCTAATAAGCTCTTCTCTCTAGTGGATGAGTTTCTTACGTGCCCTAATAATTATTCAGAAAGATTTGTGTATGTACCATGCATCTAACAAAAGATTCTCATTTTCTATTATTCATAAATCATCCATTATCTTTTCCTTTTCTGCCATAGTTGTATCTACACTTTTCAGTTCTTGAAAATTAGCGGAAAAAAGGATGAGTATATAATTCATGATGATGATGGTGATAACGCTTCACATATACTAAAAATTACAATTGGACATAATTAAGTTCTACAAATAGTGTTGGACAATTAAGGCCATCAACTTGTATATAGTGATGTACATCACATTATTATTATTATTATTATTATTATTATTATTATTATTATTATTATTATTATTATTATTTCAGTTTAATACATTATTGCTATAAAATAGTTTTATACGTAGTTACGTATATTTAATTAGGTAACATTATATTAGTAAAAATAATTATATTGTATATTATCTACGTGAATAGTCATTAAAAAAAAGTATAATTAAACGACACTGTAAAAACATTTTATATTATCAATACATCAAAATTAAACTACTACTATTATTATTATTATTATTATTATTATTCCATTTATTTATTTAAAAATATAAGCTATGATTCTAGGACTCATGTGGGCACCATGGCCTAGCTTAAATTTGACATCTACAATAATATGTGATTATTGTTGATGCAAATGCAATGTACTCAAATAAAAATTTTTAAAAGGTGATGGAGATTGAAGAGTACTTGAAGTTAGCCGTGGGTTTGGTCTATAATCTACCAGATATATACCGAACAAGGAACACTTCAATAATCTCCACTAATGCATGTGAATAAAGTGATTTTCATACTTACTTTGGAAAAGAAGATAGGCTTGAAATTTTTTATCTTATCTTTAATTTTGTACGTTGAATTGAAATATTATTTTCACATGCATTATAGTATAAACCTATCTATTGAGATCAGATTTTGTTAGTAGCATTATATTTATAGGTACATGGATGCGAGTGTGTGACGATATTGCTCATGAATGTGATAAGTCAACAAAATTAAATCTCCTTTCATTATTTAATTTTTAACTTGGGATTCGTTTTGTACAAATATTTTAATGAACTTTTTAAGCGAGAGCAGTTTCACATTATTTAATCACGTATATCTGTAGATTTTCATATCATTAATAATTAAATTTGTGAGTTTCATCAAGTTTTATGTAAAATAATATTCATTATCACAAAATTATTTTTTCTAAAAATTTAATCTAATAAGAAGAGGTATGTAAATTTTTATATCTTTAACATATTTTTTTATCTAAAAAATCATTTTGAATTTAATTATATGAATTTTTATATATATTTTTTATTAGTCTTATACTAATTTTTTTTAGATTAACCATTCTAAAATTTTAAACTAATAGAAAAAATTACATACGTAAATGATTATATCTCTAATATATTATTTTACATAAAAATCTATTTTAGATTTGTATGAATTTTTGTATACTTTTTTTTATTGGATTTAGGCTGAAATTCTTTTTTATTTAAAAACAATGATTTCAAAAATTTTGACTAACAGAAAAAAGTATAAAATACGTAAATAATTATATCTCTAACAAATTTTTTATGAGAATCTATTTTGGATTATTCGTATAAATTGTGGTATATGTTTTCTTATTGGTCTTATGTTAAAATTATCTTTTTTATCAATAATGACTAAATTTTAAATTTTTAGATCATGAATATTTTGATATTATATTATAAAATTATATATTCAAAAAACTTAAACGAATAACAAAAAATACATATATAAATAGTTATATTTTTATGAATAATTTAATCTCCAATAATTATTATCTGGTGAATTTAGAGATATGCTAATTAATTGACATAATGACATCATGCCTAACAACATTATTCGGCATTTTAAATATGTTAATAGAAAGTATACAAACATTTTATTTTAAAAAAAAAGATCGTATTTGCTTCTTAAGCCACTCATCACATGATATTTAAGCTGTTCAATAATAATGTAAGAGAATAAAAAAGGAACAAAGATTCAAATGGTAAACGACTTGATATCAATTAAGTACTTTCATTGAAAGTCATCCATCATTAACTAAATGAATGGCTTTATTAGAGAGTAGAAACTTAAGACTCAGATAGAGAAATTAACTTGGCTAATAGTTAATTTATTAGTTTATTTAAATAAATATTAAAAATTAATTTTTAATTTATTAAATTAAAAATATTATGAAAAACAAAAAAATAAAAAAATAAGAGAGAGAGAGAGAGAGATATTTTTATGGTGAATTTATCACGTTATTGAAATTATTAGTGTGTGTGTGTTTGTGTTTAGGATTGGTGTGATAGCGAGGTTGTAATAATATGGGTGGTGCTGTTGGGCCAACCTGGCATGTGTATGACTCCATAACTACTACTAAACATTCTCGCGTAATAATAGACCACATTAAATTAAAACGCTTTAGACACTGTAAGCAATTTCTTGTAGTATATTATTTAATGTCCATATTTAATACGTTGGAGTTTCCAACTTTATACTCCAAGAAAGCATTATTATTATTATTATTATTATTATTATTATTATTATTATTATTATTATTATTATTATTATTATTATAGTCACCTCGCCTACTATACACACTTTACATAAGTTTTAATAATGATAATGATGAGTTGATGACTAGAGACTAATAACATCGAGTTAAGAGCTATAATTTTATAGAGTATTTGGAAGAAGGTCGTGTCTCCGAATTGAGGTCTTTGTGTTGTTTGTTCTGGTACTAAAGATAGCTAACCAGACTATTATTAGAAATAATCGTAACATTTGTGTGCTTTGTAAAAAAGAGATTGAGACCATTGTCGCATTGAACACTTGTTGCCTATTAGATATCGTAGCAATTGTGGTGTGTATACTTTACATAGTATTTGGAAAAGAAACTGACACACGGATATTAAATTTAATTTTTATATTATATTTAGTGTAAAATATATAAAATTAAGTTATATTTTAATATTTTGTTTAGTCTAAGACAAAAAAAATTAAGTAAAAAATTATTAAAATATCTTTATTAATTAAAAAAATTAGTCTTTTTTCCTTTTTTTTTTCTTTCTCTCTTTCTGACAAACCAGTAGCAGCAGTTTTTGTCCCTTCACGACAACAACAGCAGCAATGACATCACCCATCACCGTCGTATTTGCCATCATGCTCGTTCTAATTTCGCGCTATGATCACCGATAGTCCTCCGTTTGTTCCTTGTTGCGCTCGTTCTGCCGCTTCAATTCCAGTTTCGCGTCATTTCTGTTTTCGTTCCATTTCTAAGTATTTGATAGGCTTTTTATCATTCAATATCTCTCATTATTCTTCTCTTTTTTATTCTGATTTTAAAATTTTCTTGTGTTATGAAATTGTTGAATTTGATTTTGACATATATTTATGAAATTGTTGTTGTTTTGGTATTATTCTTGTTGGTGGTGGTGAAATTTGGTGATGTAGAGATGTAGTGATAGGGTGAGAGGTGAAACGCGGTTAGAGGGTTGTGTAAATATTGGCAGTGGAGGAATTATGAAAAGTAGACTTGGAATATGAAATTTTGAATGAGGGTATTTGAAAAAAATTTATTAAAATTTTAGTCCCTGTCATTAAAAATTTTAGTTTATTGTGTCTCTACTTTTTGGAGATACTAAAGGGACTAAAATTTTATATTCCGGTATTAATATTTTAGTTTCAGTCTCTAATCACAGACGCTATCTTAGAGACTATAGCTGAAGTTGAATGAATCGATTTTAATATGAAAAGAAGTATGACGACTAAGGGTGTTATTCGATTCGATTGGACCAAAACCTAATTCAAATTTAAAGTATATTTTTGTAGGATTTATAATTTTTTATTTGATGTAATTTTTGAGTTGAGTTTAAGTTATATTTCGATTAAATTTAATCTGATTTAAAGTTATATTTTATAATTAAATATATATGTTATGATAAAACTAGTAATAAAATATTATATCTATGTATTTCTTTATGTTAGGGTTTTTGGTTTGATAAGTGTCATTGATTTGTAAAGTTACTACTTGAGAATTACTGAACACTACCAACCTTTTTGCTCCTATTTCTTTAGCTAGCTTCAAACTAGCAAGAAAGACTTCATATTTTGCTTGGTTATTGGAAGCTGGAAATTCAAACTTTAACGAGAGTTCTATCCGAGTTTCTTGGTCACTTTTCAAGATGACACCGACTCTACTTCCGACATTATTGGATGATTCGTCTATGTATAGGCTCCTTGTTGCCAGACTTTCCTGACTTTCGGTGTATTCAATTACAAAGTTAGCGAGATATTGGCATTTAATTGTTGTCTGAACTTCATACTTCAAATCAAACTCGGACAGTTCTACAACTTATTGCAACATTTTTCCTGCTATGTCTATTTTTTCGCAGAATGTGCTTCGTTGGCTAATTATATTAGTACGGACCTTTATCGTATGAGCTTGGAAGTAAGGTCGGAGCCTTCGTGAGGTGAGAATAAGGACATATGCAAAATTTTCTATCTTTTGGTAGTTTGGCTCTGCTACTTGTAAAGCTTTTCTGACAAAATAGATAGGTTGCTGCCCATTTTCATCTTTTCAGATCAAGGTTGAAGCTATAGCTCAGCTCGCCACTGCCAGGTAGAAGACGAGCTCTTCTCCCGCAACAGGTCGGGTGAATATGGGTGGTTGGCACAGAAATTCTTTAAAGACTTGAAAGGCTTGTTCACACTCACGGGACCATTCAAATTGCTTCTCCTTTCTAAGAATTGAATATAAGGGTAGGGACTTCAATGTTGACCATGCTAAGAATTTGGATATTGCCGCCAGCCTTCTATTTAGCTGTTGGACTTCCTTGAGACAAGTTGGGCTTTTCATCTCTAGTATGGTTGCACACTTGTCTGGGTTTACTTCTATGACCCTTTGAGGGAGCATGAAACCTAAGAACTTTTCCGTGTCTACTGCGAAGGTGTATTTTGAGGGATTTAGGCTCATCTCATGCTTTCCTATTGTAGAAAATACCTCGGCGAAGTCGGACAAGAGTGTTGTGTCGACCTTGGTTTTAATGAGCATGTCATCCACATATACCTCCATGAGTGTTTCTATCCACAGATTGCTCCAACTTCGGAGGTCAACTTCCAATCTTAAGAGCTTTTCTTGCAGCTCTTTTCGTCGTCGTACCTCCCTTCACAATTCTCGTTCTGCTTCCCATTTTCATTCGACTTCTAGTTCAAGATGCTCTAGTAGTCCACGTTATCTGTGGACTAAACCTAGTATTTTCGTTGGATAGGAAGCTTCTTCGTCTTCTGGTGGATGGACCTCTGATTAGATCTGCCTTGGTCGGGGGTTTTTCGAAGTCCCTTCTCCGTGGGGAATGTGTGTCCTTTCCCGAGGAGGTATATTGCGAGCGTGAGATCATCGCGGTGGGGCTCTAGTTCTGATTCAGATGACGTGTGACCGTCTTCATATTGATCGTCCGCCATTATCAAGGGTTGAATTCTAAGTCCCCAGCAATGACGTCAATGTTCCAAGGGTTACCTGAAACATTAATTTGGGCCTGAGCATGAGGGTAGACTCTTTATAAGGCAGTGTCCGACTTGTTCTTGCGTCGAGGTTCCGGCATCCGAGTTTCCCGTGAAGAGGTAGGGGTGGTACCTGCAAGAGACTCCGATGCTTAAGTTAACAAGGGCTTTAGGCAGATTTTTTAGTAGATTAGAACGTGAATATACTTGAGGGGTTTCAGTGTATTTATAGTAGGGTTAATAACCACCTTTTGGAGTAGTTTCACCTTTGTTGGTAGATAACCGTTCCCTTCATCTTGAGAGTTTGTTAAAATCTATCTCTTAGTGAAACTAGAGATAGTAGGAGAGATTTAGAGAAACAATTACTTGTTTAAAGAAATAGAGCTGGACTCCTTTTATCATATCCGACCTCTTAAATAGATTGGGTAAACGATAATGTCATCTATTTTGGTTGGACATTTTATTTTTATTGGACCTAGTTTTATGTTTTGGATTAGGGTATGAATAATAATAATAATAATACTGTATCAAATTATTTTTAACAAGTATTTAATAGTATTTAAGTATTATTTTTTATTGTTATTTAACCTTTAACAGTATAAAAACATTTACACTACAAAAATATAATATATCTTTTTTATCGTAATATGTTAATTTTGTATGACTTTTTTAAAAATATAGATATATATAATTCAATCAAGTACTTTTATGATATAAATTAACATATCTTATCTGTATAAAAAACTTTATACCAATATTCCATGTATTAATCCCTTAAGCATATCCTTAAGGAATTGAAAATTATTGTATTTTTAGAAGCAAAGCTATCCAGAGGAAAAGAAAAATTAATGGTGCTAGCTGAATTGAGTGATATTAAATTGAAAATGTCCATGACATGGGGTTAGGTTTATCAATTCTTCTTTTTTTTTTTATTGAATAATCAATTCTTCTTAATGGTAAGACAACACTATGTTATTTCTAACTACCACGGTTAATTTTCAAAAAGGCATGGGACAGACTTTGACTATAACAAATATTTTTCTTTTTTTAAACTTTCCAGTAGTCACCCCACCCACATATTTTATCACCCCTTGATTAATTACTTGTTAATAAGGTTTCATTTGGTTTCTAAAAGTATAAATGTGTTATATCTTAATAAATTCAATTTTAGAAATATTTATTTATTTCTAACATTTTATATAAATTATTTAAATTTGACTGCCCAACAAATTGCTATTATTTTATCATGTCATACTAAATAATTAATTTAATAACTATCTTCTTTTTCCACTTAGCATAGTTGAAAATATAGAGAATGTACGTGTTAGTTGTCACATGGAATAATAAATGATGTGACACGTAAATAGAGGCAGAGCTTCGTTCACTCAAAGTGGAGCGATAGTCCTTCCAATCTTCCAATTTTGCATGTAAATTATATATAATTTTTACTTTAGTCATTTTTAGATTTTTTTTTAATTTTAATCCCTCGTCTGGATAAAATTATTAAACTTTATATTTAATATCCACCTAGAAAAAAAATCGTATATTTCATTAATTAAAATTGTATATTTTTAAAGTTGTAAAATCTGTAATTAAATGTTAAATGGTTAACTAGATCAAAAGTATCATTTTTATTCTTAACGTTTGGAATAAGTCTTAAAATTGTCTTTAACGTTTAAATCGTCTTATTTAAGTTTCTAATGTTTTAAAATTGACTCAATGTTGTCCTACCGGTAGAGATCTGTTAACAGAATTGACGGCAGGACAAAATTGAGACGATTTTGAACGTTAGAAATATAAATAGGACGAAAACGTTGGAGAGAAAAATGATACATAAAAATAAATTTTAATTTTATCCTTCAATAATTTTAATTTTTTACGGTACATAATTATTCAATTATTTTTAATCACATCTAAATAAATTACACTTAATCACATTACTTTCATTCTAAATAAATTTATATTTTTATAATTTTACTTTTAAAAATTTTTACTCTCAAACATTAAAAATTTTGATACATTAGAAATAAAATATACAATTTATACTTTATTATATATATATATATATATATATATATATATATATCATTTTTTTTCACAAGTTTATGTTCTAGTCATCATACAAACATTTCATGATGAGTAAAAATCTTTAAAAGTAAAATTATAAAAAAATAAATTTATTTAGAATAAAAGTAATGTAATTAAATTTAATTTACTTAGATGTGATTAAAAAATAATTGAATAACTATGTACTGTAAAAAATTGATATCATTGAAGGATAAAATTAAAATTTATTTTTATGTATAGTTTTTGTCCCAACGTTTTCGTCCTATTTAAGTCTCTAACGTTTTAAAATCGTCTCAATTTTGTCCCGCCGTCAATTCTGTTCACAGATCCCTAACAACAGGACAATATTAAGCCAATTTTAAAATATTAGAGACTTAAATAAAACGATTTAAACATTAAAAATAATTTTAAAATTTACTCCAAATATTAAGAACAAAAATAATATTATTCAATATATATATCATATATCATCATTTATATAAAGAAGAGTACTATATATAATACATTCATAATAATTGTTATTCTAACATATAATAATGCATATGGTTGATGACTTTGAAAATGTTTTACATTGATAATACTTTAACATTAAAGTCTATCTTTTTGTTAATTAAGTAAACATTTATTTATGAAAATGACCACGGTTCAGTGAATCAGCTAGCACTCAATTTTCATTTTTCCTTTTTCCTTTTTCCTTTTTTATTTTACGAAAAAATGACATCCGCTAAACATCATCACCAAAATAATTAAATAAAATAAATGACTATTTATATCCATAAAAAATAAAAATACTGACATCGAAATTAAACTTGTATCATGTAAGATGCCTTCTGTCTGACAAAAGTACTCTACGTAGCATTCTAACCATAAAAAAACAGGATACTTTTGTCACACAAAAGACATCTTATACGGATACAAATTTAAGTTTAATGTAGTGTGAATATATATGTAAGCATTTTCATCTTTCATGAATATAAATAGTCATTTATTCTAATTAAATACATGCAAATTAAATGCCATTTCATAATAATTATCAATTTTTTTATATGAATAACTCTCACTCAATTTCAACCTCAGTCTCCTTTCATGGCTGGTGAGTGCATGTCCCTATCTTGGATTTAACTCACATAAACATCACTGACTGTTCTTTTTTTTTTTTGTGCGACCAAATTCTTTTTCTTGTTCGAGAATTTATAAGTATCTTTCAACATAATCCAATTTCACACGACACAAATATGAAATGACAATATAATAACAATAATAATAATAATATAAAATAATTAAAGGAAACTTGATGCAATTAAAGTGTGGATTACGTTCAAGGATGACATTTTTCTTTAAATTAATAATATGGCCTAAGAATTCAAACTAAAACATGCAATGTAAGTAATTCTTCCTAGCTCCCACGCCCATTATTATGAAATGCGATTATTATTGTTATTAATTAACATGAATAAGATATGTGACAATAAATCAAAGAAAGAATCTTTGAAAATATAAATGATTGATTAGCAAGGGAGAAGATGGTCCCCCCCCTCCCCCTCTCCCAATTGAGAAATATGGAAGAGAGACAGATGGAGAATGGAGAATGTCTGGTAAATCTTAAGAAGAAAAAAAAAAGCTAGTCAAAGGGAGGATTGAATTGCACAATATATATAATATCAATAAGCTAAGGATTTTAATTATATATATATATATATATATATATATATATATATATATTCTCAATTTTTAAAAAGTTATACCATCATACATTTTATCATATAATTTCATATTTATAAAAATATTTAATTTAAGAATTTAATTTTAGTATATTATTAATATAAAATAATTTTATTTTTGCAATATATTTAATTTTATAATATCATGTCAGTAAAATTAATTATTTTTTATATTAACAACATAAATAATTATCCAAAATAACAAGTGTGATTAGACAATTTAGTGTATTAAAATTAAACTCTTAATTATATGTATAATCAATTTAGATGAATGTATAAATATTTTTTTTGTGAAATTAAACTATGATACCGAAATAATGATAATAATATTTAAAAAGCACCAGGATATAGAAAATTGAACACCGTTTATTTTTTATATTGGATTAATAATAGTATTTTTTAAATTGTGTGTTATTGAGGTGTTAATTTTAAATATGAGATCGTATAATTTAGAATAAAAAAATTGGATCCTTTGATTTTTAAAAAATTAAGAAATCAAATCTTATAATTTTTAAGAGGTACAGAAATTAAATTCTCTCTTAAAAATCAAATTCTCTAATTTTTGTTTTAAAAAAATTAAAAAATTTAAGATACAGTTAAATCTTTTAATTTTAATTTTTTATATATAATTTTAAAAAATATCAAAAATTATAATATAAAATATATCATTCGTTTCACTCCTATAAAAAAAAAATAGCCGAAATTAATTGGAATGGTCCCCCACGCATAATAAAAGGGTCCCCCCAACAAATAAACAAAGATCTTCATATATTTAGACTCCGTCTGCCGCGGTTGCATGCTGCGCTGTTCTTTCTTTTCCTATTCAATCACATTTCAGTCCTTTTCTTTTAGATGCTCTTATTATCTTTCCTTTTCCAAATTGAAAAATGCTAATTTCACTCCCTTTCAATGTTACCATTTATACATACATCACATTGGTAATAATGTGATTAATTCCTATATATCCTAATCAGAGTTCTAGAGATCATGTGTTAAGACTTAAGAGTTCTAAATATGTACAATTGTGTTTAAAACAGATAAAAGCTAAGAGAGTTTATTTTTAGGCACTCCTAGTAGTTTTAACCATAATTATCAAAATCAAATCGGTCACGCCATTAGATTATTGAATCATTGTGTTATTGATTCATTATTAATTAAATTGGTTAATTTATTTTTATTTAAATAAAAATATAAAATAATTTAAAATTTAAAATTAAAATATATATTTTTATTAATACTTTAATAATAATTAAATTTAAACTTTTTAAAATAATTAATACAAAAATAAATATAAAATTAGTTAATACTACAATAATAATTTTTATCTAACACGTGTGGAGTTAGATTCTCATCATTGTCTTCATTTTGATTTGTATTTTTCATAAAATTATTATTAGTTGTTCCATCATCTCAATCATCTTCTAAATTCAATTAATCTACCATTTGAATAATTTTTAACAAAATAATCAATATCAACAATAATGTAAAGTATTTTGTAAAACATACTAAAATCATAATTGATCATAATTCATAAACCAACTAACAACCAAGATGTTTAACTCAATAAAAAAAATATACCTAAATTATCTAAAGTTAGTTGAGACACACTTTTGCAATATAATTTTGTAAAGCATCAACTCCTATGCAAATTCCAATTAACATCAACTCAACTATTGTAAAACTACATTAAAACAACAACAATCAACAAAATGAATCAGCATCATAAAATAATTCAACTATTCAACCACTGCAAATTCCAATTAGCATCATAAACCAATCAACAAAATTAATAGTTCAAATTTTCTATGCAAAGTTCAATTAGCTCAATTCAACTATTCTAAACCTACATTAAAACAACAACAATCAACTATTAAAAATTAATATAGAATAACTAAAAAAATAACAACTCACCTCTACATTGTAGAGATAGAACCGAAATTTTGACACACTATAAAAAAGTTTTAAAATAGCGACCGATTTTAACGATCCATAAAATCGGTCCCTATTAGCCCGATTTTATAACCAATCAAACTTTTCTAGAATTTAAAAAAATTGGTTGCTAAATTGGTCGCTAAATTTCAATTAGCAACCGATTTAGTGACCACTCACTTTTGGTTGTTAAATTGGTCGCTAAAATAAAAATTAGTGATCGATTTAGCTACCGAGAATAAAGCCAATCTAGTCGGTCGCTATTTTTTTAACTTAGCAACTGATTTTGCAACCAATATAAAAGCAAGCTTAATGGTGGTTGGTCACTAAATCGGTCTCTAAGAAATTGGTTACTAATTCGGTTGCAAAGTGTTAAGATAGCGACCGATTTAGCGACCAACTATAAAATGCTAGTTTTAAAGCAAATTGGTTGCTATTTTATAATTTAGCGACCAAATTAGCAACCGACTTAAAAATATGTTGATAAAATAGTTGGTCGCTAATTTGGTCGCTCAGGTAGCAGTCACTAAATCGGTTGCTAAGAGTTAATATAGCGACTGATTTTAGCAACCAACTATAAAATCTTAGCATTAGTGCTCACTAAATCGGTCATTGTTTTAAATAATAGTGAACAAACTAGATTTCATAATAAATTAAAAAAATCCATCACTTTTCAACCCTAACCCTAAGCTCTCTCCTCACACAACGTCCCTCTTGCCGCCTCCCTCACTCTCCGGCGGAGTGGAGAGAGAAGTCACTTTCCATCGAGTCCTGGTCGGCGCCGTTCTCATCGGAGCCATTCTCGTTAGTGCCATCTCTCCTACTCGAGTCTTTATCGCCGTCTATCCTTCACCGCGTACTTCATCTGCTTGTTCCACCATTGTCGTAGATCGTCACATCCTCGTCTAGATCTGTTGTTGCTCGCATCGCGTTGTTCTTTTCTCAGCGTCGCTTCCTGTGGAAACTTCTTCTCCAGTAACAACAACAACAACAGTCTTTTGGTTAAGCTGATTTTCTCCTTCAGTCAAAGTACTTCAATTTCGTATCTTTAATTTTGAGTTCTCACTATAATTTCAGAGAATGTCTCTGTATTTTGATGTTGATTTGGTTTTATCTATTAGGATATTAATTATTTTCATTAAATTAACACACAACAAAAAACAACTCAATAATAAATTAAACTTGAAGATGGAAGATACGCTGAAGAAAGCTTAGTTGATTTAATACCAAGAAAGTAGCTAAATTCTCTAACAACTCTAATAAAGAATATTGTTCAATTGTAAAATAGTTGATGTAACAGCATAAGGATTATTACCCTTAATAAGTATGTCATGTACATAGGCAAAAAAATATAGAGCTAAAGCTTACCAGACTTCTTTATGAATAGAGATGGATCATATCATTGAGTATTTATTGAGAAAGAACAACAAGAACATGAAGTAAAGGTAGAAGAGAAAATTGAACTATGAATGAAAGCCTTATATTGATTTTGTTCAGCAGATATCATGTACTGTGATAAATATTTATACAATTGATGGTTGCAGTCTCTTCTTACATTGCAGACTTCTCTAACTCTCACAACTGCTATAACTACCAATAACTAATTAACAGAATTGTTAACAAAATGCTAAGAGCTAGAGTTAATTGTTTTATAAGTGGAGAAATCTTCCAAACTTCATTAATTATGAGCAAGCAATTATATAAAAATTTGATCGTGATATCAGTGAATTGAAACGGGTCTAGTATTATAACTAAGCTCTATAATAAGCTTTGAGTATTGCTCCACCATTGCAAATTTGTGTTTCACTGCATTTTGGTTAAGTGCTAAGTTTCTTGGGAGTTTAAGATTGGATTTGTAATTTAGGTGTCAATTTGTTCTCATTGTGGATTTGTTTGTGGATTGGAGCTTAGCTTTCTATTATTTTAACTTTGGGGGATTTCTTTCTCTGAAACTGTCCAGACTACAAGATAATGATGACGGTTAAAGAAATAGAAAAGAAAAAAAAAAACAAAAAAGTTTTTGCTTATTAATGTGATGATTTTGTAGGTTGCAAGTGTTCAAGCAGCTTCTTTCTCAAAGAGTATTTTTATAGAATACGGATTGAATCAAAATAAAGAAGCAAGAACAGAGTTGAGAGTAGTAGATGCATGGATACTGACTGACAAGCCTTACTCTCATCAATCCATTCATTCGGTAAGCTTCAATCTCCATTCCCAGTTCTCACCCATTTATTTTCATCCCTTGAGCTTTCAAAGTTTTGATGATTGATAAATGCAATAAGCTACGATATCTGATGAGCAGATATTTTATACGTTTTTTGGCATCACTTTCATATAGTTTTTAGTATATTTTGTTTAAGTTTTATTAAATTTTTATAGGTTTTAGTGTAAAATTCTCATTTTTGGATTCTACTTTGAATTTGTATGTTTTTGTGCAATTTCATGTACTTTCTGGCTTAAATTGAGGAGTTGGAGCAAAAGTCTGATTCAGAGGCAGAGAAAGCACTGTAAATCCTGTTTGGGTCTAACCTCCTTGCACTCGAAAGAGCTTTTCTAGAGTTACAGAAGTCCAAATAAAGCGTTCTCAACGGCTATGGAAAGCTAACACCCAGGACTTTCTAAAAATATATAATAATCCATATTTTACTTCAAAAATATATTAGAGGTTGATGTCTTGATGAATGCCAGGTTCTGATGTGCAAAACCTATTTCTATCTTGACCTGTATATTAGAGTTCTATTAGCCTATTAAAGCATTTGTATTTACTGTAATCTATATATAATACTAGCCTATGTAATTTGCCTAGATATCTTCCAATGCATACATGCAATATTTGATATGAAAAATCTAGCATCATGATGCATTCTAGTTTCTATGATGTTTGTTTTGAATTTTGATATTTTAAATGCACTTTACTATAAAAAGTAATAACTACTTAATGGAATATAATGCAGGATACTATTGTTGCATTTCTGCTGGTTGGAGAGGGTAAAGTTAACTTGCGAAGAAAGATAAATTATCTTCTTGTAGATTCAAGCAGCTTCTATTTTTAATGATTTTGTATATTTTTCATATTAGTTGTTAGTGTTTCTAGAATAAATGAAGTTTTATTAGAATTGAATTAGAATAAAAAGTTCTTACTATCAAGAATTTGGTATACGATGCATAAAATAAGCTTTTCAATTAATGTTGTTATTTGGAATATTCATGTTGTCAAGTCTTTTGTTTCAATTCAATGCAAAACAAGATATCTCGTTTTATCTAAGATAACGGAAATATTTTTTGTTACTAATAATTCTTGGTTGCTAATTAGCAACCGATTTAGTGACTGAAATGTTAGTTGCTAAAATATAGGTCTTCACTTAGCGATTGAATTAGAGACTGAAATATTGGTAGCAAATTAGAGACTGAAATGCTGATCGTAAACTAGCGACCGAAAAAGTTGTCGCTATTTAGTGACCGATATACTCAGCTACCGATTTAGCGATCGAAAAATTTGGCCACCATTTAGTGACCAATTATATTAGCGACTGATACTTTATGGTGAGGATTTGGTGTTCTTGTTCAAAAATCGGTCGCTAAAACCGAAGTTGATCGCTATTTTCTAATTAGTAACCAAGGTTTTAGCGACCACCAAAATTGGTTGCTAAATCGGTCGCTAAGGGTGACTACTAAAATTGGTTGCTAAAGCGGTCACTAAGGGTTTAGTGACTGATTTTCAAGAAAAATTGGTCGCTATTCTGATAATTTCTTGTAGTGACATGTAGAGAAGGTGGAGAAAAAGAAGCTTTGAAAAAACACACTAAAGGGACAAATGAGACACGAGACGGTGGCAATAGTGAACCTGAGTCACGACCAATGAGGACGACACGAGGAGCACAAACTAGCGAAGGCAGTGAAGATGCAACAGAGATGGAAGGAAAATGCGAGCACAGACTGGCGGCGTACAAACGACGTAGAGGAGGCAGTGAAAGATCCAGCGATAAGGTAGCAACCGTGCGGTGACACTAAGTAAGATACAGAGCTACATAGGTAAGAGCTCTGTGAGAATGAGCTCTGTGCCGTTCAATTGAAAGTAAGAGTGAAAGTGAAAGAGTAAGGTTGGAAATGGGTTGTTAGAAATAGAATTTCTTTTTATTTTTTTAAAAAATTACAAAAATGACATCATTTTTGGGGTAAGGTTTGAAAAAAATTTAAATGGGTCTAATTTGCTAGTTTTTGCAAAAATCGCTTGATATTCAAATTAATTTTCATTGATTCTTCTCATTATCATCCTATGACCAGTCCAGACTAATCTTAAGATTAGGTCACCAGTTTTTTAGGTCGATCGTCTAAATCGGTCCAATTTTTACGACACTGATTTTAATTAGTTTCAACATAATTGATTTTAGTAAAATATATTTGTAGTCGAAAAACAATAACTAATTTAAAAATTATAATACATGCATATTGATGTCTGATAATACTCTTAGCTAGAATTTTTTACATAAATATTTTTTTATTTATCTTATGTTATTTTTTTAGGAATAACAAAGATCAAATTTTAAATTTTTTGTTTATTAAAGTTTTGATACTATATCATAATATCACTTTTCTTAAAAATTAATATTAATAAAAAGAGACACATAATAAATAGTTATATCTCTAATAATATAACATTCATAAAAAAACACAAAAATAATCTATAAAAAATAATATTATTTTTACGACTATTTTTTTTATTTAATGTTTATAATATATACTATTTTATCCTTAAAAAAAATCTCAAACAGATATTATATAATATATTGTATCATATCATTAGCAAAAGTAACCATATTTTTCATTATTATTTTGAATAATTATGTAAATGAATATGATGTATCTAGAATAATGCATCGGGAAACTAGATATAATAATTAATCGATAATATTAAAATAATTAGGTTCTATATTATGTATGGTAGCATTGATATATAGTACAACAGCTTTGTTTAATAATTCTTTCCGAGTCAGTCTACCGTCTACATGAACTGAGTGTCACGGATGCTGATCCAAGTGTACTTCAATTTCTAATTTACTATGGATTTCTCAAATAAATAAAAAAACATACTCAAACATCCGTAAAGATTAAAAAACATCCGTAAAGATTATATATTATTATATATATGGGAATTTAATTAATATAAAATATTCAGTATAAAAGTCAAAAGCGAGTACCTAGGGGCCAGGGGTCTTACTGACCTAATCACATGTAGAATATTTTATAAGCAAAAAGTAAAATTATTTTAATAGCATAGTATTAATTAAATTATCCATTTAAAACATTTCACAGTTATATTCAACACACACTGAAACCAATTTAAAAAAAAAAAATTAAAAAACACAACCCTCCGAAACCTTTCCAAACCAGCACGGCAGCCCCTGATTTCCATCACCGTCAACTTTTTTGGCTAATAAAACTACTACTAATCCTAAAAGATATTGATTGCTATATATAAAATTTACTAAATTAAAATATATATATATATATATATATACAAAAAGAACAATCAAGTGGTGGCAATGTGGCATCATGCTTTTATGATATATATTCCTCTGCACATGAATTTGGGAAATTGATGAAGATAACGGATACAATTCAAGATGCTCATATTCTCTCTTAAATTGGATACAAATTCAGTGTTCATAAAATTGCTTGCATTTATGGATTAATGGTACTCAAATGAATGCTGCTACTTCTTTTTCAAAGAATCAAATTATTTTATGTCCATATTCTTTCCAAAAAATTATACTTCACATTTGAAGATAGTAATCCTTTTTATCCTATTTCATAAATAAAGAAACTTATATTACGTGTAGTTTCATAAAATAGGAAATCAATCAACTTTTTAAAAAGGAAGTATAATCGATGAGAAAGACAGAGAAATTAAGTTGCAACAATTTTATTAAGGGGAAAGAAAAATCATTGTGTACTATATACTAGAAATTAGTATAACCACCCACCTCCCTGCCTCACTTTAAAATATAAATTGTTAGGTAGCCATGAGGCGCCTACTAAGAATATTATTTTAAGTTCAAGTAATGTGAATCAATTATTGACTCAATCACCTAAAAGTAGAAGTTATTATTTCAATTAAATTTTACAACTGGTGAGAATACAACTCCATCTCTCATATTGGGTTATTAATTAAGTAAATGTTTGATTGTACTTGTATTTACATTAACTAAAAGGTTTACCTAGAGGACACCCCAAAAAAAAAAGGTTTACTAGATAGAGGATAACTTTGAATCTTCACTTAGTGTCCTAGTCATGTCAAGTTTTATTTTATGTATACACATAAAATATATATATATATATATATATATATATATATATATATATATATATATATATATATATATATATATATATATATACTGAACACACTCAATACAAACAGCACAAATTATTGTTTTTATGATGGGAGATACGGTGTTTTATAAAAAATAGTGTATTTTGGTCTAATGCTAGAGAATTAAGAGGGTATCAATAAAAAATTAGTTAAATATTTTTGGGTGAATCTAAAATTTCTATGTGGATGGTGTTTATGTTAGGCATTAGAATGTTTCTTCTATTAAGTATCAGAATATTTCTTTTTCATAAAAAATAAATGTTCTTTTATATATTTTATAAATTTTTTTATATACTAAAAATCGGGATTGTTGGAAGCAGAATTCCGTAATCCCCACTCTTAATTCTCTAACGTATCATTCAGAATTTTAATTTGAGGTGAGAATTTTAATTTGAATACATACTCTTAAAAAAAAATTTACCCATTAATTTCTGACTTTAAATTTTTATATAAAAATAGAAATCTCACCCAATAATTTCTGATTTTAATTAAAAAAAAACAGAAATTTCGCCCAGTAATTTTTTGTTTCATAATTTACCCTCTCATATTATTTATAAAACTCCAAAACAATGCAATATTTTTTACTTTACGAAAAAGCCTCCCATTTATAAAAAAAAATTTGCCACAAATTAACATATGATCAATTAAAAAAACGTAATGCCGTTATATTTAGGTTAATTTTTTTATATTGGTTAAATATATGTGTAATATATTGATATTGGAAGATTATGTTTTTTTTATATGGTGTTTTATTTAAATCGGATGGTCCGATTTGTTTGAAAAAAAATAAATTATAAATCGGAGGATCCGATTTGTTTGAAGAAGAAAATAAATACCAAATCAAAAGGTCCGATTTGTATCTTTTATTTTTTTAATTTGTTAAAATAAAAATTGGACGGTCCGATTTTAACATTAAATTTTTTTTTATTTTCGAAATTATAAATCGAACTGTCCGATTAGAATTTTTAACTTTTTTTTTTATTTTTTTTTCAAACTCAAAACGGAGGATCCATTTTCTGCTGACACCATATATATGAAAAACGTCTCTCTTCTCCACAGTGTTGTATTACTTCATTCTCTTCTCCATATCAAAAATAAAAAGCGTTATATTTAGTCCATATATAATGCATCCTATCTAATATGATATAGACATATATATAGTCTCTCCAATCTCCATGATTGACGGGTTTCATGCAATTCAAAAGAATAGGTTGCAGTAAAAAAAATAAATAAATAAAGAAAAAAGTTGGAGTCATCATCACTTTTCTCTTCCACATATAACAAGGAACCTACTGAATTCAAATGGGTATTCAGGATGAAGTATATAACTTCGAAGGTACTATTTTGTGACACAATAAAGCTTAATTTCATAGTCACAAAGGGGTACCATGCATAATAAAAAATATGAAAATAAAAAAATACAACATGGAATTAACTACAAAGAGACATTCAATAGTCCCGTTATTGCAAAATGATGTAACAACTTCACCATTTTGATTCTTATTGTCGTATTCAAAAACTTACCGATGCTTTTCCTCAGTGGCAACTTGCATGAGATGAAGAAATTTACATGCATTAACCAACTTCACAGGTCCCTTTATGAACTAAAACAAGCCTCCTCAGGCTTGGTTTTCTCTATTTCTTGTTTTCACCTTGTATTATTATTTTCTAAACTTCCACATTTAAAAATATAAAATATTTAAAAACATTTTCTCAATTCAAACAAGTCTTTATTAGTCTTTTAATAAAACTTTTTATATTTAACTAAACACTATTATTAATTGTATTGTTATTAATTTTTTATTTAATATCAGTAGACCAGGAAAAAAAAAGGAAAAAGCAAGCAGTTGGAGATATATAAGACTATTTTTTATATAAAAAAATTGGTCTTTTGTTGAAAATGATTGAATTATTTAGTGTAATTACAAGTGGGTGAATTTTGTAAGGTGTCTGTTAGACACATGTCAAGCTGCAGCAACAATAAAATTCGGTCAAATCGTAATTAATTAAGTAATTAATTGAATATGGACAAAAATAGTTAGAAAAATTAGCAATCGAAATTTGACAATTTAAATATGATATTTGGACTCAGTGAATTTTTTTGAGTCGAAAAACATAGTTTTTTGCGTAAAAACATGCGCTGGAAATTTGACCGGCAGTACCGACCGAAATCTGTCCGACACTGTAGCTGAGAAAATTAATTGAGTGAGAAAGTTTAACAAAATAGAAATTATGAATTGAGAATGTAAAAATATTTAAAACGCACATTAAAACGCTAATTTTAAAAATTTTGGCTCAAAGTTAAACTAAACGGGCTATATATGTGAACCGGGTTCAAGTTGGGTCCAAGATCCAACATATATAAACCTTAGTTATGAGCATTCTGGCTCATTGACCCTAGAGAAAGAGAGAGGGGCGCTGAAATGGAGAAGAGAGGAATAGAAGAGAGAAAATCCTAATTCTATCAAACTTTAAATCACCATAACTTTTTCTCCGGTACTCCGATTGACGAGCCGTTTGCAGCCACACGTCGCTCTCCTCACTTTCTTCGATTCTATCTAGGTATTGTGGTGAGCATCTAATATTTTTCTGTCCAATTTCATTTTTCCTCTAATTTCGAGTTTTGGTTTGGATTTTGAAGAAATTTTGTGATTTTGGTTGTTTAGGGGTGCTCTAATATGAGCTATTGATGAGTTTCATTAACTAATTTCATGAGTTAAAGTAAGAAATTCTTAAACCCTTCTGATTTATGAGATTTTGTAAATCCTAGATTAATGTATATGTGAAATTGGTTATGTTAGTGTTGTTGGGTGAGTTTGGTACACATTTGGAACTTAGAGTTTGCTTGTGGAGATTTTTAGAGAACTTGGAGTGGAGAACTCAAGTGTTGGATGTAAACTGCCATCACTAAAGGTACGATTTAATTTTCATTTAAGTACCGTGTGGTGTGATGAGAATTTCTAGGTTAGATGCCCCTAGGATTAAGTTTGAATTGTGTATTTGGATAGATTTGGATATGTAGAAGATATGTTTTGATAATTGATGATTTGGATGATGTGTAGTTACTGTGTTAATTGTAATTGGTGATTGATGATGAATTGTGCATTTATGAGTTATATATGTGTTGAATTAATGAATTTTGAGTTGGAGGTTGGAAAAAGGTAAGAACGGTAAATAATGATTAAATTATGTGATAATGTATGAAATTGAATGAAGACTTGGTATGGAATGTATGAGAATTTAATTGATTGATGGAATAGTAGAAAATAAGATTTTTGAAATGTTGAATGGATGTATTTGAGTTGGAATATGTAGATGGAGTAGGTTTGGATTTGGTTGAGTGTGAATATATGGATTGCATTAGTTTGGGTTCATTTTGTTGGTTGAAAATGATTGAGGCTTGTGAATCTTTGGAAAATTGGTAAATGTGTGTTTTTGGTAAAAACAGAATTTTGATAAACTTCGACAGGTCGTAACGCGGTCCTCGGAGTTGGAAAATTTTTATAATTAGATTTTTATGAAAATTTATTTATCGATCTTTCCAATAGTTCAATAATGGTTGAAAAATAAATTTTGTACCAAAATATATGAATGTTTGAATATTGGGTTCAAAAACTTATTTTTACACTTAACAGCTTTTTGGCAATTCTACAACATTCACGTACGTGGAGGTGCCACGTGACGCAGACACTGGGCGTTGTCCAGTGGTCCTGCGTATGCGAAAGGAGGCATGCATATGAGGCAGTGTCAAAATTGCCCACTTGCATACGCGGACAAGGACTCGTGTATGCAGACAAGGATGCGGATACGCGACACCCAAAATTTCAACCATGCGTACACGAGCTACAGGCACATGTACGCACAATCTTCAGATTTTGCTAAAGTGTATTTTTAAGTTTTTTAACTATTCTTCTAACCTTTTAAATCTTTATAAACACTGATAAGAGTATAGAGCTAGTGTAATTAAGAAAGGAAGAGTTAGAGACTAAATCTAAAGAGTTAAGTTAGTGAAATTAACGAAAATGAATAAGATGTAAAGTGATGCGTGATGAGGATGAATGTGATGAGAAGTAAAAATTGAGTATGATGAGAATGATGATTATAATGACCGAAATGAGCGATGGGTGTAAGTTATTGATAATTGGTGAATGATAGTAGATTGGGGAGGTTGAGAATTCCCTCCGAGTTATATGTTGTATAAGTGAGTGAAGTTTTGGACAAGATAATAATGGTGAAGTGTGACGGGCACTATATTGCGGGATGAATAGGCAAGTTGAGGTCGATGATTCCCTCTCTCGTGCTGTGATTATAATTAAAGAGACAATAAGATTTGTGTTGTGAGAATGGTGGTGTTATCACACTCACGTAAGGGCAAGTTGAGATTGGAGATTCTCTCACTTGTTGTGATAAATAAGTTAAGGTCGATGATTCCTTCTCTTGTTATAGTAGACGAGCTTGAGGTTGAGGATTCCCTCACTTGTCACACTATAGGGTTGAATAGAAGGTCGAAAATTCTCTTCGGTTTAATTTTGTAATTATTAATTTAGATTGCGGGTATGTTTACTTGTGTTGAATTGAAATGAGTTTCGAATTGAAATAGTGAAGACGGCAGTTGGATCCCATTTACTAATAAACAAGCTGAGATAGAGTATTCTCTCTCTTGCTGTAACAGACAAGATGAGGTTGGGGATTCCCTCTCTTATTGCGGTGGGCAAGCGGGATTGAGGATTCACTCTCGTACTACAATGAAGAATTGAATGGAGAAGGTTGAAGATTTTCTTCGATTCGATTCCTGGCTGTGGTGTCAATGAGTTAGGTTGAGGATTCCCTATTATTATATCACAATCTCTCTCTAAATGGGAGGTTGAGGATTCTCCCCTTGAAGGTTGAGGATTTCCTTCGTGTTGAGAGATAATATCTAGGTTAGCTATCGGGTGTGTTGGGTTGGCTGTATAATCGACAGATGAGCTCATTGGCCATAGGACAGGCATACATCATTTGCATATGTTTGATTTGTTTGGGTTTGCTTAATTGTATGAGTTTGCCTATTTTAATATGTTACATATTTAAATGCTACTTTCCTTAATTGCCTTACTTGTGTATTACTTGTTTGTATTGCTTGTGCTTGTACAACTGAAAGGTCCCTCATGCTAGTGTTGGTTGACGTTGAGGACTGTCCTTGATGAAAATAAAATGATGAAGTGATTAATTAACAATGATGAATATTGAATGAGATAAATTGAGTTCCCTTAGTAGACGCAGTGAAGTGATTTCACTTACGTCAGGTAAAGATATGATGTATTAATATAGAATTACTGAGTCGGCTAGCTGGTGCTGGTTCTATTCATGGTTCTGTAATAAATTAGAAGTTGGAAAGTTTGGAAGGTTGGGAAAGATGAAAACTTAGGGTGAATAATTGATAAAAGGAAGATCAAGATGCTTAGTGAGTTCTTATTATAGTGCATTGTACTTATTTAGAATTTTTATCGTACTAGGAACCCATGGATCGGGGGTCTTTATTCTGTATATATTCTCTGTTTTTCAGATGTAGGTCCAGGTGCTCAACAGTAAACTGTGGTTTATCTGAAAGATGGCGAAGATCATTGAACTCTATATTACTTTTGCTTAGAATCTCTCATTCTTTATTTTGAAAAAACTTATATGTATGCAATTAACTATTTTGGAACTTGCCTATAGATGCGATGATGTATCATTGGGAGAGATAGAAAATTCTGTTGTCAACTACTTTTACCTTTGTAACCCTAACTGGCCTAAACTTTGCAAGTCACGACTAGTGGCTATTTACTTATGTTATATACTTATATCCTATCTGGCCTTATCTTTCCTTCATTATTGTTTTTCTTTACATTCGCTTTAAGATGCGCTTTATCTTCTATTTTATCGATACGTGAAAGTCTCTGTTCACGATTTTATTTTACTCATTTTCAAGCTCTTCGTTTAATATTTTCTTTCAATATATATATATATATATATATATATATATATATATATATATATATATATATATATTATAATGCACCTCGAGAATTGTACCACCTTATTTCATTAACTTATGACTTGAGAATAAGTATTTGAATATTAGGATATTACAGCAACACGCTCCCTTTGCGTATTATCTCAGCATTTTCTGCACATCTACAATACAGCAATACACTTCAAATATCAATATTCAACCAAAACACTATCTTCATTTTCATATTAAAAATAATTTCTAAATTTATAAATATTTAATATAAAATTATTAAAAGATTAATTTTTTATTAATATTAGTTAATATTTTAGGTCATTATTTTAATTTTATACTATTAAAATTTTATTTTATTTTTATATTATTAAAATTTAATATTTATTTTTTAAATTTAAAATTTCATATTTAAAATTTAAAATTAATCAAATATTAATAAAAATTAATAAATTTTATTAGTCATATAAAATGACTCATTTAATATATATTATCTGTACAAACTTACAACATTGATTAATTCAATATGAGCATGAATTGAAGAAAGAAAAATGGAAAAGTTGAAACAAATTAAATGTACTTGAGAAACTAATAAAGTCTGGACTTGGATGAGGAGAAACGTAATAATGACTTCATGATGGCAGTTTGAATATTAATTTTAAAAAATTCAAAGTGTCCCTTCATCATTTTACCCGAACTAAAATGTTTCAATGCTTGTTGCTCTGTTTACACTAAATTAAACACGCAACTGCACCAAAAACGTGACGATATAGGTGCATGCATGACATGGAAGCTTATCTTCTAATTTATCGATTTTTCTTTGTTATTTAAAATTTTAATATATTCATAATTTAAATAATTGTATTTAAATATATGAGTTTAATTTTAAAATTTGTAAATACAAAACATTGTAATTCTATTAATTTATAAGTTTAAATGACCTTTTAAATAGTTCATTTAAAATTAATTATTTTTAATAATATAACAATACATGATTAGATATTGATATAATTTTTTCTAACTGTGATTATATAAAGATTAAATTTTTTAAATTTATTTAAGAACAAATATATTTAATTATGAATAAAATTTATTGTTATAATAATTTATAATATATTAAAATTTTTAATTAACAAGTAAGGTAGATGAAATATTATAAACGTTTTTTTTTTTAACATTGCTGTTAGTTATTATCATTAGCAAAGTTACCAGAAGGAAGAAAAGGTAGATGGCACTCTCAGCGGTGCAAAATGAGCTGCGTGCACTATCTACAAATGTGAGCATAGAGTAAAGGAATAATTAATTAAACTAATAAAAGGCTTAATGTTTCACCAAAATAGAAACAAGGGAAAACATATATATCAGATACAATGAAGAAAACCTTAAAGGAATCTCATCGATGCAACTACTTACTTTTTTCAATGTGATAAAGTTGTCTTGTATATTTTAGTGGGAGAAATCCTAGTAAATATAATGCTCAGGTAGGTGATGACTGGACTACTTTTTTCGGCAGGATTGTGATGTCCATTATTTAAAGAAAAAGGTCGGTTGTAAAAAATAGTATAAAATAATAATGACCACTCTATATTTACAAAAAATTATGAATATTTTAGTTTAGTCATTTTTCATATATCAACCTATTTGTCTTTTATTTTTTATAATTATAAACAAAAATAAATGTACATTAACAACAATTTCAATAGAGCTTCTAGAACTTTAAGTCTGCTAAGTATAGGAAGTAATTATTTTCAAATTTCATTTTCTATTGAAAATATTTGATAAAATGAGACTTATCCCAACATATTAGACGATTTATTTTTAATAGAAATTAATTAAAATTTATCATTTTATATAATTCAATAAAATTGAAATTGAATATTAGAATAATAAATTTATATTTAGTTTTAAACTACTAATTATAACATATAATCTCACAAATTTTAATGTACTATCATTTTGTATATGTAATAAAATTAAACGGAGACTATAAAAATACTGTAAAAGTGAAAAAACTAGCTTAAAGAATAAGGAGTATTTCTCATTACATAGACAGTAAAAACTATTTCCTTACTTAATTAACCAATGTGAGATAAAAAATTCATCTGATATTTTAGCTTGTAAATTTATGTTATGAAGATAAACATATTTTGAAATAAAAATATATTCTTGTCACTGTTTCTATTCCTGCTCTGTCCCTACCAAAGCTTTGCTTCTTGTATAAATAGGAAACAAGCTTAGCCGTTTTTTCTTCAAGCAAACCCCTCTTCTCAAAAAGCCTTATCAACTCTTTCACCCTCTTCAAATATCTCTCTTCTTCTTCTTCTTCCTCTTCCATACACAAATCTTCTCAATCACCAATAACAGACAAACAAAGAAAAATGCAATACTCGTACATGAGAAACTGTAGCAATAACAGAGCAGCCACATTCTCACCGCCGGTGGTGACTATTCCCATAGTGGACCTTTCAAAACCCGATGCACAGGCCCTCATAGTGAAGGCCTGTGAAGACTTCGGGTTTTTCAAAGTCATAAACCACGGCGTCCCTGTGGACGCCATTTCCCTCCTCGAAGAGGAGGCTACCAAATTCTTCTCCTTGCCGCTGAGCGACAAGGAGAAGGTCGGCCTTGCCAACCCCTTCGGGTACGGCAACAAGCGCCTCGGTTACAACGGCGACGTCGGTTGGATCGAGTACCTTCTCCTTAAAACCAATTCACAACACTCCAACACTCTCACACTACCTTCTGATCAAAACTCAGAGCAATTCAGGTAATATACGTGAATCTTACCATGTATTTTGGCATGGTCCCGTAAGCTAAAGGGATAACACTAGAATCAAAGTTTTAGATAATTATTATTTAAATTATTTTTTAATTAATAAAATAAAAAAATCGTGTTTAGTTATAAAAAACATTAATGTTAAAACCGTATTTATTATAAAGGGTGTAAACTTAGCGAAGTTTAATTTATTATTGTGTGTGTGTAGGTGTGCTTTGAACGAGTACATGCAAGCGATGAGGAAGATGGCGTGCGAGGTTCTTGAGTTAATGGCGGAAGGGCTGAAGATTGAGGAACGAAACGTGCTGAGCAAGCTTGTGATGGATGAGCAGAGTGACTCTGCTTTCAGGGTGAACCACTACCCTGCTTCCAATGGCGGAGGTGGTGGTGATGAGAACAAGAACAAGAACAACACCACTAACATGGTTGGTTTTGGAGAGCACACTGACCCACAAATAATTTCTCTTCTGAGATCCAATAACACCTCTGGCCTTCAGATTGATGTTGGTGATGGAAACTGGATTCCTGTTCCTCCTGATCACAGTTCCTTCTTTGTCAATGTTGGTGATTCACTTCAGGTACATAAAAGAGAAATGACAAATATAAGTGTTTTGTTTTTTGGATTTCTAACCTTTTTTGTTTTAAAATTTTTAATTTTATTGTTGTCAATGGATAATAACAAGTGGAAATAGTAGTTTTTCTGCATGTAGATAAACTTCTCCTTTTTGCTTTTTTGAATGTGTGTGAGCACATTTTGGTTGACTTGTTAAAATTATTATTGCACCTGCCACATTATTCAACTCCCCCTCTCCTTTTCCCAAAACCACATGAATTTATTTATTCAATTTTATTTTTTTTTTATACATAAAAAAAGTTTTGCTTTCGCGTTATGTCAGTATAGTGTAATATTATATATAATTGGAAAAAAAAAATTGAGATTCACAATTTTTATTTATACTGATTAATATTTTTAGTCAGTACTGTATTTATATTAATATTATACTAGTGTATTTAGATTTTTTTAACATACATGGGTATATTTGTTGGCTAATTATTAACGAAAGTAGTAAATTGTGTTTACTCTTGTAGCACTAATGATATATGATATCTTATAGTATAGTATCAATTTGGTGTAGTATGTATTAGTAATCTAACATGAATTTTTTGCTACGTTTGGTGACACAAAACATAAAGGTTATGACGAATGGACGGTTCAAGAGTGTGCGGCACAGAGTGATAGTGGACAACGGTTACAAATCAAGGCTATCAATGATTTACTTTGTTGGTCCACCATTGAGTGAGAAGATTGCACCATTGCCTTCCCTCATGCTTGGAAAGGAAAGCTTATACAAAGAGTTCACTTGGTTTGAATACAAGAACGCTGCCTACTCTACAAGATTGGCTACCAATAGGCTCATACCCTATGAGAAGATTGCTGCCTCTTAATTATTCAACTTGAGGGCCACCATCACTCCACTACTTGTCAATATATATAATATAAAGATAATTAAGGAGAGGGTATATATATATAAGTGTTAATGTATATGATAAGTTTGTTTTTTTCTTTTCTTTTGGTGCTTTTTCGTGGTGTTATCTGCCAATCATAAATGAGTCATAGCTTATAAGTTAGGATAAGATAGGAATAATAATAATAATGATATGAATATGGTATAGTATAGTATATATTCCCTTTCCTTTTGCTTCGATATTTATGTAAGTTCTGCTTGCTAAGTAAATGACACATATATATGATATGATAATAATGGAGGTATGTCTGATTCCACGTACAATAATGGTACTCAGATTATGTTTTCTTTTTTTCTTTAATACATTATACACACTACAGTATGAGAAAGGCTCTTAAACCATTCTTTCTGAGCATGAGTTGAGAATCGAATCCTTGTGTACATTGGGCATAGGGACGGAGGACAAGTGGCCTTGACACTTCTAATATATATATATATATATATTTGATAAAATAAAAAATATTTAGTAATTTTATATATAATTATTTTTAAAAATATGATAAATTTAAGTTTTAATAATTTTTTTATTAATATTTTTATTTAACTAATTTAATATTACACACTTAAATCTTTATATTTTTCAAATTAATTTTTATATACTTATTTTTATAGAGATAATAATTTACTCCGTTATATTTTAATAATCACATTTTTATTTTAAATTTTTTCTTATAAAAAATACTAATTTTTTTAAAACTTATATTATAAAAAAACATTTACCTTAATTTTTTATAATAATCTATTTATTTTATTTTGAGAATTGTATTTTATATTCTAGTACGTTGAGATAATTATTAATAATTTATGATTTTTTTTCAAGTTTTTAAAATTTTTAAAGAACTCATTTTAATTAAAAAATATATATAATAATTTTATTTTTAACTAAATATACCATAAAAATATTAGTATTTTGTGATTTTACAGAGTATTATTGATATTATTATTTTTTTATATATTAATAAAATCTTAAAATAAAATTCAGTAGTTACATATCTTTATATAATGAAAAATAATATAAAAAATAATTAAAAAATTATATATATATAAAATTCAGTCCCCGTATATCAAAATTGCTACATCCATTTCTTATTGGACATGCCAATGTACTGTATGCCAGGCTATTCTTGTATGTCATTGAATAAGAAAATTGGTTAAAAGAAAATCTCCAATATTAATTAAGTAGTCTAAAATAAATGATAGAGTAGCCTTCTAACTATTTACACATATCAGTCTCTTTTAATGACAAAATAATGTCATTTTAAGTAATTAAATAGTCCTTATAAAATAACGATCTATCGAGATATCAAAGACCGCTTAGACTAATAATATGAGTTAATTAGATGATGGTTGGAAATCGAAAAGACATATTTTTTTAAAATTAAACTACGAAGATGTAGCACATGGTGTTTGGTCAGAACAATATGTGGGCTCAAATATAAAGCAGGGACCATGTTTATTATTATAATAATGACAATAATAAGGTTAGAATATGGTGTAATAGAATGGGTAATGAGATGGAGCACTAGGCCCAAAACGAAACGGGTAAGAAGAGAGGGACTTGTCACAACTGTTCCAACAGTGATGACATGTTCAAATTCTCGGCAACACAAACACATTTGGCTGGTTTTGTGCTGTACAGGATAGAGAGAGAACTCACACTTGTGGTTATTACTCTTAACTCTTCATCATACGCCTCTCCTTTCCCTACTCTTTCACTGCCAAAGAGGGATCTTAACAGATTATTTCTTACTTCGATGGAATATGTATAACCCTTTATTTAGTGAGTATTATTATTATGAATTCTGACTAGTTAGAGAATTAAAAACAGAAAATTTATTTTATGTTATATATAACATTTCTAGCTACATAATACCTATAGGAAAAAGCAATGATACTATTATAATGTACTAGTGAATATTGGATTCACAAGGGAAACCACCAAAAGTGAATAGGACTTTTGTCAAATTAGTTTCGATAACGTGAACTCGACATAGATATAATTGTATAAATTCTTTCCTATCAATGGAATATGTGAGTTGTGTTAGACAAATATCCACTTCTTTCCTTTTCTTTAATTAAGTGAGACATGACACTATGGGGATATGATTGGTTTTTGTCTTTATTTTTTGCTTTCTAGATAGTATGTTTAAATATTATGCTGTGCAAAAGATAAAATAAAATAAATTGTATATTTTTAATAAATTTTAAAAACAGGAAATAATACAAATAAAAACAAAAACCAATCAACCCTAAATGTTTAAAACAATATTTTTTTTTTGTTCTTTCGAAAGTAATTTACCAAGGACAGCAATTTCTTGTGTTGATGTAGGTCATAGCTTATTTTTTAGTTTTACAAGCTAGAAATCAAATGATAGATATCTAGTTATCTACTAGATCAGATGAGAAACTGATTGTTTAGGAGTTGATATTATGTTAATCTTTAATTTAATCAAATGTTTTTGGAAGTCGGGATCTAATTAATAATTAGAATTAAATCTCAAATTGCTTCATGAATTTACAATTGAGCTTCAATCTCATTTTTTATTTTGTAATTGTTCTAAATTTGTCTATGAAATTTAACAAAAGTAACTCAGCATCGTCCTGAGGTATTTTCTAGCAAATATTCACAAATAAAGTGATGACGTATGTGGAAAGATGCCACGGTAAATAATCAACAACTATATTATGTGGCACATACAAATTTTTAACTCAATTTAATCCTTATTATTTGTTTATAATTCTAATCTCAATTTGAGTTTCAGAAACTCTCTTACATCATTAGAAGTTATTTTCATTCATCTCCTCCACCATTGTTAAGGAAATTTCAAAAGATTGATGATAGGAGGTGGTAGCAACCTGGTTAGTAGCTCGAGCAACCGACTCTATAAGGGAAGCTGTGGGAAAAAAACGACCAGAAGTAACCATGAACAACTTCTAGAGAGGTGTGGGTGTAGTAGTCGACCCGTCCTCAAATGGTCAGAAACATATGCGAATCTATGGAGGCCATTTTTTGGTTATCCAAACTATAATATAAATGTGTTTTGTTAATTTAGATAGGCTAGTGTTGTTGCTTATTCAATATGTCATTTGTTCACCATAATTCTTTAATGTGGTTGCAAAGTGTTGGCAAGAGGTGGAGTTAACTCTTTATTTTGGCTGATAAAATTCATAATGAAAAAGTTAGTAATAGAGCAGATCCTAATTTTAAAATAAATGAATGGATGTTGAAACTTGTGTAGAAGACTGGGAGTTTGGAATATGAAGTTAGGGTCCTAAAATTTAGATTTTTAGTTTTATTTATTGGTGATTGTTGTATCTGTACTAGCAATTGTTAATGGCTAATTTTGATTAAAAAATCCTAAATGTGAGAAATTGTATATCCTTCGTATACTTGTGAACACATCAATACAATTATTTTTTGTATTTTTTATTATCAATAGTAGTCTGAAAATGCAATCACAATCTATAGGAAGAATCAAAATATGAAATAATAATAAAAAGGAAATTACCATTATCACCATTAAGTGTATTTGAAACCTAGTCTGTGTGATTCTATATAGGGTTAATTAAAGTTGTCAAACTTGCGTGTCTAAATAAATTCGTGGAGCTAACATAGACTCGAATCGTGAGTTAACTTGTAAACTCATATGAGTTTACCTATTAAGAATTTTTTTAAAAGATATATACATATCATATATAAGGTATATATTTACTCAAATCTAACCATTTAAAATTAACAATATCAAATTTAAAGGACATAATAAACTAAAATAGTAGCACACATTATAACAAGTATTTTAGAAAATAAGTTCAAATCCTTTACAATGATATTTATGCAATTAGTATAACATACAACACACAAAACTAAAAGTTATAAACTTCTAATAAACTTAAATTGAAATGCTCTAATATTTTTATCTTCCATGACTTCAATAACATCTTCACCGTCTTCATCACAGTCATCATTTATCATTTTCTTTAAGCAACATTCTCAAATATTTGGTACCTAAATCAAGAATATCAAATAATCAAACTACTAAAGTTGTCTCTAAATAGACATTCTGTCCCTAATTTAGTTATCAATTATATATTGTTATTAATTATTAATTTTCTATGTTAGCCCTAAATAACAACCATAAATATTGTAGTTGAATCATAATCAAAGCACTGTAATATACTAATTGTCTAAATCTTCAAACTGTATAAAAGACAATCAATAAAATTTAGAAAAAAAATACCTGAATGGAACAAAACCACGACAACCAGCTGTGAGCCTGCGACGGTCGACAAAGAACCGGCATGAAACTGAGTAGAGATGCAGCACAGTTGTGCTCGTGTAGTGTAGAGATGGAGTCATGATGCAGAGCAAAGCACAGACCTAGAAAGTGAAAAACGGTGAGCAAAAGTGAAGCACAACAGAGGTAAGAGACGCAGGCCAACAACGGCAGCGCGACAGAGTTATGCACGAACGGTGGATGAAGGAATGAATAGTGCACGAACGAACCATGGCAGCGTGATAGACAGCAGATGACACGACAAACAGTGACAACGAGACGAACGAGCCAGTGTGGTGGATGGTAGAGGCTCCTCGTGCATCAAAGCAAAACCCAGCGAGTGTGAGGAGGTGTAGGGCAATAAGAGGAGAGGGGAAAGAGCGGCGTACGACGGTGAACAGTGGCGAAGATTTAAGATTGAGAAAATGATGGAGAGAACTGAGAGAAGAGTGATTAGTGATTTAGTCATTTAGGGTTACGTGTTACTAAGTTTCCCATGAAATTTGATTGACCAAAATAAGATGGACACTCCATTCTTTCTTGCAAAAAGTTCTGTTTCAAACAATAATCACCAAAAGAAATTGGACTCCTCATTGTCATAAATGAGGAATTCTTAGTGAGGCAATAACACAAACACCTTAGTAGCAAGAGAAAATTAAAAGAAAAATAAATGACAAAGACAAAAAGGAAAGGAAAAAAATGTCTAATGAAGGTAATCAACCAACCGATAGTTTGTTAATCACAATTAATCCCCAGCAACGGCGCTATAAAACTTGATGACCGGATTTCACTACCCACATATAATGAATCCGTTCTTTGGCAAGCGCACCAAATTGTCATCAAGTAATAACCCACAATAGAGTGGGATCGTATCCACAGAGATTAATAGATTAAGCAAACAATAGTTGATTAATTAGACTAGTTAGACAAGCACAATTGGATGATAAGCAACAAGAAATTGTAAATAACATGAAAGTAAAGGAAAGCAATAAAGTACAAGAAAGTAAATGGCAAGGAAAGTAAAGTACAAGAAAGTAAAGTGCTGGAAATGTAAAGTGCAGAAAATGTAAACAACCATAAAGTAAAGGAAAGAAAGAAAGATAAAATAAACATTGGGATCAAGAGATATTGCATTCTTTGGATTAATTGATTTCATCTCATCTTCAATCATGAAACTCATTGACCTCTTGGCAATTATGAGTGATTGAGGCCCAATCCCTTGGTAACCCAATCTCTCAAATCTTGATCAATAGCCAATTCCTTGGTCTAATTGCTCATGAGAAGAGATGAAGAATGGTCCCTGATTATACCACACATCCTCATAGATCCAAGTAATGGGTGGATTATATGTCATCATATCCAATCACCAAAATCCAGATTCTACTCAAGTGTGAGAAGGAATTTCAAGCATGGTTTTATTATTCCTCTTCCAAGATTCACATAAAACCCAAATACATTCAATCTCTTTTCCAAGATAATTGAATACTAACATGAAGAACAAAAATCCTTCAAGTAAATCAAAAAGAGATGAAGAGAAGAAGAAGAATAAAAACAATCTAATCCATTGAAAAACAATAGGATTAAAATTAAAAGAAGAAAAAATAAAATTAAAATTAAAATTTAAAATATTTAGTTAATTAAAAGAATTTTGAAAAAGAGGGAGGTAATTTTCGAAAATTAGAGAGAGGAAAGTAGTTAGGTGGTTTTGAAAAAGATAAGATATAGTTAAAACAAACAAAAAGCAAACTAGTTAGTTGAAAAAGATTTGAAATTTAATTTTGAAAAGATAAGAAGTTGGAAGATATTTTGAAATCAAATTTTTGAAAAAGATAAAATTTTGAAAAAGATATGGTAGAAAAGATATTTTGAAAAAGAATTGATTTTTAAAAATTAAAATTTGATTACTTGACTAACAAGAAACTAAAAGATATGATTCTAAAATTTAAAGATTGAACCTTTCTTAACAAGAGAGTAACAAACTTCAAATTTTTGAATCAATCACATTAATTGTTAGTAAAGTTTTTGAAATTTTGAAGTAAAGATAAGAAAGAGATTTTGAAAAAATATTTTTAAATATTTTCGAAAAATAGTAAGAAAATAAAAAAGATTTGATTTTCGAAAAAGATTTTGAAAAAATAAGATTTTTAAATTTGAAAATTCGACTTGACTTGTAAGAAATAGCTAAGTTTTAAAAAATTTTGACCAAGTCAACTCAAATTTTCGAAATTTTGAGAGAAATAAGGAATAGATATATTTTTTTTATTTTTGAATTTTTAATGATAAGAGAGAAAAACATAAAAATGACCCAAAATATGAAAATTTTTAGATCAAAACCAATGATGCATGAAAGAACACTATGAATGTCATTATGAACACCAAGAACACTTTGAAGATCATGATGAACATCAAGAACATATTTTAAAAAAAAATTTTGATGCAAAGAAAAGATGCAAGACACCAAACTTAGAAATCTTTAATGCTTAGGCACTATGAATGCAAAAATGCATATGAAAAACAAAAAAAGACACAAAACAAGAAAATATCAAGATCAAACAAGAAGACTTATCAAGAACAACTTGAAGATCATGAAGAACACCATGCATGAATTTTCAAAAATTGCTTAATTTTTAAAAATATGCAATTGACACCCAACTTAAAAATTGACACTATACTCAAACAAGAAACACAAAAATATTTTTGATTTTTATGATTTTATAATTTTTTTGTATTTTATTTTATTTTTTTTCAGAAAACATATAGGAAAAAGAAAATAAGAAATTCAAAATTTTTAAAAAGAATTCCAGGAATCTTTCAATGTTAGTCTAAAGCTCTGGTCCAGGGGTTGGACATGGCTTAATAGCCAGCCAAGCTTTTGCAGGGCATTACATGCATTATGGTGATTAGTTGAAGCCTCAGTCCAAAAGAATTTGGACATGGCTTTATAGCCAGCCAGGTTTCAACATGTTACCATGAAACTCTAGAATTCATTCTTAAAAATTTAGAATAATTTTCGAAAACAAAAGGGAAAATTTTTTTTGAAAGATTATTGAAAATTTTTTGAAAATAAAACAAAAAGAAAATTACCTAATCTGAGCAACAAGATGAACCGTCAGTTGTCCAAACTCGAACAATCCCCGGCAACGGCGCCAAAAACTTGGTAGGCAAAATTGTGATTTCTGATAATGGCATTCATGTTCATTCTCTCCCTGGTAATGGTGCCAAAAACTTGGTGCATGATACCATGGTCCAAACATAACTTCACAACTTTGCACAACTAAGCAGCAAGTGCACTGGGTCGTCCAAGTAATAAACCTTACGTGAGTAAGGGTCGATCCCACGGAGATTGTTGGTATGAAGCAAGCTATGGTCATCTTGTAAATCTCAGTTAGGCGGATAATAAATGATTATGGAGTTTTCGAATAATAATAATAAATAACAGAAAATAAAGATAGAAATACTTATGTAGATCATCGATGGGAATTCAGATAGGCGTATGAAGATGATGTGCTCCTTTTGAATCTCTGCTTTCCTACTGCCTTCATCCATTCCTTCTTACTCCTTTCCATGGCAAGCTGTATGAAGGGCATCACCGTTGTCAATGGCTACATCCCATCCTCTCAGTGAAAAAGGTCTAAATGCTCTGTCACGGCACGGCTAATCATTTGTCGGTTCTCGATCATGTCGGAATAGAATCCATTAATTCTTTTGCGTTTGTCATCACGCCCAACAATCGCGAGTTTAAAGCTCGTCACAGTCATTCAATCCCTGAATCCTACTCGGAATACCACAGACAAGGTTTAGACTTTCCGGATTCTCATGAATACCACCATCAATTCTAGCTTATACCACGAAGATTCTGATTAAGGAATCAAAGAGATATGCGTTCGGTCTAAGGTAGAACGGAGGTGGTTGTCAGTCAAGCGTTCATAGGTGAGAATGATGATGAGTGTCACGGATCATCACATTCATCATGGTGAAGTGCAACGAATATCTTAGAACAGGAATAAACTGAATTGAATAGAAAATAGTAGTAATTACATTAAAACTCGAGGTACAGCAGAGCTCCACACCCTTAATCTATGGTGTGTAGAAACTCCACCATTGAAAATACATAAGTGATGAAGGTCCAGGCATGGCCGAATGGCCAGCCCCCAAAATGTGATCACAGGATCAAAAATACAATCCAGGATGTCTAATACAATAGTAAAATGTCCTATTTATACTAGACTAGCTACTAGGGTTTACAGAAGTAAGTAATTGATGCAGAAATTCACTTTCGAGGCCCACTTGGTATGTTCTTGGGCTGAGCTTGGGCTTTACACGTGCATAGGCTTCTTTTGGAGTTGAACGCCAAGTTGTAACGTGTTTTTGGCATTCAACTCTGGTTCGTGACGTGTTTCTGGCGTTTGACTCCAGAATGTAGCATAGAACTGGAGTTGAGCGCCAGTTTACGTCATCTAATCTCGAATAAAGTATTGACTATTATATATTTCTGGAAAGCTCTGGATGTCTATTTCCAACGCCGTTGAGAGCACGCAATTTGGAGTTCTATAGCTCCAGAAAATCCATTTCGAGTGCAGAGAGGTCAGAATCCAACAGCATCAGCAGTCCTTTGTCAGCCTTCTATCAGAGTTTTGCTCAGGTCCCTCAATTTCAGCCAGAAATTACCTGAAATTACAGAAAAATAAACAAACTCATAGTAAAGTCTAGAAATGTGAATTTAGTATAAAAATTAATGAAAACATCCCTAAAAGTAGCTAGATCCTACTAAAAAATACCTAAAAGCAATGCCAAAAAGCGTATACATTATCCGCTCATCACAACACCAAACTTAAATTGTTGCTTGTCCCCAAGCAACTGAAAATCAAATATGATAAAAAAGAAGAGAATATACTATAAATCCCAAAATATCAATGAATATTAGTTCTAATTAGATGAGCGGGACTTGTAGCTTTTTGCTTCTGAACAATTTTTGCATCTTACTTTTTCCTTTGATGTTTAGAATGATTGGCATCTCTAGGAACTTAGAATTTCATATAGTGTTATTAATTCTCCTAGTTAAGTATGTTGATTCTTGAACACAGCTACTTTTATGAGTCTTGGCTGTGGCCCTAAGCACTTTGTTTTCCAGTATTACCACCGGATACATAAATGCCACAGACACATGATTGGGAGAACCTTTTCAGATTGTGACTCAACTTTGCTAGAGTCCCCCGTTAGAGGTGTCCAGGGTTCTTTAGCACACTCTTTTTTGCTTTGGATCACGACTTTAACCAGTTAGTCTCAAGGTTTTCACTTGGACCTGCATGTCACAAGCACATGGTTAGGGACAGCTTGATTTAGCCGCTTAGGCCTGGATTTTAGTTCCTTGGGCCCTCCTATCCATTGATGCTCAAAGCCTTGGATCATTTTTTACCCTTGCCTTTTGGTTTTAAGGGCTATTGGCTTTTTCTGCTTGCTTTTTCTTTTTTTTTTCTATTTTTTGCCATTTTTTTCACTGCTTTTTCTTACTTCAAGAGTCAATTTCATGATTTTTCAGATTATCAATAGCATTTTTCTTTGTTCATCATTCTTTCAAGAGCCAACAATTTTAACATTCATAAACAACAAGATCAAAAATATGCACTGTTCAAGCATTCATTCAGAAAACAAAACGTATTGTCACCACATCAATATAATTAAACTAAATTCAAGGATAAATTCGAAACTCATGTACTTCTTGTTCTTTTTGAATTAAAACATTTTTCATTTAAGAAAGGTGAAGGATTCATGGAATTATTCATAGCTTTAAGACATAGTTACTAAATACTAATGATCATGTAGGAAAGACACAAACATAAATAAACATTAAGCATAAAAACCAAAAAACAGAGAAATAAGAACAAGGAATGAGTCCACCTCAGTGATGGTGGTGCTTTCTTCTTGAAGAACCAATGATGTCCTTGAGTTCTTCTATGTCTCTTCCTTGCCTTTGTTGCTCCTCCCTCATTGCTCTTTGATCTTCTCTAATTTCATGGAGCATGATGGAGTGCTCTTGATGTTCCACCCTTAGTTGATCCATATTGTAACTCAAATCTTCTAGAGAAGTGTTGAGTTGTTCCCAGTAGTTGTTGGGAGGAAAGTGCATCCCTTGAGGCATCTCCGGGATTTCTTGGTGATGAGCTTCCTCATGCGTCTCTTGGGATCCATGAGTGGGCTCTCTTGTTTGCTCCATCCTCTTCTTAATGATGGGCTTATCCTCCTCAATGGGGATGTCTCCTTCTATGATAACTCCAGCTGAGTAACATAGATGGCAAATAAGATGAGGAAAAGCTAGCCTTGCCATGGTGGAGGACTTTTCAGCTATTTTGTAGAATTAAGGGAGATGACTTTATGAACTTCTACTTCCTCTCCAATCATGATGCTATGGATCATGATGGCCCGATCTACAGTAACTTCGGATCCGTTGCTAATGGGGATGATGGAGCGTTGGATGAACTCCAACCATTCTCTAGCCACAGGCTTGAGGTCCAGTCTTCTTAACTGAACCGGTTTGCCTTTGGAGTCTCTTTTCCATTGAGCTCCTTCCACACATATGTCCATAAGGACTTGGTCCAACCTTTGATTAAAGTTGACCCTTCTAGTGTAGGGGTGTGCATCTCCTTGCATCATGGGTAAGTTGAATGCCAACCTCACATTTTCCAGACTAAAATCTAAGTATTTCCCCCGAACCATTGTAAGATAATTCTTTGGGTTCGGGTTCATACTTTGATCATGGTTCCTAGTGATCCATGCATTGGCATATAACTCTTGAACCATTAGGATTCTGACTTGTTGAATGGGGTTGGTTAGAACCTCCCAACCTCTTCTTTGGATCTCATGCCGGATCTTTGGATACTCATTTTTCTTGAGTTTGAAAGGGACCTCGGGGATCACCTTCTTCTTGGCCACAACATCATAAAAGTTGTCTTGAAGGGCTTTAGAGATGAATCTCTCCATCTCCCATGACTCGAAGGTGGAAGCTTTTATCTTCTCTTTCCCTTTTCTAGAGGTTTCTCCGGCCTTAGGTCCCATTAATGGTTATGGAAAAACAAAAAGCTATACTTTTACCACACCAAACTTAAAATATTGCTCGCCCTCGAGCAAGAGAAGAAAGAATAGATTAAGAAGAAGAAGATATGGAGGAGAGGGAGAGAAGGTTGTGTTTCGGCCAAGGAAGAGAATAGAGGGTTGTGTTGTGTGAAAATGAAGAAGAATGGAGGGGTATTTATAGTTGAGGGAGAGGGGTTAAGGTTCGGCCTTATTGGGTGGGTTGGGTGGGAAAGTGATTTTGAATTGTGAAGGTAGGTGGGGTTTATGGGGAAGAGTGGAAGGATGTGAGTAGTGAAGAGGTGATGGGGAAGAGAGATTGAGGTGATTGGTGAAGGCTTTTGGGGAAGAGTGTTATTGGATTGTGTGAAGAGGAGAGAAGGTGAGTTGAGGTAGGTGGGATCCTGTGGGGTTCACAGATCCTGAGGTGTCAAGGATTTACATTCCTGCACCAATGAGGCGTGTAAAACGCCCTTTTCATGCAATCCTGGCGTTCAACGCCAGATTAATGCTTGTTTTTGGCGTTGAACGCCAGCTTCATGCTTGTTTTGGGCGTTCAACGCCCATTTGTAGCATGTTTCTGGCGTTGAACGCCAGTTCCATGCTTGTTTCTGGCGTTCAATGCTAGCTTTCCTCAGGGTGTATTCCTGGCGTTTAAACGCCAGGATGCTGCTTGTTTCTAGCGTTCAACGCCAGATCCATGCTCTGTTCTGGCGTTGAACGCCAGCCAGATGCTCCTTACTGGCGTTTAAACGCCAGTAAGTCCTTCCTCCAGGGTGTGATTTTTCTTCTATTGTTTTTTATTCTGTTTTTAATTTTAGTATTTTTTTTATTTTTTTTATTTTTTTTCGTGACTCCACATGATCATGAACCTAATAAAACATAAAAGAACAATAAAAAAGAAAATAAAATTAGAAAAATAAAAATTGGGTTGCCTCCTAATAAGTGCTTCTTTAATGTCAATAGCTTGACAGTGGGCTCTCATGGAGCCACACAGGTGATCAGGTCAATGTTGTAGATTTCCAATACCAAACTTAGAGTTTGGATGTGGCGATTCAACACCAAACTTAGAGTTTGGTTGTGGCCTCCCAACACCAAACTTAGAGTTTGATTGTGGGGGCTCTATTTGACTCTGTACTGAGAGAAGCTTTTCATGCTTCCTCTCCATTGTTAAAGAAGAACACCCTTGGGTCTTAAACACAAGGTAGTCCCCATTCAATTGAAGGACTAATTCTCCTCTGTTCACATCTATCACAGCTCCGGCTGTGGCTAGGAAAGGTCTTCCAAGGATGATGCATTCATCCTCCTCCTTCCTAGTGTCTAAGATTATGAAATCAGCAGGGATGTAAAGGCCTTCAACCTTTACCAACACGTCCTCAACCAATCCATAAGCTTTTCATACTGACTTGTCTGCCATTTGCAATGCGAATATAGCAGGCTGTACCTCAATAATCCCCAGCTTCTCCATTACAGAGAGTGGCATAAGATTTATGCCTAACCCTAGGTCACACAGAGCCTTTTCAAAGGTCATGGTGCATATGGTACAGGGTATTAAGAATTTACCAAGATCTTGTTTCTTTTGAGGTAAAGTTTGTTGAACCCATGTATCTAGTTCACCAATGAGCAAGGGAGGTTCACCTTCCCAAGTCTCATTACCAAACAACTTGGTATTCAGCTTCATGATAGCTCCTAGATATTGAGCAACTTGCTCTCCAGATACATCTTCATCCTCTTCAGAGGAAGAATAGTCTTCAGAGCTCATGAATGACAGAAGGAGGTTTAATGGAATCTCTATAGTCTCTATATGAGCCTCAGATTCCTTTGGGTCCTCAATAGGGAACTCCTTCTTGATTGGGAGACATCCCATGAGGTCTTCCTCATTAGGATTCACGTCCTCCCCTTCCTCCTTGCATTCGGCCATATTGACTATATCAATGGCCTTGCACTCTCTCTTTGGATTCTCTTCTGTATTGCTTGGGAGAGTACTAGGAGGAGTTTCAGTGATTTTCTTACTCAGCTGGCCCACTTGTGCCTCCAAATTTCTAATGGAGGACCTTGTTTCACTCATGAAGCTTGAAGTGGCCTTAGAAAGATCAGAGACAATATTTGCTAAGTTAGAGGTACTCTGCTCAGAATTCTCTGTCTGTTGCTGAGAAGATGATGGAAAAGGCTTGCTATTGCTAAACCTGTTTCTTCCACCATTATTAAAGCCTTGTTGAGGCTTTTGTTGATCCTTCCATGAGAAATTTGGATGATTTCTCTATGAAGAATTATAAGTGTTTCCATAAGGTTCACCCATGTAATTTACCTCTGCCATTGTAGGGTTTTCAGGATCATAAGCTTCTTCTTCAGAAGATGCCTCTTTAGTACTGTTGGATGCATTTTGCCATCCATTCAGACTTTGAGAAATCATGTTGACTTGCTGAGTCAACATTTTGTTCTGAGCCAATATGGCATTTAGAGCATCAATCTCAAGAACTCCCTTCCTCTGAGGCATCCCATTACTCACGAAATTCCTCTCAGAAGTATACATGAATTGGTTATTTGCAACCATGTCAATGAGTTCTTGAGCTTCTGCAGGCGTTTTCTTTAGGTGAATGGATCCACCTGCAGAATGGTCCAGTGACATCTTAGAGAATTCAGATAGGCCATAATAGAATATATCCAAAATGGTCCATTTAGAAAGCATGTCAGAAGGACACCTTTTGGTCATCTGCTTGTATCTTTCCCAAGCTTCATAGAGGGATTCACCATCTTTTTGTTTGAAGGTCTGAACATCCACTCTAAGCTTGCTCAACTTTTGAGGAGGAAAGAACTTAGCCAAGAAGGCCGCGACCAGCTTATCCCATGAGTCCAGGCTATCTTTAGGTTGTGAATCCAACCATGTTCTAGCTCTGCTCTTACAGCAAAAGGGAAAAGCATGAGCCTGTAGACTTCAGGATCTACTCCATTAGTCTTAACAATCTCACAGATCTGCAACAACTCAGTTAAAAACTGGTAGGAATCTTCTGATGGAAGTCCATGAAACTTGCAGTTTTATTGCATCAGAGCAACTAGTTGAGGTTTCAGCTCAAAATTGTTTGCTCCAATGGCAGGAATTGAGATGCTTCTTCCATCAAACTTGGAATTAGGTGTAGTATAATCACTAAGCATCCTCCTTGCATTATTGTTGTTGGGTTCGGCTGCCATATCCTTTTCTTGTTCAAAAATTTCAATAAGGTTGTCTCTGGATTGTTGTAGTTTAGCTTCTCTTAGTTTCCTCTTTAGAGTCCTTTCAGGTTCAGGATCAGCTTCAACAAGAATGCCTTTTTTCTTGTTCCTGCTCATATGAGAAAGAAGAGAACAGAAAAGGAAGAGGAATCCTCTATGTCACAGTATAGAGATTCCTTTATGTTAGTAGAAGAAGAAGGGAATAGAGGAAGGAAAAAGTGAAAATCCAAACACAAGGTTGAAGATAGGTTCAGATTCTTGAGATGAAGAGAAGTGTTAGTGAATAAATAAATAAATAGAAGAAGATGAGAGGGAGAGATTTTCGAAAATAAATTTTGAAAAGGGGTTAGTGATTTTCGAAAATTAAATGAAGAAATATAATTAAAATTAAAATTTGAAATAATTAATTAATAAAAAGGAATTTTGAAAAATAGTGAGATATTTTCGAAAATTTGATAGGGAAAATTAGTTAGGTGGTTTTGAAAAAGATAAAAAACAAACAAAAAGTTAATTAGTCAGTTGAAAAAGATTTGAAAATTAGTTTTAAAAAGATAAGAAGTTAGATAAGATATTTTAAAATCAAATTTTTGAAAAAAGATATGATTTAAAAAGATATGATAAAAAGATATGATTTTTAAGAAAAAGATATTTGGAAAAAGATTTCATTTTTAAAATTAAAATTGATTACTTGACTAACAAGAAACTAAAAGATATGATTCAAGAATTTAAATATTGAACCTTTCTTAACAAGAAAGTAACAAACTTCAAATTTTTGAATCAATCACATTACTTGTTAGTTAAGTTTCAAAAATTTGAAATAAAATTAAGAAAAAGATTTTGAAAAGTGTTTTCAAATTTTCGAAAATCATAAAAAAATGAAAAGGGTTTGATTTTTGAAAATTTTTTTAAAAAGATAAGATTTTTAAAATTGAAAATTTGACTTGACTTATAAGAAATAGCTAAGTTTTAAAAATTTTTGACTAATTCAACTCAAATTTTCGAAATTTTGAGAGAAATAAGGGAAAGATATTTTTTTATTTTTGAATTTAATGATGAGAGAGAAAAACATAAAAATGACCCAAAACATGAAAATTTTGGATCAAAACACATGATGCATGCAAGAACACTATGAATGTCAAGATGAACACCAAGAACACTTTGAAGATCATGATGAACATCAAGAACATATTTTCAAAAACATTTTGATGCAAAGAAAACATGCAAGACACCAAACTTAGAAATCTTTCATGTTTAGACACTATGAATGCAAAAATGCACATGAAAAACATCATACAACACAAAGCAAGAAAATTTAAAGATCAAACAAGAAGACTTACCAAGAACAACTTGAAGATCATGAAGAACACTATGAATGCATGAATTTTCGAAAAATGCAAGAACAATATGAATATGCAATTGACACCAAACTTAAAACATGACACAAGACTCAAACAAGAATCACAAAATATTTTTGGTTTTTTTTATTTTATTGTATATTTTTCGAAAAACATATAGGAAAAAGAAAATAAGAAATTCAAAATTTTTAAGAAGAATTCCAGGAATCTTTCAATGTTAGCCTAAAGTTCCAATCCAGGGGTTGGACATGGCTTAATAGCCAGCCAGCTTTAGGATGGCAGTACATGCATTGAGGTGATTAGTTGAAGTCTCATTCCAAAAGGATTTGGATATGGCTTTACAGCTAGCTAGGATTCAACATGCTTCATGAAATTCTAGAATCCATTCTCAAAAATTCTGAAGCCATAGAATAATTTATTTTTAATTAAATTTTTTTTGAAAATAGGGATAAATTTTTGAAAATAAAACAAAAAGAAAATTACCTAATCTGAGCAACAAGATGAACCGCCAGTTGTCCAAACTCGAACAATCCCCGGCAACGGCGCCAAAAACTTGGTGCACGAAATTGTGATCTCTAATAATGGCATTCAACTTGGTATGTGCATCTACTAACTCAGCACTTTCTTCACAACTTCGCACAACTAACCAGCAAGTGCACTGGGTCGTCCAAGTCATAAACCTTACGTAAGTAAGGGTCGATCCCACGGAGATTGTTGGTATGAAGCAAGCTATGGTCATCTTGAAATTCTCAGTTAGGCGGATAATATATGGTTATGGAGTTTTCGAATAATAATAATAATAAATAAACAGAAAATAAAGATAGAAATCCTTTTGTAAATCATTGATGGGAATTTCAGATAGGCGTATGAAGATGCTGTGCTCCTTCTAAATCTCTGCTTTCCTACTACATTCATCGAATCCTTCTTACTCCTTTCAGTGTAAGCTGTATGTAGGGCATCACCGTTGTCAATGGCTACATCCCATCCTCTCAGTGAAAAAGGTCCAAATGCTCTATCACGGCACGGCTAATCATCTGTCGGTTCTCGATCATGGCAGAATAGAATCCATTGATTCTTTTGCGTTTGTCATCATGCCCAACAATCGCGAGTTTGAAGCTCGTCACAGTCATTCAATCCCAGAATCCTACTCGGAATACCACAGACAAGGTTTAGACTTTCTGGATTCTCATTAATGCCGCCATCAATTCTAGCTTATACCACGAAGACTCTGGTCTCACGGAATGGAAGGCTCGGTTGTCAGACGAGGGCAACCATGCGTCGTGCATCAGGAATCCAAGAGATACACACTCTAGCTCTCGCTTGTAGAACGGAGGTGGTTGTCAGGCACGCATTCATAAGGATGGATGATGATGAGTGTCACGGATCATCACATCCATCAGATTGAAGTACGAATGGTATCTTAGAACAGGAATGAATTGAATTGAATAGAAAATAGTAGTAATTGCATTAGAACTTGAGGTACAGCAGAGCTCCACACCCTTAATCTATAGTGTGTAGAAACTCCACCGTTGAAAATACATAAGTGATGGTCCAGGCATGGCCGAATGGCCAGCCCCCATGAATGATCAAAAGACCGAATGGTCAAAAGACTAGATAATCAAAGACATTTAATACAATAGTAAAATATCCTATTTATACTAGACTAGCTACTAGGGTTTACAGAAGTAAGTAATTAATGCAGAAATCCACTTCCGGGGCCCACTTGGTGTGTGTTTGGGCTGAGCTTGAGCTTTCTACGTGTAGAGGCTTCTTTTGGAGTTGAACGCCAAGTTGTAACGTGTTTTTGGTGTTCAACTCTGGTTCGTGATGTGTTTCTGGCGTTTGACTCCAGAATGCAGCATGGAATTGGCGTTGAGCACAAGTTTACGTCATCTAATCTCAAATAAAGTATGGACTATTACATATTGCTGGAAAGCTCTGGATGTCTACTTTCTAACGTCGTTGAGAGCGCGCCATTTGGAGTTCTGTAGTTCCAGAAAATCTATTTCAAGTGCAGGGAGGTCAGAATCCAACAGCATCAGCAGTCCTTTGTCAGCCTTCTATCAGAGTTACCACCCCGAAACTACAAGGAGAAAAACACGTCACTACAGAGTTACCAGCCTGACCTCTTCATCTTTAAAGGAAGATAACTTGAGTTGTAGAAGTCCAAATAATCGGATTTTAGTGGCGTTGGAAAGCTGACATCAAGAGCTTTCCAATGATATAGAACACTTTAGGGTGGACGTTAAAATTAAAGGTGAAGCTCACTATTTCAGCATTGAAAAACCTGGGTGTGCTACTTGATATCGAAGACGTGGCATGCCAGCTCTATTTTCATAATGGGCGTGCCACTTCGAATTCTGTACGTGGCACGCCAGTTTTAATAGCCAGGGAGTAGATTATAGTGCATCATTAAGGGTGTGGCATGCCAGTTTCACAACATATGGGGCGTGGCACGCCAAAAGTGGAAGTGGCACGCCGGGCTACTTGACAGACTGACCTATCCACTTTCAAATGGGCATAACTTGAGCTACAGAGATCCAAATGAGTCAATTCTAAATGCGTTGGAAAGCTAACATCCAGGGATTTTCAGCAATATATAATAAGTTATAGTAAACATTCAATTTGAGCCCTAAACAACTCCATCTTTTCAGCGTGTCAAATGGGTCATACTCTAAAGAGCAAATTCAAGTGGGGGTGGCACTTCAACTTCTTCTTGCAGCCCTGATGAGCGGATAATTTATACGCTTTTTGACATTGCTTTTAGGTAGTTTTTAGTAGGATCTAGCTACTTTTAGGGATGTTTTCATTAGTTTTTATGCTAAATTCACATTTCTGGACTTTACTATGAGTTTATGTGTTTTTCTGTGATTTCAGGTAATTTCTGGCTGAAATTGAGGGACCTGAGCAAAACTCTGATAGAAGGCTGACAAAGGACTGCTGATGCTGTTGGATTCTGACCTCCCTGCACTCGAAATAGATTTTTTGGAGCTACAGAACTCCAAATGGCGGGCTCTCAATGGCATTGGAAAGTAGACATTCAGAGCTTTCCAGAAATATATAATAGTCCATACTTTATTCGAGATTAGATGACGTAAACTGGCGCTCAACTCCAGTTCCATGCTGCATTCTGGAGTCAAACGCCAGAAACACGTCATGAACCAAAGTTGAACGCCAAAAACATGTTACAACTTGGAGTTCAACTCCAAAAGAAGCCTATGCACGTGTAAAGCTCAAGCTCAGCCCAAGCACACAACAAGTGGGCCCCGGAAGTAAATTTCTGCATCAATTACTTACTTCTGTAAACCCTAGTAGCTAGTCTAGTATAAATAGGACATTTTACTATTGTATTAGACATCCTGGATTGTATTTTTGATCCTGTGATCACGTTTTGGGGGCTGGCCATTCGGCCATGCCTGGACCTTCATCACTTATGTATTTTCAACGGTGGAGTTTCTACACACCATAGATTAAGGGTGTGGAGGTCTGCTGTACCTCGAGTTTTAATGCAATTACTACTATTTTCTATTCAATTCAGTTTATTCCTGTTCTAAGATATTCGTTGCACTTCACCATGACGAATGTGATGATCCATGACACTCATCATCATTCTCACCTATGAACGCGTGACTGACAACCACCTCCGTTCTACCTTAGACCGTACGCATATCTCTTGGATTCCTTAATCAGAATCTTCGTGGTATAAGCTAGAATTGATGGCGGCATTCATGAGAATCCGGAAAGTCTAAACCTTGTCTGTGGTATTGCGAGTAGGATTTAGGGATTGAATGACTTTGACGAGCTTCAAACTCGCGATTGTTGGGCGTGATGACAAACGCAAAAGAATTAATGGATTCTATTCCGACATGATCGAGAACCGACAGATGATTAGCCGTGCCGTGACAGAGCATTTGGACCTTTTTCGCTGAGAGGATGGGATGTAGCCATTGACAACGGTGATGCCCTACATACAGCTTGCCATGGAAAGGAGTAAGAAGGATTGGATGAAGGCAGTAGAAAAGCAGTGATTTAGAAGGAGCACAGCATCTTCATACGCCTATCTGAAATTTCCATCGATGATCTACATAAGTATTTCTATCTTTATTTTCTGTTATTTATTATTATTATTCAAAAACTCCATAATCATTTATTATCCGCCTAACTGAGATTTACAAGATGACCATAGCTTGCTTCATACCAACAATCTCCATGGGATCGACCCTTACTCACGTAAGGTTTATTACTTGGACGACCCAGTGCACTTGCTGGTTAGTTGTGCGAAGTTGTGAAGTTATGTTTGGACCATGGTATCATGCACCAAGTTTTTGGCGCCATTACCAGGGAGAGAACGAACATGAATGCCATTATCAGAAATCACCATTTTGCCTACCAAGTTTTTGGCGCCGTTGCCAGGGATTGTTCGAGTTTGGACAACTGACGGTTCATCTTGTTGCTCAGATTAGGTAATTTTCTTTTTGTTTTATTTTCAAAAATTTTTCAAAAATCTTTCAAAAAAATTTTTCCCTTTTGTTTTAAAAAATTATTCTAAATTTTTAAGAATGAATTCTAGAGTTTCATGGTAACATGCTGAAGCTTGGCTGGCTGTAAAGCCATGTCCAAAAATATTTTTGTGTTTCTTGTTTGAGTATAGTGTCAATTTTTAAGTTGGGTGTCAATTGCATATTTTTAAAAATTAAGCATTTTTCGAAAATTCATGCATGGTGTTCTTCATGATCTTCAAGTTGTTCTTGATAAGTCTTCTTGTTTGAGCTTGATATTTTCTTGTTTTGTGTCTTTTGTTGTTTTTCATATGCATTTTTGCATTCATAGTGCCTAAGCATTAAAGATTTCTAAGTTTGGTGTCTTGCATGTTTTCTTTGCATCAAAATTTTTTTTTCAAAAATATGTTCTTGATGTTCATCATGATCTTCAAATTTTCAAATTTAAAAATCTTATTTTTTCAAAATCTTTTTCGAAAATCAAATCTTTTTCATTTTCTTACTAATTTTCGAAAATATTTAAAAATATTTTTTCAAAATCTCTTTCTTATCTTCAAAATTTGAAAACTTTACTAACAATTAATGTGATTGATTCAAAAATTTGAAGTTTGTTACTCTCTTGTTAAGAAAGGTTCAATCTTTAAATTCTAGAATCATATCTTTTAGTTTCTTGTTAGTCAAGTAATCAAATTTTAATTTTTAAAAATAAATTATTTTTCAAAATATCTTTTCTATCATATCTTTTTCAAAATTTTATCTTTTTCAAAAATTTGATTTCAAAATATCTTCCAACTTCTTATCTTTTCAAAATTAAATTTCAAATCTTTTTCAACTAACTAGTTTACTTTTTGTTTGTTTTAACTATATCTTATCTTTTTCAAAACCACCTAACTACTTTTCTCTCTCTAATTTTTGAAAATCACTAACTTATTTTTCAAAATTAATTTTCGAAATTCTCTTCCTCTAATCTTCTTCTATTTATTTATTTATTTACTAACACTTCTCTTCATCTCAAGAATTCGAACCTATCTTCACCCTTGTGTTTGGATTCTTACCTTTTCCTTCTTCTATTCCCTTTTTCTTCTACTAACGTAAAGGAATCTCTCTACTAAGGTAAAGAGGATCCCTATTATTATTTTATGTTCCCTTCTTTTTCATATGAGTAGGAGCAAGGACAAGAACATTCTTGTTGAAGCAGATCCTGAACATGAAAGGACTCTGAAGAGGAAACTAAGAGAAGCTAAATTACAACAATCCAGAGACAACCTGACAGAAATTTTCAAAAAAGAAGAGGAGATGGCAGCCGAAAATAATAATGCAAGGAGGATGCTTGGTGACTATACTACACCTACTTCCAAATTTGATGGAAGAAGTATCTCAATCCCTGCCATTGGAGCAAACAATTTTGAGCTGAAACCTCAACTAGTTGCTCTACTGCAACAAAACTGCAAGTTTCATAGACTTCCATCAGAAGATCCCTACCAGT